>NC_082724.1:2308380-2908380 GCF_030144855.1 Hypanus sabinus
GGTGGAGATACGTCTCTACCAAAGGAGGTGTAGGGTGCTCCTTCCCTCCACTCACCTGCAGGTCACCCTTGGGCAAGGTTTAGCCCCTGCTTAGCCCCCGATCAGGGTCAAATGAACCCATGGGAGCAGGTGGTGGATGGTCGTATGAGCAGCAGGAGCATATCACAAGTCCTGGTTACGAGACCACTGACACCAGGCACACAATCTCTGAGGAGTATTGATAATGTCTGGGATCACCCGTCTTGTAAAGACACTGCCCAGGAGAAGGCAATGGCAAACCACTTCTGTAGAAAAATTTGCCAAGAACAATCACGATCACCGAAAGACCGTGTTTGCCCACATCGTACAACACGGCTCACAACGAACCAACAATTGCAATGTACTGCTCCTGAAAACAACAAATTTCATATGCTGGTGATATTAAACATGATTCTGACTCTGATTCAGCAATATCAAACCCTCTCAACCTTTGTTAAAGAGTCGAGTTTCTCCGGGTATAAATGAGAGTCGAGTTTCTCCGGGTATAAGATCAGAGTCGAGTTTCTCCGGGTGTAAGATGAGAGTCGAGTTTCTCCGGGTATAAGATCAGAGTCGAGTTTCTCCGGGTGTAAGATCAGAGTCGAGTTTCTCCGGGTATAAGATGAGAGTCGAGTTTCTCCGGGTGTAAGATCAGAGTCGAGATTCTCCGGGTGTAAGATCAGAGTCGAGTTTCTCCGGGTGTAAGATCAGAGTCGAGTTTCTCCGGGTATAAGATGAGAGTCGAGTTTCTCCGGGTATAAGATCAGAGTCGAGTTTCTCCGGGTGTAAGATCAGAGTCGAGTTTCTCCGGGTATAAGATCAGAGTCGAGCTTCTCCGGGTATAAGATCAGAGTCGAGTTTCTCCGGGTATAAGATCAGAGTCGAGTTTCTCCGGGTGTAAGATCAGAGTCGAGTTTCTCCGGGTAAGATCAGAGTCGAGTTTCTCCGGGTATAAGATCAGAGTCGAGTTTCTCCGGGTAAGATCAGAGTCGAGTTTCTCCGGGTATAAGATCAGAGTCGAGTTTCTCCGGGTATAAGATCAGGGTCGAGTTTCTCCGGGTATAAGATCAGGGTCGAATTTCTCCGGGTATAAGATCAGAGTCGAGTTTCTCCGGGTGTAAGATCAGAGTCGAGTTTCTCCGGGTGTAAGATCAGAGTCGAGTTTCCCCGGGTTTAAGATGAGAGTCGAGTTTCTCCGGGTATAAGATCAGGGTCGAGTTTCTCCGGGTGTAAGATGAGAGTCGAGTTTCTCCGGGTATAAGATCAGAGTCGAGTTTCTCCGGGTATAAGATCAGAGTCGAGTTTCTCCGGGTATAAGATCAGAGTCGAGTTTCTCCGGGTATAAGATCAGAGTCGAGTTTCTCCGGGTATAAGATGAGAGTCGAGTTTCTCCGGGTGTAAGATCAGAGTCGAGTTTCTCCGGGTATAAGATGAGAGTCGAGTTTCTCCGGGTGTAAGATCAGAGTCGAGTTTCTCCGGGTGTAAGATCAGAGTCGAGTTTCTCCGGGTATAAGATCAGAGTCGAGTTTCTCCGGGTATAAGATCAGAGTCGAGTTTCTCCGGGTGTAAGATCAGAGTCGAGTTTCTCCGGGTATAAGATCAGAGTCGAGTTTCTCCGGGTATAAGATCAGAGTCGAGTTTCTCCGGGTGTAAGATCAGAGTCGAGTTTCTCCGGGTAAGATCAGAGTCGAGTTTCTCCGGGTATAAGATCAGAGTCGAGTTTCTCCGGGTATAAGATCAGAGTCGAGTTTCTCCGGGTATAAGATCAGAGTCGAGTTTCTCCGGGTATAAGATCAGGGTCGAGTTTCTCCGGGTGTAAGATCAGAGTCGAGTTTCTCCGGGTATAAGATCAGGGTCGAGTTTCTCCGGGTATAAGATCAGAGTCGAGTTTCTCCGGATATAACATCAGAGTCGAGTTTCTCCGGGTGTAAGATCAGAGTCGAGTTTCTCCGGGTATAAGATCAGAGTCGAGTTTCTCCGGGTATAAGATCAGAGTCGAGTTTCTCCGGGTATAAGATCAGAGGCGAGTTTCTCCGGGTATAAGATCAGGGTCGAGTTTCTCCGGGTGTAAGAACAGAGTCGAGTTTATCCGGGTGTAAGATCAGAGTCGAGTTTCTCCGGGTGTAAGATCAGGGTCGAGTTTCTCCGGGTGTAAGATCAGAGTCGAGTTTCTCCGGGTAAGATCAGAGTCGAGTTTCTCCGGGTATAAGATCAGAGTCGAGTTTCTCCGGGTATAAGATCAGAGTCGAGTTTCTCCGTGTATAAGATCAGGGTCGAGTTTCTCCGGGTGTAAGATCAGGGTCGAGTTTCTCCGGGTGTAAGATCAGAGTCGAGTTTCTCCGGGTGTAAGATGAGAGTCGAGTTTCTCCGGGTATAAGATGAGAGTCGAGTTTCTCCGGGTATAAGATCAGGGTCGAGTTTCTCCGGGTGTAAGATCAGAGTCGAGTTTCTCCGGGTATAAGATCAGGGTCGAGTTTCTCCGGGTGTAAGATCAGAGTCGAGTTTCTCCGGGTGTAAGATGAGAGTCGAGTTTCTCCGGGTGTAAGATCAGAGTCGAGTTTCTCCGGGTGTAAGATGAGAGTCGAGTTTCTCCGGGTGTAAGATCAGAGTCGAGTTTCTCCGGGTGTAAGATCAGAGTCGAGTTTCTCCGGGTATAAGATCAGAGTCGAGTTTCTCCGGGTATAAGATGAGAGTCGAGTTTCTCCGGGTATAAGATGAGAGTCGAGTTTCTCCGGGTATAAGATCAGAGTCGAGTTTCTCCGGGTGTAAGATCAGAGTCGAGTTTCTCCGGGTAAGATCAGAGTCGAGTTTCTCCGGGTATAAGATCAGAGTCGAGTTTCTCCGGGTATAAGATCAGAGTCGAGTTTCTCCGGGTATAAGATCAGAGTCGAGTTTCTCCGGGTATAAGATCAGGGTCGAGTTTCTACGGGTGTAAGATCAGAGTCGAGTTTCTCCGGGTATAAGATCAGGGTCGAGTTTCTCCGGGTATAAGATCAGAGTCGAGTTTCTCCGGATATAACATCAGAGTCGAGTTTCTCCGGGTGTAAGATCAGAGTCGAGTTTCTCCGGGTATAAGATCAGAGTCGAGTTTCTCCGGGTATAAGATCAGAGTCGAGTTTCTCCGGGTATAAGATCAGAGGCGAGTTTCTCCGGGTATAAGATCAGGGTCGAGTTTCTCCGGGTGTAAGAACAGAGTCGAGTTTATCCGGGTGTAAGATCAGAGTCGAGTTTCTCCGGGTATAAGATCAGGGTCGAGTTTCTCCGGGTGTAAGATCAGAGTCGAGTTTCTCCGGGTGTAAGATCAGAGTCGAGTTTCTCCGGGTAAGATCAGAGTCGAGTTTCTCCGGGTATAAGATCAGAGTCGAGTTTCTCCGGGTATAAGATGAGAGTCAAGTTTCTCCGGGTGTAAGATCAGGGTCGAGTTTCTCCGGGTGTAAGATCAGAGTCGAGTTTCTCCGGGTATAAGATCAGGGTCGAGTTTCTCCAGGTGTAAGATGAGAGTCGAGTTTCTCCGGGTATAAGATCAGGGTCGAGTTTCTCCGGGTGTAAGATCAGAGTCGAGTTTCTCCGGGTATAAGATCAGGGTCGAGTTTCTCCGGGTGTAAGATCAGAGTCGAGTTTCTCCGGGTGTAAGATCAGAGTCGAGTTTCTCCGGGTATAAGATGAGAGTCGAGTTTCTCCGGGTGTAAGATCAGAGTCGAGTTTCTCCGGGTATAAGATCAGGGTCGAGTTTCTCCAGGTGTAAGATCAGAGTCGAGTTTCTCCGGGTATAAGATCAGGGTCGAGTTTCTCCGGGTGTAAGATGAGAGTCGAGTTTCTCCGGGTGTAAGATCAGAGTCGAGTTTCTCCGGGTATAAGATCAGAGTCGAGTTTCTCCGGGTGTAACATCAGAGTCGAATTTCTCCGGGTATAAGATGAGAGTCGAGTTTCTCCGGGTATAAGATGAGAGTCGAGTTTCTCCGGGTATAAGATGAGAGTCGAGTTTCTCCGGGTATAAGATGAGAGTCGAGTTTCTCCGGGTATAAGATCAGGGTCGAGTTTCTCCGGGTATAAGATCAGAGTCGAGTTTCTCCGGGTATAAGATCAGAGTCGAGTTTCTCCGGGTATAAGATCAGAGTCGAGTTTCTCCGGGTGTAAGATCAGAGTCGAGTTTCTCCGGGTATAAGATCAGAGTCGAGTTTCTCCGGGTATAAGATCAGAGTCGAGTTTCTCCGGGTGTAAGATCAGAGTCGAGTTTCTCCGGGTAAGATCAGAGTCGAGTTTCTCCGGGTATAAGATCAGAGTCGAGTTTCTCCGGGTATAAGATCAGAGTCGAGTTTCTCCGGGTATAAGATCAGAGTCGAGTTTCTCCGGGTATAAGATCAGGGTCGAGTTTCTACGGGTGTAAGATCAGAGTCGAGTTTCTCCGGGTATAAGATCAGGGTCGAGTTTCTCCGGGTATAAGATCAGAGTCGAGTTTCTCCGGATATAACATCAGAGTCGAGTTTCTCCGGGTGTAAGATCAGAGTCGAGTTTCTCCGGGTATAAGATCAGAGTCGAGTTTCTCCGGGTATAAGATCAGAGTCGAGTTTCTCCGGGTATAAGATCAGAGGCGAGTTTCTCCGGGTATAAGATCAGGGTCGAGTTTCTCCGGGTGTAAGAACAGAGTCGAGTTTATCCGGGTGTAAGATCAGAGTCGAGTTTCTCCGGGTATAAGATCAGGGTCGAGTTTCTCCGGGTGTAAGATCAGAGTCGAGTTTCTCCGGGTGTAAGATCAGAGTCGAGTTTCTCCGGGTAAGATCAGAGTCGAGTTTCTCCGGGTATAAGATCAGAGTCGAGTTTCTCCGGGTATAAGATGAGAGTCAAGTTTCTCCGGGTGTAAGATCAGGGTCGAGTTTCTCCGGGTGTAAGATCAGAGTCGAGTTTCTCCGGGTATAAGATCAGGGTCGAGTTTCTCCAGGTGTAAGATGAGAGTCGAGTTTCTCCGGGTATAAGATCAGGGTCGAGTTTCTCCGGGTGTAAGATCAGAGTCGAGTTTCTCCGGGTATAAGATCAGGGTCGAGTTTCTCCGGGTGTAAGATCAGAGTCGAGTTTCTCCGGGTGTAAGATCAGAGTCGAGTTTCTCCGGGTATAAGATGAGAGTCGAGTTTCTCCGGGTGTAAGATCAGAGTCGAGTTTCTCCGGGTATAAGATCAGGGTCGAGTTTCTCCAGGTGTAAGATCAGAGTCGAGTTTCTCCGGGTATAAGATCAGGGTCGAGTTTCTCCGGGTGTAAGATGAGAGTCGAGTTTCTCCGGGTGTAAGATCAGAGTCGAGTTTCTCCGGGTATAAGATCAGAGTCGAGTTTCTCCGGGTGTAACATCAGAGTCGAATTTCTCCGGGTATAAGATGAGAGTCGAGTTTCTCCGGGTATAAGATGAGAGTCGAGTTTCTCCGGGTATAAGATGAGAGTCGAGTTTCTCCGGGTATAAGATGAGAGTCGAGTTTCTCCGGGTATAAGATCAGGGTCGAGTTTCTCCGGGTATAAGATCAGAGTCGAGTTTCTCCGGGTATAAGATCAGAGTCGAGTTTCTCCAGGTATAAGATCAGAGTCGAGTTTCTCCGGGTATAAGATCAGAGTCGAGTTTCTCCGGGTATAAGATCAGAGTCGAGTTTCTCCGGGTATAAGATCAGGGTCGAGTTTCTCCGGGTGTAAGATGAGAGTCGAGTTTCTCCGGGTATAAGATCAGGGTCGAGTTTCTCCGGGTGTAAGATCAGAGTCGAGTTTCTCCGGATGTAAGATCAGAGTCGAGTTTCTCCAGGTATAAGATCAGAGTCGAGTTTCTCCGGGTATAAGATCAGAGTCGAGTTTCTCCGGGTGTAAGATGAGAGTCGAGTTTCTCCGGGTATAAGATCAGAGTCGAGTTTCTCCGGGTATAAGATCAGGGTCGAGTTTCTCCGGGTGTAAGATCAGAGTCGAGTTTCTCTGGGTGTAAGATCAGAGTCGAGTTTCTCCGGGTATAAGATGAGAGTCGAGTTTCTCCGGGTGTAAGATCAGAGTCGAGTTTCTCCGGGTGTAAGATGAGAGTCGAGTTTCTCCGGGTATAAGATCAGAGTCGAGTTTCTCCGGGTATAAGATGAGAGTCGAGTTTCTCCGGGTGTAAGATCAGAGTCGAGTTTCTCCGGGTAAGATCAGAGTCGAGTTTCTCCGTGTATAAGATCAGAGTCGAGTTTCTCCGGGTGTAAGATCAGAGTCGAGTTTCTCCGGGTAAGATCAGAGTCGAGTTTCTCCGGGTGTAAGATCAGAGTCGAGTTTCTCCGGGTGTAAGATCAGAGTCGATTTTCTCCGGGTATAAGATCAGAGTCGAGTTTCTCCGGGTATAAGATCAGAGTCGAGTTACTCCGGGTATAAGATCAGAGTCGAGTTTCTCCGGGTGTAAGATCAGAGTCGAGTTTCTCCGGGTATAAGATCAGGGTCGAGTTTCTCCGGGTGTAAGATGAGAGTCGAGTTTCTCCGGGTGTAAGATGAGAGTCGAGTTTCTCCGGGTGTAAGATCAGAGTCGAGTTTCTCCGGGTGTAAGATCAGAGTCGAGTTTCTCCGGGTTTAAGATGAGAGTCGAGTTTCTCCGGGTATAAGATCAGGGTCGAGTTTCTCCGGGTGTAAGATGAGAGTCGAGTTTCTCCGGGTATAAGATCAGAGTCGAGTTTCTCCGGGTATAAGATCAGAGTCGAGTTTCTCCGGGTATAAGATCAGAGTCGAGTTTCTCCGGGTGTAAGATCAGAGTCGAGTTTCTCCGGGTATAAGATCAGAGTCGAGTTTCTCCGGGTATAAGATCAGAGTCGAGTTTCTCCGGGTATAAGATCAGAGTCGAGTTTCTCCGGGTGTAAGATCAGAGTCGAGTTTCTCCGGGTAAGATCAGAGTCGAGTTTCTCCGGGTATAAGATCAGAGTCGAGTTTCTCCGGGTATAAGATCAGGGTCGAGTTTCTCCGGGTGTAAGATCAGAGTCGAGTTTCTCCGGGTATAAGATCAGGGTCGAGTTTCTCCGGGTGTAAGATGAGAGTCGAGTTTCTCCGGGTATAAGATGAGAGTCGAGTTTCTCCGGGTGTAAGATCAGGGTCGAGTTTCTCCGGGTGTAAGATCAGAGTCGAGTTTCTCCGGGTGTAAGGTCAGAGTCGAGTTTCTCCGGGTGTAAGATGAGAGTCGAGTTTCTCCGGGTATAAGATGAGAGTCGAGTTTCTCCGGGTGTAAGATCAGAGTCGAGTTTCTCCAGGTATAAGATCAGGGTCGAGTTTCTCCGGGTGTAAGATCAGAGTCGAGTTTCTCCGGGTATAAGATCAGGGTCGAGTTTCTCCGGGTGTAAGATGAGAGTCGAGTTTCTCCGGGTATAAGATCAGAGTCGAGTTTCTCCGGGTGTAAGATCAGAGTCGAGTTTCTCCGGGTATAAGATCAGAGTCGAATTTCTCCGGGTATAAGATGAGAGTCGAGTTTCTCCGGGTGTAATATCAGAGTCGAGTTTCTCCGGGTATAAGATGAGAGTCGAGTTTCTCCGGGTGTAAGATCAGAGTCGAGTTTCTCCGGGTATAAGATCAGAGGCGAGTTTCTCCGGGTATAAGATCAGAGTCGAGTTTCTCCGGGTATAAGATGAGAGTCGAGTTTCTCCGGGTGTAAGATGAGAGTCGAGTTTCTCCGGGTGTAAGATCAGAGTCGAGTTTCTCCGGATATAAGATCAGAGTCGAGTTTCTCCAGGTATAAGATCAGAGTCGAGTTTCTCCGGGTATAAGATCAGAGTCGAGTTTCTCCGGGTATAAGATCAGAGTCGAGTTTCTCCGGGTATAAGATCAGGGTCGAGTTTCTCCGGGTGTAAGATCAGAGTCGAGTTTCTCCGGGTATAAGATCAGGGTCGAGTTTCTCCGGGTGTAAGATCAGAGTCGAGTTTCTCCGGGTATAAGATCAGAGTCGAGTTTCTCCGGGTATAAGATCAGAGTCGAGTTTCTCCGGGTATAAGATCAGGGTCGAGTTTCTCCGGGTATAAGATCAGAGTTGAGTTTCTCCGGGTATAAGATCAGGGTCGAGTTTCTCCGGGTGTAAGATCAGAGTCGAGTTTCTCCGGGTGTATGATCAGAGTCGAGTTTCTCCGGGTGTAAGATGAGAGTCGAGTTTCTCCGGGTGTAAGATCAGAGTCGAGTTTCTCCGGGTATAAGATCAGAGTCGAGTTTCTCCGGGTAAGATCAGAGTCGAGTTTCTCCGGGTATAAGATCAGAGTCGAGTTTCTCCGGGTATAAGATCAGAGTCGAGTTTCTCCGGGTAAAAGATCAGGGTCGAGTTTCTCCGGGTGTAAGATCAGAGTCGAGTTTCTCCGGGTATAAGATCAGAGTCGAGTTTCTCCGGGTATAAGATCAGGGTCGAGTTTCTCCGGGTGTAAGATCAGAGTCGAGTTTCTCCGGGTATAAGATCAGAGTCGAGTTTCTCCGGGTATAAGATCAGAGTCGAGTTACTCCGGGTATAAGATCAGGGTCGAGTTTCTCCGGGTGTAAGATCAGAGTCGAGTTTCTCCGGGTATAAGATCAGAGTCGAGTTTCTCCGGGTATAAGATCAGAGTCGAGTTTCTCCGGGTATAAGATCAGAGTCGAGTTTCTCCGGGTATAAGATCAGAGTCGAGTTTCTCCGGGTATAAGATGAGAGTCGAGTTTCTCCGGGTATAAGATGAGAGTCGAGTTTCTCCGGGTATAAGATGAGAGTCGAGTTTCTCCGGGTATAAGATCAGAGTCGAGTTTCTCCGGGTATAAGATCAGAGTCGAGTTTCTCTGGGTGTAAGATCAGAGTCGAGTTTCTCCGGGTATAAGATGAGAGTCGAGTTTCTCCGGGTGTAAGATCAGAGTCGAGTTTCTCCGGGTATAAGATGAGAGTCGAGTTTCTCCGGGTATAAGATCAGAGTCGAGTTTCTCCGGGTGTAAGATCAGAGTCGAGTTTCTCCGGGTATAAGATCAGGGTCGAGTTTCTCCGGGTGTAAGATCAGAGTCGAGTTTCTCCGGGTATAAGATCAGAGTCGATTTTCTCCGGGTGTAAGATCAGAGTCGAGTTTCTCCGGGTATAAGATCAGAGTCGAGTTTCTCCTGGTATAAGATGAGAGTCGAGTTTCTCCGGGTGTAAATCAGAGTCGAGTTTCTCCAGGTATAAGATCAGAGTCGAGTTTCTCCGGGTATAAGATCAGGGTCGAGTTTCTCCGGGTATAAGATCAGAGTCGAGTTTCTCCGGGTATAAGATCAGAGTCGAGTTTCTCCGGGTATAAGATCAGGGTCGAGTTTCTCCGGGTATAAGATCAGGGTCGAGTTTCTCCGGGTATAAGATCAGAGTCGAGTTTCTCCGGGTGTAAGATCAGAGTCGAGTTTCTCCGGGTGTAAGATGAGAGTCGAGTTTCTCCGGGTGTAAGATCAGAGTCGAGTTTCTCCGGGTGTAAGATGAGAGTCGAGTTTCTCCGGGTGTAAGATCAGAGTCGAGTTTCTCCGGGTATAAGATCAGAGTCGAGTTTCTCCGGGTGTAAGATCAGAGTCGAGTTTCTCCGGGTGTAAGATCAGAGTCGAGTTTCTCCGGGTGTAAGATCAGAGTCGAGTTTCTCCGGGTGTAAGATCAGAGTCGAGTTTCTCCGGGTATAAGATCAGAGTCGAGTTTCTCCGGGTATAAGATCAGAGTCGAGTTTCTCCGGGTGTAAGATGAGAGTCGAGTTTCTCCGGGTATAAGATGAGAGTCGAGTTTCTCCGGGTATAAGATCAGGGTCGAGTTTCTCCGGGTGTAAGATGAGAGTCGAGTTTCTCCGGGTATAAGATCAGGGTCGAGTTTCTCCGGGTATAAGATCAGAGTCGAATTTGTCTGTGTATAAGATCAGGAGGTACATAGCTAAGCTGTCTGGTTACAGCATTTTCCCCAGCATAGGTGAGACCAAACCTGGGGGTCATAGTTTGATGGAAGGATTGAAGGGGCATTGTTTTGCTTGTCACCCATACCGATTATAGGGTAGTTTAGAGGGAAACACAGTAGCAATGGGCAAAATACGGAGAAAGTGCTGAGCAGGCAGTGAAGACAAGGTCCTCGGTCAGGTAGATTTGCAGATGAAGCTTCCGACATTATCACACAAGAGGTCTATTCAAAAGTCTTGTCACCGCGGGACAGATGCTATCCTGGGGTCTGAAGTTACCTGTTCTCTGGTTTCTGTCTTCTGTCCAAAGGAAGGAGAGAGAAGGGAGAATGTCTGGGGCGGATGATTCTGCCGGTTGCTTTACCGAGGCAGCCAGAATGTGGAGGATGGCCGTGGAGGGACGCTGCTTTCTGTGATGGTCTGGCTTGTGTCTGCCATGGTCTGAGTGGATGGGCAGTGTGGGGTATGTGCTGAAGACCTGTTTCCTTTCCTCTGGCTGCTCAGAGCAACGTGATGAGTTGTTCCTTCTCTCTCTTCCAGAAACTGACGTTCTTCGGCTCAACGCTCCTCGACAGCGCTCCTCCGCCGGGGCAGGCTCTGGAGATCCCTGGAGCTCATAGACCCGCAGTCGTGGCCAGAAATGGACTGGTCCTCTTTGGCAATGACGGGAAAATGGTAACGAGGCTTTGCGCTGGAAAGCTCTAGCATCTAACGGGGGTGGGGCGGGGGAGGTGGAGGACCGGAACATGGGGCATGGAAGGCGGGAACTCATCAAACTGCTTCATCCCAGAATCCGGTTAGTTTCTCAGAGATTCTGGTTGCTTTCCAGCTGTTGGTGAAAAACCTCCAGTTTGAAGATGGGAAGATGATTCCAGCCTCAAAGTACTTCTCCTCCACTGAGAGCTCCTCGCTGGAGTTAACTGAAGAAGAGAAGAAGATCAAAGAGGAAATTCGAGTAAGTGATTCAGAAGCTCAGAGGAACACAGTATAGTGAAGAATTTGGGATGGTCGTGTGGCCATGCAGTCAAATATGCTGGACCACTGTTCCTGTTTTCTGGGCAGGACACGGTAGCATAATTGTTAGCATAACACTATCACCGCACTAGCCATTTGGGTAAATTTCCTGCTCTGACTTCGTCCCAGTGTGGAGGGAGATTCACTCTGTGTCTGACCCTGGGAGTGTGTGATGGGACGGTGTGGAGGGAGATTCACTCTGTGTCTGACCCCGGGAGTGTGTGATGGGACGGTGTGGAGGGAGATTCACTCTGTGTCTGACCCCGGGAGTGTGTGATGAGACAGTGTGGAGGGAGTGTGTGATGGGACGGTGTGGAGGGAGATTCACTCTGTGTCTGACCCCGGGAGTGTGTGATGGGACGGTGTGGAGGGAGATTCACTCTGTGTCTGACCCCGGGAGTGTGTGATGGGACGGTGTGGAGGGAGATTCACTCTGTGTCTGACCCCGGGAGTGTGTGATGGGACGGTGTGGGGGGAGATTCACTCTGTGTCTGACCCCGGGAGTGTGTGATGGGACGGTGTGGGGGGAGTGTGTGATGGGACGGTGGGGAGGGAGATTCACTCTGTGTCTGACCCTGGGAGTGTGTGATGGGACGGTGTGGAGGGAGATTCACTCTGTGTCTGACCCCGGGAATGTGTGATGGGATGGTGTGGAGGGAGATTCACTCTGTGTCTGACCCTGGGAGTGTGTGATGGGATGGTGTGGAGGGAGATTCACTCTGTGTCTGACCCCGGGAGTCTGTGATGGGACGGTGTGGAGGGAGATTCACTCTGTGTCTGACCCCGGGAGTCTGTGATGGGATGGTGTGGAGGGAGATTCACTCTGTGTCTGACCCCGGGAATGTGTGATGGGATGGTGTGGAGGGAGATTCACTCTGTGTCTGACCCCGGGAGTCTGTGATGGGACGGTGTGGAGGGAGATTCACTCTGTGTCTGACCCCGGGAGTGTGTGATGGGACAGTATGGAGGGAGATTCACTCTGTGTTTGACCCTGGGAGTGTGTGATGGGACGGTGTGGAGGGAGATTCACTCTGTGTCTGACCCTGGGAGTGTGTGATGGGACGGTGTGGAGGGAGCTTCACTCTGTGTCTGACACCGGGAGTGTGTGATGGGACAGTGTGGAGGGAGATTCACTCTTTCTGACACCGGGAGTGTGTGATGGGACAGTGTGGAGGGAGTTTTACTCTGTGTCTGACCCCGGGAGCGTGTCTTTGAATGTTTCAAGTTACGAAAACCCTTACAGTCGTGTACTTTGGAGGGTGTCATGATCCGATGGAACCCCTCTGATGCTGTGTCCTACTTTTCTTCACCATGTTTAACGTTGTTCCATACGTCCTTGCTTCCAGGCTGTTTGGAAAGGCATACTCTCCAACGTGGCGGAAATCATGGAAACAACTGATTTCTTCAAGTCTGGAGCTGCCTCGATGGATGTGGTCAGGTAACACTCCCCAGCAGGGGTGTGGATGGATGTGGTCAGGTAACACTCCCCAGGAGAGGTGTGGATGGATGTGGTCAGGTAACACTCCCCAGGAGGGGTGTGGATGGATGTGGTCAGGTAACACTCCCCAGGAGGGGTGTGGATGGATGTGGTCAGGTAACACTCCCCAGGAGGGGTGTGGATGGATGTGGTCAGGTAACACTCCCCAGGAGGGGTGTGGATGGATGTGGTCAGGTAACACTCCCCAGGAGGGGTGTGGATGGACGTGGTCAGGTAACACTCCCCAGGAGGGGTGTGGATGGATGTGGTCCGGTAATGCTCCTGCCATCGTTCTCAGGAACCCCTCCATATTTAGAATCCATGTGAGTCACAGTTATGGAAAAGCAAAACTGATTGGAAATGTTTAGTTTTGTTTGTGTGTGTGATTGGGGTGGATTGTGATGTACCTAGGAGCTGGTGCCCAGGGTAAAACCATTACTAATAGCTGTAGAGTCCGCAGTTCGATCGCTGTCCCTGTGGAGTTTGCATGTTCTCCCCGTGACCATGAGAGTTTTCAAAGTACAATGAAAATTTATTATGCTCCCTTGACATTCATGTCCTTACAGGCAGCCACAAAACGGAGAAACCCAATAAACCCATGAACTGTGCCGAGCAAAAACATCGTGTGAACAATAAACTGAGCAGATAGCGTTCGGAACTGAAGTTCACTAAAGGGGGTCCCCGGTCAGCCATCGCTGCAGCTCCTTCAGAAGCGCGTTAGTTGCAGGCCACAGCCTCAGTTCAGCAGAGAGACAAAATCACCTCGCAGAACACTTCACACTTGTCTGTATTAAATTCCACCCCCCGCCATTTTCTCGGCTGGTTCTGATCCCAGTGCAAGGTGATGCGATAACAGAATGCAGAATAAAGTGTTAGAGAGAGAGTGCTGTGCACACAGACATTGGGAGTGCATTGTGGGGTGCAGACCCCTTTGCACGGTATTCAGTCACCAATAGTCATCCATGATGATTTCTTGAGTCAGTGGTGGGGAGGCCTGAGTCCGTGACCTTTTGCAGCCTCTCGTATTCCTGCGAATAAGAACTGCTGTATCAAGCCACGATGGAGTCAGTCAGGATGCATCCTACAGTGCACCTCTGGACATTATCAGAGAACCAACTGAAGGGATACAGAGAGATGAGGAGGGGGAATCGGGACTCCATGGATCCAATGGGCAGAATGGGCTACATGTGTCACTGAGCAGACAGGCTTCTTGTGTACCAGATGTGGACGGACCCAGCCCCTGCTTGTGGGGAAAGTTCACTAGTAAACCCCCAAAGGGTGCAGCAGCCTCCTCGGAGAGGGGGGAGAACATGAAGATGGCCAGAAAGAAACACAGGAAGTGTGGACTAAGCAAGGTTTTACAGAGCTGGCGACATTACCTCGCGGTCCTCGAGCTCACTTCCGGCACAGTAAGCTCCCACTGACCTCAGTTACTCTGGCTTTACTGTGACAGAACGGTCGTGTAGTGGTTAGTGCAACACCTGACAGTTCATTACCCCCCACTATCTGTAAGGAGTTTGTATGCTCCCCCCATGACTGTGCGGGTTTCCTGCGAGTGCTCCAGGTTCCTCCCACAGTGCAAAGGCACGCGAGTTCGGGTTCGTGAGTTGTGGGCAAGCTAAGCTGGGGCCAGAAGCGTGGTGACACTTACAGGCTGCCCAGCACAATCCTCTCCCATTTGATTTGATGCTCACAACACATTTCACTGTATATTCTGATATGTTGTCACCAATAGAGCCAATCTTCAATATTTGAAGAGAATCAGGAGTGAACACAGAGACAGAGATTCCCAGCACTGACGTCACTGCACCCAAAGCAAATCACCATGTCTGCTGGGAAAGTGAAATTCTGGAATCTCTGCAGGTCAGAAGGCAGGTAGTGAAAGGTCATTGACGTAAATTAACCTGGACAGTTCTCTCTGCGGTGGCTGTGCCTCGCTGTGTTTGATGTTATCCTGAAGGTCTGTGAGCTTCTACCAGGAATGATAAACATTACCCTTTGTCCTTTGATTTGTTTTTCGATGAATCATTCATCAGATTCTTGCATTAACTTGTTAATTATAATCTGTTGAGTCCACAGCACTTTCACAGGGGCAGGGTTGCTGTGAAAGTTCTTCCTGCAGTAAAGATGTGATACGGGTTGAGGAAGCTGAAATCTCTTTTTATTGCTGAACTTTACACTGTGTTTATATACAAGGAAGAAATGTTTATCAGGGCAAATCAGATCAAATTCAAACCTAGTGATAAAGATTTGCTTTATTTGTCACGTGTATATCCAACTGTCGAAATGGGGAGTAAAATGTATTGCTTGTGTCTGAAGACGTGCAGGGGGCAGATGACAGGGTCGCATCACACTTCCAGCACCGACTCAGCATGCCCACAACTTACTAATCCTTGCTAACCATATGTCTTTGGACTGTGGGAGGAAACTGGAGCGGCTGGAGGAAGCCCACACATTCACGGGGAGAACGTACAAACTCCTTACCGACAGTGGTGGGAACGGAACTGCAATCAGTGTTCGCTGGCATTGTAAACTGATTGCACTAACCACTACGCTACTATTTCATTGAGTGTCCTCCGCCATTTCATCATGGCTGATCCATTTCCCTCTCAACCCCATTCCCCAGAACCTTTCACACCCTGACCAATCAAGGACCTATCAATCGCTACCTGAAATACATACAGTGCTTGTGGCCTCCACAACTGCCTGGGGTAATGGATTCCATAGATTCATCGCCCTCTGGCTCAAGAAATTCCTCCTTACCTCTGTTCTGAATGGACGTCTCTCTATTTTAGATTGTGCACTCCAGTTCTAGACTCCTCCACCAAAGGAAACATCCTCTCCACATCTACCTAGGCCTTTCAACATTCGATAGGTTTCAATGAGATTCCACCTCCCCATTCTGCTAAATTCCAGCAGGTACAGGCCCGGAGCCTTCAATCTCTGCTCATGATAACCCTTTCATTCATTTGCGGAATCATTCTCGTGAACCTGCTCTGAACCCTCTCCAATATTCTCCTTCTGAAAATCTAAGTACACAACATCCACCCATTTTCCTTTGACTCTGCTGCTCGTTATTTCTTCGAACAATTTATTAGGCAAGATTTCACATGTAGTGAATGTGTCGCTGGCCTCAACATCCAACACTATCTGGTTATAGCCAGAAGTGTCAGCGTGCTCCCAGCACCAAGGTAGCTTGTCCACCTGTCAATGACCCTGGTCCTGGTGTGGTGAGAACCGGACTGCTTCTGACTGAGCCTCCTTGTTGCCCATAGGCTGGTGGAAGAAATCAGGCTGAAATGCAATGGTCTTCAACTGCAGAATGAAGATGTCTACATGGCTACTACCTTCGAGGACTTCATGCAGATGATCGTGAGGAAGTTCCGGGGTGAAGATGAGGAAGAGGAGATGGTGATAGATTACGTACGTGGAGTTTCCATTAATATGTCAGGCAACTCATCAGTGGCCCAAAAAACACGTAAAATGGCAATAGCTTAGGGTCATAAATTGGAAGTGTCAAGGAAAGGTCATGAAGTCAGAGAGCACTGCAGTGCAGATGCAAGAGCTTCAGCCCAGCTAGCCTATTATTCTGTGTCATTCCACTGACCTGTGCCCAGACCACCGGTCAACACCCCTTCCCCATCCATGTACTTCTCTGAATCTCTCCTAAATGTTGCAATCCAAATCGTGTCTACCACTTCACCGGTAGCTCATTCCACACTCTCACCACCCTGAGTGGAGAGTTTCCCCATAAACATTTCACCTTCTACCCTTCAGCTATGACCTCTAGTCTTACCAAATCTCAATGGCAAAGCTTGTTTGGACTTACCCTATTGGAACCCCTCATAATTTTGTATATCAAATCTCCTCTTAATCTATTTCTTGAGCAATAAAAGGCTCTTTCTAAGCTCACAGCCCAGCCTGTGCCAAACCAGAAAATGATTTGTGAGCACTTTTGAATCATAGATTGTTCTATATATAGAAATGATCCCAACTCAATCCTACTTACCCTTGATCACTACTCCTGTCAATATCCCACCCAGTCTTATTGCATTATCCCCTCACCCTTCAATGCCCCCTCACCCTTCAATGCTCCCTCACCCTTCATTACCCCTCACCCTTCATTACCCCTCACTTCAATACCCCCTCACTTCAATACCCCCTCACTTCAATACCCCTTCACCCTTCAATGCTCCCTCACCCTTCAATCCTCCCTCACCCTTCATTACCCCTCACCCTTCATCAGCTCCTCACCCTTCATTACCCCTCACCCTTCATTACCCCTCACTCTTCATTACCCCCTCCCCTTCAATACACTCTCACTCTTCGTTACTTCTCACTCTTCAATACCCCTTCACCCTTCAATACCCCCTCACCCTTCAATGCCCCCTCACTCTTCATTACTTCCTCACTCTTCAATACCCCCACTTCAATATACTCTCACTTTTCGTTACTCCTCACTCTTCAATACCCCCTCATTCTTCCACACCCAGTGCATGAGACGAGGTCTGCTAGGGTAGGAGACTAGGACATATCATTGAAACATTCTGAATTATCCATGGCCTCAGAGGTACAGCTGAAGAAGGACTTTCCCCTGTTTGGGGGGAAGTGGTCTCGGACCAGGGGACACCATTTGGTATAGAGATGGTGAAACTGTTTTCAGAGGCTGGCAAGTCATTGGACCTCTCTACCCTGGAGGGATGTGGAATCTCTGAGCTTAATTAAGATGGATTTCTGGGCACAGAGTGAAGTGGAGGTGTGGGGAGGGTAGTAAGTCTTAAAAACAGGAGATTCTGCAGATGCTGGAAATCCAGAATAACACACACACACACAAAATGCTGGAGGGGAATAAACAGTCGAAAATTCCAGCCGAGACTCTTCATCCTGATGAAGGGATGGGGTAGTGCTGGACACTGGAGCTGAGGTGGAAAGTCTGTCTTAATGAATGGGGAGGGGAAGCAGGAAGGGCCGAATGGCCTGGTCCATTCCGGTCACTGGATGAGCTCGTGCCGTTGTGGGTTCTCCTGGTTTTGGGGAGGTAGGCATAGCAGCCCTGAGGACCATGGTCTCTTGCCACCTTACACCCAGGAACATGAGGTGACAGGTGCTGGTCTGCTGTCTACTCTGAGTTCCCTCCCCCTATCTGTCTGTGTGATGTGGCCAACAACAGTGACTCCCACTTGTCCTGTCCTTGAGAAGGTGGGAGTGAGACATCCCCTTGTACTGCTGCAGTCCCCCTGGCCCCACAATCCTGGTGCAGAGGAGGTCTCAGGGTTTCACCCCAAAGAGAATTAAATGGTGATATACCCTCGCTACCTCAGGTACCTAAAGAAGTGGCCACTGAATGTATGCCAGTGGCCTTGTGCTTCTGTAAACCACCTACTTCAAGGCTCGATGGGCTGTACATTCAGACATGCTCTTTGCACACCACTGGTGTAAAACATGGTCATTTGAGTTACTGGCAGTTTCTAAATATTATTGTGCGTGAAAATCCCAAGAGATCAGCAGTTTCTGAGATACTCAAACCACCCCATCTGGCACCAGCAATCATTCCACAGTTAAAGTTACTTAGATCACATTTCTTCCCCATTCTGATGTTTGGTCTGAACAACATCTGAACCTCTTGACCGTGTCTGCACGCTTCTATGCATTGAGTTGCTGCCACCTGATTGGCTGATTAGATATTTCCATTAATGAGCAGGTGTACAGGTGTACCTAATAAAATGACCACGGAGAATTTCCAAGCATGTGCACCTTGGGGAGGGGGGGGGTCTGTAGTCTGTAGTCCTGACCAGACCCCTGACCCCTTTGTCCTTGGTTGAGTTGGAGACTGTAGATTTCAGAGGTGCTGTCAGGGAAGCTGCAGAACAACGAGATGTGGTGGGTTCTCCTTGGAGATGCCCTGCCCTTTGTGTGGGGTGAGTGGTCCAGCCATTTTATGCCCATGCAGGAGGGTTGTCCTGGTCTTGCCGCACAGGGCTTCGTTCTCCAATTTAAATATCACGCAATCCTATTTGCTGATAAGACCATAAGAACAGAATTAGGCCAATCAGCCCATCGAGTCTGTTCCATCCCTTTCAACCACATGCTCCTGTCTTCTTCCCATAACCTTTCACACCCTGACTAATCAACCTTCACTTTAAATACACCCAATGGCCTCCACAGCTGTCTGTGGCAATAAATTCCACAGATTTACCACCCCCGGATAAATAAAAATTCTTCCTTATCGATGTCCTAAGGGGTGATAATGTATGATGGGAGGAGAAAGAAGAGGGAAAGTCGGGGGTGGGAGGGGGTTTTGATGATGCGGGCTGCTTTAACGAGGTAGTGGGAGGTGTAGACAATGGAGGGGAGGCTGGTTTCCCTGATGTCCACAACTCTCTCCTGCGATCCCGGGCAGAGCAATTTCCGTCCCGAGCTGCGACGCATCCGGATAGGAAACTGTCGAAGGTGTGTTGATACAGATTGGTGAGGGTCGACAGGGACATCTGAAATTACTTCAGCCTCCTGAGGAAGTAGAGATGGGGTGAACTGATCTGGAGTTCCAATCTCAGATGTAGAGGGTTAATTTGAATTAACTTTTTGCTGATTTTCTGGAACTACAGATTGAAATGAACGTTAACAACTTGACGATCCGCATGCCCCACCAAGCCTTCATCAACGGAGAGTTTGTTGACGCAGAAGGAGGGAACTGGTACCACTCCATCAATCCGACCGATGGCTCGGTGAGTCTGCGGCACAGAAACAGGCCCTTCAGCCCATCTAGTCCATGCTGAACTGTTATTCTGCTTGGTCCTACTGACCCATACCTGGACCATAGCTTTGATACCCCTCCCATCCACGTACTTATCCAAACTTCTCTTAAATGTAGATATCAAACCCACGTCAAACTCTTCCGCTGGCAGCTCAATCCAGAGAGAGGGAGGGAGAGCCTGAGTCTGAGGTGGAGATAGGAAGATTCTCCAACCATGCTGCCCATTCCCTCTAGCCCTCACATGCTATTTCACTCTGACTCACTCTATCATCTCCTCTCATTTCCTAAACCAAACTCTCTTCTTTCTCCCTTCCTCCTTCTCTCCCTCTCTCTTTCTGTTTCTCTCTCTGTTCTCTCACTGCCTCTCTGTTTCTATCTCTCTCTGTCTGTCATTGTCTCTGTCTCTCTCTCTGTTTCTATCTCTCTCTGTCTCTGCTTCCCTTTGCCTTCCTCTGTTACTGTCTCTCTGTTTCCCTCTCTGTCACTCCCCCGTGTCTGTCTGTCTCTCTCTGTTTTCTCACTGCCTCTCTCTCTCTCTCTCTCTGTTTTGGACTCTGCTTCTCTCTGTCTCTCTCTTTCTGTTTCCCTCTGTCACTCCCCATCTGTTTCTCTCTCTCTCTCACTCTCTGTCTCCCCCACCCCCCTCTCTCTCTCTCTCTCTCTCTCTCTCTCTCCCTCTCTATTTCAGACTCTGCTTCTCTCTGTCTCTCTCTCTTTCTGTTTCCCTCTGTCACTCCCCATCTGTTTCTCTCTCTCTCTCACTCTCTGTCTCCCCCACCACCCTCTCTCTCTCTCTCTCTCTCTCTCTCTCTCTCTCTCTCCCTCTCTATTTCAGACTCTGCTTCTCTCTGTCTCTCTCTCTTTCTGTTTCCCTCTGTCACTCCCCATCTGTTTCTCTCTCTCTCTCTCTCTCTCTCTCTCTGTCTCCCTCTCTTTCTTTCTATCTACCCTTCTCACATGCATTGCTGCCTCGCTCACCCTGTCTGTCTCTGCCCCAGGTGATCTGCAAGGTGTCCCTGGCCCAGGTCTCTGATGTAGACAAGGCAGTGGCTGCAGCCAAAGAAGCCTTTGAGTCTGGCGAGTGGGGCAAGATGAACCCCAGGGACCGGGGCAGACTGATCTACAGGTAAACAGGATGCTGCAGAGATCACGAGAGCCTCTGCTCCGATGTTTTATGGCTAAGGAATTGGGTATCGGGAACTGCCCTGAGGTGAAGCTGGTGCTGGCTGTAGGGACAGAGGGTGGTGAATCTGGGGAATTTAGCGCCACAGGGCCAGAGGACACAGCCTCAGAATAGAGGAACGTCCATGAGGAGGGATGTCTTTAGCCAGAGGGTGGTGAATCTGTGGAATTCATTGCCACAGACAGCTGTGGAGGAAAAGTCACTGGGTATATTTAAAACAGAGGTTGATAGGTTTTTGATTGGTCAGGGTGTCAAAGGTTATGGGAAAAGGCAGGAGAATGGGGTTGAGAGGGATAATAAATCAGCCATGATGGAATGGCAGAGCAGACTCAGTGGGCTGAATGGCCTAATTCTGCTCCATGCTTATGGTTTCAATCTCCCCCAGACTGGCGGATTTGATGGAGGAACACCAGGAGGAACTGGCGACGATTGAAGCCATCGACTCAGGCGCCGTCTACACCCTGGCACTGAAAACACACGTGGGCATGTCCATCCAGACTTTCCGCTACTTCGCCGGATGGTGTGACAAGATCCAGGTGTGTGGGCCTTTCACCTGCAGCTGCTGAAGCACCCAGAGTGAAACCGACACCCAGAGTGAAACGGGCACCCAGAGTGAAACCGGCACTCAGAGTGAAACGGGCACTCAGAGTGAAACCGACACCCAGAGTGAAACGGGCACCCAGAGTGAAACGGGCACCCAGAGTGAAAGGGGCACCCAGAGTGAAACGGGCACCCAGAGTGAAACCGACACTCAGAGTGAAACCGGCACCCAGAGTGAAACGGGCACTCAGAGTGAAACGGGCACCCAGAGTGAAACGGGCACTCAGAGTGAAACCGACACTCAGAATGAAACCGGCACCCAGAGTGAAACCGACACCCAGAGTGAAACGGGCATTCAGAGTGAAACGGGCACCCAGAGTGAAACGGGCACCCAGAGTGAAACCGGCACCCAGAGTGAAACGGGCACTTAGAGTGAAACGGGCACTCACTCCAGCACACAGATGGACACTGGCTAACGGACCAGCACTGGCACAGCTCTGTGCGCTGGCACACTAGCTCACAGATGATCACTGGCACAGCTCTGTGTGCTGGCACACTAGCTCACACTGGCACACTAGCTCACACTGGCACACTAACTCACAGATGATCACTGGCACAGCTCTGTGCGCTGGCACACTAGCTCACAAGGGCACGTAAGCACACACACGCACAGTCAGCATTGCCCATACATTGGCACATATCTATACGCTGATGCACCATGAACACCAGAACATACTTTTACACCTGTACGTCAGTACCGCAGTCTGACACACACTAGCACATGGCTGTACACACTCACACACATGTACATAGCTGTGCACTCACACACATTTGCACACACCTTTACACAATTACACAGGTGTGTACATGGCTGTATCCAATCACATACAAGTGTACACAGCTTTACACAATCACATGCACGTGTACATAGCTGCACACACTTACTCGCACGTGTACAGAGCTGTACACAATCACACACAAGTGTACACAGCTTTACACAATCACACACATGTACATAGCTGTACACACTTACTCGCACGTGTACAGAGCTGTACACACTCACACACTCGTGTATGCACTGTATACAAGCATGCATGTGTATACACAGCTGTATGCCCCTGCTTGCCTGTGCCTTTGGCAGGCAGGATACTTTAGACACAGGCCTGCGTGCCTGTACATCTACACACACCTGTACATTACCATGTGTGTATGTGTACCGTACACACCTGGTCAGTCTGTGCCCAACACATACACATACACATGTTGTGTCAGGCCGTGTGAGCATGTTGGTATGTCCACGAGTACCTATCTACCTGCATACCCGACACGGCTGAGGTCCCCAGTCATCGCCCAGGGCACCAGACCCTCACCTGCCCCTGACTCCTGAACCTGTGTAACACTGTCTGTGCTTCCCCCACAGGGATCCACCATCCCGATCAACCAGGCTCGACCGAACCGCAACCTGACCTTCACCAGGAGGGAGCCCATCGGGTAAGACCGGCCAGCAGAACAGTACAGTACAGGCCATTCAGCCCACACTCTTGCGCCAGCCTTTTAACTTATTCCAAGATCAATCTAGCCCTTCCTTCCACCATTTTTCTATTATCCACGTGCCTATCTAAGAGATTCTTAAATGTCCCTAATGTATCTGCCTCTACCACCCCAACACCCCTCCGGGCTGGGCGTTCCACACGCTCACTACTACCTGCATAAAAGCCTCCTCCCACCTCTCCTTCTCACCCCCTCTCCCCTTCTCTTCCTCCCCTTCTCCCTTCCCCTCTGCTCCCCTCTCCCTCTCCCTCTATCCTTCCCCCTCCCACTCCCCTTCTCCCCTCCCCTCCTCTCCCTCTCCTCACTCTCCCCTGATCCCTTTCCCCTTTCTCCTTCCCTTTCCTCTTCCCCCTCTCCTTCCCCACTCTCTATTCCCCCCCCCGCCACCCCACCACAACCTCTTCTGTTCCAAGGAGAACCTGCGCAGAATTTCCAATCTCTAGAGGTAACTGAAGGCCCTCGATCCTGAGATCACTTCAGTAAATCTTTCCAAATCTACCTCTGCCCCACAGTGCTGTGCCCAGGCCAGTTCACTGATGAAGATGGGCTGATGAAGCAGAAAGTCTGCTGAAGGACTGAGAGAATGAGCAGATGGAATGCGGGGTTGGGAACTGTTGGTCATGCACTTTGGTAGAAGGAATAAAGGCATAGACTATTTTCTAAATGGGGAGAAAACTGAAAAATTGGAGGTGCAAAGGGACTTGGGAGTCCTCGTTCAGGATTTCTGAACTTGCAGGTTGATTTGGTGGTGAGGGAGGCAAATGCAATGTCAGCAATGCTGTAAGGCATTGGCCAGACTGCACTTGGAGTATTGTGAGCAGTTTTGGGCCCCTTATCTGAGAAAAGATGTGAGGGCATTGGAGAGGGTCCAGAGGACAGTCACAACAATGATCCCAGGAATGAAAGGGTTAACATGTCAGGAGCTTGTCATGGCTCTGGACCTGTAATCACTGGAGTTTAGAAGAATGAGAGGAGAGCTCCTTGATACCTGTTGAATATTGACTGGCCGAGATGGAATAGACATGTTTCCGATTCTGGTGGCGTCTAGGACCAGAGAACACAGCCTCAGAATAGAGGGATATCCCTTTAGAACAGAGATGAGGAGGAATTTTTTGACCAGAGGGTGGTGAATCTGTGGAATTCAATGCCAGAGATGGCTGTGGAGGCCGTCAGTGCGTATAGTTAAAGCAGAGGCTGATTGGTTCTTAGTTAGTTAGGGCATCAATGTTTACAGGGAGAAGGCAGGAGAATGGGGTTGAGAGGGATAATAAATCAGCCATGATGAATGGCAGAGCAGACTCGATGGGCCGAATGGCTGATTCTGCTACTGTGCTGTCCAGCTGTGGGCAAGATCACGTTCATCGTGGGCTGATTCTGGGATCCAGTGCTGACCTATGCCCCCTCTGCCTTCAGTGTCTGCGGAATTGTGATCCCGTGGAACTACCCGCTGATGATGTTGGCATGGAAGGCGGCAGCCTGTCTTGCTGCAGGTAATACCGTGGTCCTGAAGCCTGCACAGGTATGTAAGTCAGGGAATGGGTTCATTATTGCACATGTAACAAGGTCAGTGGAAAATCTGATGAACAAAACTCGACGCCTGAAGTCCCACAGCACCGTGTCCAGGAACAGCTAAATTCCTTTCCCTCTTTCAGCCAACACGATCTAAATCACTAGCTCAGTGCAGGATCACTTTGGTCACCTGCATCAAAAGGGACCTTGTTTATTTTCCGTTGTAATTTATGTTTCCATTCTTGTGATTGATGCTCTGTGCCTCCAAAGCTGCTGCAAGTAAGTTTTTCATTGCAGCTGTCCACACATGGACTTGTGCATTTAACAATTAAAACTGTTCCTCTCCAAGCCTTTCCCTGACCGACTGAGTTCCTCCAGCACTTTGTTCCCGTCTTCACTTTTGGATCGTTTGTTCATACGGATCAGCTGTTGGCACAGAGCATTGAGGTAGAACACGGACACAATGCAGCTTGAAGAGTTACAGACAGGGAGAGAATTCAGTGCAGGCAGGCAAAAGGGAGCAACATCACGTGAGAAGGACTGTGATGTCAAGAGTCCATCTTTCTGGACTGGGGATCTGCAAAGGGCCACGTACAGGCACAGCTCAGGAACGCCAGAATCAAAGAACTCAGGAGCAGGACACACGGTCTGGCACATTTACTGTGATCACCCCCCCCTCAGTCTGACCCGTTTACTGTGATCACCCCCCCTCAGTCTGACCCACTTACTGTGATCACCCCCCCCCTCAGTCTGACCCACTTACTGTGATCACCCCCCCCCTCAGTCTGACCCATTTACTGTGATCACCCCCCCTCAGTCTGACCCACTTACTGTGATCACCCCCCCTCAGTCTGACCCACTTACTGTGATCACCCCCCCTCAGTCTGACCCATTTACTGTGATCACCCCCCCCTCAGTCTGACCCACTTACTGTGATCACCCCCCCCTCAGTCTGACCCGTTTACTGTGATCACCCCCCCTCAGTCTGACCCGTTTACTGTGATCACCCCCCCCTCAGTCTGACCCGTTTACTGTGATCACCCCCCCTCAGTCTGACCCACTTACTGTGATCACCCCCCCTCAGTCTGACCCATTTACTGTGATCACCCCCCCTCAGTCTGACCCACTTACTGTGATCACCCCCCCCTCAGTCTGACCCGTTTACTGTGATCACCCCCCCTCAGTCTGACCCGTTTACTGTGATCACCCCCCCCCTCAGTCTGACCCATTTACTGTGATCACCCCCTCAGTCTGACCCACTTACTGTGATCACCCCCCCTCAGTCTGACCCGTTTACTGTGATCACCCCCCCTCAGTCTGACCCGTTTACTGTGATCACCCCCCCCTCAGTCTGACCCATTTACTGTGATCACCCCCTCAGTCTGACCCACTTACTGTGATCACCCCCCCTCAGTCTGACCCATTTACTGTGATCACCCCCCCTCAGTCTGACCCACTTACTCTGATCACCCCCCCTCAGTCTGACCCACTTACTGTGATCACCCCCCCTCAGTCTGACCCGTTTACTGTGATCACCCCCCCCTCAGTCTGACCCGTTTACTGTGATCACCCCCCCTCAGTCTGACCCGTTTACTGTGATCACCCCCCCCTCAGTCTGACCCATTTACTGTGATCACCCCCCCTCAGTCTGACCCACTTACTGTGATCACCCCCCCTCAGTCTGACCCACTTACTGTGATCACCCCCCCTCAGTCTGACCCATTTACTGTGATCACCCCCCCTCAGTCTGACCCACTTACTGTGATCACCCCCCCTCAGTCTGACCCACTTACTGTGATCACCCCCCCTCAGTCTGACCCGTTTACTGTGATCACCCCCCCTCAGTCTGACCCACTTACTGTGATCACCCCCCCTCAGTCTGACCCACTTACTGTGATCACCCCCCCCTCAGTCTGACCCGTTTACTGTGATCACCCCCCTCAGTCTGACCCGTTTACTGTGATCACCCCCCTCAGTCTGACCCGTTTACTGTGATCACCCCCCCTCAGTCTGAACCGTTTACTGTGATCACCCCCCCTCAGTCTGACCCACTTACTGTGATCACCCCCCCTCAGTCTGACCCACTTACTGTGATCACCCCCCCCTCAGTCTGACCCGTTTACTGTGATCACCCCCCTCAGTCTGACCCATTTACTGTGATCACCCCCCCTCAGTCTGACCCATTTACTGTGATCACCCCCCCCTCAGTCTGACCCGTTTACTGTGATCACCCCCCCTCAGTCTGACCCATTTACTGTGATCACCCCCCCTCAGTCTGACCCACTTACTGTGATCACCCCCCCTCAGTCTGACCCACTTACTGTGATCACCCCCCCCTCAGTCTGACCCGTTTACTGTGATCACCCCCCCTCAGTCTGACCCGTTTACTGTGATCACCCC
Organism: Hypanus sabinus; assembly: GCF_030144855.1. NCBI lineage: Eukaryota > Metazoa > Chordata > Chondrichthyes > Myliobatiformes > Dasyatidae > Hypanus > Hypanus sabinus. Next base: position 2,334,699 of record NC_082724.1, read on the forward strand.
CCCTCAGTCTGACCCACTTACTGTAATCACCCCCCCTCAGTCTGACCCACTTACTGTGATCACCCCCCCCTCAGTCTGACCCGTTTACTGTGATCACCCCCCCTCAGTCTGACCCGTTTACTGTGATCACCCCCCCCTCAGTCTGACCCACTTACTGTGATCACCCCCCCTCAGTCTGACCCACTTACTGTGATCACCCCCCCTCAGTCTGACCCGTTTACTGTGATCACCCCCCCTCAGTCTGAACCATTTACTGTGATCACCCCCCCTCAGTCTGACCCGTTTACTGTGATCACCCCCCCTCAGTCTGACCCATTTACTGTGATCACCCCCCACAGAGTCTGACCCATTTACTGTGATCACCCCCCCCTCAGTCTGACCCATTTACTGTGATCACCCCCCCCCCTCAGTCTGACCCATTTACTGTGATCACCCCCCCCTCAGTCTGACCCATTTACTGTGATCACCCCCCCTCAGTCTGACCCACTTACTGTGATCACCCCCCCTCAGTCTGACCCACTTACTGTGATCACCCCCCCCTCAGTCTGACCCGTTTACTGTGATCACCCCCCCTCAGTCTGACCCACTTACTGTGATCTCCCCCCCTCAGTCTGACCCATTTACTGTGATCACCCCCTCAGTCTGACCCGTTTACTGTGATCACCCCCCCTCAGTCTGACCCATTTACTGTCCTCACCCCCCTCAGTCTGACCCACTTACTGTGATCACCCCCCCTCAGTCTGACCCACTTACTGTGATCACCCCCCCTCAGTTTGACCCATTTACTGTGATCACCCCCCCTCAGTCTGACCCATTTACTGTGATCACCCCCCCTCAGTCTGACTCATTTACTGTGATCACCCCCCCCTCAGTCTGACCCATTTACTGTGATCACCCCCCCTCAGTTTGACCCACTTACTGTGATCACCCCCCCTCAGTTTGACCCACTTACTGTGATCACCCCCCCTCAGTCTGACCCATTTACTGTGATCACCACCCCTCAGTTTGACCCACTTACTGTGATCACCCCCCCCTCAGTCTGACTCATTTACTGTGATCACCCCCCCTCAGTCTGACCCATTTACTGTGATCAACCCCTCAGTCTGACCCACTTACTGTGATCACCCCCCCTCAGTCTGACCCGTTTACTGTGATCACCCCCCCTCAGTCTGACCCGTTTACTGTGATCACCCCCCCTCAGTCTGACCCACTTACTGTGATCACCCCCCCTCAGTCTGACCCACTTACTGTGATCACCCCCCCTCAGTCTGACCCGTTTACTGTGATCACCCCCCCTCAGTCTGACCCACTTACTGTGATCACCCCCCCTCAGTCTGACCCACTTACTGTGATCACCCCCCCTCAGTCTGACCCGTTTACTGTGATCACCCCCCCCCTCAGTCTGACCCGTTTACTGTGATCACCCCCCCTCAGTCTGACCCACTTACTGTGATCACCCCCCCTCAGTCTGACCCACTTACTGTGATCACCCCCCCCTCAGTCTGTCCCGTTTACTGTGATCACCCCCCCTCAGTCTGACCCATTTACTGTGATCACCCCCCCTCAGTCTGACCCATTTACTGTGATCACCCCCCCTCAGTCTGACCCGTTTACTGTGATCACCCCCCCTCAGTCTGACCCATTTACTGTGATCACCCCCCCTCAGTCTGACCCATTTACTGTGATCACCCCCCCTCAGTCTGACCCATTTACTGTGATCACCCCCCCTCAGTCTGACCCATTTACTGTGATCACCCCCCCTCAGTCTGACCCGTTTACTGTGATCACCCCCCCTCAGTCTGACCCATTTACTGTGATCACCCCCCCCTCAGTCTGACCCGTTTACTGTGATCACCCCCCCTCAGTCTGACCCACTTACTGTGATCACACCCCCTCAGTCTGACCCACTTACTGTGATCACCCCCCCTCAGTCTGACCCACTTACTGTGATCACCCCCCCTCAGTCTGACCCACTTACTGTGATCACCCCCCCTCAGTCTGACCCATTTACTGTGATCACCCCCTCAGTCTGACCCACTTACTGTGATCACCCCCCCTCAGTCTGACCGGTTTACTGTGATCACCCCCCCTCAGTCTGACCCATTTACTGTGATCACCCCCCCCTCAGTCTGACCCGTTTACTGTGATCACCCCCCCCTCAGACTGACCTGTTTACTGTGATCACCCCCTCAGTCTGACCCATTTACTGTGATCACCCCCCTCAGTCTGACCCACTTACTGTGATCACCCCCCCTCAGTCTGACCCATTTACTGTGATCACCCCCCCTCAGTCTGACCCATTTACTGTGATCACCCCCCCTCAGTCTGACCCACTTACTGTGATCACCCCCCCTCAGTCTGACCCACTTACTGTGATCACCCCCTCAGTCTGACCCACTTACTGTGATCACCCCCCCTCAGTCTGACCGGTTTACTGTGATCACCCCCCCTCAGTCTGACCCATTTACTGTGATCACCCCCCCCTCAGTCTGACCCGTTTACTGTGATCACCCCCCCCTCAGTCTGACCCATTTACTGTGATCACCCCCTCAGTCTGACCCACTTACTGTGATCACCCCCCCTCAGTCTGACCCATTTACTGTGATCACCCCCCCTCAGTCTGACCCATTTACTGTGATCACCCCCTCAGTCTGACCCACTTACTGTGATCACCCCCCCTCAGTCTGACCCATTTACTGTGATCACCCCCCCTCAGTCTGACCCATTTACTGTGATCACCACCCCTCAGTCTGACCCACTTACTGTGATCACCCCCCTCAGTCTGACCCATTTACTGTCCTCACCCCCCTCAGTCTGACCCAATTACTGTGATCACCCCCCCTCAGTCTGACCCATTTACTGTGATCACCCCCCCTCAGTCTGACCCATTTACTGTGATCACCCCCCCCTCAGTCTGACCCATTTACTGTGATCACCCCCCCCTCAATCTGACCCGTTTACTGTGATCACCCCCCCTCAGTCTGACCCATTTACTGTGATCACCCCCCCCTCAGTCTGACCCGTTTACTGTGATCACCCCCTCAGTCTGACCCGTTTACTGTGATCACCCCCCCTCAGTCTGACCCATTTACTGTGATCACCCCCCCTCAGTCTGACCCGTTTACTGTGATCACCCCCCCTCAGTCTGACCCATTTACTGTGATCACCCCCTCAGTCTGACCCACTTACTGTGATCAGCCCCCCTCAGTCTGACCCATTTACTGTGATCACCCCCCCTCAGTCTGACCCATTTACTGTGATCACCCCCCCCTCAGTCTGACCCGTTTACTGTGATCACCCCCCCTCAGTCTGACCCACTTACTGTGATCACCCCCCCTCAGTCTGACCCGTTTACTGTGATCACCCCCCCTCAGTCTGACCCACTTACTGTGATCACCCCCCCTCAGTCTGACCCATTTACTGTGATCACCCCCCCTCAGTCTGACCCACTTACTGTGATCACCCCCCCTCAGTCTGACCCGTTTACTGTGATCACCCCCCCCTCAGTCTGACCCACTTACTGTGATCACCCCCCCTCAGTCTGACCCATTTACTGTGATCACCCCCTCAGTCTGACCCGTTTACTGTGATCACCCCCTCAGTCTGACCCGTTTACTGTGATCACCCCCCCTCAGTCTGACCCGTTTACTGTGCTCTCCCCCCCCTCAGTCTGACCCGTTTACTGTGATCACCCCCCCTCAGTCTGACCCGTTTACTGTGATCACCCCCCCTCAGTCTGACCCGTTTACTGTGATCACCCCCCCCTCAGTCTGACCCGTTTACTGTGATCACCCCCCCTCAGTCTGACCCATTTACTGTGCTCTTCCCCCCCCCCACAGTCTGTCCCATTTTCTGTGCTCTCAGCCTATCTTCCACCTCAAAACCAGTACCCAGCCTAGCTCCATATCCTTTCATCCCTCGAACAGCTAGAAAGCCACTGATCTCAGGGTTAAGTGAAATCCATAGAGTCATTGAGCACCACAGCCCAGAAGCAGGCCCTTCAGCCCATCTAATTCATGCTGAACTAGTTTTCTACTGTCCCTTGGAGCTGCAGCTTGAGCATCACCCTCCACTCCTGTTCCATGCATGTACTGATCCAAACCTCTCCTTACTGTTGATATCACACTTACTTGCTCCACTTCCACTGACAGCTCATTCCACACACTCACCATCCTCGGACTGAAGACGTTCCCCTACCATTTTACCTTTCTTCCTTCGCTCATGACCTCTAGTTCTATTGCCTCAGTGGAAAAAGCCTGCTTACATTTACCCTATCAACACCCCTCAGAATATTGTGCAGCTCTCTCCAATCTCCCCTCATTCTCCAACGCCACAGGGAATAAAGTCCTCACCTATTCAACCTTTCCCTGTAAGTCAGGTGCCCCAGTCCCGGTGTCATCCTTGTTGATTTTCTTCACACTCATTCGATCTCATTGCTATCATTCCTGTAGGTAGGTGACCAAAACTGGGCAGGATGTTCCAAATTAGGCCTCACCAACATCTTAGACAACTTCAACAAAACACTGCAAATCCTGGACTCAGTCCTCTGATTCTGGCTCAATAGGCTCTCTCTCTGAGTCCGTGACTTCCATTGCTCTCCGGAGTGGATTTTCCCAAAGATCCCACGGGAACCAGGGAGAAAACTGCACAGAGAGACCGGAATTGAACCTGGGTCCCTGGCACTGGGAGGCGATGCCACTGTCTGTCCCTTGTACGGGCGTCCTTTCCTCTTAGACGAAGTGGCAGTGCGGCCCAAGGAGCTGAATTTGTCACAAGTAGTCAGCATCGAAGCACAGAGTGAAATGCCAACACAGGCTGAGGATGCACCAGCATCGGTCTGCAGTTGCTGTCACACTTCCAGCGTCAACGTAGAATGCACGCAAGTTACTAACCTAACCGAACGACCTCGGAATGGGGGCATGCTGAGGAGGGGCACGGGGAGAACATACAGACTCCTTACAGGCAGCAGTGGGAATTGAACCTGGGACACGGGCACTGGAAAGCACAACCCAGCCACTCCACAATCGTGCCGCCTGCAACATCTCCACAAATGACGCTGTGGGCTGTCCTGAATCTGAATGAGTAAATCCCCACCGTCAAACATCCAACACAGAGGGAGAGGCAGACAGTTACAGATGTACATGATGTCCGTTCATTCCCACAGGTGACTCCCTTGACGGCACTGAAATTTGCAGAGCTGACGGTAAAGGCGGGATTCCCCAAGGGAGTTGTGAATATCTTACCTGGAGCTGGTAGGCACACATTCCTTGTGGGAACATTGTACACTCTCCCTCGGTCCCACCCCTCCCACAGTCCCACCGTCCCACAGTACCACCCCTCCCACAGTGTGACCCTCCCTCGGTCCCACCCCTCCCACAGTGTGACTCTCCCTCAGTCCCACCCCTCCCACAGTGTGATTCTCCCTTGGTCCCACCCCTCCCACAATGTGACCCTCCCTCGGTTCCACCCCTCCCACAGTGTGACTCTCCCTCAGTCCCACCCCTCCCACAGTGTGATTCTCCCTTGGTCCCACCCCTCCCACAATGTGACCCTCCCTCAGTCCCACCCCTCCCACAGTGTGATTCTCCCTTGGTCCCACCCCTCCCACAATGTGACCCTCCCTCGGTCCCACCCCTCCCATGGTACCACCCCTCCCACAGTGTGATTCTCCCTCAGTTACACCCTCCCACAGTGTGACTCTCCCACAGTACCACCCCTCCCACAGTGTGACTCTCCCTCAGTACCACCCCTCCCAGAGTGTGACTCTCCCTCAGTACTGCCCCTCCCACAGTGACTCTCCCTCGGTCCCACCCCTCCCATGGTACCACCCCTCCCACAGTGTGACTCTCCCACAGTACCACCCCTCCCACAGTGTGATTCTCCCTCGGTTCCACCCCTCCCACAGTGTGACTCTCCCTCGGTCCCACCCCTCCCATGGTACCACCCCTCCCACAGTGTGACTCTCCCTCAGTTACACCCTCCCACAGTGTGACTCTCCCTCAGTACCACCCCTCCCAGAGTGTGACCCTCCCTCAGTACTGCCCCTCGTACTGTGTGACTCTCCCTCAGTACCACCCCTCCCACAGTGTGACCCTCCCTCAGTACCACCCCTCCCACAGTGGGTTGTGGGTGTGGATTGTGGAGACGTTGTGGGTGGGTTTTGTGTGGGTTGTAGGTGGGTTGTGGGTGTGGGTTGTGGGTGGGTTGTGGTTGGGTTATGGGTGGGTTTTGAGTGTGGGTTGTGGGTGGGTTGTAGGTGGGTTGTGGGTGGGTTGTGGGTGTTGGTTGTAGGTGGGTTGTGGGTGTGGGTTGTGGGTGGGTTGTGGTTGGGTTATGGGTGGGTTTTGAGTGTGAGTTGTGGGTGGGTTGTAGGTGGGTTGTGGGTGTTGGTTGTGGGTGTTGGTTGTGGGTGGGTTGTAGGTGGGTTGTGGGTGTGGGTTGTGGGTGGGTTGTGGGTGTGGGTTGTAGGTGGGTTGTGGGTGTGGGTTGTGGGTGGGTTGTGGGTGTGGGTTGTAGGGTTGTAGGTGTGGGTTGTGGGTGGGTTGTGGGTGTTGGTTGTGGGTGTGGGTTGTAGGTGGGTTGTGGGTGGGTTGTGGGTGTTGGTTGTAGGTGGGTTGTGGGTGTGGGTTGTGGGTGGGTTGTGGGTGTGGGTTGTAGGTGGGTTGTAGGTGGGTTGTGGGTGTGGGTTGTGGGTGGGTTGTGGGTGTGGGTTGTAGGTGGGTTGTGGGTGTGGGTTGTGGGTGTTGGTTGTGGGTGTGGGTTGTAGGTGTGGGTTGTGGGTGGGTTGTGGGTGGGTTGTGGGTGTGGGTTGTGGGTGTGGGTTGTGGGTGGGTTGTAGGTGGGTTGTGGGTGTGGGTTGTGGGTGTGGGTTGTGGGTGGGTTGTGGGTGTGAGTTGTGGGTGGGTTGTAGGTGGGTTGTAGGTGGGTTGTGGGTGTGGGTTGTGGGTGGGTTGTGGGTGTGGGTTAGACAATAGACAATAGGTGCAGAAGTAGACCATTCGGCCCCTCGAGTCTGCACCGCCATTCTGAGATCATGGCTGATCATTCACTAACAATACCCAGTCCCTGCCTTGTCCCCATATCCCTTGATTCCCCTATCCATCAGATATCTATCCAGCTCCTTCTTGAAAGCATCCAGAGAATTGGCCTCCACCGTCTTCCGAAGCAGTGCATTCCACACCTCCACAACTCTCTGGGAGAAGAAGCTCTTCCTCAATCCATCCCCTCTGGTACTGGACTCTCCCAACATCTGGAACATATTTCCTGCCTCAATCCTATCAAATCCTTTAATTATCTTAAACGTTTCAATCAGATCCCCTCTCAATCTCCTCAATTCCAGCGTGTACAAGCCCAATCTCTCCAATCTCTCTGCGTAAGACAGCCCTGCCATCCCAGGAATCAACCTAGTGAATCTACGCTGCACTTCCTCAATTGCCAGAATGTCCTTCCTTAAACCTGGAGACCAAAACTGTACACAATATTCCAGGTGTGGTCTCACCAGGGCCCTGTACAAATGCAAAAGAACATCCTTGCTCTTGTATTCAATTCCCCTTGTAACCAAGGCCAACATTCCATTTGCCCTCTTCACTGGGTGTGGGTGTGGGTTGTAGGTGGGTTGTGGGTGTGGGTTGTGGGTGGGGTGTGGGTTGTAGGTCTGGGTTGTAGGTGTGGGTTGTGGGTGGGTTGTGGGTGGGGTGTGGGTTGTAGGTGTAGGTTGTGGGTGGGTTGTGGGTGTTGGTTGTGGGTGTGGGTTGTGGGTGGGTTGTGGGTGTGGGTTGTGGGTGTTGGTTGTAGGTGGATTGTGGGTGAGTTGTGGGTGTTGGTTGTGGGTGGGTTGTGGGTGTGGGTTGTGGGTGTTGGTTGTAGGTGTGGGTTGTGGGTGGGTTGTGGGTGTTGGTTGTAGGTGTGGGTTGTGGGTGGGTTGTGGGTGTGGGTTGTAGGTGTGGGTTGTGGGTGGTTGTGGGTGTGGGTTGTGGGTGGGTTGCAGGTGGGTTGTAGGTGGGTTGTGGGTGTGGGTTGTGGGTGTGGGTTGTGGGTGGGTTGTGGGCGGGTTGTGGGTGTGGGTTGTGGGTGGGTTGTGGGAGTGGGTTGTAGGTGGGTTGTGGGTGGGTTGTGGGTGTTGGTTGTGGGTGTGGGTTGTAGGTGGGTTGTGGGTGTGGGTTGTGGGTGTTGGTTGTGGGTGTGGGTTGTAGGTGGGTTGTGGGTGGATTGTAGGTGGGTTGTGGGTGTGGGTTGTAGGTGGGTTGTGGGTGGGTTGTGGGTGTTGGTTGTGGGTGTGGGTTGTGGGTGGGTTGTGGGTGGGTTGTGGGTGTGGGTTGTAGGTGGGTTGTAGGTGGGTTGTGGGTGGGTTGTGGGTGGGTTGTGGGTGGGTTGTAGGTGGGTTGTGGGTGTTGGTTGTGGGTGTGGGTTGTGGGTGGGTTGTGGGTGTGGGTTGTGGGTGGGTTATGGGTGGGTTTTGGGTGGGTTCTGGGTGTGGGTTGTAGGTGTGGGTTGTGGGTGGGTTGTGGGTGTTGGTTGTGGGTGGGTTATGGGTGGGTTGTGGGTGGGTTATGGGTGGGTTTTGGGTGTGGGTTGTAGGTGGGTTGTGGGTGTTGGTTGTGGGTGGGTTGTGGGTGGGTTGTGGGTGGGTTGTGGGTGGGTTATGGGTGGGTTTTGGGTGGGTTGTGGGTGTGGGTTGTGGGTGGGTTGTGGGTGTGGGTTGTGGGTTGTGGGTGGGTTGTGGGTGTGGGTTGTGGGTGGGTTTTGGGTGGGTTCTGGGTGTGGGTTGTAGGTGTGGGTTGTGGGTGGGTTGTGGGTGTTGGTTGTGGGTGGGTTATGGGTGGGTTTTGGGTGTGGGTTGTAGGTGAGTTGTGGGTGTGGGTTGTGGGTGGGTTGTGGGTGGGTTGTGGGTGGGTTATGGGTGGGTTTTGGGTGTGGGTTGTAGGTGAGTCGTGGGTGTGGGTTGTGGGTGGGTTGTGGGTGGGTTATGGGTGGGTTTTGGGTGGGTTCTGGGTGTGGGTTGTGGGTGTGGGTTGTAGATGGGTTGTGGGTGTGGGTTGTGGGTGGGTTGTAGGTGTGGGTTGTGGGTGGGTTTTGGGTGGGTTCTGGGTGTGGGTTGTAGGTGTGGGTTGTGGGTGGGTTGTAGGTGTGGGTTGTGGGTGTGGGTTGTGGGTGGGTTGTGGGTGTGGGTTGTGGGTGGGTTATGGGTGGGTTTTGGGTGGGTTCTGGGTGTGGGTTGTAGGTGTGGGTTTTGGGTGGGTTCTGGGTGTGGGTTGTAGGTGTGGATTGTGGATGTGGGTTGTGGGTGGGTTATGGGTGGGTTTTGGGTGGGTTCTGGGTGTGGGTTGTAGGTGTGGGTTGTGGGTGGGTTGTGGGTGTTGGTTGTGGGTGGGTTTTGGGTGTGGGTTGTAGGTGAGTTGTGGGTGTGGGTTGTGGGTGGGTTATGGGTGGGTTTTGGGTGGGTTCTGGGTGTGGGTTTTGGGTGTGGGTTTTGGGTGGGTTCTGGGTGTGGGTTGTGGGTGGGTTGTGGGTGTTGGTTGTGGGTGTGGGTTGTGGGTGGGTTGTGGGTGTGGGTTGTGGGTGGGTTGCAGGTGGGTTGTAGGTGGGTTGTGGGTGTGGGTTGTGGGTGGGTTGTGGGTGGGTTGTGGGTGTTGGGTGTGGGTTGTGGGCGGGTTGTGGGTGTGGGTTGTAGGTGGGTTGTGGGTGGGTTGTGGGTGTGGGTTGTAGGTGGGTTGTGGGTGTGGGTTGTGGGTGGGTTGTAGGTGTGGGTTGTGGGTGGGTTTTGGGTGGGTTCTGGGTGTGGGTTGTAGGTGTGGGTTGTGGGTGGGTTGTAGGTGTGGGTTGTAGGTGTGGGTTGTGGGTGTGGGTTGTGGGTGTGGGTTGTGGGTGGGTTATGGGTGTGTTTTGGGTGGGTTCTCGGTGTGGGTTGTAGGTGTGGGTTTTGGGTGGGTTCTGGGTGTGGGTGTGGGTTGTGGGTGGTGGTTGTGGGTGGGTTATGGGTGGGTTTTGGGTCGGTTCTGGGTGTGGGTTGTAGGTGTGGGTTGTGGGTGGGTTGTGGGTGTTGGTTGTGGGTGGGTTATGGGTGGGTTTTGGGTGTGGGTTGTAGGTGAGTTGTGGGTGTGGGTTGTGGGTGGGTTCTGGGTGTGGGTTGTGGGTGTGGGTTTTGGGTGGGTTCTGGGTGTGGGTTGTGGGTGGGTTGTGGGTGTGGGTTGTGGGTGTGGGTTGTGGGTGGGTTGTGGGTGTGGGTTGTGGGTGTGGGTTGTGGGTGGGTTGTGGGTGTGGGTTGTGGGTGGGTTGCAGGTGGGTTGTAGGTGGGATGTGGGTGTGTGGGAGGGGTGTGGGTTGTGGGTGGGTTGTGGGTGGGTTGTGGGTGTTGGTTGTGGGTGTGGGTTGTGGGTGGGTTGTGGGCGGGTTGTGGGTGTGGGTTGTAGGTGGGTTGTGGGTGTGGGTTGTAGGTGGGTTGTGGGTGGGTTGTGGGTGTGGGTTGTAGGTGGGTTGTGGGTGTGGGTTGTGGGTGGGTTATGGGTGGGTTTTGGGTGGGTTCTGGGTGTGGGTTGTGGGTGGGTTATGGGTGGGTTTTGGGTGGGTTCTGGGTGTGGGTTGTAGGTGTGGGTTGTGGGAGGGTTGAGGGTGGGTTTTGGGTGTGGGTTGTGGGTTGTGGGTGGGTTATGGGTGGGTTTTGGGTGGGTTCTGGGTGTCGATTGTAGGTGTGGGTTGTAGATGGGTTGTGGGTGTGGGTTGTGGGTGGGTTGTGGGTGTGGGTTGTAGGTGGGTTGTGGGTGTGGGTTGTGGGTGGGTTGTGGGTGTTGGTTGTAGGTGGGTTGTAGGTGGGTTGTGGGTGTGGGTTGTGGGTGGGTTGTGGGTGTGGGATGTAGGTGGGTTGTAGGTGGGTTGTGGGTGTGGGTTGTAGGTGGGTTGTGGGTGTGGGTTGTGGGTGGGTTATGGGTGGGTTCTGGGTGTGGGTTGTGGGTGGGTTATGGGTGGGTTTTGGGTGGGTTCTGGGTGTGGGTTGTAGGTGTGGGTTGTGGGTGGGTTGTGGGTGTTGGTTGTGGGTGGGTTGTGGGTGTGGGTTGTAGGTGGCTTGTGGGTGTGGTTTGTAGGTGGGTTGTGGTTGTGGGTTGTGGGTGGGTTATGGGTGGGTTCTGGGTGTGGGTTGTGGGTGGGTTATGGGTGGGTTTTGGGTGGGTTCTGGGTGTGGGTTGTAGGTGTGGGTTGTAGGTGGGGTGGGTTGTGGGTGGGTTTTGGGTGGGTTCTGGAGACGTCGTGAGGAGGTTTGTTGAGGGAGACGGGGTGTGATTCATGCTCTCTGAGCCCCTGTTCCTCTCCCACAGGCTCTCTGATCGGCCAGCGGATCTCGGAGCACCCTGATGTACGCAAGTTGGGGTTCACAGGCTCAACCCCGGTGGGCAAACAGATCATGAAGAGGTGAGAGGAGACCTGGTCTTGTGGGTCTCCTGGGGGTCCGGTAGGACATCGTTTACCTCAGGAACTCTTTGCTGTGAGACGTGGAGGTTCGGGTGTGGCTCTCCGGTCCGGTTATGGGACAGGAACGCGGCTGGTCTCCTCTCTCCCTCCTCCGGCCCCTCACCCCTCATCCTGCCTCACCTTGCCCTCTGTCTCCTCAGCCCATTGCCACAACAAGCCCCATTGGCCCCTCTTCTCAGCCTGCCCCTCCCCTCGTGCTAATACCCATTGTTGCCTCTATGTTAGACCCCCCCCCCCCCCCGGCTAACTGGTCTGGTTGCTACCTCAGGTTCCTATGTGTGCTGGCCACAAGCCCCACTGCTTTGGCCTCACTGCCATCCAAAAGGACCTCATTCCCCCCCCCCCCCAGTGCACTCTGTGCTTGTCCACTTCCAATGCAACCCCCAACCCAGGATGGGATAGTAACACCTTCCCACTCACCCACCATCACCCACCCTGGCTCCTCTCACCTCCATCTTTCCCATCTGCATCCCAACCAGCACCTCACACTCCCATCCCTACCAGCTCCTCCCACCGGCAGCACCGAGGCAGGGGAGACCAGAGGGGTGCCACAGGGATCCTGAGGTGTGGGGCTTGGGTTGTTGGAGGTTGAAGGGGTGGTGAGGGAGTTGAGATTGAGGGTCTGTGGAAGTTTCACTGTGGGTGACGGTGACCCTCCCCTACAGCTGTGCGGTGAGCAACGTGAAGAAGGTTTCCCTGGAGCTGGGGGGCAAATCCCCACTGCTGATCTTCAGCGACTGTGACCTGGACAAGGCTGTGCGGACGGTAAGGGTCTTACAACCTGCCCAGGGGTGGGGGTGGGGTTGGGGGTGAGGAGTGGGGGTGAGGGTGGGGGTGAGGGTGGGGGTGGGAGTGGGGGTGGGGGTGAGGGGTGGGGGTGAGGGTGAGGGTGGGGGGTGAGGAGTGGGGGTGGGGGTGGGGGTGAGGGTGGGGGGTGGTGGTGAGGAGTGGTGATGGCCAATCCAGAGGATCCAGGAACATCCCCCCCCCCATTTCATTTCTGCTGGGTCACAGTTTGGGGGTAAATTCTGTGTTCCACCACACCCAGGGGGAGCTCTGTCACTGGGGCAGTGGACTCTCCTTCGTCACGTGTAGTTACCGATACCCCCTCCCCTGTAGAATCACAGGGGTAGATGATGGGATTCACAGCAGGCAGATCAGTAACAGACTGGGCAGAGAAGTGGCGGACGGAGTTGATTCCGGGTAAGTGTGAGGACATAGTGATTACAGAGTAGCACACACAGACAATGCTGCAAGTCGGGCAGTGTCTATGGAGAGGAATAAACAGTTGAAATCTCTGCCCAAGACACAGAGCATTTGGCTGTAGAGGCCAAGTCATTAGGTCTCGTCAAAGCAGAGGTTAATAGGTAAAGAATTAGCCAGGGTGTCAAAGGTTACAGAGAGAAGGCAGGAGAATGGGATTGAGAGGGATAATTAATCAGCCATGATGGGATGGTGTAGCAGACTCGATGGGCTGAATGGCCTGCATATTATGGTATTATGGTTTTCGATGCTGCCGGAGCTATAGAGTTCCTCCGGCTTATTATACCATTCATCACAGTGGGGGGGGTTTAACCAGCTTGTTCATCATGTATCACAGTGGGGGGGGGTTTAACCAGCTTGTTTATTGTGTATCACAGTGGGGGGGGGGGTTTAACCAGCTTGTTTATCGTGCATCACAGTGGGGGGGGGTTTAACCAGCTTGTTTATCGTGCATCACAGTGGGGGGGGTTTAACCAGCTTGTTTATCGTGCATCACAGTAAGGGGGGGGGGTTTAACCAGCTTGTTTATCGTGCATCACAGTGGGGGGGGGTTTAACCAGCTTGTTTATCGTGCATCACAGTGGGGGGGGGTTTAACCAGCTTGTTTATCGTGCATCACAGTAAGGGGGGGGGGTTTAACCAGCTTGTTCATCGTGCATCACAGTAAGGGGGGGGGGTTTAACCAGCTTGTTCATCGTGCATCACAGTGGGGGGGGGGGTTTAACCAGCTTGTTTATCGTGCATCACAGTGGGGGGGGGTTTAACCAGCTTGTTTATCGTGCATCACAGTGGGGGGGGGGGTTTAACCAGCTTGTTTATCGTGCATCACAGTGGGGGGGGGTTTAACCAGCTTGTTTATCGTGTATCACAGTGGGGGGGGGGTTTAACCAGCTTGTTTATCGTGCATCACAGTGGGGGGGGGGGTTTAACCAGCTTGTTTATCGTGCATCACAGTGGGGGGGGGGGTTTAACCAGCTTGTTTATCGTGCATCACAGTGGGGGGGGGTTTAACCAGCTTGTTTATCGTGCATCACAGTGGGGGGGGGGGTTTAACCAGCTTGTTCATCGTGCATCACAGTGGGGGGGGTTTAACCAGCTTGTTTATCGTGCATCACAGTGGGGGGGGGTTTAACCGGCTTGTTCATCGTGCATCACAGTGGGGGGGGGGTTTAACCAGCTTGTTCATCGTGCATCACAGTGGGGGGGGGGTTTAACCAGCTTGTTCATCGTGCATCACAGTGGGGGGGGGTTTAACCAGCTTGTTCATCGTGCATCACAGTGGGGGGGGGGTTTAACCGGCTTGTTTATCGTGTATCACAGTGGGGGGGGGGGGTTTAACCGGCTTGTTTATCGTGCATCACAGTGGGGGGGGGGGTTTAACCGGCTTGTTTATCGTGCATCACAGTGGGGGGGGGGGTTTAACCGGCTTGTTTATCGTGCATCACAGTGGGGGGGGGGTTTAACCAGCTTGTTCATCGTGCATCACAGTGGGGGGGGTTTAACCGGCTTGTTTATCGTGTATCACAGTGGGGGGGGTTTAACCGGCTTGTTTATCGTGTATCACAGTGGGGGGGGGTTTAACCAGCTTGTTTATTGTGTATCACAGTGGGGGGGGTTTAACCAGCTTGTTCATCGTGCATCACAGTGGGGGGGCTTTAACCGGCTTGTTCATCGTGCATCACAGTGGGGGGGCTTTAACCGGCTTGTTTATCGTGCATCACAGTGGGGGGTGGAACCTACCCGGCACGTCCCCGGAGCCCGATCACCAGGGAAAACGCACGCATTCCACCGGGAGGACATACAGACACTCAGTCCTGTAGGGTGGAGATATTGAACGGGGGCCTCGGAAAGCCTCGAGCCGGAATAGCCGCACTACCTGCTATGCTACCACGGCAACCATGCCAAATGTATAATACATGTATAAATTAAATAAGTCATGCATGAAGAGAGCAAAAAAAAAAGAAAAAAAGTAGTGATGTGTGTTATGGGCTCATTGTCCATTCAGAAATCTGATGTTGGAGGGGCAGAAGCTGTTCCTGAGTGTGTCTTTACGCTCCTGTACCTCCTCCCTGGTGGTAGCAATGAGAGGAGGACATGTCCTGGTTACACACAGGACAGTGAGTATCTGGAATGAGCCGCCAGAGGAGGTGGTCGAGGTTATCACTGCGGCAACATTGAAAGGCATTTGAATAGGTACATGGAGGAGAGAGGCTTCAAGGATTATAGACTGAACTCGGGCATCTGGGACTAGCAGCGGGAATGATGGGCTGAATGGCGTGTGACTGGCAGTGTGAATGCTGTGCCGAATGCCCTGGGACTAGCAATGGGAACGATGGGCTGAACGGTCTGTCTGTTTGCATGTTATATTACTCTATGACGATTGCTGGCTCTGGAGACTTTGTGGGGTGTTGAGGGTCTTGATGGGTGGGAGAGATGAGCTGTGGGCCTGTCTGTATCTGAATTCGAGAGGTAGCAATGGGTAAGGCTCATGGGACCAACTTCAAATTGGCAGCACAACACAGCCTTCTCAGAAATAATCAGTAAGAGATAATATATACTGACCCCCCCCCCAGATAGGAGGTCCTTAAATAGTATCAGAATGGGGGGGAGCTGCTGTGGAGGGTGGAGGTGGTGATTGAGGGTTCCCACCAATTCTTAACTCCACACTATCACCAGAGATGCTGGAAATCCGGAGTAACACGTAGAGAAGGATGGAGAAACTCAGCAGGACAGGCAGCATCTGTAGAAGAGAATAAACAGTCGACGTTTCGAGCCGAGACCCTGCAGAAGCGTGGGGAATGTTGCAGAAAGATGGGGTTGTGGGGGAAGCATTACCAGTCCAAGGTGACCTTGTCTTTATTGTAGTAATGTGCTGTAGCTCATCGGTCAGGGTAGTTAAATACTAACTAGGTTAGCTAATCATTGGTTGGCCTTGTAAATGATTGGTCAGGTCGGTAAATCATCGATCATGAATTGGAGTTAAGCAGCCAAGTTAATGTGGAAAATATATCTCGACAATTTCGAGGAATTTCTAAACAAAAATAAACATGTACATTCCAACTTCCAGCAATTTCTCTATTTCCCTTCTCATCCCTTCTCTTATCCTCACTTCCCTATCACCTACCCCTGGTTCCCTCCTCCTTCCCTTCCTCCCACAGTCCACTCTCCTCTCCTTCAGCTTCCTCTTTCTTCAAAGCTTCAACTTTTCCACCTGTCACCTCCCAGCTTCTTACTTTATTTCCCCCTCCCCATCCAACTGCTTCCCCCCCCCCCTCCACCGGTCACCGATCTGCCACCTGCCCTTCTCCCCAGTCCAAGGGATCCAGGATCCCACCCCAACTGCCTTCACTTCTGCTGGACCCTGCTGGGTCACAGTTTGGGGGTAAATTCTGTGTTCCACCACACCCAGGGGAGCTCAGTCACTGGGGCAGTGGACTCTCCTTCGTCACGTGTAGTTACCGATAGAATCACAGGGGTAGATGACGGGATTCACAGCAGGCAGATCAGTAACAGACTGGGCAGAGAAATGGCAGACGGAGTTGATTCCGGGCAAGTGTGAGGACATAGTGATTACAGAGTAGCACACACAGACAATGCTGCAGGTCGGGCAGCGTCTACGGAGAGGAATAAACAGTCGAAATCGGGAGGAGCGGGCGGTGGAGGAGCACAAGCTAGCAGGTGGCAGCTGAGATCAGGTGAGGGAGAAGGGAGAAGGTGATAGCTTCTTTCTCAGGACTTGGCCCCTTCCTTTCTAGTCCTGATGAAGGGTATCGGGCTGAAATGTCAACTATTTATCGCCTCCCACTGAGCACATCGACAAAAAACATCGCTGGAAAACACATCCATCATCAGGGACCCCACCGTACATGCTGTCTTCCTGCTGCTGCCATCAGGGAGAAGGTACAGGAGCCTCGGGACCCGTGGACAGTTTTTACCCTGCAACCACCAGGCTCTTGAACCAGAGGGGGTAACTTCATTTGCCCCATCATTGAAATGTTCCCACATCCTATGGACTCACTTTCAAGGACTCTTCATCTCATACTCTGAACTGATTCCATCGGGAAGGAGGTACAGGAGTCTCAGGTCCCACACCACCAGGGTCAGGAACAGTTATAACCCCTCAACCATCAGGTCCCACACCACCAGGGTCAGGAACAGTTTTTACCCCTCAACCATCAGGTCCCACACCACCAGGGTCAGGAACAGTTATAACCCCTCAACCATCAGGTCCCACACCACCAGGGTCAGGAACAGTTACTACCCTCAACCATCAGGTCCCACACCACCAGGGTCAGGAACAGTTATTACCCCTCAACCATCAGGCTCCTGAACCAGTGAGGATAACCTCAACTCTGAACTGATTCCATCGGGAAGGAGGTACAGGAGCCTCAGGACCCACACCACCAGGGTCAGGAACAGTTACTACCTTCAACCATCAGGCTCTTGAGCCAGAGGGGATAACTTCACTCATTTAATAACTCTTATCTTGTTAATTCATGCTCATTATTTATTGCTATTTATTTATTATCTGCATTTGCATAGTTTGTTATCCATTGATCCTGTTTACAGTGACCGTTCTATAGATTCGCTATGGATGCCCACAGAAGAACCTCAGAATTGCATGTGTGACATGTATGTTCTCTAATAATAAATTTTATTTTGAACTTTGTTGTTTTGCGGCTGCAGTGCAGTACAAGAATGTTAAATTACTGCCAATTACAAAATAATGTAATGATTCCAAGTTAACCGATGGATGTGTTCTGCTGGGTGCAGAATGCGAGTCCCCATCTCATGGTCAGGATGTTTCGGTTGATGACACTGTGACGCAGTTTACTGTGAGTTTGAATCTGAATCTGAATAAATACTGCGGTGGTGTTGAAACTCCACGCAGATCGGCATCAAACCTGGATCTCTGATAACTCATTAACCCTTGCTTGTCTTCCCAGGGAATGGGGGCCGTGTTTTTTAACAAGGGAGAGAACTGTATTGCAGCAGGGCGACTTTTTGTAGAAGAGTCCATCCATGACCGGTTCCTAAACAAAGTGGTGAGTCCCACCGTTCTCTGCGTCCACATTCCAACACTGCCCTGCTTCCACACACAGCCGGGGTGAGAGGGGACCCCTCAGCAATTCACCCGGTGCCCCCCTCTGCCCTATGAAATATTCTCAGTTCAGTGATGAGAGGGGGGTCACTGTGTGATAGTTCAGTTCTGAGGGAGTGTCACACTGTGGGAGGGGTGGTACTGCCTAATCTGCCCTCCTTCCTCAAACCCTCACCACCCCTCGCCCCTCTCCCCCTCTCCTTTCACCCTTCCATCCTTTCCCCCTCTCTCTCCCCTCTCCCCTCAGCCCCCTCTCCTCATTCTCTCCCCTCACCGCTCTCCTCTCCCCTGTCCCTTCACCCCTTCTCCTTCCCCCTCTCTTTCTCCCCTCTCCCCCCTCCTCTCTCCTCTCCCCTCACCCCTCTCCCCCTCTCCTTTCACCCCTTCTCTCCTTTCCCCCTCTCTCTCCCCCCTCTCCCCTCACCCCTTCTCTCCTCATGTCCTCTCCCGTCTGTCCTCAGCCCCGCCCTCTCTCCCAAGATGGGAAATGCCACTGGCCAGTTGAGAATTGAACTGAATACAGGGGTTTAGTGTGAGGTTGTTGATCAGCAGGGTCACGGGTCAGACCCAGTGCTGAAGAGCTGCCTCTGGTAGCTACGTAATTGCAGTTGATCGTTGCCCGCAGGTGGAGGAGGTGAAGAAGATGAAGATTGGTGACCCTTTGGACCGATCCACTGATCACGGCCCACAGAACCACAGAGCGCACTTGGACAAGCTGATCGAGTACTGTGCCGTAGGAGTGAGGGAGGGAGCTCGGCTGGTCTGCGGGGGCAAGCAGGTCCCCAGGCCTGGTAAGTCTGCAGGACGCGGTGTATGTCTGCACGATAGTCCCTCTATCTGACACCCACATCTGCTCCCTGTTGTACACGTAAAGCATTCACACCCACACTACGGAGGGTGGAGCAACAGTGAGGGGTTAGTGTTACAGTTTACCAGATCAACACCCCAGCTCTAATTGCCACCGTGGACTGTAAGGAGTCTCTAGGTTCTCCCTGTGACCGTGTGTGTTTCCTCCCACGGTCCGAAGACGCACGGTTTAGGGTTCGTGCGCTTTGTTGGTGCCGGAAGCCTGGTGACATGGGTGGGCTGCCCCCAGCACGTCCTCGGTCTGTGTTGATCATTGACACAAACCACATATATCACTGTATGTTCCAATGTACATGTGACAAATTAAACTAATCTTGTTGTCAGACACAGAGTGAAACTCTGTGGCACGAGTTCGGCTCCTCTACTCTGCCGCAGAGTGCCTTGTTAAGGTCAATGGATCACTGGCAGCGCCCATTCCCTTCAGGAGAGGAGTACGTCAGGGATGCCCCATGTCCGGTCAATTGTATGCGATCTGTGTCGAGCCATTCCTGAGCCTCCTACGGCGAAGGCTGACAGGTCTGGTTCTGCGTGAACCGGACATGGAGGTCGTCCTCTCGGCCTACGCCGATGATGTACTCCTCATGATGACAGATCCCAATGACCTGCGGAGGATGCGCGAGTGCCAAGACGTTTTCTCGGCGGCATCCTCCTCCAGGATCAACTGGGCGAAATGTTCCGGACTCTTAGTGGGTCAGTGGCAGGTGGACTCCCTGCCAGAGGAGATGAGAGCTTTTAAGTGGAGTACTAAGCGTCTCCTCTATCTGGGAGTCTACCTGAGTCCTTCTGGGGAGACCTGGCTGGCGAACTGGCAGGACCTGGAGACGAAGGTCATGGCCCGGCTGGGGCGCTGGTCAGGCCTTCTCAGGGTGCTTTCCTATCGAGGCAGGGTGGTGGACATAAACCAGCTGGTGGCCTCCATGTTGTGGAATCGGATGGTCACCTTGGCCCCTCCTGCCCCGTTTGTTGCAAGACTGCAGAGGAAGTTAGTGGACTTCTTCTGGGGCAACAGGAAACACTGGGTCTCTGCAGCGGTCTTGAGTCTCCCAGTGGGAGAGGGCGGACAGTCGCTGGTGTGCGTCCGAACGCAGCTGGCGGCTCTCCGCCTCAGGACTCTGCAGAGATTCCTGTACGCCGAGCAGCCTCCCAGGTGGCACGTGTTGGCGACTTTCTTCCTCCAGAGGGGCTGCTGTCTTCACGAAGACATGTGGCTACCACCGGCGGGCGTCAGCCGTACTGCTTTGCGGAGTCTGCCTGGCTTCTATCAGGACCTACTGAGAGTCTGGAACATGGTCGCCTCAGGCCGGGAATCCCCTCCTCAGGCGGAGGGCGGGGTCCTGGCCGACTCTTGCCCTACCTCAGTGACTGTCGGTGCGGCTCAGTTGTGTGGACCGACTCAGGCCGAGCTGCTGGTCGGGCCCAGACCCCGTAATCTTCTCCGGGAGCCGTGTCCACACAACTTGAGCCGTCTCTCATCGATACCCACAGTCCCATTCAGGGATGCAAGTAGGAGGTATCTGTATGGGCTGCTACTCCACATCCTCCACTTCCTTGCCCTTGTCCACCGTCCAGACACGCCATGGCGGTCGGTCCTTCCACCCAGAGGTGAGGAGGGTCCCCACTTGAAGTCCCTTTACGAGGGGGTTCTTCCCATGCACCTGGGAGATCTCGGCTGGAGGGTACTGCATAGAGCGGTGCCCTGCAACAAGTTTTTCAGTTTGTACACGGATCTCCCACCCACATGCCACTTCTGCGGGCTGGAGGAGACCGTGTACCACATGTACATGGAGTGTGTGAGGCTGCAGCCTCTTTTTGCGTATTTGCGTGGGTTGCTTCTCGCCTTCTGGCTGCATTTTAGTCCCACCCTGTTTATATATGGTCATCCAGTAAGGAATGGGGCATGGAGGGATGAGGATGTCCTAGTCAACTTGCTCCTGGGGCTGGCGAAATCCGCCATCCGTGGGTCTTGGAAACGGGTGGCGGGAGGATCACCCCGGGCAGACTGCCTGGTGATGTTTAGGGGGTATGTTCGTGCCCGGGTCACTATTGAAAAAGAACACGCGCAGTCCACAGCGGCCTTGGAGGAGTTTCGAGACCGTTGGGCTCCGCGGGGTGTAAATGCCATCGTGGATAGGGATGGCAACATTCTGGTGTAATGTCTATTGTCTATTTGTAGTGCAGTAATTGTGTTTCCCACTGTTTTGTATATATTGTATAGCACTGATATTTGTAATAAAGGATTTTGTAATTAAAAAAAAGGGGTCAGACACACAGTGAACCTCCCTCCACACTTCCCGATCCACTTCATGACCTGGGTGAATGATTCCTTCTCTTGTTGTAGGATTTTTCTTTGAACCCACCGTCTTCACGGATGTGCAGGACCACATGTTCATTGCCAGGGAAGAATCCTTTGGGCCCATCATGATCATCTCCAAGTTTGCTGACGGGTAGGTGGTTCTGTCTCGTCGCTTGAAGACCCGAGCCTCTCTAAGCGAACAGCGGAGATGGGAGCTGAAGGCTCTCTGCCCCGTGCAACGTGGCGACGGGGTAACTGCAGCCAGACCTGTTCTCTTAAGTTCATTCGCAGGTCAGTGAGGGGCGTCAGCCGGGAGGCTCGATCTCCACAGCACCCGAATACAGGCACCAACACAACTTGGGACATCAGCTCATACAGTCTGCAAATCGGCCCTTCGACCCATCTTGTCCATTCCCATCCTACCAGTCCTAATCGGTCTATATCCCTCTAAACCTTTCCCATCCGTGTACCTGTCCATTTTAAATGTTGTTCATGTACCCGCCTCAACCATGTCCTCCGGCAGATCTTTCCGTAGAGCCACAAACACTCTTGAGGAAAAAGTTGCCCCTCAATCTTTCCCCTCTCACCTTAAAACCCCACAATCTGATCTTGATTCCACAACTCTGGGAAAAAGACTGTACGCATTCACCCTCTCGCTGTCCTTTATGATTTATAGGCCTCTGTAAGATCACCTCTCAATCTCCAGTGAATAACGCTGCTGCTTGCTCCGATTCTCTCTATAACTCTGACTCTCGAGTCCCAGCAACATTGTAAACCTCCTTCCATCTTTCTTCACATCATCATCAGTACATGCCATGTTGCATGACATCATCGTCATGTGCCGTGTCACATGACATCATCGTCATGTGCCACGTCACATGATGTGGGTGATCCTTCCATGAGCTGGGTCGTACTTGGCAAATCTATGTACAGAAGTGCTTTGCCATTGCTGCCTTCTGGGCAGTGTCTTTACAAGATGGGTGACCCCAGCCATTATCAATACTCTTCAGAGACCGTCAGCCTGGTGTCAATGGTCACATCACCGGAACTTGTGATCTGCTCCGGCTGCTCATACGACCGTCCACCACCGGCTCCAACGGCTCCACCTGACCTGATTGGGGAGGGGGGCTAAGCAGGGGCTACACCTTGCCCAAGGGTGACCTGCAGGCGAGCCGAGGGAAGGAGCACCTCACACCTCCTTTGGTAGAGATGCCACCCTATCTTTCCTATCACAAAGTTATGAAAACAAAAGAGCACTCCAATAGCTATTTCGACAGAAGAAGTCTGCATCGGAGTTTGCGTTGACTTGGAATGTGACCAAAAAGTTTGACAAATATTGATGGGTTGCGTAACAACCTGGTGTGGAAACACCAATGCCCACCAATCCCCCCCACCCTGTAATCTATTGCCCCCTCACTGCACCATGCTGTGAATGCTTTAAACCGCTTTTTGTATTGTTGCTTTCACTGTAAAGTAACGCTGGTATTTACTGTTTTTTTGCACATTTATTCCATATCTGTAGTTCTAACTTTATTTTTATATAACTCTTTACTCCTATAACTGTTGAACGAGGTTGCTTTCACACACACACACAGCGAATTCCTAATCGATATAAATGTCGATGGTGAATATAGTCAACCCTTGGAGATGGGGGTTGTGAAGACGATGCCAACAGGGTCTGGTGTACGGCTGGCTCTCACCTGTAACAACGTTGTCTTGTTTCCTGCAGCGATCTGGATGCAGTTTTGAAACGTGCTAACAACACGGAGTTCGGTCTAGCGTCAGGTGTGTTCACCCGTGACCTGAGCAAGGCTCTGTACGTCAGTGAGAAGCTGCAAGCCGGCACGGTCTTCATCAACACATATAACAAGACAGACGTGGCGGCGCCTTTCGGGGGCTTCAAGCAGTCTGGGTTCGGCAAGGATCTGGGTAAGACAGAGACCAGGAGAAGCACCAGATCCAGGGGGAAGAGGCAGCACCTTGTGCATATACTCAGCGCCTTCTAAAAACATCAGCCCGAACAGAGTGGGTACAGTGGGGGACTCCCAGACCAGAGGCATGGATAGAGTGGATGTGGAGAGGATGTTTCCTATAGTGGGGGAGTCTAGGACCAGAGGACACAGATAGAGTGGATGTGGAGAGGATGTTTCCTGTAGTGGGGGAGTCTAGGACCAGAGGGCACAGATAGTGTGGATGTGGAGAGGATGTTTCCTCTGGTGGGAGAGTCTAGGACCAGATGTGGAGAGGACCAGAGGGCACAGATAGAGTGGATGTGGAGAGGATGTTTCCTATATGGGGGAGTCTAGGACCAGAGGGCACAGATAGTGTGGATGTGGAGAGGATGTTTCCTATAGTGGGGGAGTCTAGGACCAGAGGACACAGAGAGAGTGGATGTGGAGAGGATGTTTCCTATAGTGGGGAAGTCTAGGACCAGAGGACACAGATAAAGTGGATGTGGAGAGGATGTTTCCTCGGACCAGAGGACACAGATAGAGTGGACGTGGAGAGGATGTTTCCTATAGTGGGGGAGTCTAGGACCAGAGGACACTGATGGAGTGGATCTGGAGAGGATGTTTCCTGTAGTGGGGAAGTCTAGGACCAGAGGACACAGATAGAGTGGATGAGGAGAGGATGTTTCCTATAGTGGGGAAGTCTAGGACCAGAGGACACAGATAAAGTGGATGTGGAGAGGATGTTTCCTATAGTGGGAGAGTCTAGGACCAGAGGACACAGATAGAGTGGATGAGGAGAGGATGTTTCCTATAGTGGGGAGGTCTAGGACCAGAGGACACAGATAGAGTGGACGTGGAGAGGATGTTTCCTATAGTGGGGGAGTCAAGGACCAGAGGACACAGATAGAGTGGATGTGGAGAGGATGTTTCCTGTAGTGGGGGAGTCCTGGACCAGAGGACACAGATAGAGTGGATGTGGAGTGGATGTTTCCTATAGTGGGGGAGTCAAGGACCAGAGGACACAGATAGAGTGGATGTGGAGAGGTTGTTTCCTACAGTGGGGGATTCTGGGACTAGAGGGCACAGCCGCAGAATAGAGGGGCATCCATTCAGGACAGGGATAGGGAGGAATCTGAGGAATTCATTGCCATCGTTGGCTGTGGAGGTCAAGTCACTGGGTATACAAGGTGGAGTTGATAGGTTCTTGATTACGCCAATGGTTACAGGGAGTAGGCAGGAAAATGGGAATAAGAGGGGATAAGTTCAGGCGTGGTTGAATGGTGGGGCTGACTCAGTGGCCTAATTCAGCTCCTATATCTTATGGTCTTAGCACAGAACATTACAGTATAGTACAGGCCCTTTGGCCCACAATGTTGCACCAACATTTCAACCTACTCTAAGATGAACCCAACCTTTCCCTCCCACGTAACCCTCCATTTTTCATGTGCCTACTTGAGAGACTCTTACATGTCCTTAATGTATCTGTCCCCCCGACAGGGCGTTCCACACACTCGTCACTCTCTGACCTACCTTATACTTCCTTTCAATCAGTTTAAAATGATGCCCCGTAGTGTTGGCCATTTTCACCCTGGGAAAAGTCTCTGGCTGTGAACTCTGTGTCTGCCTCTTTCCTTGCATACACCTCTATCAAGTCACCCCTCACCCTCCTTCAGTCCACAGAGAAACTGCATGAGCTGGAGACGGCCTGCCCTGTGTGTGTGCAAGGGAAAGGCAGTGTTGTTTGCTTTGCTGTGTGTTGTTTGTTGTACTTTGGCTCTGTGTTGATCTGCTGACCACTGTGCATGTACCGTTTCCCTGCTGGAGTGTGGGGCAGCCCCCAGCACATCCTTTGGTTGCTAATGCAAACAACTCATTTTACTGTCTGTTACGATATACATGTGATAAATAAACCTAATCTAATATAAACTGTCAAGGGAAGAGGGTTCAGATAAAAGATTATAATCTGCCCGTTTGCTCCAGAGTGAATCTCGCTGTCTCAATTCACAGGGCAGGAGGCGTTGAATGAATACCTGCGGACCAAAGCAGTGACCATTGAATATTAGCGGGAGGAGAATCCAGCGGCGCTTCTGCACGCGGAACCAATAATCAGATGGACTTCTGTCAATAATTCAGGACTGACCCACCTTTACAAACACACACACACTGACACGCAGTGATACACCAACCTCCTGGGCACAGAGCAGCGAGGGGTGGGGTATGTGAATCACTCTTCATAGGAGTCAGTCTACATAATGCGGTGGTTCAAATGAATTGGAATGGGAATCGGAATGGGAATCAGAATCGAAATCAGAATCGAGGAATCAAAATTAGAATCAGAATCAAAATCAAACTGAGAATTCAAATCGGGATGTCACTGCCATAACTGACAGTGTAGTTTTATGACAGCAGTACATAACATTACTGTAAATTAAAAATTAAAAAAAACAAATATATAAGGAATAATGATGTTGTGTTCGTGAGTTAATTCCATCACTGAGGACCCTCACTACCCAGGACATGCCCTCTTCTCATTGTTCCATCAGGGAGGAGGTACAGGAGCCTGCAGACATCGTCAATGATACAGGACCCCACCACCCAGGACATGCCCTCTTCTCATTGTTCCATCAGGGAGGAGGTACAGGAGCCTGCAGACACCCACTCCGATTCAGGAACAGCTTCCTCCCCTTTGCTGTCAGAGTCCTGAGCGGTCCAATCCAGGGATTTAACCTTTAAGCAAAAATCATTTCCATTTTGTCATTGGTAAGGAGTATCATCTCTTCAAGGTTCAAAGTAAATGTATCATTATCATCATCATTATTACAGGCCCTTCGGCCCGCAATGTTGTGCCAACCACGTAACCTACTCTAGGGACTGCCGAGAATTGCCGTACCGCATAGCCCTCCATTATTTAAGCTCCACGGCCAATAAAACCATAAAACATAGACAAACACGAGGAAATCTGCAGATGCTGGAAATTCAAGCAACACACACAAAATGCTGGTGGAACACAGCAGGCCAGGCAGCATCTATAGGGAGAAGCAATGTCGACGTTTCGGGCCGAGACCCTTCGTCAGGACTAACTGAAAGGAAAGATAGTAAGAGATTTGAAAGTAGTTGGGGGAGGGGGAAATGCAAAATGATGGGAGAAGACCGGAGGGGGTGGGATGAAGCTAAGAGCTGGAAAGGTGATTGGTAAAAGTGATACAGAGCTGGAGGAGGGAAAGGATCATGGGACTGGAGGCCTCAGGAGAAAGAAAAGGGGAGGGGAGCACCAGAGGGAGATGGAGAGCAGGCAGAGTGATGGGCAGAGGGAGAAATAAAATGGAGGGGTGGGAAATCTTTTACTATCTTTCCTTTCAGTTAGTCCTGACAAAGGGTCTCAGCCCGAAATGTCGACAGTGCTTCTCCTTATAGATGCTGCTTGGCCTGCTGTGTTCCACCAGCATTGTGTGTGTAGTTAGTCCTGACGAAGGGTCTCGGCCCGAAACATCGACAGTGCTTCTCCCTATAGATGCTGCCTGGCCTGCTGTGTTCCACCAGAATTTTGTGCGTATTGCATAAAATATAGAAGAAGGATTAGGCCATTCGGCCCATCCAATTTACCCAGCCATTCCATCATGGCTGATTTATTAGCATTTATATTATTTAGAGACACAGAGCAGAACAGACCCCCCCCCCCATCCCACAGAGAAACACTGTCCAGTGTGGAACAGACCCCCACCGTCCCACTGAGACACACTGCCCAGTGTGGAACAGACCCCCCATCCCACAGAGACACATTGCCCAGTGTGGAACAGATCCCCCCGTCCCACAGTGAGACACTGCCCAGTGTGGAACAGACCCCTCCTCCCACCGAGACACACTGCCCAGTATGGAACAGACCCCCCCCCCCCCCCACCGAGACACACTGCCCAGTGTGGAACAGACCCCTCCTCCCACCGAGACACACTGCCCAGTATGGAACAGACCCCCCCCCCCCACAGAGACGCACTGCCCAGTGTGGAACAGACCCCCCCCCTGTCCAACCGAGACACACTGTCCAGTGTGGAACAGACCCCCCCCACAGAGACGCACTGCCCAGTGTGGAACAGACCCCCCCTGTCCAACCGAGACACACTGTCCAATGTGGAACAGACCCCCCCATCCCACCGAGAAACACTGTCCAGTGTGGAACAGACCCCCCCACCGAGACACACTGTACAGTGTGGAATAGACCCCCCCGTCCCACCGAGACACACTGCCCAGTGTGGAACAGACCCCCCCGTCCCACCGAGACATACTGCCCAGTGTGGAACAGACCCCCCCGTCCCACCGAGACACACTGTACAGTGTGGAACAGACCCCCCCTGTCCAACCGAGACACACTGTCCAGTGTGGAACAGACCCCCCTGTCCCACCGAGACATACTGCCCAGTGTGGAACAGACCCCCCCGTCCCACCGAGACACACTGTACAGTGTGGAACAGACCCCCCTGTCCAACCGAGACATACTGTCCAGTGTGGAACAGACCCCCCCTCCCACAGACACACACTGTCCAGTGTGGAACAGACCCCCCCGTCCCACCGAGACACACTGCCCAGTGTGGAACAGACCCCCCTGTCCCTCCGAGACATACTGCCCAGTGTGGAACAGACCCCCCCCGTCCCACCAAGACACACTGTCCAGTGTGGAACAGACCCCCCTGTCACACCGAGACACACTCCCAGTGTGGAACAGACCCCCCTGTCCAACCGAGACACACTGTACAGTGTGGAACAGACCCCCCCTGTCCAACCGAGACACACTGTCCAGTGTGGAACAGACCCCCCTGTCCCACCGAGACATACTGCCCAGTGTGGAACAGACCCCCCCGTCCCACCGAGACACACTGTACAGTGTGGAACAGACCCCCCTGTCCAACCGAGACATACTGTCCAGTGTGGAACAGACCCCCCCTCCCACAGACACACACTGTCCAGTGTGGAACAGACCCCCCCGTCCCACCGAGACACACTGCCCAGTGTGGAACAGACCCCCCTGTCCCTCCGAGACATACTGCCCAGTGTGGAACAGACCCCCCCCGTCCCACCAAGACACACTGTCCAGTGTGGAACAGACCCCCCTGTCACACCGAGACACACTCCCAGTGTGGAACAGACCCCCCTGTCCCACCGAGACACACTGCCCAGTGTGGAACAGACCCCCCCTGTCCCACCGAGACACACTGCCCAGTGTAGAACAGACCCCCCTGTCCCAGCAAAACATACCACCCCGTGTGTTATTTGCGGAAAGGAGGAATTATGAGTGTGAGGCAAGTTTTCTGTGCTCAGTGTCAGATGTGGGGGGTCCTGGAGTCTCCCAGCCTCCCAGACGGCCCTATTTGCACCCAGTGTGTCGAGCTACAGCTCCTGAGGGACCGAGTCAGGGAACTGGAGATGCAGCTCGATGACCTTCGCCTGGTCAGGGAGAGTGAGGAGTTGATGGAAAGGAGTTATAGGCAGGTGGTCACACCGGGGCCACGGGAGACAGACAAGTGGGTCACAGTCAGGAAGGGGAAGGGGAAAATTCAGGTACTAGAGAGTACCCCTGTGGCTGTACCCCTTGACAATAAGTACTCCTGTTTGAGTACTGTTGGGGGGGGGACAGCCTACCTGGGGGAAGCAACAGTGGCCGTGCCTCTGGCACAGAGTCTGGCCCTGTGGCTCAGAAGGGTAGGGAAAGGAAGAGGAAGGCAGTAGTGATAGGGGACTCGATAGTCAGGGGTTCTGTAGACGCAGGAAAAACATTCAGGTGGTAGTTTGCCTCCCAGGTGCCAGGGTCCGGGATGTGTCTGAACGCGTCCAAGATATCCTGCGGTGAGAGGGAGAACAGCCAAAAGCTCTCTTTAATGACCCCGTCTACCTGTGACACCACTTACAGGGAATTGTGTATCTGTATTCCCAGATCCCTCTGTTCTACTGCACTCCTCAGTATCCTACCATTTACCTTGTATGTTCTACCTTGGTTTGTCCTTCCAAAGTGCAATACCTCACACTTGTCTGTATTAAACTCCATCTGCCATTTGTCAGCCCATTTTTCCAGCTGGTCCAGATCCCTCTGCAAGCTTTGAAACCCTTCCTCACTGTCCACTACACCTCCAATCTTTGTATCAGCAGCAAATTTGCTGATCCAATTTACCACATTATCATCCAGATTATTGATATAGATGACAAGTAACAATGGACCCAGCACTGGTCCCTGTGGCACACCACTAGTCACAGGCCTCCACTCAGAGAAGTGGGGGGAGTTTAAACTAGAATTGTTGGGGGGGGGAGCTGAACTGAAGAGACTGGGGAAGAGGAGGTTGGTTCACAAATAGAGAAAGCTTAAAGACAGTGTGAGAGGGAGGATAGGCGGGTGATAGAGAAGGGACGTGCTCAGACTGAAGGTTTGAGATGTGTCTATTTTAATGCAAGGAGTGTTGTGAACAAAGCGGATGAGCTTAGAGTGTGGATCAGTACTTGGAGATATGATGTGGTGGCCATTACAGAGAATTGGATGGCTCAGGGACAGGAATGGTTACTTTGAGTGCCTGGTTTTAGATGTTTCTGAAAGGACAGGGAGGGAGGCAAAAGAGGTGGGGCGTGGCGCTGTTGATCAGAGATAGTGTCACGGCTGCAGAAAAAGTGGACGCCATGGAGGAATTGTCTACAGAGTCTCTGTGGGTGGAAATTAGGAACAGGGAGGGGTCAATAACTTTACTGGGTGTTTTTTATAGGCTTCCCAACAGTAGCAGGGATATCGAGGAGCAGATAGGGAAACAGATCCTGGAAAGGTGTAATAATAACAGAGTTGTCGTGATGGGAGATTTTAATTTCCCAAATATCAATTGGCATCTCCCTAGAGCAAGGGGTTTAGATGGGGTGGAGTTTGTTAGGTGTGTTCAGGAAGGTTTCTTGACACAATATGTAGATAAGCCTACAAGAGGAGAGGCTGTACTTGATCTGGTATTGGGAAATGAACCTGGTCAGGTGTCAAATCTCTCAGTGCGAGAGCATTTTGGAGATAGAGATCGCAATTCTATCTCCTTTACCATAGCATTGGAGAGGGATAGGAACAGACAAGTTAGAAAAGTGTTTTGTTTAATTGGAGTAAGGGGAATTATGAAGATATTAGGCAGGAAATTGGAAGCTTAAATTGGAAACAGATGTTCTCAGGGAAAAGTTATGGAAGAAATGTGGCAATCGGGAGATTTGTGTAGAATTCTGCATAAGTACGTTCCAATGAGACAGGGAAGTTATGGTAGGGTACAGGAACCGTGGTGTACAAAGGCTGTAATAAATCTAGTCAAGAAGAAAAGCTTACAAAAGGTTAGAGAGCTAGGTAATGTTAGAGATCTAGAAGATTATAAGGCTAACAGGAGGGAGCTTAAGAAGGAAATTAGGAGAGCCAGAAGGGGCCATGAGAAGACCTTGGCGAGCAGGATTAAGGAAAACCCCGAGACATTCTACAAGTATGTGAAGAGCAAGAGGATAAGTCATGAAAGAATAGGACCCATCAAATGTGACAGTGGGAAAGTATGTATGGAACCAGAGGATATAACAGAGGTACTTAATGAACACTTTGCTTCAGTATTCAGTATGAAAAATGATCTTGGTGATTGTAGTGATGACTTGTAGTAGACCAAAAAGCTTGTGCATGTAGATATTAAGAAAGAGGATGTGCTGGAGCTTTTGGAAAGCACCAAGTTGGGTAAGTTGCCAGGTCTGGATGAGATGTACCCCAGGCTAGTGTGGGAGGCGAGAGAAGAGATTGCTGAGCCTCTGGTAATGATCTTGCATCATCAATGGCGACGGGAGAGGTTCCGGAGGATTGGAGGGTTGCGGATGTTGTTCCTTTATTCAAGAAATGGAGTAGAGATAGCCCAGGGAATTATAGACCAGTGAATATTACCTCAGTGGTTGGTAAGTTGATGGAGAAGATCCTGAGAGGCAGGATTTATGAACATTTGGAGAGGTATAATATGATTAGGAGTAGTCAGCATGGCTTTGTCAAGGGCAGGTTGTTCCTTACGAGCCTGATTGATTTTTTTAAGGATGTGACTAAAGACAATGATGAAGGAAGAGCAGTAGATGTAGTGTATATGGATTTCAGCAAGGCATTTGATAAGGTACCCCATGCAAGGCTTATTGAGAAAGTAAGGAGGCATGGGATCCAAGGAGACATTACTTTGTGGATCCAGAACTGGCTTGCCCACAGAAGGCAAAGAGTGGTTGTAGACGGGTCATATTCTGCATGGAGGTCAGTCACCAGTGGTATGCCTTGGGGATCTGTTCTGGGACCCCTATGCTTTGTGATTTTTATAAATGACTTGGATGATGAAGTGAAGGGATTGGTTAGTAAATTTGCTGATGACACAAAGGTTGGGGATGTTGTGGATAGTCTGGAGGGCTGTCAGAGGTTACAGTGGGACATTGATAGGATGCAATACTGGGCTGAGAAGTGGCAGATGGAATTCAACAGATAAGTGTGAGGTGGTTCATTTTGGTCGGTCAAATATGATGGCAGAATATAGTATTAATGGTAAGACTCTTGGCAGTGTGGATGATCAGAGGGATCTTGGGGTCCGAGTCCATAGGACGATCAAAGCAGCTGTGCAGGTTGACTCTGTGGTTAAGAAGGCATACGGTGTATTTGCCTTCATCAACCTTCATCATTGAGTTTAGGAGCTGAGAAGTAATGTTGCAGCTATATAGGACCCTGGTCAGACTCCACTTGGGAGCACTGTGCTCATTTCTGGTCACCTCACTACAGGAAGGATGTGGAAACTATAGAAAGGGTGCAGAGGAGATTTACAAGGATGTTGCCTGGATTTGGGAGCATGCCTTATGAGAATAGGTTGAGTGAACTCGGCCTTTCCTCCTTGGAGTGACGGAGGATGAGAGGTGACCTGATAGAGGTGTACGAGATGATGAGAGGCACCAATCATGTGGATATTCAGAGGATTTTTCCCAGGGCTGAAATGGCTAACACAGGAGGACACAGGTTTAAGATGTTGGGGAGTAGGTACAGAGGAGATGTTAGGGGTAAGTTTTTTATGCAGAGAGTGGTGAGTGCGTGGAATGGGCTGCCGGCAGTGGTGGTGGAGGTGGATACGACAGGGTCTTTTAAGAGACTTTTGGATAGGTACATGGAGCTTGGAAAAATAGAGGGCTATAGGTAAGCCTAGTAATTTCTAAGGTAATTACTTAGAGGAAGGGTCACACTGAGGGAGGGTCACACTGCGGGAGAGGTGGTACCGAGGGAGGGTCGCACTGTGGGAGGGGTGGTACCGAGGGAGGGTCACACTGTGGGAGGGGTGGTACCGAGGGAGGGTCGCACTGTGGGAGGGGTGGTACCGAGGGAGGGTCGCACTGTGGGAGGGGTGGTGAGGGAGATTCACTGCGGGAGGGGAGGTACTGAGGGAGAGTCACACTGTGGGAGGGGTGGTGAGGGAGGTCACATTGTGGGAGGGGTGGTGAGGGAGGTCACACTGTGGGAGGGGTGGTACTGAGGGAGATTCACACTGTGGGAGTGGTGATACTGAGGGAGGTCACATTGTGGGAGGGGTGGTACTGAGGGAGATTCACACTGTGGGAGTGGTGGTACTGAGGGAGGGTCACACTGTAGGAGGGGTGGTACTGAGGGAGGGTCACACTGTAGGAGGGTGGTTCTGAGGGAGATTCACACTGTGGGAGGGGTGGTACTGAGGGAGATTCACACTGGGAGTGGTGGTACTGAGGGAGATTCACACTGTGGGAGGGGTGGTACTGAGGGAGGGTCACACTGTGGGAGGGGTGGTGAGGGGGTCACATTGTGGGAGGGGTGGTGAGGGAGATCACACTGTGGGAGGGGTGGTACTGAGGGAGGGTCACTGTGGGAGGGGTGGTGAGGGAGGTCACTGTGGGAGGGGTGGTACCGATGGAGAGTCACACTGTGGGAGGGGTGGTGAGGGAGGTCACACTGTGGGAGGGGTGGTGAGGGGGTCACATTGTGGGAGGGGTGGTGAGGGAGGTCACACTGTGGGAGGGGTGGTGAGGGGGTCACATTGTGGGAGGGGTGGTGAGGGAGGTCACACTGTGGGAGGGGTGGTACTGAGGGAGGGTCACACTGAGGGAGGGGTGGTACTGAGGGAGAGTCACACTGTGGGAGGGGTGATGAGGGAGATTCACACTGGGAGGGGTGGTACTGAGGGAGGGTCACACTGTGGGAGGGATGGTGAGGGAGATTCACACTGTGGGAGGGGTGGTGAGGGAGGTCACACTGTGGGAGGGGTGGGACTGAGGGAGGGTCACACAGTGGGAGGGCTGGTACCGAGGGAGAGTCACACTGTGGGAGGGGTGGTGAGGGGGTCACATTGTGGGAGGGGTGGTGAGGGAGGTCACACTGTGGGAGGGGTGGTGAGGGAGGTCACACTGTGGGAGGGGTGGTACTGAGGGAGAGTCGCACTGTGGGAGGGGTGGTGAGGGGGTCACATTGTGGGAGGGGTGGTGAGGGAGGTCACACTGTGGGAGGGGTGGTGAGGGAGAGTCACACTGTGGGAGGGGTGGTGAGGGGGTCACATTGTGGGAGGGGTTGTGAGGGAGATTCACACTGTGGGAGGGGTGGTACTGAGGGAGGGTCACACTGTGGGAGGGGTGGTACTGAGGGAGGGTCACACTGTGGGAGGGGTGGTGAGGGAGATTCACACTGTGGGAGGGATGGTGAGGGAGATTCACACTGCGGGAGGGGTGGTACTGAGGGAGAATCACACTGTGGGAGGGGTGGTGAGGGAGGTCACACTGCGGGAGGGGTGGTGAGGGGGTCACATTGTGGGAGGGGTGGTGAGGGAGGTCACACTGTGGGAGGGGTGGTGAGGGAGGTCACATTGTGGGAGGGGTGGTGAGGGGGTCACACTGTGGGAGGGGTGGTGAGGGGGTCACATTGTGGGAGGGGTGGTGAGTGAGGTCACATTGTGGGAGGGGTGGTGAGGGAGGTCACACTGTGGGAGGGGTGGTGAGGGAGGTCACACTGTGGGAGGGGTGGTGAGGGGGTCACATTGTGGGAGGGGTGGTGAGGGAGGGTCACACTGTGGGAGGGGTGGTACTGAGGGAGAATCACACTGTGGGAGGGGTGGTGAGGGAGGTCACACTGTGGGAGGGGTGGTGAGGGGATCACATTGTGGGAGGGGTGGTGAGGGAGGTCACATTGTGGGAGGGGTGGTGAGTGAGGTCACATTGTGGGAGGGGTGGTGAGGGAGGTCACACTGTGGGAGGGGTGGTGAGGGAGGTCACACTGTGGGAGGGGTGGTGAGGGGGTCACATTGTGGGAGGGGTGGTGAGGGAGGGTCACACTGTGGGAGGGGTGGTACTGAGGGAGAATCACACTGTGGGAGGGGTGGTGAGGGAGGTCACACTGTGGGAGGGGTGGTGAGGGAGGTCACACTGTGGGTGGGGTGGTACTGAGGGAGGGTCACACTGTGGGAGGGGTGGTACTGAGGGAGGGTCACACTGTGGGAGGGGTGGTGAGGGAGATTCACACTGTGGGAGGGATGGTGAGGGAGATTCACACTGTGGGAGGGGAGGTACTGAGGGTCACACTGTGGGAGGGATGGTGAGGGAGATTCACACTGCGGGAGGGGTGGTACTGAGGGAGAATCACACTGTGGGAGGGGTGGTGAGGGGGTCACATTGTGGGAGGGGTGGTGAGGGAGGTCACACTGTGGGAGGGGTGGTGAGGGGGTCACATTGTGGGAGGGGTGGTGAGGGAGGTCACTGTGGGAGGGGTGGTGAGGGGGTCACATTGTGGGAGGGGTGGTGAGGGAGGTCACACTGTGGGAGGGGTGGTGAGGGGGTCACATTGTGGGAGGGGTGGTGAGGGAGGTCACACTGTGGGAGGGGTGGTGAGGGATGTCACACTGTGGGAGGGATGGTGAGGGAGATTCACACTGCGGGAGGGGTGGTGAGGGAGGTCACACTGTGGGAGGGGTGGTGAGGGGGTCACATTGTGGGAGGGGTGGTGAGGGAGGTCACACTGTGGGAGGGGTGGTGAGGGAGGTCTCACTGTGGGAGGGGTGGTACTGAGGGAGGGTCACACTGTGGGAGGGGTGGTACTGAGGGAGGGTCACACTGTGGGAGGGGTGGTGAGGGAGATTCACACTGTGGGAGGGATGGTGAGGGAGATTCACACTGTGGGAGGGGAGGTACTGAGGGTCACACTGTGGGAGGGATGGTGAGGGAGATTCACACTGCGGGAGGGGTGGTGAGGGGGTCACATTGTGGGAGGGGTGGTGAGGGAGGTCACACTGTGGGAGGGGTGGTGAGGGAGGTCACACTGTGGGAGGGGTGGTGAGGGGGTCACATTGTGGGAGGGGTGGTGAGGGAGGTCACATTGTGGGAGGGGTGGTGAGGGAGGTCACACTGTGGGAGGGGTGGTGAGGGAGGTCACACTGTGGGAGGGGTGGTGAGGGGGTCACATTGTGGGAGGGGTGGTGAGGGAGGTCACACTGTGGGAGGGGTGGTGAGGAGGTCACACTGTGGGAGGGGTGGTGAGGGGGTCACATTGTGGGAGGGGTGGTGAGGGAGGTCACACTGTGGGAGAATGGTACTGAGGGAGGGTCACACTGTGGGAGGGGTGGTGAGGGGGGTCACATTGTGGGAGGGGTGGTGAGGGAGGTCACACTGTGGGAGGGGTGGTGTGGGGGTCACATTGTGGGAGGGGTGGTGAGGGAGGTCACATTGTGGGAGGGGTGGTGAGGGAGGTCACACTGTGGGAGGGGTGGTGAGGGGGTCACATTGTGGGAGGGGTGGTGAGGGAGGTCACACTGTGGGAGGGGTGGTGAGGGAGGTCACACTGTGGGAGGGGTGGTGAGGGAGGTCACATTGTGGGAGGGGTGGTGAGGGGGTCACACTGTGGGAGGGGTGGTGAGGGAGGTCACACTGTGGGAGGGGTGGTGAGGGAGGTCACACTGTGGGAGGGGTGGTGAGGGGGTCACATTGTGGGAGGGGTGGTGAGGGGGTCACATTGTGGGAGGGGTGGTGAGAGGGTCACATTGTGGGAGGGGTGGTGAGGGAGGTCACACTGTGGGAGAATGGTACTGATGTAAAGGATAGAAGCTCTCAGAGGGTTGTTCTAGAGCTGTAGTATCACAGCCCCAACACTGGGTGGTAGCAGAGCACCACATTGCCTGTCTGGATCAGCCGGGGATTTATTGGGTTACTTGTACAATTTCTGGACCTCCCAGGACCCAGGTGTGACCAGGGATAGGACAGACTCATTGGGAGAGCCCAGCTATCGTCTTTGGTCTTTGAGTGTGGTAAACTATGTATACCTGTCTGGACATGCCCCTGCTGACTGCTCCTGTGGCTCCTCCCACAGGCCCCTGTATAAGGGCGATTGGGGCACTGCTCCTCCCTCAGTCTTCGACATGGTTGTGCTCCCTTTTCGCTGATAATCAAAGCCTATCGTTCACTTCCAGTCTCCGAGAGTTATTGATGGTGCATCACTGAGTTCAGTTCTGCCGCTGCATTTAAGGAGTTTGACCATCTCCCCCACCCCACCCTGTGTCTGCAGGGTTTCCTTCAGTGATCATCTGAAACTTCAAAGACGTACTACTCAGGGCTGTGAAGTTGGGGCCCTGCTACGTTTGCCCTAGATGCATAGCAACACTTTAGGGGCTGCCCAGCACAATACTCACTGATTTGATGCAAATAACACTTTTTACTCCATTTTTCAATCTGCATGTAACAAATAAAACAAATCTTTCTATTTCTATAATAGAATCCTAGAAAAGTAGACCCCAGAAACAGGCCCTTCAGCCCATCTAGTCCATGGTGAACCATTTAATTGCCTACTTCCATTGACCTGTGGTGGGACCATAGCCCTCCACCCATGCACCTATTCAACCTTTTATTAAACAATTTCGGCATTGAAATCAAGCTCACACAGACCATTTGTGCTGGCAGCTCATGTCACACTCTCACAACCCTCTGAGTGAAGAAGTTTCCCCTCATGTTCTCCTTAACCCCATCACCCTTAACCCCTGGTCCATATATTTGGTTGCACACAAACTCAGTGCATATACCTCTCATCATTTTGTATACCTCTATCAAATCTACTCTGAATCTTCTAC
This sequence comes from Hypanus sabinus, assembly GCF_030144855.1. Classification (NCBI taxonomy): domain Eukaryota; kingdom Metazoa; phylum Chordata; class Chondrichthyes; order Myliobatiformes; family Dasyatidae; genus Hypanus; species Hypanus sabinus. The sequence continues at coordinate 2,371,746 of NC_082724.1, forward strand.
ATTCCAAGGAATAAAGTCCTGACCCATTCAAACTTTCCTCATAGCTGAGGTCCTCCAAACCTGCAACATCCTTGTAAATTTTCTCTGCACTATTTCAATCTTATTGACAACTTCCCTGTAAGTAGGCGACCAGAACTGCACACAATAACCCAAAGCAGGCCTCACCAATGTCCTACACAACTTCAACATGACATCCCATCTCCTGTGCTCAATGCTTTCAACTTGCTCATCCACACACTCGCTGAAGGTAAACTTGTCAGAATCGGATTCTGGATCGGAATCCATTTTACAATCAAGAGGCATAAGTCACGAAATTTATTGTTTTAAGGCGACAGTCCAGTCAGGATTTTAAAATTTAAATTAGGGTAAGTTATAATAGAAATGATATTAATAAATAATGCCAAAAAATGAAATAGGGAGGTACCATTCAGAATCTGATGGTGGAGGGGAAGAAGCTGAGTGTGTGCCGTCAGGCCCCTGTACACCCTCCCTGATGGCAGCTCATTCTGGGTGGTGGGGGTTGTTGGTGACAGATGACGCCTCCTTGAGCCTCCACCTTTTGAAGATGAGATTGAAGGCGGGGAGGGTTCTGCCGAGCCTACAGCCCTCTGCAGCCGTTTGATCCTGTGCACGGGAGGCTCCATTCCAGGCGCTGATGCAACCCGTCAGGTGCTGGGGTTATTATTATCTGTGTCCTCAACAAGGCTGCAAGGTCGGGCTGCTGCCGTACCACCGTCAGCTGGTGTGGGACGTCAGGACAAGCAGTCAGCAGTCAAAGCCAATAACGGGGACGATACCTCCGCACAAGAACAGCACCCATGAAATAGTGTTCTTTTCTGGCTGTCCCATTAGAGGATGGACGTGGAAGCTTTAGAGAGGATGCAGAGGAGATTCACCAGGATGCTGCCTGGATTAGAGAGGGTGCAGAGGAGATTCACCAGGATGCTGCCTGGATTAGAGAGGGTGCAGAGGAGATTCACCAGGATGCTGCCTGGATTAGAGAGGGTGCAGAGGAGATTCAACAGGATGCTGCCTGGATTAGAGAGGGTGCAGAGGAGATTCACCAGGATGCTGCCTGGATTAGAGAAGGTGCAAAGGAGATTCACCAGGAAGCTGTCTGGATTAGAGAGGCTGCAGAGGAGATTCACCAGGATGCTGTCTGGATTGGAGAATGTGCAGAATAGATTCACTAGGATTCTGTCTGGATTAGAGAGGGTGCAGAGGAGATTCAACAGGATGCTGCCTGGATTAGAGAGGGTGCAGAGGAGATTCACCAGGATGCTGCCTGGATTAGAGAAGGTGCAAAGGAGATTCACCAGGAAGCTGTCTGGATTAGAGAGGCTGCAGAGGAGATTCACCAGGATGCTGTCTGGATTGGAGAATGTGCAGAATAGATTCACAAGGATTCTGTCTGGATTAGAGAGGGCGCTGAGGAGATTCACCAGGATGCTGTCTGCATTAGAGAGGCTGCAGAGGAGATTCACCAGGATGCTGTCTGGATTGGAGAATGTGCAGAATAGATTCACTAGGATTCTGTCTGGATTAGAGAGGGTGCAGAGGAGATTCAACAGGATGCTGCCTGGATTAGAGAGGGTGCAGAGGAGATTCACCGGAATGCTGTCTGGATTAGAGAGGGTGTAAACGAGATTCACCAGGAAGCTGTCTGGATTAGAGAGTGCGCTGAGGACATTCACCTGAATGCTGTTTGGATTAGAGAGGGTGCAGAGGAGATTCAGCAGGATGCTGTCTGGATTGGAGAATGTGCAGAGTAGATTCACCAGGATTCTGTCTGGATTAGAGAGGGTGCAGAGGAGATTCATCAGGATGCTGCCTGGATTAGAGAGGATGCAGGGGAGATTCAGCAGGAAGCTGTCTGGATTAGAGAGGGTGTAGAGGAGATTCACCAGGATGCTGCCTGGATAGAGAGGGTGCAGAGGAGATTCACCAGGATGCTGCCTGGAGTAGAGTGCGTGCAGAGGAGATTCACAACGATGCTGCTTGGATGAGAGAGGGTGCAGAGGAGATTCAACAGGATGCTGCCTGGATTAGAGAGGATGCAGAGGAGATTAACCAGAATGTGTCCTGGATTAGAGAGGGGACTGAGGAGATTCACCAGGATGCTGCCTCGATTAGAGAGGGTGCAGAGGAGATTCAGCAGGATGCAGACTGAATTAGAGAGGGTGCAGTGGAGATTCACCAGGATGCTGTCTGGATTAGAGAGGGTGCAGAGAAGATTCACCAGGTTGCTGCCTGGATTAGAAAGGGTGCAGAGGAGATTCACAAGGATGCTGTCTGGATTAGAGAGGGTGCAGAGGAGATTCAACAAGATGCTGTCCTGATTAGAGAGGGTGCAGAAGAGATTCACCAGGATGGTGCCTGGATTAGAGAGGGTGGAGAGAGGATTTACAAGATTGCAGTCTCGATTATAGAGGGTGCAGAGGAGATTCACCAGGATGCTGACTGGATTAGAGTGCAGAGGAGATTCACCAGGATGCTCACTGGATTAGAGAGGGTGCAGAAGAGATTCACCAGGACGGTGCCTGGATTAGAGAGGGTGGAGAGGAGATTCAACAGGATGCTGCCTGGATTAGAGAGGGTGCAGAGCAGATTCACCAGGATGGTGCCTGGATTAGAGAGGGTGCAGAGGAGATTGACCAGGACGCTGCCTGGATTAGAGAGGGTGCAGAGGAGATTCACCAGGATGCTGTCTCGATTAGAGAGGGTGCAGAGAGGATTTACAAGAATGCAGTCTGGATTAGAGAGGGTGCAGAGGAGATTCAACAAGATGCTGTCCTGATTAGAGAGGGTGGAGAGGAGATTCAACAGGATGGTGCCTGGATTAGAGATGGCGCTGAGGAGATTCAACAGGATGCTCTCTGGATTAGAGAGGGTGCAGAGGAGATTCACCAGGATGCTGTCTGGATTAGAGAGGGTGCTGAGGAGTTTCACGAGCATGCTGACTGGATTGGAGAAGGAGCAGAGTAGATTTACAAGGATTCTGTCTGGATTGGAGAGGGTGCAGAGGAGATGCATCAGGATGCTGCCTGGATTAGAGAGGGTGCGGAGGAGTTTCAGCAGGAAGCTGTCTGGATCAGAGAGGGTGCAGAGGAGATTCAAAACGATGCTGCCTGGATTACAGAGAGTGCTGAGGAGATTTACCAGGCTGCTGACTGGAACAGATAGGGTGCAGACGAGATTCACCAGGATGCTGCCTGGATTAGAGAGGGTGCAGAGGAGATTCATCAGGATGCTGCCTGGATTAGAGAGGGTGCAGAGGAGATTGACCAGGATACTGTCTGGATTAGAGAGGGTGCAGAGGAGATTCACCAGGATGCTGTCTGGATTAGAGAGGGTGCAGAGGAGATTCAACAGGATGCTGTCTGGATTAGAGAGGGTGCAGAAGAGATTCACCAGGACGCTGTCTGGATTAAAGAGGGTGCAGAGAGGATTTACAAGATTGCAGTCTGGATTAGAGAGGGTGCAGTGGAGATTCACCAGGATGCTGTCTGGATTAGAGAGGGTGCAGAGGAGATTCAACAGGATGCTGTCTGGATTAGAGAGGTGCAGAAGAGATTCACCAGGATACTGTCTGGATTAGAGAGGGTGGAGAGAGGATTTACAAGATTGCAGTCTCGATTATAGAGGGTGCAGAGGAGATTCACCAGGATGCTGACTGGATTAGAGAGGGTGCAGAGGAGATTCACCAGGATGCTGACTGGATTAGAGAGGGTGCAGAGGAGATTCACCAGGATACTGTCTGGATTAGAGAGGGTGGAGTGGAGATCCACCAGGATGGTGCCTGGATTAGAGAGGGTGCAGAAGAGATTCACCAGGACAGTGCCTGGATTAGAGAGGGTGGAGAGGAGATTCAACAGGATGCTGCCTGGATTAGAGAGGGTGCAGCGGAGATTCACCAGGAAGCTGTCTGGATTAGAGAGGGCGCTGAGGAGATTCACCAGGATGCTGTCTGGATTGGAGAAGGTGCAGAGTAGATTCACAAGGATTCTGTCTGGTTTGGAGAGGGTGCAGAGGAGATTCATCAGGATGCTGCCTGGATTAGAGAAGGTGCAGAGGAGATTCAGCAGGAAGCTGTCTGGATGAGAGAGGGGGCTGAGGAGATTGACCAGGATGCTGTCTGGATTAGAGAGGGTGCAGAGCAGATTCACCAGGACGCTGCCTGGATTAGAGAGGGTGCAGAGGAGATTCACCAGGATGCTGTCTGGATTAGAGTGGGTGCAGAGGAGATTCACCAGGATGCTGTCTCGATTAGAGAGGGTGCAGAGAGGATTTACAAGAATGCAGTCTGGATTAGAGAGGGTGCAGAGGAGATTCACCAAGATGCTGTCCTGATTAGAGAGGGTGGAGAGGAGATTCAACAGAATGGTGCCTGGATTAGAGATGGCGCTGAGGAGATTCAACAGGATGCTCTCTGGATTAGAGAGGGTGCAGAGGAGATTCACCAGGATGCTGTCTGGATTAGAGAGGGTGCTGAGGAGATTCACGAGGATGCTGTCTGGATTGGAGAAGGAGCAGAGTAGATTTACAAGGATTCTGTCTGGATTGGAGAGGGTGCAGAGGAGATGCATCAGGATGCTGCCTGGATTAGACAGGGTGCGGAGGAGTTTCAGCAGGAAGCTGTCTGGATTAGAGAGGGTGCAGAGGAGATTCAAAAGGATGCTGCCTGGATTACAGAGAGTGCTGAGGAGATTTACCAGGCTGCTGACTGGAACAGATAGGGTGCAGACGAGATTCACCAGGATGCTGCCTGGATTAGAGAGGGTGCAGAGGAGATTCATCAGGATGCTGCCTGGATTAGAGAGGGTGCAGAGGAGATTGACCAGGATACTGTCTGGATTAGAGAGGGTGCAGAGGAGATTCAACAGGATGCTGTCTGGATTAGAGAGGGTGCAGAAGAGATTCACCAGGACGCTGTCTGGATTAAAGAGGGTGCAGAGAGGATTTACAAGATTGCAGTCTGGATTAGAGAGGGTGCAGAGGAGATTCACCAGGATGCTGTCTGGATTAGAGAGGGTGCAGAGGAGATTCAACAGGATGCTGTCTGGATTAGAGAGGTGCAGAAGAGATTCACCAGGATACTGTCTGGATTAGAGAGGGTGCTGAGAAGATTCACCAGCATGCTGTCTGGATTAGAGAGGGTGCAGAAGAGATTCACAAGGATGTTGTTTGGATTAGAGAGGGTGCAGAGGAGATTCACCAGGATGCTGCCTGGATTAGAGAGGGTGCAGAGGAGATTGACCAGGATACTGTCTGGATTAGAGAGGTTGCAGAGAAGATTCATCAGGATGCTGCCTGGATTAGAGAGGGTGCAGAGGAGATTGACCAGGATACTGTCTGGATTAGAGAGGGTGCAGAGGAGATTCACCAGGTTGCTGTCTGGATTAGAGAGGGTGCAGAGTAGATTCAACAGGATGCTGTCTGGGTTAGACAGGGTGCAGAGGAGATTCACCAGGTTGCTGTCTGGATTAGAGAGGGTGCAGAGGCGATTCACCAGGATGCTGACTGGATTAGCGAGGGTGCAGAGGAGATTCACCAGGATGCTGTCTGGATTGGAGAGGGTGCAGAGGAGATTCACCAGGATGGTGCCAGGATTAGAGAGGGTGGAGAGGAGATTCACCAGGATGCTGCCTGGATTAGAGTGGGTGCAGGGGAGATTCACCAGGAAGCTGTCTGGATTAGAGAGGGCGCTGAGGAGATTCACCTGGATGCTGTCTGGATTAGAGAGGCTGCAGAGGAGATTGACCGGGATGCTGACTGAATTAGAGTGGGTGCAGAGGAGATTCACCAGGAAGCTGTCTGGATTAGAGAGGGCGCTGAGGAGATTCACCAGGATGCTGTCTGGATTAGAGAGGGTGCAGAGGAGATTCACCAGGATGCGGTCTGGATTGGAGAGGGTGCAGAGGAGATTCATCAGGATGCTGCCTGGATTAGAGAGGGTGTAGAGGAGATTCATCAGGATGCTGCCTGGATTAGCGAGGGTGTAGAGGAGATTCACCAGGATGCTGTCTGGATTAGAGAGGGCGCTGAGGAGATTCACGAGGATGCTGTCTGGATTGGAGAGGGTGCTGAGGAGATTGATCAGGAAGCTGTCTGGATTAGAGAGTGTGCAGAACATATTCACCAGGATGCTGTCTGCATTAGAGAGAGTGCTGAGAAGATTTACCAGGGAGCTGACTGGATCAGATACGGTGCAGACGAGATTCACCAGGATGCAGCCTGGAATAGAGAGGGTGCAGAGGAGATGCATCAGGATGCTGCCTGGATTAGACAGGGTGCGGAGGAGTTTCAGCAGGAAGCTGTCTGGATTAGAGAGGGTGCAGAGGAGATTCAAAAGGATGCTGCCTGGATTACAGAGAGTGCTGAGGAGATTTACCAGGCTGCTGACTGGAACAGATAGGGTGCAGACGAGATTCACCAGGATGCTGCCTGGATTAGAGAGGGTGCAGAGGAGATTCATCATGATGCTGCCTGGATTAGAGAGGGTGCAGAGGAGATTGACCAGGATACTGTCTGGATTAGAGAGGGTGCAGAGGAGATTCAACAGGATGCTGTCTGGATTAGAGAGGGTGCAGAAGAGATTCACCAGGACGCTGTCTGGATTAAAGAGGGTGCAGAGAGGATTTACAAGATTGCAGTCTGGATTAGAGAGGGTGCAGAGGAGATTCACCAGGATGCTGTCTGGATTAGAGAGGGTGCAGAGGAGATTCAACAGGATGCTGTCTGGATTAGAGAGGTGCAGAAGAGATTCACCAGGATACTGTCTGGATTAGAGAGGGTGCTGAGAAGATTCACCAGCATGCTGTCTGGATTAGAGAGGGTGCAGAAGAGATTCACAAGAATGTTGTTTGGATTAGAGAGGGTGCAGAGGAGATTCACCAGGATGCTGCCTGGATTAGAGAGGGTGCAGAGGAGATTGACCAGGATACTGTCTGGATTAGAGAGGTTGCAGAGAAGATTCATCAGGATGCTGCCTGGATTAGAGAGGGTGCAGAGGAGATTGACCAGGATACTGTCTGGATTAGAGAGGGTGCAGAGGAGATTCACCAGGTTGCTGTCTGGATTAGAGAGGGTGCAGAGTAGATTCAACAGGATGCTGTCTGGGTTAGACAGGGTGTAGAGGAGATTCACCAGGATGCTGTCTGGATTAGAGAGGGCGCTGAGGAGATTCACGAGGATGCTGTCTGGATTGGAGAGGGTGCTGAGGAGATTGATCAGGAAGCTGTCTGGATTAGAGAGTGTGCAGAACATATTCACCAGGATGCTGTCTGCATTAGAGAGAGTGCTGAGAAGATTTACCAGGGAGCTGACTGGATCAGATACTGTGCAGACGAGATTCACCAGGATGCAGCCTGGAATAGAGAGGGTGCAGAGGAGATAAACCAGGACGTGTCCTGGATTAGAGAGGGGGCTGAGGAGATTCACCGGGATGCTGCCTGGATTAGAGAGGGTGCAGAGGAGATTCAACAGGACGCAGCCTGGAATAGAGAGGGTGCAGAGGAGATTAACCAGGACGTGTCCTGGATTAGAGAGGGGGCTGAGGAGATTCACCAGGATGCTGCCTCGATTAGAGAGGGTGCAGAGGAGATTCACCGGAATGCTGTCTGGATTAGAGAGGGTGCAGAGGAGATTCACCAGGAAGCTGTCTGGATTAGAGAGGGTGCAGAGGAGATTCATCAGGATGTTGCTTGGATTAGAGAGGGTGCAGAGGAGATTCACCAGGATGCTGTCTGCATTAGAGAGGGTGCAGAGGAGATTCACCAGGATACTGTCTGGATTTGAGAGGGTGCAGAGCAGATTCAACAGGATGCTGTCTGGATTAGAGAGGGTGCAGAGGAGATTCACAAGAATGCTGTCTGTATTAGAGAGGGTGCAGAGGAGATTCACCAGGATGCTGTCTGGATTGGAGAGGGTGCAGAGGAAATTCTCCAGGATGCTGCCTGGATTAGAGAGGGTGCAGAGGAGATTCACCAGGATGCTGCCTGGATTAGAGAGGGTGCAGAGGAGATTCACCAGGATGCTGTCTGGATTAGAGAGGGTGCAGAGGAGATTCACCAGGATGCAGCCTGGAATAGAGAGGGTGCAGAGGAGATTAACCAGGACGTGTCCTGGATTAGAGAGGTGGCTGAGGAGATTCACCAGGATGCTCCCTCGTTTAGAGAGGGTGCAGAGGAGTTTCACCGGAATGCTGTCTGGATTAGAGAGGGTGCAGTGGAGATTCACCAGGATGTTGCCTGGATTAGAGAGGGTGCTGAGGAGATCCACCAGGATGCTATCTGGATTAGAGAGGGTGCTGAGGAGACTCACCAGGATGCTGACTGGATCAGCGAGGGTGCAGAGGAGATTCATCAGGATGTTGCCTGGATTAGACAGGGTGCTGAGGAGATTCACCAGGATGCTATCTGGATTGGAGAGGGTGCAGAGGAGATTCATCAGGATGCTGCCTGGATTAGAGAGGGTGCAGAGGAGATTCACCAGGATGCTGTCTGCATTAGAGAGGGTGCAGAGGAGATTCACTAAGATACTGTCTGGATTTGAGAGGGTGCAGAGCAGATTCAACAGGATGCTGTCTGGATTAGAGAGGGTGCAGAGGAGATTCACAAGAATGCTGTCTGTATTAGAGAGGGTGCAGAGGAGATTCACCAGGATGCTGTCTGGATTGGAGAGGGTGCAGAGGAAATTCTCCAGGATGCTGCCTGGATTAGAGAGGGTGCAGAGGAGATTCACCAGGATGCTGCCTGGATTAGAGAGGGTGCAGAGGAGATTCACCAGGATGCTGTCTGGATTAGAGAGGGTGCAGAGGAGATTCACCAGGATGCAGCCTGGAATAGAGAGGGTGCAGAGGAGATTAACCAGGACGTGTCCTGGATTAGAGAGGTGGCTGAGGAGATTCACCAGGATGCTCCCTCGTTTAGAGAGGGTGCAGAGGAGTTTCACCGGAATGCTGTCTGGATTAGAGAGGGTGCAGTGGAGATTCACCAGGATGTTGCCTGGATTAGAGAGGGTGCTGAGGAGATCCACCAGGATGCTATCTGGATTAGAGAGGGTGCTGAGGAGACTCACCAGGATGCTGACTGGATCAGCGAGGGTGCAGAGGAGATTCATCAGGATGTTGCCTGGATTAGACAGGGTGCTGAGGAGATTCACCAGGATGCTATCTGGATTGGAGAGGGTGCAGAGGAGATTCATCAGGATGCTGCCTGGATTAGAGAGGGTGCTGAGGAGATTCACCAGGATGCTATCTGGATTGGAGAGGGTGCAGAGGAGATTCATCAGGATGCTGCCTGGATTAGAGAGGGTGCATTGGAGATTGACCAGGATACTGTCTGGATTAGAGAGGGTACAGAGGAGATTCACCAGGATACTGTCTGGATTAGAGAGGGTGCAGAGGAGATTCACCAGGTTACTGTCTGGATTAGAGAGTGTGCAGAGGAGATTCACCAGGATGCTGCCTGGATTAGAGAGGGTGCAGAGGAGATTCACCAGGATGCTGTCTGGATTAGAGAGGGTGCTGAGGCGATTCACCAGGATGCTGTCTGGATTAGAGAGGGTGCAGAGGAGATTCACAAGGATGGTGCCCGGATTAGAGAGGGTGCAGAGGAGATTCACCAGGATGCTGTCTGGATTAGAGAGGGTGCAGAGGAGATTCACAAGAATGCTGTCTGTATTAGAGAGGGTGCAGAGGAGATTCACCAGGATGCTGTCTGGATTGGAGAGGGTGCAGAGGAAATTCTCCAGGATGCTGCCTGGATTAGAGAGGGTGCAGAGGAGATTCACCAGGATGCTGCCTGGATTAGAGAGGGTGCAGAGGAGATTCACCAGGATGCTGTCTGGATTAGAGAGGGTGCAGAGGAGATTCACCAGGATGCAGCCTGGAATAGAGAGGGTGCAGAGGAGATTAACCAGGACGTGTCCTGGATTAGAGAGGTGGCTGAGGAGATTCACCAGGATGCTCCCTCGTTTAGAGAGGGTGCAGAGGAGTTTCACCGGAATGCTGTCTGGATTAGAGAGGGTGCAGTGGAGATTCACCAGGATGTTGCCTGGATTAGAGAGGGTGCTGAGGAGATCCACCAGGATGCTATCTGGATTAGAGAGGGTGCTGAGGAGACTCACCAGGATGCTGACTGGATCAGCGAGGGTGCAGAGGAGATTCATCAGGATGTTGCCTGGATTAGACAGGGTGCTGAGGAGATTCACCAGGATGCTATCTGGATTGGAGAGGGTGCAGAGGAGATTCATCAGGATGCTGCCTGGATTAGAGAGGGTGCAGAGGAGATTCACCAGGATGCTGTCTGCATTAGAGAGGGTGCTGAGGAGATTCACCAGGATGCTATCTGGATTGGAGAGGGTGCAGAGGAGATTCATCAGGATGCTGCCTGGATTAGAGAGGGTGCATTGGAGATTGACCAGGATACTGTCTGGATTAGAGAGGGTACAGAGGAGATTCACCAGGATACTGTCTGGATTAGAGAGGGTGCAGAGGAGATTCACCAGGTTACTGTCTGGATTAGAGAGTGTGCAGAGGAGATTCACCAGGATGCTGCCTGGATTAGAGAGGGTGCAGAGGAGATTCACCAGGATGCTGTCTGGATTAGAGAGGGTGCTGAGGCGATTCACCAGGATGCTGTCTGGATTAGAGAGGGTGCAGAGGAGATTCACAAGGATGGTGCCCGGATTAGAGAGGGTGCAGAGGAGATTCACCAGGATGCTGTCTGGATTAGAGAGGGTGCAGAGGAGATTTGCCAGGATGGTGCCTGGATAAGAGAGGGTGCAGAGGAGATTCACCAGGATGCTGTCTGGATTAGAGAGGGTGCAGAGGAGATTCACCAGGAAGCTGTCTGCATTAGAGAGGCTGCAGAGAGGATTTACAGGATTGCAGTCTGGATTAGAGAGGGTGCAGAGGAGATTCACCAGGAAGCTGTCTGGATTAGAGTGGGTGCAGAGGAGATTCACCAGGACGCTGTCTGGATTAGAGAGGGTGCAGAGAGGATTTACAGGATTGCAGTCTGGATTAGAGAGGGTGCAGGGTTGATTCACCAGGATGCTGTCTGGATTAGAGTGGGTGCAGAGGAGATTCACCAGGATGCTGTCTCGATTAGAGAGGGTGCAGAGAGGATTTACAAGAATGCAGTCTGGATTCGAGAGGGTGCAGAGGAGATTCACCAAGATGCTGTCCTGATTAGAGAGGGTGGAGAGGAGATTCACCAGGATGGTGCCTGGATTTGAGAGTATGGGGAGGAGATACACCAGGATGCTGCCTGGATTAGAGAGGGTGCTGAGGAGATTCACGAGGATGCTGTCTGGATTGGAGAAGGTGCAGAGTAGATTCACAAGGATTCTGTCTGGATTAGAGAGGGGGCTGAGGAGATTCACCGGGATGCTGCCTGGATTAGAGAGGGTGCAGAGGAGATTCAACAGGACGCAGCCTGGAATAGAGAGGGTGCAGAGGAGATTAACCAGGACGTGTCCTGGATTAGAGAGGGGGCTGAGGAGATTCACCAGGATGCTGCCTCGATTAGAGAGGGTGCAGAGGAGATTCACCGGAATGCTGTCTGGATTAGAGAGGGTGCAGAGGAGATTCACCAGGAAGCTGTCTGGATTAGAGAGGGTGCTGAGGAGACTCACCAGGATGCTGACTGGATCAGAGAGGGTGCAGAGGAGATTCATCAGGATGTTGCTTGGATTAGAGTGGGTGCAGAGGAGATTCACCAGGATGCTGTCTCGATTAGAGAGGGTGCAGAGAGGATTTACAAGAATGCAGTCTGGATTAGAGAGGGTGCAGAGGAGATTCACCAAGATGCTGTCCTGATTAGAGAGGGTGGAGAGGAGATTCAACAGAATGGTGCCTGGATTAGAGATGGCGCTGAGGAGATTCAACAGGATGCTCTCTGGATTAGAGAGGGTGCAGAGGAGATTCACCAGGATGCTGTCTGGATTAGAGAGGGTGCTGAGGAGATTCACGAGGATGCTGTCTGGATTGGAGAAGGAGCAGAGTAGATTTACAAGGATTCTGTCTGGATTGGAGAGGGTGCAGAGGAGATGCATCAGGATGCTGCCTGGATTAGACAGGGTGCGGAGGAGTTTCAGCAGGAAGCTGTCTGGATTAGAGAGGGTGCAGAGGAGATTCAAAAGGATGCTGCCTGGATTACAGAGAGTGCTGAGGAGATTTACCAGGCTGCTGACTGGAACAGATAGGGTGCAGACGAGATTCACCAGGATGCTGCCTGGATTAGAGAGGGTGCAGAGGAGATTCATCAGGATGCTGCCTGGATTAGAGAGGGTGCAGAGGAGATTGACCAGGATACTGTCTGGATTAGAGAGGGTGCAGAGGAGATTCAACAGGATGCTGTCTGGATTAGAGAGGGTGCAGAAGAGATTCACCAGGACGCTGTCTGGATTAAAGAGGGTGCAGAGAGGATTTACAAGATTGCAGTCTGGATTAGAGAGGGTGCAGAGGAGATTCACCAGGATGCTGTCTGGATTAGAGAGGGTGCAGAGGAGATTCAACAGGATGCTGTCTGGATTAGAGAGGTGCAGAAGAGATTCACCAGGATACTGTCTGGATTAGAGAGGGTGCTGAGAAGATTCACCAGCATGCTGTCTGGATTAGAGAGGGTGCAGAAGAGATTCACAAGGATGTTGTTTGGATTAGAGAGGGTGCAGAGGAGATTCACCAGGATGCTGCCTGTATTAGAGAGGGTGCAGAGGAGATTGACCAGGATACTGTCTGGATTAGAGAGGTTGCAGAGAAGATTCATCAGGATGCTGCCTGGATTAGAGAGGGTGCAGAGGAGATTGACCAGGATACTGTCTGGATTAGAGAGGGTGCAGAGGAGATTCACCAGGTTGCTGTCTGGATTAGAGAGGGTGCAGAGTAGATTCAACAGGATGCTGTCTGGGTTAGACAGGGTGCAGAGGAGATTCACCAGGTTGCTGTCTGGATTAGAGAGGGTGCAGAGGCGATTCACCAGGATGCTGACTGGATTAGCGAGGGTGCAGAGGAGATTCACCAGGATGCTGTCTGGATTGGAGAGGGTGCAGAGGAGATTCACCAGGATGGTGCCAGGATTAGAGAGGGTGGAGAGGAGATTCACCAGGATGCTGCCTGGATTAGAGTGGGTGCAGGGGAGATTCACCAGGAAGCTGTCTGGATTAGAGAGGGCGCTGAGGAGATTCACCTGGATGCTGTCTGGATTAGAGAGGCTGCAGAGGAGATTGACCGGGATGCTGACTGAATTAGAGTGGGTGCAGAGGAGATTCACCAGGAAGCTGTCTGGATTAGAGAGGGCGCTGAGGAGATTCACCAGGATGCTGTCTGGATTAGAGAGGGTGCAGAGGAGATTCACCAGGATGCGGTCTGGATTGGAGAGGGTGCAGAGGAGATTCATCAGGATGCTGCCTGGATTAGAGAGGGTGTAGAGGAGATTCATCAGGATGCTGCCTGGATTAGCGAGGGTGTAGAGGAGATTCACCAGGATGCTGTCTGGATTAGAGAGGGCGCTGAGGAGATTCACGAGGATGCTGTCTGGATTGGAGAGGGTGCTGAGGAGATTGATCAGGAAGCTGTCTGGATTAGAGAGTGTGCAGAACATATTCACCAGGATGCTGTCTGCATTAGAGAGAGTGCTGAGAAGATTTACCAGGGAGCTGACTGGATCAGATACGGTGCAGACGAGATTCACCAGGATGCAGCCTGGAATAGAGAGGGTGCAGAGGAGATGCATCAGGATGCTGCCTGGATTAGACAGGGTGCGGAGGAGTTTCAGCAGGAAGCTGTCTGGATTAGAGAGGGTGCAGAGGAGATTCAAAAGGATGCTGCCTGGATTACAGAGAGTGCTGAGGAGATTTACCAGGCTGCTGACTGGAACAGATAGGGTGCAGACGAGATTCACCAGGATGCTGCCTGGATTAGAGAGGGTGCAGAGGAGATTCATCATGATGCTGCCTGGATTAGAGAGGGTGCAGAGGAGATTGACCAGGATACTGTCTGGATTAGAGAGGGTGCAGAGGAGATTCAACAGGATGCTGTCTGGATTAGAGAGGGTGCAGAAGAGATTCACCAGGACGCTGTCTGGATTAAAGAAGGTGCAGAGAGGATTTACAAGATTGCAGTCTGGATTAGAGAGGGTGCAGAGGAGATTCACCAGGATGCTGTCTGGATTAGAGAGGGTGCAGAGGAGATTCAACAGGATGCTGTCTGGATTAGAGAGGTGCAGAAGAGATTCACCAGGATACTGTCTGGATTAGAGAGGGTGCTGAGAAGATTCACCAGCATGCTGTCTGGATTAGAGAGGGTGCAGAAGAGATTCACAAGGATGTTGTTTGGATTAGAGAGGGTGCAGAGGAGATTCACCAGGTTGCTGTCTGGATTAGAGAGAGTGCAGAGTAGATTCAACAGGATGCTGTCTGGGTTAGACAGGGTACAGAGGAGATTCACCAGGTTGCTGTCTGGATTAGAGAGGGTGCAGAGGCGATTCACCAGGATGCTGACTGGATTAGCGAGGGTGCAGAGGAGATTCACCAGGATGCTGTCTGGATTGGAGAGGGTGCAGAGGAGATTCACCAGGATGGTGCCAGGATTAGAGAGGGTGGAGAGGAGATTCACCAGGATGCTGCCTGGATTAGAGTGGGTGCAGGGGAGATTCACCAGGAAGCTGTCTGGATTAGAGAGGGCGCTGAGGAGATTCACCTGGATGCTGTCTGGATTAGAGAGGCTGCAGAGGAGATTGACCGGGATGCTGACTGAATTAGAGTGGGTGCAGAGGAAATTCACCAGGAAGCTGTCTGCTTTAGAGAGGGCGCTGAGGAGATTCACCAGGATGCTGTCTGGATTAGAGAGGGTGCAGAGGAGATTCACCAGGATGCGGTCTGGATTGGAGAGGGTGCAGAGGAGATTCATCAGGATGCTGCCTGGATTAGAGAGGGTGTAGAGGAGATTCATCAGGATGCTGCCTGGATTAGCGAGGGTGTAGAGGAGATTCACCAGGATGCTGTCTGGATTAGAGAGGGCGCTGAGGAGATTCACGAGGATGCTGTCTGGATTGGAGAGGGTGCTGAGGAGATTGATCAGGAAGCTGTCTGGATTAGAGAGTGTGCAGAACATATTCACCAGGATGCTGTCTGCATTAGAGAGAGTGCTGAGAAGATTTACCAGGGAGCTGACTGGATCAGATACTGTGCAGACGAGATTCACCAGGATGCAGCCTGGAATAGAGAGGGTGCAGAGGAGATAAACCAGGACGTGTCCTGGATTAGAGAGGGGGCTGAGGAGATTCACCGGGATGCTGCCTGGATTAGAGAGGGTGCAGAGGAGATTCAACAGGACGCAGCCTGGAATAGAGAGGGTGCAGAGGAGATTAACCAGGACGTGTCCTGGATTAGAGAGGGGGCTGAGGAGATTCACCAGGATGCTGCCTCGATTAGAGAGGGTGCAGAGGAGATTCACCGGAATGCTGTCTGGATTAGAGAGGGTGCAGAGGAGATTCACCAGGAAGCTGTCTGGATTAGAGAGGGTGCTGAGGAGACTCACCAGGATGCTGACTGGATCAGAGAGGGTGCAGAGGAGATTCATCAGGATGTTGCTTGGATTAGAGAGGGTGCAGAGGAGATTCATCAGGATGCTGCCTGGATTAGCGAGGGTGTAGAGGAGATTCACCAGGATGCTGTCTGGATTAGAGAGGGCGCTGAGGAGATTCACGAGGATGCTGTCTGGATTGGAGAGGGTGCTGAGGAGATTGATCAGGAAGCTGTCTGGATTAGAGAATGTGCAGAACATATTCACCAGGATGCTGTCTGCATTAGAGAGAGTGCTGAGAAGATTTACCAGGGAGCTGACTGGATCAGATACTGTGCAGACGAGATTCACCAGGATGCAGCCTGGAATAGAGAGGGTGCAGAGGAGATAAACCAGGACGTGTCCTGGATTAGAGAGGGGGCTGAGGAGATTCACCGGGATGCTGCCTGGATTAGAGAGGGTGCAGAGGAGATTCAACAGGACGCAGCCTGGAATAGAGAGGGTGCAGAGGAGATTAACCAGGACGTGTCCTGGATTAGAGAGGGGGCTGAGGAGATTCACCAGGATGCTGCCTCGATTAGAGAGGGTGCAGAGGAGATTCACCGGAATGCTGTCTGGATTAGAGAGGGTGCAGAGGAGATTCACAAGAATGCTGTCTGGATTAGAGAGTGTGCAGAACATATTCACCAGGATGCTGTCTGCATTAGAGAGAGTGCTGAGAAGATTTACCAGGGAGCTGACTGGATCAGATACTGTGCAGACGAGATTCACCAGGATGCAGCCTGGAATAGAGAGGGTGCAGAGGAGATAAACCAGGACGTGTCCTGGATTAGAGAGGGGGCTGAGGAGATTCACCGGGATGCTGCCTGGATTAGAGAGGGTGCAGAGGAGATTCAACAGGACGCAGCCTGGAATAGAGAGGGTGCAGAGGAGATTAACCAGGACGTGTCCTGGATTAGAGAGGGGGCTGAGGAGATTCACCAGGATGCTGCCTCGATTAGAGAGGGTGCAGAGGAGATTCACCGGAATGCTGTCTGGATTAGAGAGGGTGCAGAGGAGATTCACCAGGAAGCTGTCTGGATTAGAGAGGGTGCTGAGGAGACTCACCAGGATGCTGACTGGATCAGAGAGGGTGCAGAGGAGATTCATCAGGATGTTGCTTGGATTAGAGAGGGTGCAGAGGAGATTCACCAGGATGCTGTCTGCATTAGAGAGGGTGCAGAGGAGATTCACCAGGATACTGTCTGGATTTGAGAGGGTGCAGAGCAGATTCAACAGGATGCTGTCTGGATTAGAGAGGGTGCAGAGGAGATTCACAAGAATGCTGTCTGTATTAGAGAGGGTGCAGAGGAGATTCACCAGGATGCTGTCTGGATTGGAGAGGGTGCAGAGGAAATTCTCCAGGATGCTGCCTGGATTAGAGAGGGTGCAGAGGAGATTCACCAGGATGCTGCCTGGATTAGAGAGGGTGCAGAGGAGATTCACCAGGATGCTGTCTGGATTAGAGAGGGTGCAGAGGAGATTCACCAGGATGCAGCCTGGAATAGAGAGGGTGCAGAGGAGATTAACCAGGACGTGTCCTGGATTAGAGAGGTGGCTGAGGAGATTCACCAGGATGCTCCCTCGTTTAGAGAGGGTGCAGAGGAGTTTCACCGGAATGCTGTCTGGATTAGAGAGGGTGCAGTGGAGATTCACCAGGATGTTGCCTGGATTAGAGAGGGTGCTGAGGAGATCCACCAGGATGCTATCTGGATTAGAGAGGGTGCTGAGGAGACTCACCAGGATGCTGACTGGATCAGCGAGGGTGCAGAGGAGATTCATCAGGATGTTGCCTGGATTAGACAGGGTGCTGAGGAGATTCACCAGGATGCTATCTGGATTGGAGAGGGTGCAGAGGAGATTCATCAGGATGCTGCCTGGATTAGAGAGGGTGCAGAGGAGATTCACCAGGATGCTGTCTGCATTAGAGAGGGTGCAGAGGAGATTCACTAAGATACTGTCTGGATTTGAGAGGGTGCAGAGCAGATTCAACAGGATGCTGTCTGGATTAGAGAGGGTGCAGAGGAGATTCACAAGAATGCTGTCTGTATTAGAGAGGGTGCAGAGGAGATTCACCAGGATGCTGTCTGGATTGGAGAGGGTGCAGAGGAAATTCTCCAGGATGCTGCCTGGATTAGAGAGGGTGCAGAGGAGATTCACCAGGATGCTGCCTGGATTAGAGAGGGTGCAGAGGAGATTCACCAGGATGCTGTCTGGATTAGAGAGGGTGCAGAGGAGATTCACCAGGATGCAGCCTGGAATAGAGAGGGTGCAGAGGAGATTAACCAGGACGTGTCCTGGATTAGAGAGGTGGCTGAGGAGATTCACCAGGATGCTCCCTCGTTTAGAGAGGGTGCAGAGGAGTTTCACCGGAATGCTGTCTGGATTAGAGAGGGTGCAGTGGAGATTCACCAGGATGTTGCCTGGATTAGAGAGGGTGCTGAGGAGATCCACCAGGATGCTATCTGGATTAGAGAGGGTGCTGAGGAGACTCACCAGGATGCTGACTGGATCAGCGAGGGTGCAGAGGAGATTCATCAGGATGTTGCCTGGATTAGACAGGGTGCTGAGGAGATTCACCAGGATGCTGTCTGGATTAGAGAGGGTGCAGAGGAGATTCACAAGAATGCTGTCTGTATTAGAGAGGGTGCAGAGGAGATTCACCAGGATGCTGTCTGGATTGGAGAGGGTGCAGAGGAAATTCTCCAGGATGCTGCCTGGATTAGAGAGGGTGCATTGGAGATTGACCAGGATACTGTCTGGATTAGAGAGGGTACAGAGGAGATTCACCAGGATACTGTCTGGATTAGAGAGGGTGCAGAGGAGATTCACCAGGATGCTATCTGGATTGGAGAGGGTGCAGAGGAGATTCATCAGGATGCTGCCTGGATTAGAGAGGGTGCATTGGAGATTGACCAGGATACTGTCTGGATTAGAGAGGGTACAGAGGAGATTCACCAGGATACTGTCTGGATTAGAGAGGGTGCAGAGGAGATTCACCAGGTTACTGTCTGGATTAGAGAGTGTGCAGAGGAGATTCACCAGGATGCTGCCTGGATTAGAGAGGGTGCAGAGGAGATTCACCAGGATGCTGTCTGGATTAGAGAGGGTGCTGAGGCGATTCACCAGGATGCTGTCTGGATTAGAGAGGGTGCAGAGGAGATTCACAAGGATGGTGCCCGGATTAGAGAGGGTGCAGAGGAGATTCACCAGGATGCTGTCTGGATTAGAGAGGGTGCAGAGGAGATTTGCCAGGATGGTGCCTGGATAAGAGAGGGTGCAGAGGAGATTCACCAGGATGCTGTCTGGATTAGAGAGGGTGCAGAGGAGATTCACCAGGAAGCTGTCTGCATTAGAGAGGCTGCAGAGAGGATTTACAGGATTGCAGTCTGGATTAGAGAGGGTGCAGAGGAGATTCACCAGGAAGCTGTCTGGATTAGAGTGGGTGCAGAGGAGATTCACCAGGACGCTGTCTGGATTAGAGAGGGTGCAGAGAGGATTTACAGGATTGCAGTCTGGATTAGAGAGGGTGCAGGGTTGATTCACCAGGATGCTGTCTGGATTAGAGTGGGTGCAGAGGAGATTCACCAGGATGCTGTCTCGATTAGAGAGGGTGCAGAGAGGATTTACAAGAATGCAGTCTGGATTCGAGAGGGTGCAGAGGAGATTCACCAAGATGCTGTCCTGATTAGAGAGGGTGGAGAGGAGATTCACCAGGATGGTGCCTGGATTTGAGAGTATGGGGAGGAGATACACCAGGATGCTGCCTGGATTAGAGAGGGTGCTGAGGAGATTCACGAGGATGCTGTCTGGATTGGAGAAGGTGCAGAGTAGATTCACAAGGATTCTGTCTGGATTAGAGAGGGGGCTGAGGAGATTCACCGGGATGCTGCCTGGATTAGAGAGGGTGCAGAGGAGATTCAACAGGACGCAGCCTGGAATAGAGAGGGTGCAGAGGAGATTAACCAGGACGTGTCCTGGATTAGAGAGGGGGCTGAGGAGATTCACCAGGATGCTGCCTCGATTAGAGAGGGTGCAGAGGAGATTCACCGGAATGCTGTCTGGATTAGAGAGGGTGCAGAGGAGATTCACCAGGAAGCTGTCTGGATTAGAGAGGGTGCTGAGGAGACTCACCAGGATGCTGACTGGATCAGAGAGGGTGCAGAGGAGATTCATCAGGATGTTGCTTGGATTAGAGAGGGTGCAGAGGAGATTCACCAGGATGCTGTCTGCATTAGAGAGGGTGCAGAGGAGATTCACCAGGATACTGTCTGGATTTGAGAGGGTGCAGAGCAGATTCAACAGGATGCTGTCTGGATTAGAGAGGGTGCAGAGGAGATTCACAAGAATGCTGTCTGTATTAGAGAGGGTGCAGAGGAGATTCACCAGGATGCTGTCTGGATTGGAGAGGGTGCAGAGGAAATTCTCCAGGATGCTGCCTGGATTAGAGAGGGTGCAGAGGAGATTCACCAGGATGCTGCCTGGATTAGAGAGGGTGCAGAGGAGATTCACCAGGATGCTGTCTGGATTAGAGAGGGTGCAGAGGAGATTCACCAGGATGCAGCCTGGAATAGAGAGGGTGCAGAGGAGATTAACCAGGACGTGTCCTGGATTAGAGAGGTGGCTGAGGAGATTCACCAGGATGCTCCCTCGTTTAGAGAGGGTGCAGAGGAGTTTCACCGGAATGCTGTCTGGATTAGAGAGGGTGCAGTGGAGATTCACCAGGATGTTGCCTGGATTAGAGAGGGTGCTGAGGAGATCCACCAGGATGCTATCTGGATTAGAGAGGGTGCTGAGGAGACTCACCAGGATGCTGACTGGATCAGCGAGGGTGCATAGGAGATTCATCAGGATGTTGCCTGGATTAGACAGGGTGCTGAGGAGATTCACCAGGATGCTATCTGGATTGGAGAGGGTGCAGAGGAGATTCATCAGGATGCTGCCTGGATTAGAGAGGGTGCAGAGGAGATTCACCAGGATGCTGTCTGCATTAGAGAGGGTGCAGAGGAGATTCACTAAGATACTGTCTGGATTTGAGAGGGTGCAGAGCAGATTCAACAGGATGCTGTCTGGATTAGAGAGGGTGCAGAGGAGATTCACAAGAATGCTGTCTGTATTAGAGAGGGTGCAGAGGAGATTCACCAGGATGCTGTCTGGATTGGAGAGGGTGCAGAGGAAATTCTCCAGGATGCTGCCTGGATTAGAGAGGGTGCAGAGGAGATTCACCAGGATGCTGCCTGGATTAGAGAGGGTGCAGAGGAGATTCACCAGGATGCTGTCTGGATTAGAGAGGGTGCAGAGGAGATTCACCAGGATGCAGCCTGGAATAGAGAGGGTGCAGAGGAGATTAACCAGGACGTGTCCTGGATTAGAGAGGTGGCTGAGGAGATTCACCAGGATGCTCCCTCGTTTAGAGAGGGTGCAGAGGAGTTTCACCGGAATGCTGTCTGGATTAGAGAGGGTGCAGTGGAGATTCATCAGGATGTTCCCTGGATTAGAGAGGGTGCTGAGGAGATTCACCAGGATGCTATCTGGATTGGAGAGGGTGCAGAGGAGATTCATCAGGATGCTGCCTGGATTAGAGAGGGTGCATTGGAGATTGACCAGGATACTGTCTGGATTAGAGAGGGTACAGAGGAGATTCACCAGGATACTGTCTGGATTAGAGAGGGTGCAGAGGAGATTCACCAGGATACTGTCTGGATTTCAGAAGTTGCAGAGCAGATTCAACAGGATGCTGTCTGGATTAGAGAGGGTGCAGAGGAGATTCACCAGGATGCTGTCTGGATTAGAGAGGGTGCTGAGGCGATTCACCAGGATGCTGTCTGGATTAGAGAGGGTGCAGAGGAGATTCACAAGGATGGTGCCCGGATTAGAGAGGGTGCAGAGGAGATTTGCCAGGATGGTGCCTGGATAAGAGAGGGTGCAGAGGAGATTCACCAGGATGCTGTCTGGATTAGAGAGGGTGCAGAGGAGATTCACCAGGAAGCTGTCTGCATTAGAGAGGCTGCAGAGAGGATTTACAGGATTGCAGTCTGGATTAGAGAGGGTGCAGAGGAGATTCACCAGGAAGCTGTCTGGATTAGAGTGGGTGCAGAGGAGATTCACCAGGACGCTGTCTGGATTAGAGAGGGTGCAGAGAGGATTTACAGGATTGCAGTCTGGATTAGAGAGGGTGCAGGGTTGATTCACCAGGATGCTGTCTGGATTAGAGTGGGTGCAGAGGAGATTCACCAGGATGCTGTCTCGATTAGAGAGGGTGCAGAGAGGATTTACAAGAATGCAGTCTGGATTCGAGAGGGTGCAGAGGAGATTCACCAAGATGCTGTCCTGATTAGAGAGGGTGGAGAGGAGATTCACCAGGATGGTGCCTGGATTTGAGAGTATGGGGAGGAGATACACCAGGATGCTGCCTGGATTAGAGAGGGTGCTGAGGAGATTCACGAGGATGCTGTCTGGATTGGAGAAGGTGCAGAGTAGATTCACAAGGATTCTGTCTGGATTGGAGAGGGTGCAGAGGAGATTCATCAGGATGCTGCCTGGATTAGAGAGGCTGCAGAGGAGATTCAGCAGGAAGCTGTCTGGATTAGAGAGGGTGCAGTGGACAATACCAGGATACTGTCTGGATTAGAGAGGCTGCAGAGGAGATTCAGCAGGAAGCTGTCTGGATTAGAGAGGGTGCAGTGGACAATACCAGGATGCTGTCTGGATTAGAGAGGGTGCAGAAGCGATTCACAAGGATGCTATCTGGATTAGAGAGGGTGCAGGGGAGATTCAAGAGGATGTTGTCTGGATTAGAGAGGGTGCAGAGGAGATTCACCAGGATGCTGCCTGGATTAGAGAGGGTGCAGAGGAGATTGACCAGGATACTGTCTGGATTAGAGAGGGTGCAGAGAAGATTCACCAGGATGGTGCCTGGACTAGAGAGGGTGGAGAGGAGATTCAAAAAGATGCTGTCCTGATTAGAGAGGGTGCAGAGGAGATTCACCAGGATGGTGCCTGGATTAGAGAGGGTGGAGAGGAGATTCACCATGATGCTGCCTGAAATAGAGTGGGTGCAGAGGAGATTCACCAGGAAGCTGTCTGGATTAGAGAGGGCGCTGAGGAGATTCACCAGGATGCTGACTGGATCAGAGAGGGTGCAGAGGAGATTCATCAGGATGTTCCCTGGATTAGAGAGGGTGCTGAGGAGATTCACCAGGATGCTATCTGGATTGGAGAGGGTGCAGAGGAGATTCATCAGGATGCTGCCTGGATTAGAGAGGGTGCATTGGAGATTGACCAGGATACTGTCTGGATTAGAGAGGGTACAGAGGAGATTCACCAGGATACTGTCTGGATTAGAGAGGGTGCAGAGGAGATTCACCAGGATACTGTCTGGATTTCAGAAGTTGCAGAGCAGATTCAACAGGATGCTGTCTGGATTAGAGAGGGTGCAGAGGAGATTCACCAGGATGCTGTCTGGATTAGAGAGGGTGCTGAGGCGATTCACCAGGATGCTGTCTGGATTAGAGAGGGTGCAGAGGAGATTCACAAGGATGGTGCCCGGATTAGAGAGGGTGCAGAGGAGATTTGCCAGGATGGTGCCTGGATAAGAGAGGGTGCAGAGGAGATTCACCAGGATGCTGTCTGGATTAGAGAGGGTGCAGAGGAGATTCACCAGGAAGCTGTCTGCATTAGAGAGGCTGCAGAGAGGATTTACAGGATTGCAGTCTGGATTAGAGAGGGTGCAGAGGAGATTCACCAGGAAGCTGTCTGGATTAGAGTGGGTGCAGAGGAGATTCACCAGGACGCTGTCTGGATTAGAGAGGGTGCAGAGAGGATTTACAGGATTGCAGTCTGGATTAGAGAGGGTGCAGGGTTGATTCACCAGGATGCTGTCTGGATTAGAGTGGGTGCAGAGGAGATTCACCAGGATGCTGTCTCGATTAGAGAGGGTGCAGAGAGGATTTACAAGAATGCAGTCTGGATTCGAGAGGGTGCAGAGGAGATTCACCAAGATGCTGTCCTGATTAGAGAGGGTGGAGAGGAGATTCACCAGGATGGTGCCTGGATTAGAGAGGGTGGAGAGGAGATTCACCATGATGCTGCCTGAAATAGAGTGGGTGCAGAGGAGATTCACCAGGAAGCTGTCTGGAATAGAGAGGGCGCTGAGGAGATTCATCAGGATGCTGTCTGGATTAGAGAGGGAGCAGAGTAGATTCACCAGGATGTGGTCTGGATTGGAGAAGGTGCAGAGTAGATTCACCAGGATTCTGTCTGGATTAGAGAGGGTGCTGAGGAGATCCACCAGGATGCTATCTGGATTAGAGAGGGTGCTGAGGAGACTCACCAGGATGCTGACTGGATCAGCGAGGGTGCAGAGGAGATTCATCAGGATGTTGCCTGGATTAGACAGGGTGCTGAGGAGATTCACCAGGATGCTATCTGGATTGGAGAGGGTGCAGAGGAGATTCATCAGGATGCTGCCTGGATTAGAGAGGGTGCAGAGGAGATTCACCAGGATGCTGTCTGCATTAGAGAGGGTGCAGAGGAGATTCACTAAGATACTGTCTGGATTTGAGAGGGTGCAGAGCAGATTCAACAGGATGCTGTCTGGATTAGAGAGGGTGCAGAGGAGATTCACAAGAATGCTGTCTGTATTAGAGAGGGTGCAGAGGAGATTCACCAGGATGCTGTCTGGATTGGAGAGGGTGCAGAGGAAATTCTCCAGGATGCTGCCTGGATTAGAGAGGGTGCAGAGGAGATTCACCAGGATGCTGCCTGGATTAGAGAGGGTGCAGAGGAGATTCACCAGGATGCTGTCTGGATTAGAGAGGGTGCAGAGGAGATTCACCAGGATGCAGCCTGGAATAGAGAGGGTGCAGAGGAGATTAACCAGGACGTGTCCTGGATTAGAGAGGTGGCTGAGGAGATTCACCAGGATGCTCCCTCGTTTAGAGAGGGTGCAGAGGAGTTTCACCGGAATGCTGTCTGGATTAGAGAGGGTGCAGTGGAGATTCATCAGGATGTTCCCTGGATTAGAGAGGGTGCTGAGGAGATTCACCAGGATGCTATCTGGATTGGAGAGGGTGCAGAGGAGATTCATCAGGATGCTGCCTGGATTAGAGAGGGTGCATTGGAGATTGACCAGGATACTGTCTGGATTAGAGAGGGTACAGAGGAGATTCACCAGGATACTGTCTGGATTAGAGAGGGTGCAGAGGAGATTCACCAGGATACTGTCTGGATTTCAGAAGTTGCAGAGCAGATTCAACAGGATGCTGTCTGGATTAGAGAGGGTGCAGAGGAGATTCACCAGGATGCTGTCTGGATTAGAGAGGGTGCTGAGGCGATTCACCAGGATGCTGTCTGGATTAGAGAGGGTGCAGAGGAGATTCACAAGGATGGTGCCCGGATTAGAGAGGGTGCAGAGGAGATTTGCCAGGATGGTGCCTGGATAAGAGAGGGTGCAGAGGAGATTCACCAGGATGCTGTCTGGATTAGAGAGGGTGCAGAGGAGATTCACCAGGAAGCTGTCTGCATTAGAGAGGCTGCAGAGAGGATTTACAGGATTGCAGTCTGGATTAGAGAGGGTGCAGAGGAGATTCACCAGGAAGCTGTCTGGATTAGAGTGGGTGCAGAGGAGATTCACCAGGACGCTGTCTGGATTAGAGAGGGTGCAGAGAGGATTTACAGGATTGCAGTCTGGATTAGAGAGGGTGCAGGGTTGATTCACCAGGATGCTGTCTGGATTAGAGTGGGTGCAGAGGAGATTCACCAGGATGCTGTCTCGATTAGAGAGGGTGCAGAGAGGATTTACAAGAATGCAGTCTGGATTCGAGAGGGTGCAGAGGAGATTCACCAAGATGCTGTCCTGATTAGAGAGGGTGGAGAGGAGATTCACCAGGATGGTGCCTGGATTTGAGAGTATGGGGAGGAGATACACCAGGATGCTGCCTGGATTAGAGAGGGTGCTGAGGAGATTCACGAGGATGCTGTCTGGATTGGAGAAGGTGCAGAGTAGATTCACAAGGATTCTGTCTGGATTGGAGAGGGTGCAGAGGAGATTCATCAGGATGCTGCCTGGATTAGAGAGGCTGCAGAGGAGATTCAGCAGGAAGCTGTCTGGATTAGAGAGGGTGCAGTGGACAATACCAGGATACTGTCTGGATTAGAGAGGCTGCAGAGGAGATTCAGCAGGAAGCTGTCTGGATTAGAGAGGGTGCAGTGGACAATACCAGGATGCTGTCTGGATTAGAGAGGGTGCAGAAGCGATTCACAAGGATGCTATCTGGATTAGAGAGGGTGCAGGGGAGATTCAAGAGGATGTTGTCTGGATTAGAGAGGGTGCAGAGGAGATTCACCAGGATGCTGCCTGGATTAGAGAGGGTGCAGAGGAGATTGACCAGGATACTGTCTGGATTAGAGAGGGTGCAGAGAAGATTCACCAGGATGGTGCCTGGACTAGAGAGGGTGGAGAGGAGATTCAAAAAGATGCTGTCCTGATTAGAGAGGGTGCAGAGGAGATTCACCAGGATGGTGCCTGGATTAGAGAGGGTGGAGAGGAGATTCACCATGATGCTGCCTGAAATAGAGTGGGTGCAGAGGAGATTCACCAGGAAGCTGTCTGGATTAGAGAGGGCGCTGAGGAGATTCACCAGGATGCTGACTGGATCAGAGAGGGTGCAGAGGAGATTCATCAGGATGTTCCCTGGATTAGAGAGGGTGCTGAGGAGATTCACCAGGATGCTATCTGGATTGGAGAGGGTGCAGAGGAGATTCATCAGGATGCTGCCTGGATTAGAGAGGGTGCATTGGAGATTGACCAGGATACTGTCTGGATTAGAGAGGGTACAGAGGAGATTCACCAGGATACTGTCTGGATTAGAGAGGGTGCAGAGGAGATTCACCAGGATACTGTCTGGATTTCAGAAGTTGCAGAGCAGATTCAACAGGATGCTGTCTGGATTAGAGAGGGTGCAGAGGAGATTCACCAGGATGCTGTCTGGATTAGAGAGGGTGCTGAGGCGATTCACCAGGATGCTGTCTGGATTAGAGAGGGTGCAGAGGAGATTCACAAGGATGGTGCCCGGATTAGAGAGGGTGCAGAGGAGATTTGCCAGGATGGTGCCTGGATAAGAGAGGGTGCAGAGGAGATTCACCAGGATGCTGTCTGGATTAGAGAGGGTGCAGAGGAGATTCACCAGGAAGCTGTCTGCATTAGAGAGGCTGCAGAGAGGATTTACAGGATTGCAGTCTGGATTAGAGAGGGTGCAGAGGAGATTCACCAGGAAGCTGTCTGGATTAGAGTGGGTGCAGAGGAGATTCACCAGGACGCTGTCTGGATTAGAGAGGGTGCAGAGAGGATTTACAGGATTGCAGTCTGGATTAGAGAGGGTGCAGGGTTGATTCACCAGGATGCTGTCTGGATTAGAGTGGGTGCAGAGGAGATTCACCAGGATGCTGTCTCGATTAGAGAGGGTGCAGAGAGGATTTACAAGAATGCAGTCTGGATTCGAGAGGGTGCAGAGGAGATTCACCAAGATGCTGTCCTGATTAGAGAGGGTGGAGAGGAGATTCACCAGGATGGTGCCTGGATTTGAGAGTATGGGGAGGAGATACACCAGGATGCTGCCTGGATTAGAGAGGGTGCTGAGGAGATTCACGAGGATGCTGTCTGGATTGGAGAAGGTGCAGAGTAGATTCACAAGGATTCTGTCTGGATTGGAGAGGGTGCAGAGGAGATTCATCAGGATGCTGCCTGGATTAGAGAGGCTGCAGAGGAGATTCAGCAGGAAGCTGTCTGGATTAGAGAGGGTGCAGTGGACAATACCAGGATACTGTCTGGATTAGAGAGGCTGCAGAGGAGATTCAGCAGGAAGCTGTCTGGATTAGAGAGGGTGCAGTGGACAATACCAGGATGCTGTCTGGATTAGAGAGGGTGCAGAAGCGATTCACAAGGATGCTATCTGGATTAGAGAGGGTGCAGGGGAGATTCAAGAGGATGTTGTCTGGATTAGAGAGGGTGCAGAGGAGATTCACCAGGATGCTGCCTGGATTAGAGAGGGTGCAGAGGAGATTGACCAGGATACTGTCTGGATTAGAGAGGGTGCAGAGAAGATTCACCAGGATGGTGCCTGGACTAGAGAGGGTGGAGAGGAGATTCAAAAAGATGCTGTCCTGATTAGAGAGGGTGCAGAGGAGATTCACCAGGATGGTGCCTGGATTAGAGAGGGTGGAGAGGAGATTCACCATGATGCTGCCTGAAATAGAGTGGGTGCAGAGGAGATTCACCAGGAAGCTGTCTGGAATAGAGAGGGCGCTGAGGAGATTCATCAGGATGCTGTCTGGATTAGAGAGGGAGCAGAGTAGATTCACCAGGATGTGGTCTGGATTGGAGAAGGTGCAGAGTAGATTCACCAGGATTCTGTCTGGATTAGAGAGGGTGCAAAGGAGATTCATCAGGATGCTGCCTGGATTAGAGAGGGTGCAGAGGAGATTCATGAGCATGCTGTCTGGATTAGAGAGGGTGCAGAGTAGATTCATCAGTATTCTGTCTGGATTAGAGAGGGTGCAGAGGAGATTCATCTGGATGCTGCCTGGATTCGAGAGGGTGCAGAGTAGATTCATCAGTATTCTGTCTGGATTAGAGAGGGTGCAGAGGAGATTCATCTGGATGCTGCCTGGATTAGAGAGGGTGCAGAGGAGATTCAGCAGGAAGCTGTCTGGATTAGAGAGGTTGCAGAGGACATTGACAAGGATACTGTCTGGATTAGAGAGGGTGCAGAACATATTCACCAGGATGCTATCTGGATTAGAGAGGGTGCAGAGGAGATTCACCAGGATGCTGTCTGGATTAGAGAGAGTGCTGAGAAGATTTACCAGGGAGCTGACTGGATCAGATACGGTGCAGACGAGATTCACCAGGATGCTGCCTGGATTAACGTGGGTGCAGAGGAGATTCTCCAGGATGCTGCCTGGATTAGAGAGGGTGCAGAGGAGATTCAACAGGATGCAGCCTGGAATAGAGAGGGTGCAGAGGAGATTAACCAGGATGTGTCCTGGATTAGAGAGGGGGCTGAGGAGATTCACCAGGATGCTGCCTCGATTAGAGAGGGTGCAGAGGAGATTCACCGGAATGCTGTCTGGATTAGAGAGGGTGCAGAGGAGATTCAACAGGAAGCTGTCTGGATTAGAGAGGGTGCTGAGGAGACTCACCAGGATGCAGACTGGATCAGAGAGGGTGCAGAGGAGATTCATCAGAATGCTGTCTGGATTAGAGAGGGTGCAGAGGAGATTCACCTGGATGCTCTCTGGATTAGAGAGGGTGCAGAGAGGATTTACAAGAATGCAGTCTGGATTAGAGGGGTGCAGAGGAGATTCACCAGGATGCTGTCTGGATTAGAGAGGGTGCAGAGCAGATTTACCAGGATACTGTCTGGATTAGAGAGGGTGCCGAGGAGATTCACCAGGATGTTGTCTGGATTAGACAGGGTGCAGATGAGATTCACCAGGATGCTGTCTGGATGAGAGAGGGTGCAGAGGAGAGTCACCAGGATGCTGCCTGGATTAGAGTGTGTGCAGAGGAGATTCACAAGGATGCTGCTTGGATGAGAGAGGGTGCAGAGGAGATTCACCAAGATGCTGTCTGCATTAGAGAGGGTGCAGAGGAGATTCATCAGGATGCTGTCTGGATTAGAGAGGGTGCAGAGCAGATTCAACAGGATGCTGTCTGGATTAGAGAGGGTGCAGAGAGGATTTACAAGAATGCAGTCTGGATTAGAGAGGCTGCAGAGGAGATTCATCAGGATACTGTCTGGATTAGAGAGGGTGCAGAGCAGATTCAACAGGATACTGTCTAGATTAGAGAGGGTGCAGAGCAGATTCACCAGGATGCTGTCTGGATTGGAGAGGGTGCAGAGGAGATTCTCCAGGATGCTGTCTGGATTAGAGAGGGTGCAGAGAGGATTTTCAAGAATGCACTCTGGATTAGAGAGGGTGCAGAGGAGATTCACCAGGATGTTGTCTGGATTAGACAGGGTGCAGATGAGATTCACCAGGATGCTGTCTGGATGAGAGAGGGTGCAGAGGAGATTCACCAGGATGCTGCCTGGATTAGAGTGCATGCAGAGGAGATTCACAAGGATGCTGCTTGGATGAGGGAGGGTGCAGAGGAGATTCAACAGGATGTGTCCTGGATTAGAGAGGGGACTGAGGAGATTCACCAGGATGCTGCCTCGATTAGAGAGGGTGCAGAGGATATTCAGCAGGATGCAGTCTGAATTAGAGAGGGTGCAGTGGAGATTCACCAGGATGCTGTCTGCATTAGAGAGTGTGCAGAGGAGATTCACCAGGATGCTGCCTGGATTAGAGAGGTTGCAGAGGAGATTCACAAGGATGCTGTCTGGATTAGAGAGGGTGCAGTGGAGATTCACCAGGATGCTGTCTGGATCTGAGAGGGTGCAGAGGAGATTCAGCAGGATGTGTCCTGGATTTGAGAGGGGGCTGAGGAGATTCACCAGGATGCTGTCTGTATTAGAGAGGGTGCAGAGGAGATTCACCAGGATTCTGCCTGGATTAGAGAGGGTGCAGAGTAGATTCAACAGGATGCTATCTGGATTAGAGAGGGTGCTGAGGAGATCCATCAGGATGCTGTCTGTATTAGAGAGGGTGCAGAGGAGATTCACCATGTTTCTGCCAGGATTAGAGAGGGTGCACAGGAGATTCACCAAGATGCTGCCTGGATTAGAGAGGGTGCAGAGGAGATTCAACAGGATGCTGTCTGAATTAGAGAGGGTGCAGAGGAGATTCACAAGAATGGTGCCTGGATTAGAGAGGGTGGAGAGGAGATTCAACAAGATGCTGTCCTGATT
This sequence comes from Hypanus sabinus, assembly GCF_030144855.1. Taxonomy (NCBI): domain Eukaryota; kingdom Metazoa; phylum Chordata; class Chondrichthyes; order Myliobatiformes; family Dasyatidae; genus Hypanus; species Hypanus sabinus. Next base: position 2,402,169 of record NC_082724.1, read on the forward strand.
AGAGAGGGTGCAGAGGAGATTCACCAGGATGGTGCCTGGATTAGAGAGGGTGGAGAGGAGATTCACCAGCATGCTGTCTGCATTAGAGAGTGTGCAGAGGAGATTCACCAGGATGCTGCCTGGATTAGAGAGGTTGCAGAGGAGATTCACAAGGATGCTGTCTGGATTAGAGAGGGTGCAGTGGAGATTCACCAGGATGCTGCCTGGATTAGAGAGGGTGCAGAGGAGATTCAGCAGGATGTGTCCTGGATTTGAGAGGGGGCTGAGGAGATTCACCAGGATGCTGTCTGTATTAGAGAGGGTGCAGAGGAGATTCACCAGGATTCTGCCTGGATTAGAGAGGGTGCAGAGTAGATTCAACAGGATGCTATCTGGATTAGAGAGGGTGCTGAGGAGATCCATCAGGATGCTGTCTGTATTAGAGAGGGTGCAGAGGAGATTCACCATGTTTCTGCCTGGATTAGAGAGGGTGCACAGGAGATTCACCAAGATGCTGCCTGGATTAGAGAGGGTGCAGAGGAGATTCAACAGGATGCTGTCTGAATTAGAGAGGGTGCAGAGGAGATTCACAAGAATGGTGCCTGGATTAGAGAGGGTGGAGAGGAGATTCAACAAGATGCTGTCCTGATTAGAGAGGGTGCAGAGGAGATTCACCAGGATGGTGCCTGGATTAGAGAGGGTGGAGAGGAGATTCACCAGGATGCTGCCTGGATTAGAGTGGGTGCAGAGGAGATTCAGCAGGATGTGTCCTGGATTTGAGAGGGGGCTGAGGAGATTCACCAGGATGCTGTCTGTATTAGAGAGGGTGCAGAGGAGATTCACCAGGATTCTGCCTGGATTAGAGAGGGTGCAGAGTAGATTCAACAGGATGCTATCTGGATTAGAGAGGGTGCTGAGGAGATCCATCAGGATGCTGTCTGTATTAGAGAGGGTGCAGAGGAGATTCACCATGTTTCTGCCAGGATTAGAGAGGGTGCACAGGAGATTCACCAAGATGCTGCCTGGATTAGAGAGGGTGCAGAGGAGATTCAACAGGATGCTGTCTGAATTAGAGAGGGTGCAGAGGAGATTCACAAGAATGGTGCCCGGATTAGAGAGGGTGGAGAGGAGATTCAACAAGATGCTGTCCTGATTAGAGAGGGTGCAGAGGAGATTCACCAGGATGGTGCCTGGATTAGAGAGGGTGGAGAGGAGATTCACCAGCATGCTGTCTGCATTAGAGAGTGTGCAGAGGAGATTCACCAGGATGCTGCCTGGATTAGAGAGGTTGCAGAGGAGATTCACAAGGATGCTGTCTGGATTAGAGAGGGTGCAGTGGAGATTCACCAGGATGCTGCCTGGATTAGAGAGGGTGCAGAGGAGATTCAGCAGGATGTGTCCTGGATTTGAGAGGGGGCTGAGGAGATTCACCAGGATGCTGTCTGTATTAGAGAGGGTGCAGAGGAGATTCACCAGGATTCTGCCTGGATTAGAGAGGGTGCAGAGTAGATTCAACAGGATGCTATCTGGATTAGAGAGGGTGCTGAGGAGATCCATCAGGATGCTGTCTGTATTAGAGAGGGTGCAGAGGAGATTCACCATGTTTCTGCCTGGATTAGAGAGGGTGCACAGGAGATTCACCAAGATGCTGCCTGGATTAGAGAGGGTGCAGAGGAGATTCAACAGGATGCTGTCTGAATTAGAGAGGGTGCAGAGGAGATTCACAAGAATGGTGCCTGGATTAGAGAGGGTGGAGAGGAGATTCAACAAGATGCTGTCCTGATTAGAGAGGGTGCAGAGGAGATTCACCAGGATGGTGCCTGGATTAGAGAGGGTGGAGAGGAGATTCACCAGGATGCTGCCTGGATTAGAGTGGGTGCAGAGGAGATTCAACAGGATGCTGTCTGAATTAGAGAGGGTGCAGAGGAGATTCACCATGTTTCTGCCTGGATTAGAGAGGGTGCACAGGAGATTCACCAAGATGCTGTCTGGATTAGAGAGGGAGCAGAGTAGATTCACCAGGATTCTGTCTGGATTAGAGAGGGTGCAGAGGAGATTCATCAGGATGCTGCCTGGATTAGAGAGGGTGCAGAGGAGATTCACGAGCATGCTGTCTGGATTAGAGAGGGTGCAGAGTAGATTCATCAGTATTCTGTCTGGATTAGAGAGGGTGCAGAGGAGATTCATCTGGATGCTGCCTGGATTAGAGAGGGTGCAGAGTAGATTCATCAGTATTCTGTCTGGATTAGAGAGGGTGCAGAGGAGATTCATCTGGATGCTGCCTGGATTAGAGAGGGTGCAGAGGAGATTCAGCAGGAAGCTGTCTGGATTAGAGAGGGTGCAAAGGACATTGACAAGCATACTGTCTGGATTAGAGAGGGTGCAGAACATATTCACCAGGATGCTATCTGGATTAGAGAGGGTGCAGAGGAGATTCACCAGGATGCTGTCTGGATTAGAGAGAGTGCTGAGAAGATTTACCAGGGAGCTGACTGGATCAGATACGGTGCAGACGAGATTCACCAGGATGCTGCCTGGATTAAAGTGGGTGCAGAGGAGATTCAACAGGATGCAGCCTGGAATAGAGAGGGTGCAGAGGAGATTAACCAGGATGTGTCCTGGATTAGAGAGCGGGCTGAGGAGATTCACCAGGATGCTGCCTCGATTAGAGAGGGTGCAGAGGAGATTCACCGGAATGCTGTCTGGATTAGAGAGGGTGCAGAGGAGATTCAACAGGAAGCTGTCTAGATTAGAGAGGGCGCTGAGGAGATTCACCAGGATGCTGTCTGGATTAGAGAGGGAGCAGAGTAGATTCACCAGGATGTGGTCTGGATTGGAGAACGTGCAGAGTAGATTCACCAGGATTCTGTCTGGATTAGAGAGGGCGCAAAGGAGATTCATCAGGATGCTGCCTGGATTAGAGAGGGTGCAGAGGAGATTCACGAGCATGCTGTCTGGATTAGAGAGGGTGCAGAGTAGATTCATCAGTATTCTGTCTGGATTAGAGAGGGTGCAGAGGAGATTCATCTGGATGCTGCCTGGATTAGAGAGGGTGCAGAGTAGATTCATCAGTATTCTGTCTGGATTAGAGAGGGTGCAGAGGAGATTCATCAGGATGCTGCCTGGATTAGAGAGGGTGCAGAGGAGATTCACCAGGATGCTGTCTGGATTAGAGAGAGTGCTGAGAAGATTTACCAGGGAGCTGACTGGATCAGATACGGTGCAGACGAGATTCACCAGGATGCTGCCTGGATTAAAGTGGGTGCAGAGGAGATTCAACAGGATGCAGCCTGGAATAGAGAGGGTGCAGAGGAGATTAACCAGGATGTGTCCTGGATTAGAGAGGGGGCTGAGGAGATTCACCATTATGCTGCCTCGATTAGAGAGGGTGCAGAGGAGATTCACCGGAATGCTGTCTGGATTAGAGAGGGTGCAGAGGAGATTCAACAGGAAGCTGTCTGGATTAGAGAGGGTGCTGAGGAGACTCACCAGGATGCTAACTGGATCAGAGAGAGTGCAGAGGAGATTCACCTGGATGCTGTCTGGATTAGAGAGGGTGCAGAGAGGATTTACAAGAATGCAGTCTGGATTAGAGGGGTGCAGAGGAGATTCACCAAGATGCTGTCTGGATTAGAGAGGGTGCAGAGCAGATTTACCAGGATACTGTCTGGTTTAGAGATGGTGCAGAGGAGATTCACCAGGATGTTGTCTGGATTAGACAGGGTGCAGATGAGATTCACCAGGATGCTGTCTGGATGAGAGAGGGTGCAGAGGAGAGTCACCAGGATGCTGCCTGGATTAGAGTGCGTGCAGAGGAGATTCACAAGGATGCTGCTTGAATGAGAGAGGGTGCATGCAGAGGAGATTCAACAGGATGCTGCCTGGATTAGACAGGGTGCAGAGGAGATTCACCAAGATGCTGTCTGCATTAGAGAGGGTGCAGAGGAGATTCATCAGGATGCTGTCTGGCTTAGAGATGGTGCAGAGGAGATTCACCAGGATACTGTCTGGATTAGAGAGGGTGCAGAGGAGATTCACCAGGATACTGTCTGGATTAGAGAAGGTGCAGAGCAGATTCAACAGGATGCTGTCTGGATTAGAGAGGGTGCAGAGCAGATTCAACAGGATGCTGTCTGGATTAGAGAGGGTGCAGAGAGGATTTACAAGAATGCAGTCTGGATTAGAGAGGCTGCAGAGGAGATTCATCAGGATACTGTCTGGATTAGAGAGGGTGCAGAGCAGATTCAGCAGGATACTGTCTGGATTAGAGAGGGTGCAGATCAGATTCACCAGGATGCTGTCTGGATTGGAGAGGGTGCAGAGGAGATTCTCCAGGATGCTGTCTGGATTAGAGAGGGTGCAGTGAGGATTTTCAAGAATGCACTCTGGATTAGAGAGGGTGCAGAGGAGATTCACCAGGATGCTGTCTGGATTAGAGAGGGTGCAGCGGAGATTCACCAGGATGTTGTCTGGATTAGACAGGGTGCAGATGAGATTCACCAGGATGCTGTCTGGATGAGAGAGGGTGCAGAGGAGATTCACCAGGATGCTGCCTGGATTAGAGTGCGTGCAGAGGAGATTCACAAGGATGCTGCTTGGATGAGGGAGGGTGCAGAGGAGATTCAACAGGATGTGTCCTTGATTAGAGAGGGGACTGAGGAGATTCACCAGGATGCTGCCTCGATTAGAGAGTGTGCCGAGGATATTCAGCAGGATGCAGTCTGAATTAGAGAGGGTGCAGTGGAGATTCACCAGGATGCTGTCTGCATTAGAGAGTGTGCAGAGGAGATTCATCAGGATGCTGCCTGGATTAGAGAGGGTGCAGAGGAGATTCACGAGCATGCTGTCTGGATTAGAGAGGGTGCAGAGTAGATTCATCAGTATTCTGTCTGGATTAGAGAGGGTGCAGAGGAGATTCGTCTGGATGCTGCCTGGATTAGAGAGGGTGCAGAGTAGATTCATCAGTATTCTGTCTGGATTAGAGAGGGTGCAGAGGAGATTCATCTGGATGCTGCCTGGATTAGAGAGGGTGCAGAGGAGATTCAGCAGGAAGCTGTCTGGATTAGAGAGGGTGCAGAGGACATTGACAAGGATACTGTCTGGATTAGAGAGGGTGCAGAACATATTCACCAGGATGCTATCTGGATTAGAGAGGGTGCAGAGGAGATTCACCAGGATGCTGTCTGGATTAGAGAGAGTGCTGAGAAGATTTACCAGGGAGCTGACTGGATCAGATACGGTGCAGACGAGATTCACCAGGATGCTGCCTGGATTAAAGTGGGTGCAGAGGAGATTCAACAGGATGCAGCCTGGAATAGAGAGGGTGCAGAGGAGATTAACCAGGATGTGTCCTGGATTAGAGAGGGGGCTGAGGAGATTCACCAGGATGCTGCCTCGATTAGTGAGGGTGCAGAGGAGATTCACCGGAATGCTGTCTGGATTAGAGAGGGTGCAGAGGAGATTCAACAGGAAGCTGTCTGGATTAGAGAGGGTGCTGAGGAGACTCACCAGGATGCTAACTGGATCAGAGAGGGTGCAGAGGAGATTCATCAGAATGGTGTCTGGATTAGAGAGGGTGCAGAGGAGATTCACCTGGATGCTGTCTGGATTAGAGAGGGTGCAGAGAGGATTTACAAGAATGCAGTCTGGATTAGAGGGGTGCAGAGGAGATTCACCAGGATGCTGTCTGGATTAGAGAGGGTGCAGAGCAGATTTACCAGGATACTGTCTGGTTTAGAGATGGTGCAGAGGAGATTCACCAGGATGTTGTCTGGATTAGACAGGGTGCAGATGAGATTCACCAGGATGCTGTCTGGATGAGAGAGGGTGCAGAGGAGAGTCACCAGGATGCTGCCTGGATTAGAGTGCGTGCAGAGGAGATTCACAAGGATGCTGCTTGGATGAGAGAGGGTGCATGCAGAGGAGATTGAACAGGATGCTGCCTGGATTAGACAGGGTGCAGAGGAGATTCACCAAGATGCTGTCTGCATTAGAGAGGGTGCAGAGGAGATTCATCAGGATGCTGTCTGGATTAGAGAGGGTGCAGAGGAGATTCACCAGAATGCTGTCTGGATTAGAGAGGGTGCAGAGGAGATTCACGAAGATGCTGTCTGCATTAGAGAGGGTGCAGAGGAGATTCATCAGGATGCTGTCTGGATTAGAGAGGGTGCAGAGGAGATTCACCAGGATACTGTCTGGATTAGAGAGGGTGCTGAGGAGACTCACCAGGATGCTAACTGGATCAGAGAGGGTGCAGAGGAGATTCATCAGAATGGTGTCTGGATTAGAGAGGGTGCAGAGGAGATTCACCTGGATGCTGTCTGGATTAGAGAGGGTGCAGAGAGGATTTACAAGAATGCAGTCTGGATTAGAGGGGTGCAGAGGAGATTCACCAGGATGCTGTCTGGATTAGAGAGGGTGCAGAGCAGATTTACCAGGATACTGTCTGGTTTAGAGATGGTGCAGAGGAGATTCACCAGGATGTTGTCTGGATTAGACAGGGTGCAGATGAGATTCACCAGGATGCTGTCTGGATGAGAGAGGGTGCAGAGGAGAGTCACCAGGATGCTGCCTGGATTAGAGTGCGTGCAGAGGAGATTCACAAGGATGCTGCTTGGATGAGAGAGGGTGCATGCAGAGGAGATTCAACAGGATGCTGCCTGGATTAGACAGGGTGCAGAGGAGATTCACCAAGATGCTGTCTGCATTAGAGAGGGTGCAGAGGAGATTCATCAGGATGCTGTCTGGATTAGAGAGGGTGCAGAGGAGATTCACCAGAATGCTGTCTGGATTAGAGAGGGTGCAGAGGAGATTCACGAAGATGCTGTCTGCATTAGAGAGGGTGCAGAGGAGATTCATCAGGATGCTGTCTGGATTAGAGAGGGTGCAGAGGAGATTCACCAGGATACTGTCTGGATTAGAGAGGGTGCAGAGCAGATTCAGCAGGAAGCTGTCTGGATTAGAGAAGGTGCAGAGGAGATTCTCCAGGGTGCTGTCTGGATTAGAGAGGGTGCAGTGAGGATTTTCAAGAATGCACTCTGGATTAGAGAGGGTGCAGAGGAGATTCACCAGGATGCTGTCTGGATTAGAGAGGGTGCAGCGGAGATTCACCAGGATGTTGTCTGGATTAGACAGGGTGCAGATGAGATTCACCAGGATGCTGTCTGGATGAGAGAGGGTGCAGAGGAGATTCACCAGGATGCTGCCTGGATTACAGTGCGTGCAGAGGAGATTCACAAGGATGCTGCTTGGATGAGGGAGGGTGCAGAGGAGATTCAACAGGATGTGTCCTGGATTAGAGAGGGGACTGAGGAGATTCACCAGGATGCTGCCTCGATTAGAGAGGGTGCCGAGGATATTCAGCAGGATGCAGTCTGAATTAGAGAGGGTGCAGTGGAGATTCACCAGGATGCTGTCTGCATTAGAGAGTGTGCAGAGGAGATTCACCAGGATGCTGCCTGGATTAGAGAGGTTGCAGAGGAGATTCACAAGGATGCTGTCTGGATTAGAGAGGGTGCAGTGGAGATTCACCAGGATGCTGTCTGGATCAGAGAGGGTGCAGAGGAGATTCAGCAGGATGTGTCCTGGATTTGAGAGGGGGCTGAGGAGATTCACCAGGATGCTGTCTGTATTAGAGAGGGTGCAGAGGAGATTCACCAGTATTCTGCCTGGATTACAGAGGGTGCAGAGTAGATTCAACAGGATGCTATTTGGATTAGAGAGGGTGCTGAGGAGATCCATCAGGATGCTGTCTGTATTAGAGAGGGTGCAGAGTAGATTCAACAGGTTGCTATCTGTATTAGAGAGGGTGCAGAGGAGATTCACCAGGATTCTGCCTGGATTAGAGAGGGTGCAGAGGAGATTCACCAAGATGCTGTCTGGATTAGAGAGGGTGCAGTGAGGATTTTCAAGAATGCACTCTGGATTAGAGAGGGTGCAGAGGAGATTCACCAGGATGCTGTCTGGATTAGAGAGGGTGCAGCGGAAATTCACCAGGATGTTGTCTGGATTAGACAGGGTGCAGATGAGATTCACCAGGATGCTGTCTGGATGAGAGAGGGTGCAGAGGAGATTCACCAGGATGCTGCCTGGATTAGAGTGCGTGCAGAGGAGATTCACAAGGATGCTGCTTGGATGAGGGAGGGTGCAGAGGAGATTCAACAGGATGTGTCCTGGATTAGAGAGGGTGCAGTGGAGATTCACCAGGATGCTGTCTGGATCAGAGAGGGTGCAGAGGAGATTCAGCAGGATGTGTCCTGGATTTGAGAGGGGGCTGAGGAGATTCACCAGGATGCTGTCTGTATTAGAGAGGGTGCAGAGGAGATTCACCAGTATTCTGCCTGGATTACAGAGGGTGCAGAGTAGATTCAACAGGATGCTATTTGGATTAGAGAGGGTGCTGAGGAGATCCATCAGGATGCTGTCTGTATTAGAGAGGGTGCAGAGTAGATTCAACAGGTTGCTATCTGTATTAGAGAGGGTGCAGAGGAGATTCACCAGGATTCTGCCTGGATTAGATAGGGTGCAGAGGAGATTCACCAAGATGCTGCCTGTATTAGAGAGGCTGCAGAGGAGATTCAACAGGATGCAGTCTGAATTAGAGAGGGTGCAGAGGAGATTCACAAGGATGGTGCCTGGATTAGACAGGGCGGAGAGGAGATTCACCAGGATGCTGCCTGGATTAGAGAGGTTGCAGAGGAGATTCACTAGGATGCTGTCTGGATTAGAGAGGGTGCAGTGGAGATTCACCAGGATGCTGTCTGGATCAGAGAGGGTGCAGAGGAGATTCAGCAGGATGTGTCCTGGATTTGAGAGGGGGCTGAGGAGATTCACCAGGATGCTGTCTGTATTAGAGAGGGTGCAGAGGAGATTCACCAGTATTCTGCCTGGATTACAGAGGGTGCAGAGTAGATTCAACAGGATGCTATTTGGATTAGAGAGGGTGCTGAGGAGATCCATCAGGATGCTGTCTGTATTAGAGAGGGTGCAGAGTAGATTCAACAGGATTCTATCTGTATTAGAGAGGGTGCAGAGGAGATTCACCAGGATTCTGCCTGGATTAGAGAGGGTGCACAGGAGATTCACCAAGATGCTGCCTGTATTAGAGAGGCTGCAGAGGAGATTCAACAGGATGCTGTCTGGATTGGAGAGGGTGCACCGGAGATTCACCAGGAAGCTGTCTGGATTAGAGAGGGCGCTGAGGAGATTCACCAGGATGCTGTCTGGATTAGAGAGGGAGCAGAGTAGATTCACCAGGATGTGGTCTGGATTGGAGAAGGTGCAGAGTAGATTCACCAGGATTCTGTCTGGATTAGAGAGGTTGCAAAGGAGATTCATCAGGATGCTGCCTGGATTAGAGAGGGTGCAGAGTAGATTCATCAGTATTCTCTCTGGATTAGAGAGGGTGCAGAGGAGATTCATCTGGATGCTGCCTGGATTAGAGAGGGTGCAGAGTAGATTCATCAGTATTCTGTCTGGATTAGAGAGGGTGCAGAGGAGATTCATCTGGATGCTGCCTGGATTAGAGAGGGTGCAGAGGAGATTCAGCAGGAAGCTGTCTGGATTAGAGAGGGTGCAGAGGACATTGACAAGGATACTGTCTGGATTAGAGAGGGTGCAGAACATATTCACCAGGATGCTATCTGGATTAGAGAGGGTGCAGAGGAGATTCACCAGGATGCTGTCTGGATTAGAGAGAGTGCTGAGAAGATTTACCAGGGAGCTGACTGGATCAGATACGGTGCAGACGAGATTCACCAGGATGCTGCCTGGATTAAAGTGGGTGCAGAGGAGATTCAACAGGATGCAGCCTGGAATAGAGAGGGTGCAGAGGAGATTAACCAGGATTTGTCCTGGATTAGAGAGGGGGCTGAGGAGATTCACCAGGATGCTGCCTCGATTAGAGAGGGTGCAGAGGAGATTCACCGGAATGCTGTCTGGATTAGAGAGGGTGCAGAGGAGATTCAACAGGAAGCTGTCTGGATTAGAGAGGGTGCTGAGGAGACTCACCAGGATGCTGACTGGATCAGAGAGGGTGCAGAGAGGATTTACAAGAATGCAGTCTGGATTAGAGGGGTGCAGAGGAGATTCACCAGGATGCTGTCTGGATTAGAGAGGGTGCAGAGCAGATTTACCAGGATACTGTCTGGTTTAGAGAGGGTGCAGAGGAGATTCACCAGGATGTTGTCTGGATTAGACAGGGTGCAGATGAGATTCACCAGGATGCTGTCTGGATGAGAGTGGGTGCAGAGGAGAGTCACCAGGATGCTGCCTGGATTAGAGTGCGTGCAGAGGAGATTCACAAGGATGCTGCTTGGATGAGAGAGGGTGCATGCAGAGGAGATTCAACAGGATGCTGCCTGGATTAGACAGGGTGCAGAGGAGATTCACCAAGATGCTGTCTGCATTAGAGAGGGTGCAGAGGAGATTCATCAGGATGCTGTCTGGATTAGAGAGGGTGCAGAGGAGATTCACCAGGATGCTGTCTGGATTAGAGGGTGCAGAGGAGATTCACGAAGATGCTGTCTGCATTAGAGAGTGTGCAGAGGAGATTCATCAGGATGCTGTCTGGATTAGAGAGGGTGCAGAGGAGATTCACCAGGATACTGTCTGGATTAGAGAGGGTGCAGAGCAGATTCAACAGGATGCTGTCTGGATTAGAGAGGGTGCAGAGCAGATTCAACAGGATGCTGTCTGGATTAGAGAGGGTGCAGAGAGGATTTACAAGAATGCAGTCTGGATTAGAGAGGCTGCAGAGGAGATTCATCAGGATACTGTCTGGATTAGAGAGGGTGCAGAGCAGATTCAACAGGATACTCTCTGGATTAGAGAGGGTGCAGAGCAGATTCACCAGGATGCTGTCTGGATTAGAGAGGGTGCAGTGAGGATTTTCAAGAATGCACTCTGGATTAGAGAGGGTGCAGAGGAGATTCACCAGGATGTTGTCTGGATTAGACAGGGTGCAGATGAGATTCACCAGGATGCTGCCTGGATTAGAGTGCGTGCAGAGGAGATTCACAAGGATGCTGCTTGGATGAGATAGGGTGCATGCAGAGGAGATTCAACAGGATGCTGCCTGGATTAGACAGGGTGCAGAGGAGATTCACCAAGATGCTGTCTGCATTAGAGAGGGTGCAGAGGAGATTCATCAGGATGCTGTCTGGATTAGAGAGGGTGCAGAGGAGATTCACCAGGATGCTGTCTGGATTAGAGGGTGCAGAGGAGATTCACGAAGATGCTGTCTGCATTAGAGAGGGTGCAGAGGAGATTCATCAGGATGCTGTCTGGATTAGAGAGGGTGCAGAGGAGATTCACCAGGATACTGTCTGGATTAGAGAGGGTGCAGAGCAGATTCAACAGGATGCTGTCTGGATTAGAGAGGGTGCAGAGCAGATTCAACAGGATGCTGTCTGGATTAGAGAGGGTGCAGAGAGGATTTACAAGAATGCAGTCTGGATTAGACAGGCTGCAGAGGAGATTCATCAGGATACTGTCTGGATTAGAGAGGGTGCAGAGCAGATTCAACAGGATACTCTCTGGATTAGAGAGGGTGCAGAGCAGATTCACCAGGATGCTGTCTGGATTGGAGAGGGTGCTGAGGAGATTCTCCAGGATGCTGTCTGGATTAGAGAGGGTGCAGTGAGGATTTTCAAGAATGCACTCTGGATTAGAGAGGGTGCAGAGGAGATTCACCAGGATGTTGTCTGGATTAGACAGGGTGCAGATGAGATTCACCAGGATGCTGTCTGGATGAGAGAGGGTGCAGAGGAGATTCACAAGGATGCTGCTTGGATGAGGGAGGGTGCAGAGGAGATTCAACAGGATGTGTCCTGGATTAGAGAGGGGACTGAGGAGATTCACCAGGATGCTGCCTCGATTAGAGAGGGTGCCGAGGATATTCAGCAGGATGCAGTCTGAATTAGAGAGGGTGCAGTGGAGATTCACCAGGATGCTGTCTGCATTAGAGAGTGTGCAGAGGAGATTCACCAGGATGCTGCCTGGATTAGAGAGGTTGCAGAGGAGATTCACAAGGATGCTGTCTGGATTAGAGAGGGTGCAGTGGAGATTCACCAGGATGCTGTCTGGATCAGAGAGGGTGCAGAGGAGATTCAGCAGGATGTGTCCTGGATTTGAGAGGGGGCTGAGGAGATTCACCAGGATGCTGTCTGTATTAGAGAGGGTGCAGAGGAGATTCACCAGGATTCTGCCTGGATTAGAGAGGGTGCAGAGTAGATTCAACAGGAAGCTATCTGGATTAGAGAGGGTGCTGAGGAGATCCATCAGGATGCTGTCTGTATTAGAGAGGGTGCAGAGTAGATTCAACAGGATGCTATCTGTATTAGAGAGGGTGCAGAGGAGATTCACCAGGATTCTGCCTGGATTAGAGAGGGTGCAGAGGAGATTCACCAAGATGCTGCCTGGATTAGAGAGGGTGCAGAGGAGATTCAACAGGATGCTGTCTGAATTAGGGAGGGTGCAGAGGAGATTCACAAGGATACTGTCTGGATTAGACAGAGCGGAGAGGAGATTCACCAGGATGCTGTCTGGATTGGAGAGGGTGCACCGGAGATTCACCAGGATGCTGTCTGGATTAGAGTGGGTGCAGAGGAGATTCACCAGGATGGTGCCTGGATTATAGAGGGTGCAGAGGAGATTCACCAGGAAGCTGCCTGGATTGGAGAAGGTGCAGAGTAGATTCACAAGGATTCTGTCTGGATTGGAGAGGGTGCAGAGGAGATTCATCAGGATGCTGCCTGGATTAGAGAGGGGCAGAGGAGATTCACCATAATGCTGCCTGGATTAGACAGGGTGCAGAGGAGATTCAGCAGTAAGCTGTCTGGATTAGAGACGGTGCAGAGGACATTGACCAGGATACTGTCTGGATTAGAGAGGGTGCAGAGGAGATTCACCGGTATGCTGTCTGGATTAGAGAGGGTGCAGAGGAGATTCATCAGGATGCTTTCTGGATTACAGAGAGTGCTGAGGAGATTTACCAGGCTGCTGACTGCAACAGATAGGGTGCTGACGAGATTCACCAGGATGCTGCCTGGATTAGAGAGGGTGCAGAGGAGATTGACCAGGATACTGTCTGGATTAGAGAGGGTGCAGAGGAGATTCATCAGGATGCTGCCTGGATTAGAGAGGGTGCAGAGGAGATTGACCAGGATACTGTCTGGATTAGAGAGGGTGCAGTGGAGATTCACCAGGATGCTGTCTGGTTTAGAGAGGGTGCAGACGATATTCACCAGGACGCTGTCTGGATTAGAGAGGGTGCAGAGAGGATTTACAAGATTGCAGTCTGGATTAGAGAGGGTGCAGAGGAGATTCACCAGGATGCTGTCTGGATTAGACAGGTTGCAGGGGAGATTCAAGAGGATGTTGTCTGGATTAGAGAGGGTGCAGAGGAGATTCACCAGGATGCTGCCTGGATTAGAGAGAGTGCTGAGAAGATTTACCAGGGAGCTGACTGGATCAGATACGGTGCAGACGAGATTCACCAGGATGCTGCCTGGATTAAAGTGGGTGCAGAGGAGATTCACCAGGATGCTGCCTGGATTAGAGAGGGTGCAGAGGAGATTCAACAGGATGCAGCCTGGAATAGAGAGGGTGCAGAGGAGATTAACCAGGATGTGTCCTGGATTAGAGAGGGCGCTGAGGAGATTCACCAGGATGCTGCCTCGATTAGAGAGGGTGCAGAGGAGATTCACCGGAATGCTGTCTGGATGAGAGAGGGTGCAGAGGAGATTCACCAGGATGCTGCCTGGATTAGAGTGCGTGCAGAGGAGATTCACAAGGATGCTGCTTGGATGAGAGAGGGTGCAGAGGAGATTCAACAGGATGTGTCCTGGATTAGAGAGGGGACTGAGGAGATTCACCAGGATGCTGCCTCGATTAGAGAGGGTGCAGAGGATATTCAGCAGGATGCAGTCTGAATTAGAGAGGGTGCAGTGGAGATTCACCAGGATGCTGTCTGCATTAGAGAGGGTGCAGAGGAGATTCACCAGGATGCTGCCTGGATTAGAGAGGTTGCAGAGGAGATTCACAAGGATGCTGTCTGGATTAGAGAAGGTGCAGAGGAGATTCACCAGGATGCTGTCTGGATTAGAGGGGGTGCAGAGGAGATTCACCAGGATGCTGTCTGGATTAGAGAGGGTGCAGAGAGGATTTAGAAGAATGCTCTCTGGATTAGAGTGGGTGCAGAGGAGATTCAACAGGATGATCTCTGGATTAGAGAGGGTGCTGAGGAGATCCACCAAGATGCTGTCCTCATTAGAGAGGGTGCAGAGGAGATTCACCAGGATGGTGCCTGGATTAGAGAGGGTGGAGAGGGGATTCACCAGGATGCTGTCTGGATTAGAGAGGGTGCAGAGGAGATTCACCGTGACGTTGTCTGGATTAGAGACGGTGCAGAGGAGATTCACAAGGATGCTGAATGGATTTGAGAGGGCGCTGAGGAGATTCACCTGGATGCTGTCTGGATTAGAGAGGGTGCAGAGGAGATTCACCAGGATGGTGCGTTGATTACAGAGGGTGGAGTGGAGATTCATCTGGATGCTTCCTGGATTAGAGAGGCTGTAGCGGAGATTCAGCAGGAAGCTGTCTGGATTAGTGAGGGTGCAGAGGACATTGAACAGTGTACTGTCTGGATTACAGAGAGTGCAGAGGAGATCCACCAGGATGCTGTCTGGATTAGAGAGGGTGCAGAGGAGATTGACAAGGATGCTGTCTGTATTAGAGAGGGTGCAGAGGAGATTCACAAGGAAGCAGTCTGGATTAGAGATGGCGCTAATGAGATTCAACAGGATGCTCTCTGGATTAGATAGGGTGCAGAGGAGATTCACCAGGATGCTGTCTGGATTAGAGAGGGAGCAGAGCAGATTCACCATGATGCTGTCTGGATTAGAGAGGGTGCAGAGGAGATTCAACAGGATGATCTCTGGATTAGAGAGGGTGCTGAGGAGATCCACCAAGATGCTGTCCTGATTAGAGATGGTGCAGAGGAGATCCACCAGGATGCTGTCTGGATTAGAGAGGGTGCAGTGGAGATTCACCAGGATGCTGACTGGTTCAGGGAGGGTGCTGAGGAGATTGATCAGGATGCTGCCTGGATTAGCGAGGGTGCTGAGGAGCTTCACCAGGATGCTATCTGGATTTGACAGGATGCTGAGGAGATTCACCAGGATGCTGTCTGGATTGGAGAGGGTGCAGAGGAGATTCACCAGGATGCTGTCTGGATTAGAGAGGGTGCAGAGGAGATTCACCAGGATGCTGTCTGGATTAGAGAGGGTGCAGAAGAGATTCACCAGGATGCTGTCTGGATTGGAGAGGGTGCAGAAGAGATTCAACAGGATGCTGTCTGGATTAGAGAGTGTGCAGAGAGGATTTAGAAGAATGCACTCAGGATTAGAGAGGGTGCAGAGGAGATTCACCAGGATGCTCTCTGGATTAGAGAGGGTGCAGAGGAGCTTCACCAGGATGCTATCTGGATGAGAGAGGGTGCAGAGGAGATTCACCAGGATGCTGTCTGGATTAGAGAGGGTGCAGAGGAGATTCACCAGGATGCTGTCAGGATTAGAGAGGGTGCAGAGGAGATTCACCAGGATGCTGCCTGGATTAGAGAGGGTGCAGAGGAGATCCACCAGGATGCTGTCTGGATTAGAGAGGGTGCAGTGGAGATTTACCAGGGTGCTGACTGGATCAGAGAGGATGCAGAGGAGATTGATCAGGATGCTGCCTGGATTAGAGAGGCTGTAGCGGAGATTCAGCTGGATGCTATCTGGATTTGACAGGTTGCTGAGGAGATTCAGCAGGATGCTGTCTGGATTGGAGAGGGTGCTGAGGTGATTCATCAGGATGCTGCCTGGATTAGAGAGAGTGCAGAGGAGATTGACCAGGATACTGTCTGGATTAGAGAGGGTGCGGACAGCTTTTACAAGAATGCACTCTGTATTAGAGAGGGTGCAGAGGAGATTCACCAGGATGCTGTCTGGATTAGAGAGGGAGCAGAGCAGATTCACCAGGATGCTCTCTGATTAGAGAGAGTGGAGAGGAGATTCACCAGGATGCTGCCTGGATTAGAGAGGGTGCAGAGGAGATTGATCAGGATGCTGCCTGGATTAGAGAGGGTGCAGAGGAGATTCACCAGGATGCTGTCTGGATTGGAGAGGGTGCAGAAGAGATTCACCAGGATGCTGAATGGATTTGAGACGGTGCAGAGGAGACTCACCAGGATACTCTCTGGATTAGACAGGGTGCAGAGTAGGTTCAACAGGACCCTGTCTGGATTAGCGATGGTGCAGAGGAGATTCACCAGGATGCTGTCTGGATTAGAGAGGGTGCTGAGGACATTCACCAGGATTCTATCTGGATTTGACAGGGTGCTCAGGAGATTCATCAGGATGCTGTCTGGATTGGAGAGGGTGCAGAGGAGATTCATCAGGATGCTGCCTGGATTAGAGAGGGTGCAGAGGAGATTCTCCATGAAGTTCTCTGGATTAGAGACGGTGCAGAGGTGATTCACCAGGATGCTGAATGGATTTGAGACGGTGCAGAGGAGACTCACCAGGATACTGTCTGGATTAGACAGGGTGCAGAGTAGGTTCAACATTACGCTGTCTGGATTAGCGATGGTGCAGAGGAGATTCACCAGGGTGCTGTCCGGATTAGAGAGGGTGCAGAGGAGATTCACCAGGATGCTGTCTCGATTAGAGACGGTGCAGAGAGGATTTACAAGAATGCAGTCTGGATTAGAGAGGGTGCAGAGGAGATTCAACTGGTTGCTGTCTGGATTAGAGAGGGTGCAGAGGAGATTTATCAGGATGCTGTCTCGATTAGAGAGGGTGCAGAGAGGATTCATCAGGATGCTGTCTGGATTAGAGAGGGTGCAGAGGAGATTCACCAGGATGCTGTCTCGATTAGAGAGGGTGCAGAGAGGATTTACAAGAATGCAGTCTGGATTAGAGAGGGTGCAGAGTAGACTCACCAGGATGGTGCGTTGATTAGAGAGGGTGCAGAGGAGATTCACCAGGATGCTGTCTGCATTAGAGAGGGTGCGGAGAGGTTTTACAAGAATGCACTCTGTATTAGAGAGGGTGCAGAGGAGATTCACCAGGATGCTTTCTGGATTAGAGAGGGTGCAGTCGATATTCACCAGGATGCTGTCTGGATTAGAGAGGGAGCAGAGCAGATTCACCAGGATGCTGTCTGGATTAGAGAGGGTGCAGAGGAGATTCAACAGGATGATCTCTGGATTAGAGAGGGTGCAGAGGAGATTCACCTGGATGGTGCCTGGATTAGAGAGGGTGGAGAGGAGATTCACCAGGATGCTGCCTGGATTAGAGAGGGTGCAGAGGAGATTGATCAGGATGCTGCCTGGATTAGAGAGGGTGCAGAGGAGATTCACCAGGATGCTGTCTGAATTAGAGAGGGTGCAGAGGAGATTCACCAGGATGCTGTCTGGATGAGAGAGGATGCAGAGGAGATTCACCAGGATGCTGTCTGGATTAGAGAGGGTGCAGAGGAGATTCACCAGGATGCTCTCTATATTAGAGAGGGTGCAGTGGAGATTCACTAGGATGCTGTCTGGATTAGAGAGGGTGCAGAGGAAATTCACCAGGATGCTGCCTGGATTAGAGATGGTGCAGAGGAGATCCACCAGGATGCTGTCTGGATTAGAGAGGGTGCAGTGCAGATTCACCAGGATGCTGACTGGATGAGAGAGGGTGCAGAGGAGATTGATCAGGATGCTATCTGGATTTGACAGGGTCCTCAGGAGATTCAGCAGGATGCTGTCTGGATTAGAGAGCGTGGAGAGGAGATTCACCAGGATGCTGCCTGGATTAGAGAGGGTGCAGAGGAGATTCTCCATGAAGTTCTCTGGATTAGAGACGGTGCAGAGGAGATTCACCAGGATGCTGAATGGATTTGAGAGGGTGCAGAGGAGACTCACCAGGATACTGTCTGGATTAGAGAGGGTGCAGAGTAGGTTCAACAGGATGCTGTCTGGATTAGCGATGGTGCAGAGGAGATTCACCAGGATGCTGTCTGGATTAGAGGGGGTGCAGAGGAGATTCACCAGGATGCTGTCTCGATTAGAGAGGGTGCAGAGAGGATTTACAAGAATGCAGTCAGGATT
Source organism: Hypanus sabinus (assembly GCF_030144855.1). Lineage (NCBI taxonomy): Eukaryota > Metazoa > Chordata > Chondrichthyes > Myliobatiformes > Dasyatidae > Hypanus > Hypanus sabinus. The sequence goes on from NC_082724.1 coordinate 2,420,281, forward strand.
AGATAGGGTGCAGAGGAGATTCAACAGGATGCTGTCTAGTTTAGAGAGGTGGCAGAGGAGATTCAACTGGTTGCTGTCTGGATTAGAGAGTGTGCAGAGGAGATTCAACAGGGTGCTCTCTGCATTAGAGAGGGTGCTGAGGAGATTCACCAAGATGCTGTCCTGATTAGAGAAGGTGCAGAGTAGACTCACAAGGTTGGTGCGTTGATTAGAGAGGGTGGAGAGGAGATTCATCTGGATACTGCCTGGATTAGAGAGGCTGTAGCGGAGATGCAGCAGGAAGCTGTCTGGATTAGTGAGGCTGCAGAGGACATTGAACAGGGTACTGTCTGGATTAGAGAGTGTGCAGAGGATATCCACCAGGATGCTGTCTGGATTAGAGAGGGCGCAGAGGACAATCACCAGGATGCTGTCTGAATTAGAGAGGGTGCAGTGGAGATTCACCAGGATGCTGTCTGGATTAGCGAGAGTGCTGAGGAGATTCACCAGGATGCTGTCTGGATTGGAGAGGGTGCAGAGGAGATTCACCAGGATGCTGTCTGGATTAGAGAGGGTGCAGAGGAGATTCACCATGTTGCTGTCTGGATTAGAGAGGGTGCAGAGGAGATTCACCTGGATGCTGTCTGGATTCGAGAGGGTGCAGAAGAGATTCACCAGAATGCTCCCTGGATTAGAGAGGGTGCAGAGAGGATTTAGAAGAATGCACTCAGGATTATAGAGGGTGCAGAGGAGATTCACCACGATGCTGTCTGGATTAGAGAGGGTGCAGAGGAGATTCGCCAGGATGCTGTCTGGATGAGAGAGGGTGCAGAGGAGATTCACCAGGATGCTGTCTGGATTAGAGAGGGTGCAGTGGAGATTTAACAGGATGATCTCTGGATTAGAGAGGGTGCTGAGGAGATCCACCAAGATGCTGTCCTGATTAGAGAGGGTGCAGAGGAGATTCACCAGGATGGTCCCTGGATTAGAGAGTGTGTAGAGGAGATTCACCAGGACGCTGCCTGGATTAGAGAGGGTGCAGAGGAGAACCACCATGACGTTGTCTGGATTAGAGACGGTGCAGCGGAGATTCACCAGGATGCTGAATGGATTTGAGAGGGCGCTGAGGAGATTCACCTTCATGCTGTTTGGATTAGAGAGGGTGCAGAGGAGATTCACCAGGATTCTGTCTGGATTGGAGAAGGTGCAGAGTATATTCACCAGGATTCTGTCTGGATTAGAGAGGGTGCAGAGGAGTTTCAGCAGGAAGCTGTCTGGATTAGAGAGGGTGCAGAGGACATTGACAAGGATACTGTCTGGATTAGAGAGGGTGCTGAGGAGATTCACCAGAATGCTGTTTGGACTCCAACATTTACCCGACTATAATAACGACTCCAACATCTTCCCCACTATAATAACGAACTCCAACATCTTCCCGACTATAATAACGATTCCAACATCTTCCCCAATATAATAACGACTCCAGCATGTTCCGAACTATAATCACGACTCCAACATCTTCTCGACTATAATAAAGAACTCCAGCATCTTCCCCACTAAAATAAAGAACTCCAACATCTTCCCCACTATAATAACGACTACAACATCTTCCCGACTATAATAACGAACTCCAACATCTTCCCCAGTATAATAACGAACTCCAACATCTTCCCCAGTATAATAAAGAACTCCAAAATCTTCCCGACTATAATAAAGAACTCCAAAATCTTCCCGACTATAATAACGACTCCAACATCTTCCCGACTATAATAACGAACTCCAACATCTTCCCAACTATAATAACGAACTCCAACATCTTTCCCACTATAATAACGAACTCCAACATCTTCCCGACTATAATAACGAACTCCAACGTCTTCCCGACTATAATAACGACTCCAACATCCTCCCGACTATAATAACGAACTCCAACATCTTCCCGACTATAATAACGACTCCAACATCTTCCCGACTATATTAACGTCTCCAACATCTTCCCGACTATAATAACGAACTCCAACATCTTTCCCACTATAATAACGACTCCAACATCTTCCCGACTATAATAACGAACTCAAACAACTTCCCGAATATAATAACGAACTCCAACATCTTCCCTGCTATAATAACGACTCCAACATCTTCCCGATTATAATAACGACTCCAACATCTTCCCGACTATAATAACGAACTCAAACAACTTCCCGAATATAATAACGAACTCCAACATGTTCCCTACTATAATAATGACTCCAACATCTTCCCACTATAATAACGACTGCAGCATCTTCCCCACTATAATAACGACTCCAACATCTTCCCGACTATAATAACGACTCCAACATCTTCCCGACTATAATAACGACTCCAACATCTTCCCGACTATAATAACGACTCCAACATCTTCCCGACTATAATAACGACTCCAACATCTTCCCCACCATAATAACGACTCCAACATCTTCCCCACTATAATCACGACTCCAACATCTTCACGACTATAATAACGAACTCCAATATCTTCCCGACTTTAATAACGACCTCCGTCATTTTCCCGACTATAATAACGAACTCCAATATCTTCCCGACTTTAATAACGACCTCCGTCATCTTCCCGACTATAATAACGAAGTCCAACATCTTCCCCAGTATAATAACGACTCCAACATCTTCCCCAATATAATAACGAACTCCAACATCTTCCCCACTATAATAAAGAACTCCAACATCTTCCCCAGTCTAATAACGAACTCCAACATCTTCCCCACTATAATAACAATTCCAACATCTTCCCGACTGTAGTAACGAACTCCCACATTTGCCTCACTATCATTACGATCTCCAACATCTTCCCGACTATAATAAGGAGCTCCGACATCTTTCCCACTATAATAACGAACTCCAACATCTTCCCGACTATAATAACGAACTCCAACATCTTCTCGACTATAATAACGAACTCCAACATCTTCCCCACTATAATAACGACTCCAACTTGTTCCCCACTATAATCAGGACTCCAACATCTTCCCGACTATAATAAGGAGCTCCGACATCTTTCCCACTATAATAACGAACTCCAACATCTTCCCGACTTTAATAACGAACTCCAACATCGTCCCCGTTATAATAACGACTCCATGTTCGCCACGATAATCACGACTCCAACATCTTCTCGACTATAATACCGAACTCCGACATCTTCCCCACTATAATAACGAAGTCCAACATCTTCCCGACTATTATAAGGAACTCCAACATCTTTCCCACTATAATAACGAACTCCAACATCTTCCCGACTTTAATAACGAACTCCAACATCTTCAACACTATAATAACGACTCCAACATCTTCCCGACTATAATAACGAACTCCAACATCTTCCCCATATAATAAAGATTCCAACATCTTCCCCACTATAATAACGACTCCAACATCTTCTCGACTATAATAACGATTCCAAAATCTTCCCGACTGTAATAACGAACTCCAACATCTTCTCGACTATAATAACGATTCCAACATCTTCCCGACTGTAATAACGAACTACAACAGCTTCCCGACTATTATAAGGAACTCCAACATCTTCCCCACTATATTAACGACTCCAACATCTTCTCGACTATAATAACGACTCCAACATGTTTCCCACTATAATCACGACTCCAACATCTTCCCCACTATAATAAAGAACTCCAACATCTTCCCCAGTCTAATAACGAACTCCAACATCTTCCCCACTATAATAACAATTCCAACATCTTCCCGACTGTAGTAACGAACTCCCACATCTGCCCCACTATCATTACGATCTCCAACATCTTCCCGACTATAATAAGGAGCTCCGACATCTTTCCCACTATAATAACGAACTCCAACATCTTCCCGACTTTAATAACGAACTCCAACATCTTCCCGACTATAATAACGAACTCCAACATCTTCCCCACTATAATAACGACTCCAACATCTTCCCGAGTATAGTAACGAACTGCAACATCTTCTCGACTATAATAACGACTCCAACATCTTCCCGACTATAATAACGACTCCAACATATTCTCGAGTATAATAACGACTCCAACATCTTCCCGACTATAATACCGACTCCAACATCTTCCCGACTATAATAACGAACTCCAACATCTTCTCGACTATAATAACGAACTCCAACATCTTCCCGACTATAATAACGACTCCAACATCTTCCCGACTATAATAACGAACTCCAACATCTTCTCGACTGTAATAACTAACTCCAACATCTTCCCGAATTTAGTAACGAACTCCAACATCTTCCCAACTATAATAACGACTCCAACATCTTCTCGACTATAATAACGACTCCAACATGTTCCCCACTATAATCACGACTCCAACATCTTCCCCACTATAATAAAGAACTCCAACATCTTCCCCAGTCTAATAACGAACTCCAACATCTTCCCCACTATAATAACAATTCCAACATCTTCCCGACTGTAGTAACGAACTCCCACATCTGCCTCACTATCATTACGATCTCCAACATCTTCCCGACTATAATAAGGAGCTCCGACATCTTTCCCACTATAATAACGAACTCCAACATCTTCCCGACTTTAATAACGAACTCCAACATCTTCCCGACTATAATAACGAACTCCAACATCTTCCCCACTATAATAACGACTCCAACATCTTCCCGAGTATAGTAACGAACTGCAACATCTTCTCGACTATAATAACGACTCCAACATCTTCCCGACTATAATAACGACTCCAGCATATTCTCGAGTATAATAACGACTCCAACATATTCTCGAGTATAATAACGACTCCAACATATTCTCGAGTATAATAACGACTCCAACATCTTCCCGACTATAATACCGACTCCAACATCTTCCCGACTATAATAACGAACTCCAACATCTTCTCGACTATAATAACGAACTCCAACATCTTCCCGACTATAATAACGACTCCAACATCTTCCCGACTATAATAACGAACTCCAACATCTTCTCGACTGTAATAACTAACTCCAACATCTTCCCGAATTTAGTAACGAACTCCAACATCTTCCCCACTATAATAACGACTCCAACATCTTCTCGACTATAATAACGACTCCAACATGTTCCCCACTATAATCACGACTCCAACATCTTCCCCACTATAATAAAGAACTCCAACATCTTCCCCACTATAATAACGACTCCAACATGTTCCCCACTATAATCACGACACAACATCTTCTCGACTATAATAACGACTCCAACATGTTCCAGACTATAATCACGACTCCAACATCTTCCCCACTATAATAACAATTCCAACATGTTCCCGACTGTAGTAACGAACTCCCACATCTGCCCCTCTATCATTACGATCTCCAACATCTTCCCGACTATAATAAGGAGCTCCGACATCTTTCCCACTATAATAACGAACTCCAACATCTTCCCGACTTTAATAACGAACTCCAACATCTTCCCGACTATAATAACGAACTCCAACATCTTCCCCACTATAATAACGACTCCAACATCTTCCCGAGTATAATAACGACTCCAACATATTCTCGAGTATAATAACGACTCCAACATCTTCCCGACTATAATAACGACTCCAACATATTCTCGAGTATAATAACGACTCCAACATCTTCCCGACTATAATACCGACTCCAACATCTTCCCGACTATAATAACGAACTCCAACATCTTCTCGACTATAATAACGAACTCCAACATCTTCCCGACTATAATAACGACTCCAACATCTTCCCGACTATAATAACGAACTCCAACATCTTCTCGACTGTAATAACTAACTCCAACATCTTCCCGAATTTAGTAACGAACTCCAACATCTTCCCAACTATAATAACGAACTCCAACATCTTCCCCATATAATAAAGATTCCAACATCTTCCCCACAATAATAACGACTCCAACATCTTCTCGACTATAATAACGATTCCAAAATCTTCCCGACTGTAATAACGAACTCCAACATCTTCTCGACTATAATAACGATTCCAACATCTTCCCGACTGTAATAACGAACTACAACAGCTTCCCGACTATTATAAGGAACTCCAACATCTTCCCCACTATATTAACGACTCCAACATCTTCTCGACTATAATAACGACTCCAACATGTTTCCCACTATAATCACGACTCCAACATCTTCCCCACTATAATAAAGAACTCCAACATCTTCCCCAGTCTAATAACGAACTCCAACATCTTCCCCACTATAATAACAATTCCAACATCTTCCCGACTGTAGTAACGAACTCCCACATCTGCCCCACTATCATTACGATCTCCAACATCTTCCCGACTATAATAAGGAGCTCCGACATCTTTCCCACTATAATAACGAACTCCAACATCTTCCCGACTTTAATAACGAACTCCAACATCTTCCCGACTTTAATAACGAACTCCAACATCTTCCCCACTATAATAACGACTCCAACATCTTCCCGAGTATAGTAACGAACTGCAACATCTTCTCGACTATAATAACGACTCCAACATCTTCCCGACTATAATAACGACTCCAACATATTCTCGAGTATAATAACGACTCCAACATCTTCCCGACTATAATACCGACTCCAACATCTTCCCGACTATAATAACGAACTCCAACATCTTCTCGACTATAATAACGAACTCCAACATCTTCCCGACTATAATAACGACTCCAACATCTTCCCGACTATAATAACGAACTCCAACATCTTCTCGACTGTAATAACTAACTCCAACATCTTCCCGAATTTAGTAACGAACTCCAACATCTTCCCAACTATAATAACGACTCCAACATCTTCTCGACTATAATAACGACTCCAACATGTTCCCCACTATAATCACGACTCCAACATCTTCCCCACTATAATAAAGAACTCCAACATCTTCCCCAGTCTAATAACGAACTCCAACATCTTCCCCACTATAATAACAATTCCAACATCTTCCCGACTGTAGTAACGAACTCCCACATCTGCCTCACTATCATTACGATCTCCAACATCTTCCCGACTATAATAAGGAGCTCCGACATCTTTCCCACTATAATAACGAACTCCAACATCTTCCCGACTTTAATAACGAACTCCAACATCTTCCCGACTATAATAACGAACTCCAACATCTTCCCCACTATAATAACGACTCCAACATCTTCCCGAGTATAGTAACGAACTGCAACATCTTCTCGACTATAATAACGACTCCAACATCTTCCCGACTATAATAACGACTCCAGCATATTCTCGAGTATAATAACGACTCCAACATATTCTCGAGTATAATAACGACTCCAACATATTCTCGAGTATAATAACGACTCCAACATCTTCCCGACTATAATACCGACTCCAACATCTTCCCGACTATAATAACGAACTCCAACATCTTCTCGACTATAATAACGAACTCCAACATCTTCCCGACTATAATAACGACTCCAACATCTTCCCGACTATAATAACGAACTCCAACATCTTCTCGACTGTAATAACTAACTCCAACATCTTCCCGAATTTAGTAACGAACTCCAACATCTTCCCCAGTATAATAACGACTCCAACATCTTCTCGACTATAATAACGACTCCAACATGTTCCCCACTATAATCACGACTCCAACATCTTCCCCACTATAATAAAGAACTCCAACATCTTCCCCACTATAATAACGACTCCAACATGTTCCCCACTATAATCACGACACAACATCTTCTCGACTATAATAACGACTCCAACATGTTCCCCACTATAATCACGACTCCAACATCTTCCCCACTATAATAACAATTCCAACATGTTCCCGACTGTAGTAACGAACTCCCACATCTGCCCCTCTATCATTACGATCTCCAACATCTTCCCGACTATAATAAGGAGCTCCGACATCTTTCCCACTATAATAACGAACTCCAACATCTTCCCGACTTTAATAACGAACTCCAACATCTTCCCGACTATAATAACGAACTCCAATATCTTCCCCACTATAATAACGACTCCAACATCTTCCCGAGTATAGTAACGAACTGCAACATCTTCTCGACTATACTAACGACTCCAACATCTTCCCGACTATAATAACGACTCCAACATATTCTCGAGTATAATAACGACTCCAACATCTTCCCGACTATAATACCGACTCCAACATCTTCCCGACTATAATAACGAACTCCAACATCTTCTCGACTATAATAACGAACTCCAACATCTTCCCGACTATAATAACGACTCCAACATCTTCCCGACTATAATAACGAACTCCAACATCTTCTCGACTGTAATAACTAACTCCAACATCTTCCCGAATTTAGTAACGAACTCCAACATCTTCCCAACTATAATAACGACTCCAACATCTTCTCGACTATAATAACGACTCCAACATGTTCCCCACTATAATCACGACTCCAACATCTTCCCTACTATAATAAAGAACTCCAACATCTTCCCCAGTCTAATAACGAACTCCAACATCTTCCCCACTATAATAACAATTCCAACATCTTCCCGACTGTAGTAACGAACTCCCACATCTGCCTCACTATCATTACGATCTCCAACATCTTCCCGACTATAATAAGGAGCTCCGACATCTTTCCCACTATAATAAAGAACTCCAACATCTTCCCGACTTTAATAACGAACTCCAACATCTTCCCGACTATAATAACGAACTCCAACATCTTCCCCACTATAATAACGACTCCAACATCTTCCCGAGTATAGTAACGAACTGCAACATCTTCTCGACTATAATAACGACTCCAACATCTTCCCGACTATAATAACGACTCCAGCATATTCTCGAGTATAATAACGACTCCAACATATTCTCGAGTATAATAACGACTCCAACATATTCTCGAGTATAATAACGACTCCAACATCTTCCCGACTATAATACCGACTCCAACATCTTCCCGACTATAATAACGAACTCCAACATCTTCTCGACTATAATAACGAACTCCAACATCTTCCCGACTATAATAACGACTCCAACATCTTCCCGACTATAATAACGAACTCCAACATCTTCTCGACTGTAATAACTAACTCCAACATCTTCCCGAATTTAGTAACGAACTCCAACATCTTCCCCACTATAATAACGACTCCAACATCTTCTCGACTATAATAACGACTCCAACATGTTCCCCACTATAATCACGACTCCAACATCTTCCCCACTATAATAAAGAACTCCAACATCTTCCCCAGTCTAATAACGAACTCCAACATCTTCCCCACTATAATAACAATTCCAACATCTTCCCGACTGTAGTAACGAACTCCCACATCTGCCCCACTATGATTACGATCTCCAACAACTTCCCGACTATAATAAGGAGCTCCGACATCTTTCCCACTATAATAACGAACTCCAACATCTTCCCGACTTTAATAACGAACTCCAACATCTTCCCGACTATAATAACGAATTCCAACATCTTCCCCACTATAATAACGACTCCAACATCTTCCCGAGTATAGTAACGAACTGCAACATCTTCTCGACTATAATAACGACTCCAACATGTTCCCCACTATAATCACGACTCCATCATCTTCTCGACTATAATAACGAACTCCAACATCTTTCCCACTATAATAACGAACTCCAACATCTTCCCGACTTTAATAACGAACTCCAACATCTTCCCGACTATAATAACGACTTCAACATCTTCTCGACTATAATAACGATTCCAACATCTTCGCGACTATAATAAGGAGCTCCGACATCTTTCCCACTATAATCACGACTCCAACATCTTCTCGACTATAATAACGAACTCCAACATCTTCCCCACTATAATAAAGAACTCCAACATCTTCCCGACTTTAATAACGAACTCCAACATCGTCCCCGTTATAATAACGACTCCATGTTCCCCACTATAATCACGACTCCAACATCTTTTCGACTATAATAAGGAGCTCCGACATCTTTCCCACTATAATCACGACTCCAACATCTTCTCGACTATAATAACGAACTCCAACATCTTCCCCACTATAATAAAGAACTCCAACATCTTCCCCAGTCTAATAACGAACTCCAACATCTTCCCCACTATAATAACGATTCCAACATCTTCCCGGCTGTAGTAACGAACTCCCACATCTGCCCCACTATCATTACGATCTCCAACATCTTCCCGACTATTATAAGGAGCTCCGACATCTTTCCCACTATAATAACGAACTCCAACATCTTCCCGACTTTAATAACGAACTCCAACATCGTCCCCGTTATAATAACGACTCCATGTTCCCCACTATAATCACGACTCCAACATCTTCTCGACTATAATAACGAACTCCAACATCTTCCCCACTATAATAACGACTCCAACATGTTCCCCACTATAATCACGCCTCCAACATCTTCTCGACTATAATAACGACTCCAACATGTTCCCCACTATAATCACGACTCCAACATCTTCCCCACTATAATAAAGAACTCCAACATCTTCCACAGTCTAATAACGAACTCCAACATCTTCCCCACTATAATAACAATTCCAACATCTTCCCGACTGTAGTAACGAACTCCCACATCTGCCCCACTATCATTACGATCTCCAACATCTTCCCGACTATAATAAGGAGCTTCGACATCTTTCCCACTATAATAACGAATTCCAACATCTTCCCGACTTTAATAACGAACTCCAACATCTTCCCCACTATAATAACGACTCCAAGATCTTCCCGAGTGTAGTAACGAACTCCAACATCTTCTCGACTATAATAACGACTCCAACATATTCTCGAGTATAATAACGACTCCAACATATTCTCGAGTATAATAACGACTCCAACATCTTCCCGACTATAATACCGACTCCAACATCTTCTCGACTATAATAACGAACTCCAACATCTTCCCCACTATAATAACGACTCCAACATGTTCCCCACTATAATCACGACTCCAACATCTTCTCGACTATAATAACGACTCCAACATGTTCCCCACTATAATCACGACTCCAACATCTTCCCCACTATAATAAAGAACTCCAACATCTTCCCCAGTCTAATAACGAACTCCAACATCTTCCCCACTATAATAACAATTCCAACATCTTCCCGACTGTAGTAACGAACTCCCACATCTGCCCCACTATCATTACGATCTCCAACATCTTCCCGACTATAATAAGGAGCTTCGACATCTTTCCCACTATAATAACGAACTCCAACATCTTCCCGACTTTAATAACGAACTCCAACATCTTCCCCACTATAATAACGACTCCAAGATCTTCCCGAGTATAGTAACGAACTGCAACATCTTCTCGACTATAATAACGACTCCAACATATTCTCGAGTATAATAACGACTCCAACATATTCTCGAGTATAATAACGACTCCAACATCTTCCCGACTATAATACCGACTCCAACATCTTCCCGACTATAATAACGAACTCCAACATCTTCTCGACTGTAATAACTAACTCCAACATCTTCCCGAATTTAGTAACGAACTAAAACATCTTCCCCACTATAATAACGACTCCAACATCTTCCCGACTATAGTAACGAACTCCAACATCTTCCCGACTATAATAACGACTCCAACATCTTCCCCACTATAATAACGACTCCAACATGTTCCCGACTATAGTAACGAACTGCAACATGTTCTCGACTATAATAACGACTCCAACATGTTCCCCACTATATTCACGACTCCAACATCTTCTTGACTATAATAACGAACTCCAACATCTTCCCCACTATAATAAAGAACTCCAACATCTTCCCCAGTCTAATAACGAACTCCAACATCTTCCCCACTATAATAACGATTCCAACATCTTCCCGGCTGTAGTAACGAACTCCCACATCTGCCCCACTATCATTACGATCTCCAGCATCTTCCCGACTATAATAACGACTCCAACATGTTCCCCACTATAATCACGACTCCAACATCTTCTCGACTATAATAACGACTCCAACATGTTCCCCACTATAATCACGACTCCAACATCTTCCCCACTATAATAAAGAACTCCAACATCTTCCCCAGTCTAATAACGAACTCCAACATCTTCCCCACTATAATAACAATTCCAACATCTTCCCGACTATAATAACGAACTCCAACATCTTCTCGACTGTAATAACTAACTCCAACATCTTCCCGAATTTAGTAACGAACTCCAACATCTTCCCCACTATAATAACGACTCCAACATCTTCTCGACTATAATAACGACTCCAACATGTTCCCCACTATAATCACGACTCCAACATCTTCCCCACTATAATAAAGAACTCCAACATCTTCCCCAGTCTAATAACGAACTCCAACATCTTCCCCACTATAATAACAATTCCAACATCTTCCCGACTGTAGTAACGAACTCCCACATCTGCCCCACTATGATTACGATCTCCAACAACTTCCCGACTATAATAAGGAGCTCCGACATCTTTCCCACTATAATAACGAACTCCAACATCTTCCCGACTTTAATAACGAACTCCAACATCTTCCCGACTATAATAACGAATTCCAACATCTTCCCCACTATAATAACGACTCCAACATCTTCCCGAGTATAGTAACGAACTGCAACATCTTCTCGACTATAATAACGACTCCAACATGTTCCCCACTATAATCACGACTCCATCATCTTCTCGACTATAATAACGAACTCCAACATCTTTCCCACTATAATAACGAACTCCAACATCTTCCCGACTTTAATAACGAACTCCAACATCTTCCCGACTATAATAACGACTTCAACATCTTCTCGACTATAATAACGATTCCAACATCTTCGCGACTATAATAAGGAGCTCCGACATCTTTCCCACTATAATCACGACTCCAACATCTTCTCGACTATAATAACGAACTCCAACATCTTCCCCACTATAATAAAGAACTCCAACATCTTCCCGACTTTAATAACGAACTCCAACATCGTCCCCGTTATAATAACGACTCCATGTTCCCCACTATAATCACGACTCCAACATCTTTTCGACTATAATAAGGAGCTCCGACATCTTTCCCACTATAATCACGACTCCAACATCTTCTCGACTATAATAACGAACTCCAACATCTTCCCCACTATAATAAAGAACTCCAACATCTTCCCCAGTCTAATAACGAACTCCAACATCTTCCCCACTATAATAACGATTCCAACATCTTCCCGGCTGTAGTAACGAACTCCCACATCTGCCCCACTATCATTACGATCTCCAACATCTTCCCGACTATTATAAGGAGCTCCGACATCTTTCCCACTATAATAACGAACTCCAACATCTTCCCGACTTTAATAACGAACTCCAACATCGTCCCCGTTATAATAACGACTCCATGTTCCCCACTATAATCACGACTCCAACATCTTCTCGACTATAATAACGAACTCCAACATCTTCCCCACTATAATAACGACTCCAACATGTTCCCCACTATAATCACGCCTCCAACATCTTCTCGACTATAATAACGACTCCAACATGTTCCCCACTATAATCACGACTCCAACATCTTCCCCACTATAATAAAGAACTCCAACATCTTCCACAGTCTAATAACGAACTCCAACATCTTCCCCACTATAATAACAATTCCAACATCTTCCCGACTGTAGTAACGAACTCCCACATCTGCCCCACTATCATTACGATCTCCAACATCTTCCCGACTATAATAAGGAGCTTCGACATCTTTCCCACTATAATAACGAATTCCAACATCTTCCCGACTTTAATAACGAACTCCAACATCTTCCCCACTATAATAACGACTCCAAGATCTTCCCGAGTGTAGTAACGAACTCCAACATCTTCTCGACTATAATAACGACTCCAACATATTCTCGAGTATAATAACGACTCCAACATATTCTCGAGTATAATAACGACTCCAACATCTTCCCGACTATAATACCGACTCCAACATCTTCTCGACTATAATAACGAACTCCAACATCTTCCCCACTATAATAACGACTCCAACATGTTCCCCACTATAATCACGACTCCAACATCTTCTCGACTATAATAACGACTCCAACATGTTCCCCACTATAATCACGACTCCAACATCTTCCCCACTATAATAAAGAACTCCAACATCTTCCCCAGTCTAATAACGAACTCCAACATCTTCCCCACTATAATAACAATTCCAACATCTTCCCGACTGTAGTAACGAACTCCCACATCTGCCCCACTATCATTACGATCTCCAACATCTTCCCGACTATAATAAGGAGCTTCGACATCTTTCCCACTATAATAACGAACTCCAACATCTTCCCGACTTTAATAACGAACTCCAACATCTTCCCCACTATAATAACGACTCCAAGATCTTCCCGAGTATAGTAACGAACTGCAACATCTTCTCGACTATAATAACGACTCCAACATATTCTCGAGTATAATAACGACTCCAACATATTCTCGAGTATAATAACGACTCCAACATCTTCCCGACTATAATACCGACTCCAACATCTTCCCGACTATAATAACGAACTCCAACATCTTCTCGACTGTAATAACTAACTCCAACATCTTCCCGAATTTAGTAACGAACTAAAACATCTTCCCCACTATAATAACGACTCCAACATCTTCCCGACTATAGTAACGAACTCCAACATCTTCCCGACTATAATAACGACTCCAACATCTTCCCCACTATAATAACGACTCCAACATGTTCCCGACTATAGTAACGAACTGCAACATGTTCTCGACTATAATAACGACTCCAACATGTTCCCCACTATATTCACGACTCCAACATCTTCTTGACTATAATAACGAACTCCAACATCTTCCCCACTATAATAAAGAACTCCAACATCTTCCCCAGTCTAATAACGAACTCCAACATCTTCCCCACTATAATAACGATTCCAACATCTTCCCGGCTGTAGTAACGAACTCCCACATCTGCCCCACTATCATTACGATCTCCAGCATCTTCCCGACTATAATAACGACTCCAACATGTTCCCCACTATAATCACGACTCCAACATCTTCTCGACTATAATAACGACTCCAACATGTTCCCCACTATAATCACGACTCCAACATCTTCCCCACTATAATAAAGAACTCCAACATCTTCCCCAGTCTAATAACGAACTCCAACATCTTCCCCACTATAATAACAATTCCAACATCTTCCCGACTGTAGTAACGAACTCCCACATCTGCCCCACTATCATTACGATCTCCAACATCTTCCCGACTATAATAAGGAGCTTCGACATCTTTCCCACTATAATAACGAACTCCAACATCTTCCCGACTTTAATAACGAACTCCAACATCTTCCCCACTATAATAACGACTCCAAGATCTTCCCGAGTATAGTAACGAACTGCAACATCTTCTCGACTATAATAACGACTCCAACATATTCTCGAGTATAATAACGACTCCAACATATTCTCGAGTATAATAACGACTCCAACATCTTCCCGACTATAATACCGACTCCAACATCTTCCCGACTATAATAACGAACTCCAACATCTTCTCGACTATAATAACGAACTCCAACATCTTCCCGACTATAATAACGACTCCAACATCTTCCCGACTATAATAACGAACTCCAACATCTTCTCGACTGTAATAACTAACTCCAACATCTTCCCGAATTTAGTAACGAACTAAAACATCTTCCCCACTATAATAACGACTCCAACATCTTCCCGACTATAGTAACGAACTCCAACATCTTCCCGACTATAATAACGACTCCAACATCTTCCCCACTATAATAACGACTCCAACATGTTCCCGACTATAGTAACGAACTGCAACATGTTCTCGACTATAATAACGACTCCAACATGTTCCCCACTATATTCACGACTCCAACATCTTCTTGACTATAATAACGAACTCCAACATCTTCCCCACTATAATAAAGAACTCCAACATCTTCCCCAGTCTAATAACGAACTCCAACATCTTCCCCACTATAATAACGATTCCAACATCTTCCCGGCTGTAGTAACGAACTCCCACACCTGCCCCACTATCATTACGATCTCCAGCATCTTCCCGACTATAATAAGGAGCTCCGACATCTTTCCCACTATAATAACGAACTCCAACATCTTCCCGACTTTAATAACGAACTCCAACATCTTCCCGACTAAAATAACGAACTCCAACATCTTTCCCACTATAATAACGAACTCCAACAGCTTCCCGACTATTATAAGGAACTCCAACATCTTCCCCACTATATTAACGACTCCAACATCTTCCCGACTATAATAACGAACTCCAACATCTTCCCCATATAATAACGATTCCAACATCTTCCCCACTATAATAACGACTCCAACATCTTCTCGACTATCATAACGATTCCAAAATCTTCCCGACTGTAATAACGAACTACAACAGCTTCCCGACTATTATAAGGAACTCCAACATCTTCCCCACTATATTAACGACTCCAACATCTTCCCGACTATAATAACGAACTCCAACATCTTCCCCACTATAATAACGATTCCAACATCTTCCCGACTATAATAATGAACTCCAACATCTTCCCGACTATAATAACGACTCCAACATCTTCCCGACTATAATAACGAACTCCAACATCTTCCCCACTATAATAACGACTGCAGCATCTTCCACACTATAATAACGTCTCCAACATCTTCCCCACTATAGTAACGACTCCAACATGTACCCCACTATAATCACGACTCCAACATCTTCTCGACTATAATAACGATTCCAACATCTTCCCGACTATAATAATGAACTCCAACATCTTCCCGACTATAATAACGACTCCAACATCTTCCCGACTATAATAACGAACTCCAACATCTTCCCCACTATAATAACGACTGCAGCATCTTCCACACTATAATAACGTCTCCAACATCTTCCCCACTATAGTAACGACTCCAACATGTACCCCACTATAATCACGACTCCAACATCTTCTCGACTATAATAACGAACTCCAACATCTTCCCCACTATAATAAAGAACTCCAACATCTTCCCCAGTCTAATAACGAACTCCAACATCTTCCCCACTATAATAACGATTCCAACATCTTCCCGGCTGTAGTAACGAACTCCCACATCTGCCCCACTATCATTACGATCTCCAACATCTTCCCGACTATAATAAGGAGCTCCGACATCTTTCCCACTATAATAACGAACTCCAACATCTTCCCGACTTTAATAACGAACTCCAACATCGTCCCCGTTATAATAACGACTCCATGTTCCCCACTATAATCACGACTCCAACATCTTCTCGACTATAATAACGAACTCCGACATCTTCCCCACTATAATAACGAAGTCCAACATCTTCCCGACTATTGTAAGGAACTCCAACATCTTTCCCACTATAATAACGAACTCCAACATCTTCCCGACTTTAATAACGAACTCCAACATCTTCCCCACTATAATAACGACTGCAGCATCTTCCACGCTATAATAACGACTCCAACATCTTCCCGACTATAATAACGACTCCAACATCTTCCCGACTATAATAACGAACTCCAACATCTTCCCCACTATAATAACGACTCCAACATGTTCCCCACTATAATCACGACTCCAACATCTTCTCGACTATAATAACGACTCCAACATGTTCCCCACTATAATCACGACTCCAACATCTTCCCCACTATAATAACAATTCCAACATGTTCCCGACTGTAGTAACGAACTCCCACATCTGCCCCTCTATCATTACGATCTCCAACATCGTCCCGACTATAATAAGGAGCTCCGACATCTTTCCCACTATGATAACGAACTCCAACATCATCTCGACTTTAATAACGAACTCCAACATCTTCCCCACTGTAATAACGACTGCAGCATCTTCCACACTATAATAACGACTCCAGCATCTTCCCCACTATAATAACGACTCCAACATGTTCCCCACTATAATCACGACTCCAACATCTTCTCGACTATAATAACGACTCCAACATGTTCCCCACTATATTCACGACTCCAACATCTTCTTGACTGTAATAACGAACTCCAACATCTTCCCCACTATAATAAAGAACTCCAACATCTTCCACAGTCTAATAACGAACTCCAACATCTTCCCCACTATAATAACGATTCCAACATCTTCCCGGCTGTAGTAACGAACTCCCACATCTGCCCCACTATCATTACGATCTCCAACATCTTCCCGACTATAATAAGGAGCTCCGACATCTTTCCCACTATAATAACGAACTCCAACATCTTCCCGACTTTAATAACGAACTCCAACATTGTCCCCGTTATAATAACGACTCCATGTTCCCCACTATAATCACGACTCCAACATCTTCTCGACTATAATAACGAACTCCGACATCTTCCCCACTATAATAACGAAGTCCAACATCTTCCCGACTATTATAAGGAACTCCAACATCTTTCCCACTATACTAACGAACTCCAACATCTTCCCGACTTTAATAACGAACTCCAACATCTTCCCCACTATAATAACGACTCCAACATCTTCCCCACTATAATAACGACTTCAACATCTTCTCGACTATAATAACGATTCCAACATCTTCCCGACTATAATAAGGAGCTCCGACATCTTTCCCACTATAATAACGAACTCCAACATCTTCCCGACTTTAATAACGAACTCCAACATCGTCCCCGTTATAATAACGACTCCATGTTCCCCACTATAATCACGACTCCAACATCTTATCGACTATAATAACGAACACCGACATCTTCCCCACTATAATAACGAAGTCCAACATCTTCCCGACTATTATAAGGAACTCCAACATCTTTCCCACTATAATAACGAACTCCAACATCTTCCCGACTTTAATAACGAACTCCAACATCTTCCCCACTATAATAACGACTTCAACATCTTCTCGACTATAATAACGATTCCAACATCTTCCCCACTATAATAACGAACTCCAACATCTTCCCCTCTATAATAACGACTGCCGCATCTTCCACACTATAATAACGACTCCAACATCTTCCCGACTGTAATAACGACTCCAACATCTTCCCGACTGTAATAACGAACTCCAACATCTTCCCCACTATAATAACGACTCCAACATGTTCCCCACTATAATCACGACTCCAACATCTTCTCGACTATAATAACGACTCCAACATGTTCCCCACTATAATCACGACTCCAACATCTTCTTGACTATAATAACGAACTCCAACATCTTCCCCACTATAATAAAGAACTCCAACATCTTCCCCACTATAATAACGATTCCAACATCTTCCCGGCTGTAGTAACGAACTCCCACATCTGCCCCACTATCATTACGATCTCCAACATCTTCCCGACTATAATAAGGAGCTCCGACATCTTTCCCACTATAATAACGAACTCCAACATCGTCCCCGTTATAATAACGACTCCATGTTCCCCACTATAATCACGACTCCAACATCTTCTCGACTATAATAACGAACTCCGACATCTTCCCCACTATAATAACGAAGTCCAACATCTTCCCGACTATTATAAGGAACTCCAACATCTTTCCCACTATAATAAAGAACTCCAACATCTTCCCGACTTTAATAACGAACTCCAACATCTTCCCGACTTTAATAACGAACTCCAACATCTTCCCCACTATAATAACGACTCCAACATCTTCCCCACTATAATAACGACTTCAACATCTTCTCGACTATAATAACGATTCCAACATCTTCCCGACTATAATAAGGAGCTCCGACATCTTTCCCACTATAATAACGAACTCCAACATCTTCCCGACTTTAATAACGAACTCCAACATCGTCCCCGTTATAATAACGACTCCATGTTCCCCACTATAATCACGACTCCAACATCTTCCCGACTTTAATAACGAACTCCAACATCGTCCCCGTTATAATAACGACTCCATGTTCCCCACTATAATCACGACTCCAACATCTTCTCGACTATAATAACGAACTCCGACATCTTCCCCACTATAATAACGAAGTCCAACATCTTCCCGACTATTATAAGGAACTCCAACATCTTTCCCACTATAATAACGAACTCCAACATCTTCCCGACTTTAATAACGAACTCCAACATCTTCCCCACTATAATAACGAACTCCAACATCTTCCCCTCTATAATAACGACTGCCGCATCTTCCACACTATAATAACGACTCCAACATCTTCCCGACTGTAATAACGACTCCAACATCTTCCCGACTGTAATAACGAACTCCAACATCTTCCCCACTATAATAACGACTCCAACATGTTCCCCACTATAATCACGACTCCAACATCTTCTCGACTATAATAACGACTCCAACATGTTCCCCACTATAATCACGACTCCAACATCTTCTCGACTATAATAACGACTCCAACATGTTCCCCACTATATTCACGACTCCAACATCTTCTTGACTGTAATAACGAACTCCAACATCTTCCCCACTATAATAAAGAACTCCAACATCTTCCACAGTCTAATAACGAACTCCAACATCTTCCCCACTATAATAACGATTCCAACATCTTCCCGGCTGTAGTAACGAACTCCCACATCTGCCCAACTATCATTACGATCTCCAACATCTTCCCGACTATAATAAGGAGCTCCGACATCTTTCCCACTATAATAACGAACTCCAACATCTTCCCGACTTTAATAACGAACTCCAACATTGTCCCCGTTATAATAACGACTCCATGTTCCCCACTATAATCACGACTCCAACATCTTCTCGACTATAATAACGAACTCCGACATCTTCCCCACTATAATAACGAAGTCCAACATCTTCCCGACTATTATAAGGAACTCCAACATCTTTCCCACTATACTAACGAACTCCAACATCTTCCCGACTTTAATAACGAACTCCAACATCTTCCCCACTATAATAACGACTCCAACATCTTCCCCACTATAATAACGACTTCAACATCTTCTCGACTATAATAACGATTCCAACATCTTCCCGACTATAATAAGGAGCTCCGACATCTTTCCCACTATAATAACGAACTCCAACATCTTCCCGACTTTAATAACGAACTCCAACATCGTCCCCGTTATAATAACGACTCCATGTTCCCCACTATAATCACGACTCCAACATCTTATCGACTATAATAACGAACACCGACATCTTCCCCACTATAATAACGAAGTCCAACATCTTCCCGACTATTATAAGGAACTCCAACATCTTTCCCACTATAATAACGAACTCCAACATCTTCCCGACTTTAATAACGAACTCCAACATCTTCCCCACTATAATAACGACTTCAACATCTTCTCGACTATAATAACGATTCCAACATCTTCCCCACTATAATAACGAACTCCAACATCTTCCCCTCTATAATAACGACTGCCGCATCTTCCACACTATAATAACGACTCCAACATCTTCCCGACTGTAATAACGACTCCAACATCTTCCCGACTGTAATAACGAACTCCAACATCTTCCCCACTATAATAACGACTCCAACATGTTCCCCACTATAATCACGACTCCAACATCTTCTCGACTATAATAACGACTCCAACATGTTCCCCACTATAATCACGACTCCAACATCTTCTTGACTATAATAACGAACTCCAACATCTTCCCCACTATAATAAAGAACTCCAACATCTTCCCCACTATAATAACGATTCCAACATCTTCCCGGCTGTAGTAACGAACTCCCACATCTGCCCCACTATCATTACGATCTCCAACATCTTCCCGACTATAATAAGGAGCTCCGACATCTTTCCCACTATAATAACGAACTCCAACATCGTCCCCGTTATAATAACGACTCCATGTTCCCCACTATAATCACGACTCCAACATCTTCTCGACTATAATAACGAACTCCGACATCTTCCCCACTATAATAACGAAGTCCAACATCTTCCCGACTATTATAAGGAACTCCAACATCTTTCCCACTATAATAAAGAACTCCAACATCTTCCCGACTTTAATAACGAACTCCAACATCTTCCCGACTTTAATAACGAACTCCAACATCTTCCCCACTATAATAACGACTCCAACATCTTCCCCACTATAATAACGACTTCAACATCTTCTCGACTATAATAACGATTCCAACATCTTCCCGACTATAATAAGGAGCTCCGACATCTTTCCCACTATAATAACGAACTCCAACATCTTCCCGACTTTAATAACGAACTCCAACATCGTCCCCGTTATAATAACGACTCCATGTTCCCCACTATAATCACGACTCCAACATCTTCCCGACTTTAATAACGAACTCCAACATCGTCCCCGTTATAATAACGACTCCATGTTCCCCACTATAATCACGACTCCAACATCTTCTCGACTATAATAACGAACTCCGACATCTTCCCCACTATAATAACGAAGTCCAACATCTTCCCGACTATTATAAGGAACTCCAACATCTTTCCCACTATAATAACGAACTCCAACATCTTCCCGACTTTAATAACGAACTCCAACATCTTCCCCACTATAATAACGAACTCCAACATCTTCCCCTCTATAATAACGACTGCCGCATCTTCCACACTATAATAACGACTCCAACATCTTCCCGACTGTAATAACGACTCCAACATCTTCCCGACTGTAATAACGAACTCCAACATCTTCCCCACTATAATAACGACTCCAACATGTTCCCCACTATAATCACGACTCCAACATCTTCTCGACTATAATAACGACTCCAACATGTTCCCCACTATAATCACGACTCCAACATCTTCTTGACTATAATAACGAACTCCAACATCTTCCCCACTATAATAAAGAACTCCAACATCTTCCCCAGTCTAATAACGAACTCCAACATCTTCCCCACTATAATAACGATTCCAACATCTTCCCGGCTGTAGTAACGAACTCCCACATCTGCCCCACTATCATTACGATCTCCACCATCTTCCCGACTATAATAAGGAGCTCCGACATCTTTCCCACTATAATAACGAACTCCAACATCGTCCCCGTTATAATAACGACTCCATGTTCCCCACTATAATCACGACTCCAACATCTTCTCGACTATAATAACGAACTCCGACATCTTCCCCACTATAATAACGAAGTCCAACATCTTCCCGACTATTATAAGGAACTCCAACATCTTTCCCACTATAATAAAGAACTCCAACATCTTCCCGACTTTAATAACGAACTCCAACATCTTCCCGACTTTAATAACGAACTCCAACATCTTCCCCACTATAATAACGACTCCAACATCTTCCCCACTATAATAACGACTTCAACATCTTCTCGACTATAATAACGATTCCAACATCTTCCCGACTATAATAAGGAGCTACGACATCTTTCCCACTATAATAACGAACTCCAACATCTTCCCGACTTTAATAACGAACTCCAACATCGTCCCCGTTATAATAACGACTCCATGTTCCCCACTATAATCACGACTCCAACATCTTCCCGACTTTAATAACGAACTCCAACATCGTCCCCGTTATAATAACGACTCCATGTTCCCCACTATAATCACGACTCCAACATCTTCTCGACTATAATAACGAACTCCGACATCTTCCCCACTATAATAACGAAGTCCAACATCTTCCCGACTATTATAAGGAACTCCAACATCTTTCCCACTATAATAACGAACTCCAACATCTTCCCGACTTTAATAACGAACTCCAACATCTTCCCCACTATAATAACGACTTCAACATCTTCTCGACTATAATAACGATTCCAACATCTTCCCGACTATACTAAGGAGCTCCGACATCTTTCCCACTATAATAACGAACTCCAACATCTTCCCGACATTAATAACGAACTCCAACATCGTCCCCGTTATAATAACGACTCCATGTTCCCCACTATAATCACGACTCCAACATCTTCTCGACTATAATAACGAACACCGACATCTTCCCCGCTATAATAACGAAGTCCAACATCTTCCCGACTATTATAAGGAACTCCAACATCTTTCCCACTATAATAACGAACTCCAACATCTTCCCGACTTTAATAACGAACTCCAACATCTTCCCCACTATAATAACGACTTCAACATCTTCTCGACTATAATAACGATTCCAACATCTTCCCCACTATAATAACGAACTCCAACATCTTCCCCTCTATAATAACGACTGCCGCATCTTCCACACTATAATAACGACTCCAACATCTTCCCGACTGTAATAACGACTCCAACATCTTCCCGACTATAATAACGAACTCCAACATCTTCCCCACTATAATAACGACTCCAACATGTTCCCCACTATAATCACGACTCCAACATCTTCTCGACTATAATAACGACTCCAACATGTTCCCCACTATAATCACGACTCCAACATCTTCTTGACTATAATAACGAACTCTAACATCTTCCCCACTATAATAAAGAACTCCAACATCTTCCCCAGTCTAATAACGAACTCCAACATCTTCCCCACTATAATAACGATTCCAACATCTTCCCGGCTGTAGTAACGAACTCCCACATCTGCCCCACTATCATTACGATCTCCAACATCTTCCCGACTATAATAAGGAGCTCCGACATCTTTCCCACTATAATAACGAACTCCAACATCTTCCCGACTTTAATAACGAACTCCAACATCGTCCCCGTTATAATAACGACTCCATGTTCCCCACTATAATCACGACTCCAACATCTTATCGACTATAATAACGAACACCGACATCTTCCCCACTATAATAACGAAGTCCAACATCTTCCCGACTATTATAAGGAACTCCAACATCTTTCCCACTATAATAACGAACTCCAACATCTTCCCGACTTTAATAACGAACTCCAACATCTTCCCCACTATAATAACGACTTCAACATCTTCTCGACTATAATAACGATTCCAACATCTTCCCCACTATAATAACGAACTCCAACATCTTCCCCTCTATAATAACGACTGCCGCATCTTCCACACTATAATAACGACTCCAACATCTTCCCGACTGTAATAACGACTCCAACATCTTCCCGACTGTAATAACGAACTCCAACATCTTCCCCACTATAATAACGACTCCAACATGTTCCCCACTATAATCACGACTCCAACATCTTCTCGACTATAATAACGACTCCAACATGTTCCCCACTATAATCACGACTCCAACATCTTCTTGACTATAATAACGAACTCCAACATCTTCCCCACTATAATAAAGAACTCCAACATCTTCCCCACTATAATAACGATTCCAACATCTTCCCGGCTGTAGTAACGAACTCCCACATCTGCCCCACTATCATTACGATCTCCAACATCTTCCCGACTATAATAAGGAGCTCCGACATCTTTCCCACTATAATAACGAACTCCAACATCGTCCCCGTTATAATAACGACTCCATGTTCCCCACTATAATCACGACTCCAACATCTTCTCGACTATAATAACGAACTCCGACATCTTCCCCACTATAATAACGAAGTCCAACATCTTCCCGACTATTATAAGGAACTCCAACATCTTTCCCACTATAATAAAGAACTCCAACATCTTCCCGACTTTAATAACGAACTCCAACATCTTCCCGACTTTAATAACGAACTCCAACATCTTCCCCACTATAATAACGACTCCAACATCTTCCCCACTATAATAACGACTTCAACATCTTCTCGACTATAATAACGATTCCAACATCTTCCCGACTATAATAAGGAGCTCCGACATCTTTCCCACTATAATAACGAACTCCAACATCTTCCCGACTTTAATAACGAACTCCAACATCGTCCCCGTTATAATAACGACTCCATGTTCCCCACTATAATCACGACTCCAACATCTTCCCGACTTTAATAACGAACTCCAACATCGTCCCCGTTATAATAACGACTCCATGTTCCCCACTATAATCACGACTCCAACATCTTCTCGACTATAATAACGAACTCCGACATCTTCCCCACTATAATAACGAAGTCCAACATCTTCCCGACTATTATAAGGAACTCCAACATCTTTCCCACTATAATAACGAACTCCAACATCTTCCCGACTTTAATAACGAACTCCAACATCTTCCCCACTATAATAACGAACTCCAACATCTTCCCCTCTATAATAACGACTGCCGCATCTTCCACACTATAATAACGACTCCAACATCTTCCCGACTGTAATAACGACTCCAACATCTTCCCGACTGTAATAACGAACTCCAACATCTTCCCCACTATAATAACGACTCCAACATGTTCCCCACTATAATCACGACTCCAACATCTTCTCGACTATAATAACGACTCCAACATGTTCCCCACTATAATCACGACTCCAACATCTTCTTGACTATAATAACGAACTCCAACATCTTCCCCACTATAATAAAGAACTCCAACATCTTCCCCAGTCTAATAACGAACTCCAACATCTTCCCCACTATAATAACGATTCCAACATCTTCCCGGCTGTAGTAACGAACTCCCACATCTGCCCCACTATCATTACGATCTCCACCATCTTCCCGACTATAATAAGGAGCTCCGACATCTTTCCCACTATAATAACGAACTCCAACATCGTCCCCGTTATAATAACGACTCCATGTTCCCCACTATAATCACGACTCCAACATCTTCTCGACTATAATAACGAACTCCGACATCTTCCCCACTATAATAACGAAGTCCAACATCTTCCCGACTATTATAAGGAACTCCAACATCTTTCCCACTATAATAAAGAACTCCAACATCTTCCCGACTTTAATAACGAACTCCAACATCTGCCCGACTTTAATAACGAACTCCAACATCTTCCCCACTATAATAACGACTCCAACATCTTCCCCACTATAATAACGACTTCAACATCTTCTCGACTATAATAACGATTCCAACATCTTCCCGACTATAATAAGGAGCTACGACATCTTTCCCACTATAATAACGAACTCCAACATCTTCCCGACTTTAATAACGAACTCCAACATCGTCCCCGTTATAATAACGACTCCATGTTCCCCACTATAATCACGACTCCAACATCTTCCCGACTTTAATAACGAACTCCAACATCGTCCCCGTTATAATAACGACTCCATGTTCCCCACTATAATCACGACTCCAACATCTTCTCGACTATAATAACGAACTCCGACATCTTCCCCACTATAATAACGAAGTCCAACATCTTCCCGACTATTATAAGGAACTCCAACATCTTTCCCACTATAATAACGAACTCCAACATCTTCCCGACTTTAATAACGAACTCCAACATCTTCCCCACTATAATAACGACTTCAACATCTTCTCGACTATAATAACGATTCCAACATCTTCCCGACTATACTAAGGAGCTCCGACATCTTTCCCACTATAATAACGAACTCCAACATCTTCCCGACATTAATAACGAACTCCAACATCGTCCCCGTTATAATAACGACTCCATGTTCCCCACTATAATCACGACTCCAACATCTTCTCGACTATAATAACGAACACCGACATCTTCCCCGCTATAATAACGAAGTCCAACATCTTCCCGACTATTATAAGGAACTCCAACATCTTTCCCACTATAATAACGAACTCCAACATCTTCCCGACTTTAATAACGAACTCCAACATCTTCCCCACTATAATAACGACTTCAACATCTTCTCGACTATAATAACGATTCCAACATCTTCCCCACTATAATAACGAACTCCAACATCTTCCCCTCTATAATAACGACTGCCGCATCTTCCACACTATAATAACGACTCCAACATCTTCCCGACTGTAATAACGACTCCAACATCTTCCCGACTATAATAACGAACTCCAACATCTTCCCCACTATAATAACGACTCCAACATGTTCCCCACTATAATCACGACTCCAACATCTTCTCGACTATAATAACGACTCCAACATGTTCCCCACTATAATCACGACTCCAACATCTTCTTGACTATAATAACGAACTCTAACATCTTCCCCACTATAATAAAGAACTCCAACATCTTCCCCAGTCTAATAACGAACTCCAACATCTTCCCCACTATAATAACGATTCCAACATCTTCCCGGCTGTAGTAACGAACTCCCACATCTGCCCCACTATCATTACGATCTCCAACATCTTCCCGACTATAATAAGGAGCTCCGACATCTTTCCCACTATAATAACGAACTCCAACATCTTCCCGACTTTAATAAACAACTCCAACATCGTCCCCGTTATAATAACGACTCTATGTTCCCCACTATAATCACGACTCCAACATCTTCTCGACTATAATAACGAACTCCGACATCTTCCCCAATATAATAACGAAGTCCAACATCTTCCCTACTATTATAAGGAACTCCAACATCTTTCCCACTATAATAACGAACTCCAACATCTTCCCGACTTTAAAAACGAACTCCAACATCTTCCCCACTATAATAACGACTTCAACATCTTCTCGACTATAATAACGATTCCAACATCTTCCCCACTATAATAACGAACTCCAACATCTTCCCCTCTATAATAACGACTGCAGCATCTTCCACACTATAATAACGACTCCAACATCTTCCCGACTATAATAACGACTCCAACATCTTCCCGACTATAATAACGAACTCCAACATCTTCCCCACTATAATAACGACTCCAACATGTTCCCCACTATAATCACGACTCCAACATCTTCTCGACTATAATAACGACTCCAACGTCCTCACTATAATCACGACTCCAACATCTTCCCCACTATAATAACAATTCCAGCATCTTCCCGACTGTAGTAACGAACTCCCACATCTGCCCCTCTATCATTACGATCTCCAACATCGTCCCGACTATAATAAGGAGCTCCGACATCTTTCCCACTATAATAACGAACTCCAACATCTTCCCGAATTTAATAGCGAACTCCAACATCGTCCCCGTTATAATAACGACTCCATGTTCCCCACTAAAATAACGACTCCAACATCTTCCCCACTATAATAAAGAACTCCAACATCTTCCCCAGTCTAATAACGAACTCCAACATCTTCCCCACTATAATAACGACTCCAACATCTTCCCCACTATAATAACGACTTCAACATCTTCTCGACTATAATAACGATTCCATCATCTTCCCCACTATAATAACGAACTCCAACATCTTCCCCTCTATAATAACGACTGCAGCATCTTCCACACTATAATAACGACTCCAACATCTTCCCGACTATAATAACGACTCCAACATCTTCCCGACTATAATAACGAACTCCAACATCTTCCCCACTATAATAACGACTCCAACATGTTCCCCACTATAATCACGACTCCAACATCTTCTCGACTATAATAACGACTCCAACATGTTCCCCACTATAATAACAATTCCAACATCTTCCCGACTGTAGTAACGAACTCCCACATCTGCCCCTCTATCATTACGATCTCCAACATCTTCCCGACTATAATAAGGAGCTCCGACATCTTTCCCACTATAATAACGAACTCCAACATCTTTCCGACTTTAATAACGAACTCCAACATCGTCCCCGTTATAATAACGACTCCATGTTCCCCACTATTTTCACGACTCCAACATCTTCTCGACTATAATAACGAACTCCGACATCTTCCCCACTATAATAACGAAGTCCAACATCTTCCCGACTATTATAAGGAACTCCAACATCTTTCCCACTATAATAAAGAACTCCAACATCCTCCCGACTTTAATAACGAACTCCAACATCTTCCCCACTATAATAACGACTCCAACATCTTCCCCACTATAATAACGACTTCAACATCTTCTCGACTATAATAACGATTCCAACATCTTCCCGACTATAATAAGGAGCTCCGACATCTTTCCCACTATAATAACGAACTCCAACATCTTCCCGACTTTAATAACGAACACCAACATCGTCCCCGTTATAATAACGACTCCATGTTCCCCACTATAATCACGACTCCAACATCTTCTCGACTATAATAACGAACTCCGACATCTTCCCCAATATAATAACGAAGTCCAACATCTTCCCGACTATTATAAGGAACTCCAACATCTTTCCCACTATAATAACGAACTCCAACATCTTCCCGACTATAATAACGATTCCAACATCTTCCCCACTATAATAACGAACACCAACATCTTCCCCTCTATAATATCGACTGCAGCATCTTCCACACTATAATAACGACTCCAACATCTTCCCGACTATAATAACGACTCCAACATCTTCCCGACTATAATAACGAACTCCAACATCTTCCCCACTATAATAACGACTCCAACATGTTCCCCACTATAATCACGACTCCAACATCTTCTCGACTATAATAACGACTCCAACATGTTCCCCACTATAATCACGACTCCAACATCTTCCCCACTATAATAACAATTCCAACATGTTCCCGACTGTAGTAACGAACTCCCACATCTGCCCCTCTATCATTACGATCTGCAACATCTTCCCGACTATAATAACGACTCCAACATCTTCTCGACTATAATAACGAACTCCAACATCTTCCCGACTATAATAACGAACTCCAACATCTTCCCCACTATAATAACGACTCCAACATCTTCCCGAGTATAGTAACGAACTGCAACATCTTCTCGACTATAATAACGAACTCCAACATCTTCTCGACTATAATAACGACTCCAACATATTCTCGAGTATAATAACGACTCCAACATCTTCCCGACTATAATACCGACTCCAACATCTTCCCGACTATAATAACGAACTCCAACATCTTCTCGACTATAATAACGACTCCAACATCTTCCCGACTATAATAACGAACTCCAACATCTTCTCGACTGTAATAACTAACTCCAACATCTTCCCGAATTTAGTAACGAACTAAAACATCTTCCCCACTATAATAACGACTCCAACATCTTCCCGACTATAGTAACGAACTCCAACATCTTCCCGACTATAATAACGACTCCAACATCTTCCCCACTATAATAACGACTCCAACATGTTCCCGACTATAGTAACGAACTGCAACATGTTCTCGACTATAATAACGACTCCAACATGTTCCCCACTATATTCACGACTCCAACATCTTCTTAACTATAATAACGAACTCCAACATCTTCCCCACTATAATAAAGAACTCCAACATCTTCCCCAGTCTAATAACGAACTCCAACATCTTCCCCACTATAATAACGATTCCAACATCTTCCCGGCTGTAGTAACGAACTCCCACATCTGCCCCACTATCATTACGATCTCCAGCATCTTCCCGACTATAATAAGGAGCTCCGACATCTTTCCCACTATAATAACGAACTCCAACATCTTCCCGACTTTAATAACGAACTCCAACATCTTCCCGACTAAAATAACGAACTCCAACATCTTTCCCACTATAATAACGAACTCCAACAGCTTCCCGACTATTATAAGGAACTCCAACATCTTCCCCACTATATTAACGACTCCAACATCTTCCCGACTATAATAACGAACTCCAACATCTTCCCCATATAATAACGATTCCAACCTCTTCCCCACTATAATAACGACTCCAACATCTTCTCGACTATCATAACGATTCCAAAATCTTCCCGACTGTAATAACGAACTACAACAGCTTCCCGACTATTATGAGGAACTCCAACATCTTCCCCACTATATTAACGACTCCAACATCTTCCCGACTATAATAACGAACTCCAACATCTTCCCCACTATAATAACGATTCCAACATCTTCCCGACTATAATAATGAACTCCAACATCTTCCCGACTATAATAACGACTCCAACATCTTCCCGACTATAATAACGAACTCCAACATCTTCCCCACTATAATAACGACTGCAGCATCTTCCACACTATAATAACGTCTCCAACATCTTCCCCACTATAGTAACGACTCCAACATGTACCCCACTATAATCACGACTCCAACATCTTCTCGACTATAATAACGAACTCCAACATCTTCCCCACTATAATAAAGAACTCCAACATCTTCCCCAGTCTAATAACGAACTCCAACATCTTCCCCACTATAATAACGATTCCAACATCTTCCCGGCTGTAGTAACGAACTCCCACATCTTTCCCACTATAATAACGAACTCCAACATCTTCCCGACTTTAATAACGAACTCCAACATCGTCCCCGTTATAATAACGACTCCATGTTCCCCACTATAATCACGACTCCAACATCTTCTCGACTATAATAACGAACTCCGACATCTTCCCCACTATAATAACGAAGTCCAACATCTTCCCGACTATTATAAGGAACTCCAACATCTTTCCCACTATAATAACGAACTCCAACATCTTCCCGACTTTAATAACGAACTCCAACATCTTCCCCACTATAATAACGACTGCAGCATCTTCCACACTATAATAACGACTCCAACATCTTCCCGACTATAATAACGACTCCAACATCTTCCCGACTATAATAACGAACTCCAACATCTTCCCCACTATAATAACGACTCCAACATGTTCCCCACTATAATCACGACTCCAACATCTTCTCGACTATAATAACGACTCCAACATGTTCCCCACTATAATCACGACTCCAACATCTTCCCCACTATAATAACAATTCCAACATGTTCCCGACTGTAGTAACGAACTCCCACATCTGCCCCTCTATCATTACGATCTCCAACATCGTCCCGACTATAATAAGGAGCTCCGACATCTTTCCCACTATAATAACGAACTCCAACATCTTCCCGACTTTAATAACGAACTCCAACATCTTCCCCACTGTAATAACGACTGCAGCATCTTCCACACTATAATAACGACTCCAGCATCTTCCCCACTATAATAACGACTCCAACATGTTCCCCACTATAATCACGACTCCAACATCTTCTCGACTATAATAACGACTCCAACATGTTCCCCACTATATTCACGACTCCAACATCTTCTTGACTGTAATAACGAACTCCAACATTTTCCCCACTATAATAAAGAACTCCAACATCTTCCACAGTCTAATAACGAACTCCAACATCTTCCCCACTATAATAACGATTCCAACATCTTCCCGGCTGTAGTAACGAACTCCCACATCTGCCCCACTATCATTACGATCTCTAACATCTTCCCGACTATAATAAGGAGCTCCGACATCTTTCCCACTATAATAACGAACTCCAACATCTTCCCGACTTTAATAACGAACTCCAACATCGTCCCCGTTATAATAACGACTCCATGTTCCCCACTATAATCACGACTCCAACATCTTCTCGACTATAATAACGAACTCCGACATCTTCCCCACTATAATAACGAAGTCCAACATCTTCCCGACTATTATAAGGAACTCCAACATCTTTCCCACTATACTAACGAACTCCAACATCTTCCCGACTTTAATAACGAACTCCAACATCTTCCCCACTATAATAACGACTTCAACATCTTCTCGACTATAATAACGATTCCAACATCTTCCCCACTATAATAACGAACTCCAACATCTTCCCCTCTATAATAACGACTGCCGCATCTTCCACACTATAATAACGACTCCAACATCTTCCCGACTGTAATAACGACTCCAACATCTTCCCGACTGTAATAACGAACTCCAACATCTTCCCCACTATAATAACGACTCCAACATGTTCCCCACTATAATCACGACTCCAACATCTTCTCGACTATAATAACGACTCCAACATGTTCCCCACTATAATCACGACTCCAACATCTTCTTGACTATAATAACGAACTCCAACATCTTCCCCACTATAATAAAGAACTCCAACATCTTCCCCAGTCTAATAACGAACTCCAACATCTTCCCCACTATAATAACGATTCCAACATCTTCCCGGCTGTAGTAACGAACTCCCACATCTGCCCCACTATCATTACGATCTCCAACATCTTCCCGACTATAATAAGGAGCTCCGACATCTTTCCCACTATAATAACGAACTCCAACATCTTCCCGACTTTAATAACGAACTCCAACATCGTCCCCGTTATAATAACGACTCCATGTTCCCCACTATAATCACGACTCCAACATCTTCTCGACTATAATAACGAACACCGACATCTTCCCCACTATAATAACGAAGTCCAACATCTTCCCGACTATTATAAGGAACTCCAACATCTTTCCCACTATAATAACGAACTCCAACATCTTCCCGACTTTAATAACGAACTCCAACATCTTCCCCACTATAATAACGACTTCAACATCTTCTCGACTATAATAACGATTCCAACATCTTCCCCACTATAATAACGAACTCCAACATCTTCCCCTCTATAATAACGACTGCCGCATCTTCCACACTATAATAACGACTCCAACATCTTCCCGACTGTAATAACGACTCCAACATCTTCCCGACTGTAATAACGAACTCCAACATCTTCCCCACTATAATAACGACTCCAACATGTTCCCCACTATAATCACGACTCCAACATCTTCTCGACTATAATAACGACTCCAACATGTTCCCCACTATAATCAAGACTCCAACATCTTCTTGACTATAATAACGAACTCCAACATCTTCCCCACTATAATAAAGAACTCCAACATCTTCCCCAGTCTAATAACGAACTCCAACATCTTCCCCACTATAATAACGATTCCAACATCTTCCCGGCTGTAGTAACGAACTCCCACATCTGCCCCACTATCATTACGATCTCCAACATCTTCCCGACTATAATAAGGAGCTCCGACATCTTTCCCACTATAATAACGAACTCCAACATCGTCCCCGTTATAATAACGACTCCATGTTCCCCACTATAATCACGACTCCAACATCTTCTCGACTATAATAACGAGCTCCGACATCTTCCCCACTATAATAACGAAGTCCAACATCTTCCCGACTATTATAAGGAACTCCAACATCTTTCCCACTATAATAAAGAACTCCAACATCTTCCCGACTTTAATAACGAACTCCAACATCTTCCCGACTTTAATAACGAACTCCAACATCTTCCCCACTATAATAACGACTCCAACATCTTCCCCACTATAATAACGACTTCAACATCTTCTCGACTATAATAACGATTCCAACATCTTCCCGACTATAATAAGGAGCTCCGACATCTTTCCCACTATAATAACGAACTCCAACATCTTCCCGACTTTAATAACGAACTCCAACATCGTCCCCGTTATAATAACGACTCCATGTTCCCCACTATAATCACGACTCCAACATCTTCCCGACTTTAATAACGAACTCCAACATCGTCCCCGTTATAATAACGACTCCATGTTCCCCACAATAATCACGACTCCAACATCTTCTCGACTATAATAACGAACACCGACATCTTCCCCGCTATAATAACGAAGTCCAACATCTTCCCGACTATTATAAGGAACTCCAACATCTTTCCCACTATAATAACGAACTCCAACATCTTCCCGACTTTAATAACGAACTCCAACATCTTCCCCACTATAATAACGACTTCAACATCTTCTCGACTATAATAACGATTCCAACATCTTCCCCACTATAATAACGAACTCCAACATCTTCCCCTCTATAATAACGACTGCCGCATCTTCCACACTATAATAACGACTCCAACATCTTCCCGACTGTAATAACGACTCCAACATCTTCCCGACTATAATAACGAACTCCAACATCTTCCCCACTATAATAACGACTCCAACATGTTCCCCACTATAATCACGACTCCAACATCTTCTCGACTATAATAACGACTCCAACATGTTCCCCACTATAATCACGACTCCAACATCTTCTTGACTATAATAACGAACTCCAACATCTTCCCCACTATAATAAAGAACTCCAACATCTTCCCCAGTCTAATAACGAACTCCAACATCGTCCCCACTATAATAACGATTCCAACATCTTCCCGGCTGTAGTAACGAACTCCCACATCTGCCCCACTATCATTACGATCTCCAACATCTTCCCGACTATAATAAGGAGCTCCGACATCTTTCCCACTATAATAACGAACTCCAACATCTTCCCGACTTTAATAACGAACTCAAACATCGTCCCCGTTATAATAACGACTCCATGTTCCCCACTATTTTCACGACTCCAACATCTTCTCGACTATAATAACGAACTCCGACATCTTCCCCACTATAATAACGAAGTCCAACATCTTCCCGACTATTATAAGGAACTCCAACATCTTTCCCACTATAATAAAGAACTCCAACATCTTCCCGACTTTAATAACGAACTCCAACATCTTCCCCACTATAATATCGACTCCAACATCTTCCCCACTATAATAACGACTTCAACATCTTCTCGACTATAATAACGATTCCAACATCTTCCCGACTATAATAAGGAGCTCCGACATCTTTCCCACTATAATAACGAACTCCAACATCTTCCCGACTTTAATAAACAACTCCAACATCGTCCCCGTTATAATAACGACTCTATGTTCCCCACTATAATCACGACTCCAACATCTTCTCGACTATAATAACGAACTCCGACATCTTCCCCAATATAATAACGAAGTCCAACATCTTCCCGACTATTATAAGGAACTCCAACATCTTTCCCACTATAATAACGAACTCCAACATCTTCCCGACTTTAATAACGAACTCCAACATCTTCCCCACTATAATAACGACTTCAACATCTTCTCGACTATAATAACGATTCCAACATCGTCCCCACTATAATAACGAACTCCAACATCTTCCCCTCTATAATAACGACTGCAGCATCTTCCACACTATAATAACGACTCCAACATCTTCCCGACTATAATAACGACTCCAACATCTTCCCGACTATAATAACGAACTCCAACATCTTCCCCACTATAATAACGACTCCAACATGTTCCCCACTATAATCACGACTCCAACATCTTCCCGACTTTAATAACGAACTCCAACATCGTCCCCGTTATAATAACGACTCCATGTTCCCCACTATAATCACGACTCCAACATCTTCTCGACTATAATAACGAACACCGACATCTTCCCCGCTATAATAACGAAGTCCAACATCTTCCCGACTATTATAAGGAACTCCAACATCTTTCCCACTATAATAACGAACTCCAACATCTTCCCGACTTTAATAACGAACTCCAACATCTTCCCCACTATAATAACGACTTCAACATCTTCTCGACTATAATAACGATTCCAACATCTTCCCCACTATAATAACGAACTCCAACATCTTCCCCTCTATAATAACGACTGCCGCATCTTCCACACTATAATAACGACTCCAACATCTTCCCGACTGTAATAACGACTCCAACATCTTCCCGACTATAATAACGAACTCCAACATCTTCTCGACTATAATAACGACTCCAACATGTTCCCCACTATAATCACGACTCCAACATCTTCTTGACTATAATAACGAACTCCAACATCTTCCCCACTATAATAAAGAACTCCAACATCTTCCCCAGTCTAATAACGAACTCCAACATCTTCCCCACTATAATAACGATTCCAACATCTTCCCGGCTGTAGTAACGAACTCCCACATCTGCCCCACTATCATTACGATCTCCAACATCTTCCCGACTATAATAAGGAGCTCCGACATCTTTCCCACTATAATAACGAACTCCAACATCTTCCCGACTTTAATAACGAACTCAAACATCGTCCCCGTTATAATAACGACTCCATGTTCCCCACTATTTTCACGACTCCAACATCTTCTCGACTATAATAACGAACTCCGACATCTTCCCAACTATAATAACGAAGTCCAACATCTTCCCGACTATTATAAGGAACTCCAACATCTTTCCCACTATAATAAAGAACTCCAACATCTTCCCGACTTTAATAACGAACTCCAACATCTTCCCCACTATAATATCGACTCCAACATCTTCCCCACTATAATAACGACTTCAACATCTTCTCGACTATAATAACGATTCCAACATCTTCCCGACTATAATAAGGAGCTCCGACATCTTTCCCACTATAATAACGAACTCCAACATCTTCCCGACTTTAATAAACAACTCCAACATCGTCCCCGTTATAATAACGACTCTATGTTCCCCACTATAATCACGACTCCAACATCTTCTCGACTATAATAACGAACTCCGACATCTTCCCCAATATAATAACGAAGTCCAACATCTTCCCGACTATTATAAGGAACTCCAACATCTTTCCCACTATAATAACGAACTCCAACATCTTCCCGACTTTAATAACGAACTCCAACATCTTCCCCACTATAATAACGACTTCAACATCTTCTCGACTATAATAACGATTCCAACATCTTCCCCACTATAATAACGAACTCCAACATCTTCCCCTCTATAATAACGACTGCAGCATCTTCCACACTATAATAACGACTCCAACATCTTCCCGACTATAATAACGACTCCAACATCTTCCCGACTATAATAACGAACTCCAACATCTTCCCCACTATAATAACGACTCCAACATGTTCCCCACTATAATCACGACTCCAACATCTTCTCGACTATAATAACGACTCCAACAAGTCCTCACTATAATCACGACTCCAACATCTTCCCCACTATAATAACAATTCCAACATCCTCCCGACTGTAGTAACGAACTCCCACATCTGCCCCTCTATCATTACGATCTCCAACATCGTCCCGACTATAATAAGGAGCTCCGACATCTTTCCCACTATAATAACGAACTCCAACATCTTCCCGAATTTAATAACGAACTCCAACATCGTCCCCGTTATAATAACGACTCCATGTTCCCCACTATAATAACGACTCCAACATCTTCCCCACTATAATAAAGAACTCCAACATCTTCCCCAATCTAATAACGAACTCCAACATCTAACCCACTATAATAACGACTCCAACATCTTCCCCACTATAATAACGACTTCAACATCTTCTCGACTATAATAACGATTCCATCATCTTCCCCACTATAATAACGAACTCCAACATCTTCCCCTCTATAATAACGACTGCAGCATCTTCCACACTATAATAACGACTCCAACATCTTCCCGACTATAATAACGACTCCAACATCTTCCCGACTATAATAACGAACTCCAACATCTTCCCCACTATAATAACGACTCCAACATGTTCCCCACTATAATCACGACTCCAACATCTTCTCGACTATAATAACGACTCCAACATGTTCCCCACTATAATAACAATTCCAACATCTTCCCGACTGTAGTAACGAACTCCCACATCTGCCCCTCTATCATTACGATCTCCAACATCTTCCCGACTATAATAAGGAGCTCCGACATCTTTCCCACTATAATAACGAACTCCAACATCTTTCCGACTTTAATAACGAACTCCAACATCGTCCCCGTTATAATAACGACTCCATGTTCCCCACTATTTTCACGACTCCAACATCTTCTCGACTATAATAACGAACTCCGACATCTTCCCCACTATAATAACGAAGTCCAACATCTTCCCGACTATTATAAGGAACTCCAACATCTTTCCCACTATAATAAAGAACTCCAACATCCTCCCGACTTTAATAACGAACTCCAACATCTTCCCCACTATAATAACGACTCCAACATCTTCCCCACTATAATAACGACTTCAACATCTTCTCGACTATAATAACGATTCCAACATCTTCCCGACTATAATAAGGAGCTCCGACATCTTTCCCACTATAATAACGAACTCCAACATCTTCCCGACTTTAATAACGAACACCAACATCGTCCCCGTTATAATAACGACTCCATGTTCCCCACTATAATCACGACTCCAACATCTTCTCGACTATAATAACGAACTCCGACATCTTCCCCAATATAATAACGAAGTCCAACATCTTCCCGACTATTATAAGGAACTCCAACATCTTTCCCACTATAATAACGAACTCCAACATCTTCCCGACTTTAATAACGAACTCCAACATCTTCCCCACTATAATAACGACTTCAACATCTTCTCGACTATAATAACGATTCCAACATCTTCCCCACTATAATAACGAACACCAACATCTTCCCCTCTATAATATCGACTGCAGCATCTTCCACACTATAATAACGACTCCAACATCTTCCCGACTATAATAACGACTCCAACATCTTCCCGACTATAATAACGAACTCCAACATCTTCCCCACTATAATAACGACTCCAACATGTTCCCCACTATAATCACGACACAACATCTTCTCGACTATAATAACGACTCCAACATGTTCCCCACTATAATCACGACTCCAACATCTTCCCCACTATAATAACAATTCCAACATGTTCCCGACTGTAGTAACGAACTCCCACATCTGCCCCTCTATCATTACGATCTCCAACATCTTCCCGACTATAATAACGACTCCAACATCTTCTCGACTATAATAACGAACTCCAACATCTTCCCGACTATAATAACGAACTCCAACATCTTCCCCACTATAATAACGACTCCAACATCTTCCCGAGTATAGTAACGAACTGCAACATCTTCTCGACTATAATAACGAACTCCAACATCTTCTCGACTATAATAACGACTCCAACATATTCTCGAGTATAATAACGACTCCAACATCTTCCCGACTATAATACCGACTCCAACATCTTCCCGACTATAATAACGAACTCCAACATCTTCTCGACTATAATAACGAACTCCAACATCTTCCCCACTATAATAACGACTCCAACATCCTCCCGACTATAATAACGAACACCAACATCTTCCCGACTATAATAACGACTCCAACATCTTCCCGAGTATAGTAACGAACTGCAACATCTTCTCGACTATAATAACGACTCCAACATCTTCCCGAGTATAGTAACGAACTGCAACATCTTCTCGACTATAATAACGACTCCAACATCTTCCCGACTATAATAACGACTCCAACATCTTCCCGACTATAATAAAGAACTCCAACATCTTCCCCAGTCTAATAACGAACTCCAACATCTTCCCCACTATAATAACGATTCCAACATCTTCCCGGCTGTAGTAACGAACTCCCACATCTGCCCCACTATCATTACGATCTCCAACATCTTCATGACTATAATAACGACTCCAACATCTTCTCAACTATAATAACGATTCCAAAATCTTCCCGACTGTAATAACGAACTACAACAGCTTCCCGACTATTATAAGGAACTCCAACATCTTCCCCACTATATTAACGACTCCAACATCTTCCCGACTATAATAACGAACTCCAACATCTTCCCCATATAATAACGATTCCAACATCTTCCCCACTATAATAACGACTCCAACATCTTCTCGACTATAATAACGATTCCAAAATCTTCCCGACTGTAATAACGAACTACAACCGCTTCCCGACTATTATAAGGAACTCCAACATCTTCCCCACTATATTAACGACTCCAACATCTTCCCGAATATAATAACGAACTCCAACATCTTCCCCACTATAATAACGACTCCAACATGTTCCCCACTATAATAACGAACTCCAACATCTTCCCCACTATAATAACGATTCCAACATCTTCCCGACTATAATAACGAACTCCAACATCTTCCCCACTATAATAACGACTGCAGCATCTTCCCCACTATAATAACGATTCCAACATCTTCCCGGCTGTAGTAACGAACTCCCACATCTGCCCCACTATCATTACGATCTCCAACATCTTCCCGACTATAATAATGAGCTCCGACATCTTTCCCACTATAATAACGAACTCCAACATCTTCCCGACTTTAATAACGAACTCCAACATCGTCCCCGTTATAACAACGACTCCATGTTCCCCACTATAATCACGACTCCAACATCTTCTCGACTATAATAACGAACTCCGACATCTTCCCCACTATAATAACGAAGTCCAACATCTTCCCGACTATTATAAGGAACTCCAACATCTTTCCCACTATAATAACGGACTCCAACATCTTCCCGACTTTAATAACGAACTCCAACATCTTCCCCACTATAATAACGACTCCAACATCTTCCCCACTATAATAACGACTTCAACATCTTCTCGACTATAATAACGATTCCAACATCTTCCCGACTATTATAAGGAACTCCAACATCTTCCCCACTATATTAACGACTCCAACATCTTCCCGACTATAATAACGACTTCAACGTCTTCTCGACTATAATAACGATTCCAACATCTTCCCCACTATAATAACGAACTCCAACATCTTCAACTCTATAATAACGACTGCCGCATCTTCCACACTATAATAACGACTCCAACATCTTCCCGACTATTATAAGGAACTCCAACATCTTTCCCACTATAATAACGAACTCCAACATCTTCCCGACCTTAATAACGAACTCCAACATCTTCCCCACTATAATAAGCACTTCAACATCTTCTCGACTATAATAACGATTCCAACATCTTCCCCACTATAATAACGAACTCCAACATCTTCCCCTCTATAATAACGACTGCCGCATCTTCCACACTATAATAACGACTCCAACATCTTCCCCACTATAATAACGAACTCCAACATCTTCCCCTCTATAATAACGACTGCAGCATCTTCCACACTATAATAACGACTCCAACATCTTCCCGACTATAATAACGACTCCAACATCTTCCCGACTATAATAACGAACTCCAACATCTTCCCCACTATAATAACGACTCCAACATGTTCCCCACTATAATCACGACTCCAACATCTTCTCGATTATAATAACGACTCCAACAAGTCCCCACTATAATCACGACTCCAACATGTTCCCCACTATAATAAAGAACTCCAACATCTTCCCCAGTCTAATAACGAACTCCAACATCTTCCCCACTATAATAACAATTCCAACATCTTCCCGACTGTAGTAACGAACTCCCACATCTGCCCCTCTATCATTACGATCTCCAACATCGTCCCGACTATAATAAGGAGCTCCGACATCTTTCCCACTATAATAACGAACTCCAACATCTTCCCGAATTTAATAACGAACTCCAACATCGTCCCCGTTATAATAACGACTCCATGTTCCCCACTATAATAACGACTCCAACATCTTCCCCACTATAATAAAGAACTCCAACATCTTCCCCAGTCTAATAACGAACTCCAACATCTTCCCCACTATAATAACGACTCCAACATCTTCCCCACTATAATAACGACTTCAACATCTTCTCGACTATAATAACGATTCCATCATCTTCCCCACTATAATAACGAACTCCAACATCTTCCCCTCTATAATAACGACTGCAGCATCTTCCACACTATAATAACGACTCCAACATCTTCCCGACTATAATAACGACTCCAACATCTTCCCGACTATAATAACGAACTCCAACATCTTCCCCACTATAATAACGACTCCAACATGTTCCCCACTATAATCACGACTCCAACATCTTCTCGACTATAATAACGACTCCAACATGTTCCCCACTATAATAACAATTCCAACATCTTCCCGACTGTAGTAACGAACTCCCACATCTGCCCCTCTATCATTACGATCTCCAACATCTTCCCGACTATAATAAGGAGCTCCGACATCTTTCCCACTATAATAACGAACTCCAACATCTTTCCGACTTTAATAACGAACTCCAACATCGTCCCCGTTATAATAACGACTCCATGTTCCCCACTATTTTCACGACTCCAACATCTTCTCGACTATAATAACGAACTCCGACATCTTCCCCACTATAATAACGAAGTCCAACATCTTCCCGACTATTATAAGGAACTCCAACATCTTTCCCACTATAATAAAGAACTCCAACATCCTCCCGACTTTAATAACGAACTCCAACATCTTCCCCACTATAATAACGACTCCAACATCTTCCCCACTATAATAACGACTTCAACATCTTCTCGACTATAATAACGATTCCAACATCTTCCCGACTATAATAAGGAGCTCCGACATCTTTCCCACTATAATAACGAACTCCAACATCTTCCCGACTTTAATAACGAACACCAACATCGTCCCCGTTATAATAACGACTCCATGTTCCCCACTATAATCACGACTCCTACATCTTCTCGACTATAAT
Source organism: Hypanus sabinus (assembly GCF_030144855.1). Classification (NCBI taxonomy): domain Eukaryota; kingdom Metazoa; phylum Chordata; class Chondrichthyes; order Myliobatiformes; family Dasyatidae; genus Hypanus; species Hypanus sabinus. The sequence goes on from NC_082724.1 coordinate 2,464,469, forward strand.
AACGAACTCCGACATCTTCCCCAATATAATAACGAAGTCCAACATCTTCCCGACTATTATAAGGAACTCCAACATCTTTCCCACTATAATAACGAACTCCAACATCTTCCCGACTTTAATAACGAACTCCAACATCTTCCCCACTATAATAACGACTTCAACATCTTCTCGACTATAATAACGATTCCAACATCTTCCCCACTATAATAACGAACACCAACATCTTCCCCTCTATAATATCGACTGCAGCATCTTCCACACTATAATAACGACTCCAACATCTTCCCGACTATAATAACGACTCCAACATCTTCCCGACTATAATAACGAACTCCAGCATCTTCCCCACTATAATAACGACTCCAACATGTTCCCCACTATAATCACGACTCCAACATCTTCTCGACTATAATAACGACTCCAACTTGTTCCCCACTATAATCACGACTCCAACATCTTCCCCACTATAATAACAATTCCAACATGTTCCCGACTGTAGTAACGAACTCCCACATCTGCCCCTCTATCATTACGATCTCCAACATCTTCCCGACTATAATAACGACTCCAACATCTTCTCGACTATAATAACGAACTCCAACATCTTCCCGACTATAATAACGAACTCCAACATCTTCCCCACTATAATAACGACTCCAACATCTTCCCGAGTATAGTAACGAACTGCAACATCTTCTCGACTATAATAACGAACTCCAACATCTTCTCGACTATAATAACGACTCCAACATATTCTCGAGTATAATAACGACTCCAACATCTTCCCGACTATAATACCGATTCCAACATCTTCCCGACTATAATAACGAACTCCAACATCTTCTCGACTATAATAACGAACTCCAACATCTTCCCCACTATAATAACGACTCCAACATCCTCCCGACTATAATAACGAACACCAACATCTTCCCGACTATAATAACGACTCCAACATCTTCCCGAGTATAGTAACGAACTGCAACATCTTCTCGACTATAATAACGACTCCAACATCTTCCCGACTATAATAACGAACTCCAACATCTTCTCGACTATAATAACGACTCCAACATCTTCCCGAATATAATAACGAACTCCAACATCTTCCCGACTGTAATAACGACTCCAACATCTTCCCGAATATAATAACGAACTCCAACATCTTCCCGACTATAATAACGACTCCAACATCTTCCCCACTATAATAACGACTCCAACATCTTCCCGAGTATAGTAACGAACTGCAACATCTTCTCGACTATAATAACGACTCCAACATCTTCCCGACTATAATAACGACTCCAACATCTTCCCGACTATAATAACGATTCCAACATCTTCCCGGCTGTAGTAACGAACTCCCACATCTGCCCCACTATCATTACGATCTCCAACATCTTCATGACTATAATAACGACTCCAACATCTTCTCAACTATAATAACGATTCCAAAATCTTCCCGACTGTAATAACGGACTACAACAGCTTCCCGACTATTATAAGGAACTCCAACATCTTCCCCACTATATTAACGACTCCAACATCTTCCCGACTATAATAACGAACTCCAACATCTTCCCCATATAATAACGATTCCAACATCTTCCCCACTATAATAACGACTCCAACATCTTCTCGACTACAATAACGATTCCAAAATCTTCCCGACTGTAATAACGAACTACAACAGCTTCCCGACTATTATAAGGAACTCCAACATCTTCCCCACTATATTAACGACTCCAACATCTTCCCGAATATAATAACGAACTCCAACATCTTCCCCACTATAATAACGACTCCAACATGTTCCCCACTATAATAACGAACTCCAACGTCTTCCCCACTATAATAACGATTCCAACATCTTCCCGACTATAATAACGAACTCCAACATCTTCCCCACTATAATAACGACTGCAGCATCTTCCCCACTATAATAACGATTCCAACATCTTCCCGGCTGTAGTAACGAACTCCCACATCTGCCCCACTATCATTACGATCTCCAACATCTTCCCGACTATAATAAGGAGCTCCGACATCTTTCCCACTATAATAACGAACTCCAACATCTTCCCGACTTTAATAACGAACTCCAACATCTTCCCCATATAATAACGATTCCAACATCTTCCCCACTATAATAACGACTCCAACATCTTCTCGACTACAATAACGATTCCAAAATCTTCCCGACTGTAATAACGAACTACAACAGCTTCCCGACTATTATAAGGAACTCCAACATCTTCCCCACTATATTAACGACTCCAACATCTTCCCGAATATAATAACGAACTCCAACATCTTCCCCACTATAATAACGACTCCAACATGTTCCCCACTATAATAACGAACTCCAACATCTTCCCCACTATAATAACGATTCCAACATCTTCCCGACTATAATAACGAACTCCAACATCTTCCCCACTATAATAACGACTGCAGCATCTTCCCCACTATAATAACGATTCCAACATCTTCCCGGCTGTAGTAACGAACTCCCACATCTGCCCCACTATCATTACGATCTCCAACATCTTCCCGACTATAATAAGGAGCTCCGACATCTTTCCCACTATAATAACGAACTCCAACATCTTCCCGACTTTAATAACGAACTCCAACATCGTCCCCGTTATAATAACGACTCCATGTTCCCCACTATAATCACGACTCCAACATCTTCTCGACTATAATAACGAACTCCGACATCTTCCCCACTATAATAACGAAGTCCAACATCTTCCCGACTATTATAAGGAACTCCAACATCTTTCCCACTATAATAACGGACTCCAACATCTTCCCGACTTTAATAACGAACTCCAACATCTTCCCCACTATAATAACGACTCCAACATCTTCCCCACTATAATAACGACTTCAACATCTTCTCGACTATAATAACGATTCCAACATCTTCCCGACTATTATAAGGAACTCCAACATCTTCCCCACTATATTAACGACTCCAACATCTTCCCGACTATAATAACGACTTCAACGTCTTCTCGACTATAATAACGATTCCAACATCTTCCCCACTATAATAACGAACTCCAACATCTTCAACTCTATAATAACGACTGCCGCATCTTCCACACTATAATAACGACTCCAACATCTTCCCGACTATTATAAGGAACTCCAACATCTTTCCCACTATAATAACGAACTCCAACATCTTCCCGACCTTAATAACGAACTCCAACATCTTCCCCACTATAATAACCACTTCAACATCTTCTCGACTATAATAACGATTCCAACATCTTCCCCACTATAATAACGAACTCCAACATCTTCCCCTCTATATTAACGACTGCCGCATCTTCCACACTATAATAACGACTCCAACATCTTCCCGACTGTAATAACGACTCCAACATCTTCCCGACTATGATAACGAACTCCAACATCTTCCCCACTATAATAACGACTCCAACATGTTCCCCACTATAATCACGACTCCAACATCTTCTCGACTATAATAACGACTCCAACATGTTCCCCACTATAATCACGACTCCAACATCTTCTTGACTATAATAACGAACTCCAACATCTTCCCCACTATAATAAAGAACTCCAACATCTTCCCCAGTCTAATAACGAACTCCAACATCTTCCCCACTATAATAACGATTCCAACATCTTCCCGGCTGTAGTAACGAACTCCCACATCTGCCCCTCTATCATTACGATCTCCAACATCTTCCCGACTATAATAAGGAGCTCCGACATCTTTCCCACTATAATAACGAACTCCAACATCGTCCCCGTTATAATAACGACTCCATGTTCCCCACTATAATCACGACTCCAACATCTTCTCGACTGTAATAACGAACTCCGACATCTTCCCCACTATAATAACGAACTCCAACATCTTCTCGACTATAATAACGACTCCAACATCTTCCCGACTATAATAACGACTCCAACATCTTCTCGACTATAATAACGAACTCCAACATCTTCTCGACTATAATAACGACTCCAACATCTTCCCGACTATAATAACGACTCCAACATCTTCCCGACTATAATAACGAACTCCAACATCCTCCCGACTATAATAACGAACTCCAACATCTTCCCTACTATGATAACGACTCCAACGTCTTCCCGACTATAATAACGACTCCAACGTCTTCCCGACTATAATAACGACTCCAACGTCTTCCCGACTATAATAACGACTCCAACATCTTCCCCACTATATTAACGACTCCAACGTCTTCTGGACTATAATAAGGAACTCCAACATCTTCCCAACACTGAAGTCAGGCTTGTAGGTTTCCACAAATAACAATGACGGAGGTGTGTTATGTTTAAGGGAAAAGGACTTTACATAATGAGATCATCACATCAAACCATTGAAGACAGGGAGATACATAGACACTTTATTGATTGCAAGGGAAGTTACAATTTCACAGTAGCATTACAAGTGCACAGATTTACAAATATTGGAAGATAAGTAATAAAGAATAAAAATAAGTTACTCTAAAAATAAGATGTACAATATTTACAATTGAAAGATTACAAGACCACTCCCTGCTGTGGGTTGACTCATTATAGAGCCTGATAGCTGATGGTAAGAATGACCTCATATAACAATTTTTGGACCAGCGTAGTTGTCTTAATGTGTTACTAAAAGTTCTCCTCTGTTCAGCCAAGAAGACATGCAGAGGGTGAGAAACATTGTCCAGAATTGCCAGGATTTTCCATATGGTCCTTTGTTCTACCACAGCCTCCAGTGTGTCCAGTTTGACTCCTATAACAGAGCCAGCCTTTCTAATCAGTTTATTGAGCCTGTTGGCATCACCAGTGCTGATGTCATTGCCCAGCACACCACCGCATAACAGATTGTACTGGCAACAACGGACTGGTCGAACATGTGAAGGAGAGGCCTGCATACTCCAAAGGACTTCAGTCTCCTCAGGAAGTAAAGACAACTGTGGTCCTTCTTGTACACGGTCTCTGAGTTGGTGCTCCACTCAAGTCTGTCATCCAGGTTCACCCCCAGGTAGCTGTAGGTTCTCACCACATCCATGTCTTCATCATCAATAGTAACAGGGAGCAGTGCAGGCTCAGTCTTCCTAAAGTCCATCACCATCTCCTTTGTCTTACTGATGTTGAGCTGCAGATGATTCAGCTTGCACCATTTGACAAAGTCCTGCACCAGGGACTTGTATTCATCCTCCTATTATATATCCAACTATTGCTGAGTCAGAGAATTTCTGCAGATGACATGACTCAGTGTTGTATCTAATGTCTGAGGTACACCGGGTAACCAGGAAGGGAGCCAATACAGTCCCCCGTGGGGCCCCAGTGCCACTTATCGCCATGTCTGAAGCCTCACAAACTGTGGTCTACCAGTCAGGTAGACCATTATCCAGGATACAATGGAAGTGCCAGTCTGCATTGAACAGAGCTTCTCCCCCCGCAGTGAGGGCTGTATGGAATTGAAGCAACTTGAGAAATCAAAAGGCATGATCCTCTCCGTGCTGCCCTGCTTATCCCAACGGGAGTAGGCTCTGTTCAGCAGGTGGATGACAGCATCGTCAACTCCAATGTGCTCCTGGTAGGCAAACTGCAGGGGATGGAGGGCTGATCTGACCAGGGGTCGGAGGTGATCCAGAACCAGCCTCTCTAGGGTTTTTCTGATGTGTGAGGTCAGGACCACTGGACAGTGGTCATACAAGACTTTTTGTTGACCCTTCTTGGGGCCTGGGACCACACATGATGTTTTCCACACAGTCGGGACCCTTTCCAGGCTGAGACTCAGATTGAAAATGCGCTGGAGAACTCCACACAGCTGCTCAACACACTCCTTCAGGACCTTGAGGTTCAAACCATTCGGTCCCATAGCTTCACCGGTCTGAATTTCCTCAGAGCTCTTCTCACCTGCTCAGTAGTGAAGGTGAGTCCATGATGACTGGGGAGCTGGTGGAAGGTGAGGGCTGGGAGAGGTGAAGATCTGGACGATAGCCGTTGGTATGTGGAGGTGTGGGTGGTAGATGCAGGACAAGGAGGGGAGGTAGACAGTTGTAGCTTGTGTTGTTCATCTACATATTGAACTGGAGAGGGGAAGGGAGGAGGGAATCCTTTAATTTCCCACTAATTTTTGCTGTATTATATGCCCCCTCTTTTGCTTTTATGCTGTCTTTGACTTCCCTTGTCAGCCATGATGGGGTGGTAAATTGGATTAGTAACTATGCGGATGATATTTAGGTGGTGTTGTGGATAATTAAGTAGGTTTTCAAAGCTTGCAGAGAGATTTAGGCCAGTTAGAAGAGTGGGCTGAAAGATGGCAGATGGAGTTTAATGCTGATAAGTGTGAGGTGCTACATTTTGGTAGGACTAATCAAAATAGGACATACATGGTAAATTGTAGGGCATTGAAGAATGCAGTAGAACAGAGTGATCTAGGAATAATGGTGCATAGTTCCCTGAAGGTGGAATCTCATGTGGATAGGGTGGTGAAGAAAGCTTTTGGTATGCTGGCCTTTATAAATCAGAGCATTGAGTGTAGGAGTTGGGATGTAATGGTAAAATTGTACAAGGCATTGGTGAAGCTGAATTTGGAGTATTGTGTACAGTTCTGGTCACTGAATTATAGGAAAGATGTCAATAAAATAGAGAGAATACAAAGGAGATTTACTAGAATGTTACCTGGGTTTCAGCATCTAAGTTACAGAAAAAGGTTGAACAAGTTAGGTCTTGATAGAGGTATTTAAAATTATGAGGGGGATAGATAGAGTTGACGTGGATAGGCTTTTTCCATTGAGAGTACGGGAGATTCAAACAAGATGACATGAGTTGAGAGTTAAGGGGCAAAAGTTTAGGGGTAACGCGAGGGGGTACTTCTTTACTCAGAGAGTGGTAGCTGTGTGGAACGAGCTTCCAGTAGAAGTGGTAGAGGCAGGTTCGATTTTGTCATTTAAAAAAAATTGGATAGGTATATGGACAGGAAAGGAATTGAGGATTATGGGCTGAGTGCGGGCCAGTGGGACTAGATGAGAGTAAGCGTTCGGCATGGACTAGAAGGGCTGACATGGCCTGTTTCCGTACTGTAATTGTTATATGTTATAAGATTGAATTATCCTCCTTTAGAATATTTCTTCATCTTTGGGATGGAACTGTCCTGCACCTTCTGAATTGTCTCAGAAACTCCAGCTATTGCTGCTCTGTCATCCACCCTGCTAGTACCCCTCCCAATCGATTTTGCCAGCTCCCCTCTCATGCCTCTGTAATTCCCTTTACTCCACTGTAATACTGACACATCTGACTTTAGCTTCTCCTTCTCAAATTGCAGTGTGAATTCGATCATATTATGATTATAGCTTCCGAAGGGTTCCTTTACCTTGAACTCCAGTTCCTTATACAACACACAGTCCAGAATAGTTGATCTCCGAATGGGCTCCACCACAAGCTGCTCTGAAACCCATCTCAAAGGCATTCTCCAAATTCTCTCTTCTGGGATTCAGCATCCTCCATGACTATTGTAACATCGCCCTTTGTACATGCCTTTTCCACCTCCTTTTGTAGTTTGTAGCCCACATCCTGGCTACTGTCTGGAAGCCTGTATATAATGCCCATCAGGGTCTTTCTTAAATCTACCTAAAACATTCCATATCTCCTCATCTTACGTCACCTCTTTCTAATGATTTGATTTAATGTTTTACCAACAAAGCCACCCCATCCTCTCTGCCTACATGCCCATCCTTTTGATACAATCCTTGGATTGTATCCTTGGATGTTAAGCTCCCGGCTTTAACCTTCTCTAAGCCACCACTCAGTGATTCCCACAACGTCACAGTACCTGCCAATCTCTAACTTAGCTACAAGATCATCTGCCGTATTCCGTATACTCCAAGCATTCAAATATAACACCTTCTGTCCTCTATTCATCACTCTTGACAATTTTGCCCCCGTGTTACACTTCAACTCATCCCACTGACTGCAATGTTGCCTACCATCTGCCTGTCCTTCCTCACTACCCACTGTATCGAGTTGTACACCAACTGCCCTCATCCTCAGCCCTAGCACACTGGTTCCCATCCTGCTGCCAAATTAGTTTAAACCATCCCCAACACTTCTAGCAAACCTGCCTGCTAGGATATTTGACCCCTGGAGTTCAGTTGTAACCCATTCCTTTTGCATTTGTCATACTTTCCCCAGAAGAGATCTAGGACTAGCTGGGTGAGCACTGTGGTCAACTTGGACTGGCTGGGCCAAAAGGCCTGGATCCACACTGTCTGGCTCTCTGTCTGCAGCCTAGCCCAGCTCATTCATTCAGGACCACAGGGATCCGGTTTCCTTGTTTTCTTCATTCCATGACGTGATATTCCTGGAAAACCTGATCATGGGATGTGTATTTATAAAGAATAGGGCTCTGTTTACAAACCACCAACCTCCAGTGGCCTCCAGCAGCTGGTAACCAGGGGCAACGTGTTGGTGCACAGTGTGCCCCAGTACTGATGGAAGTCTAGGAGCCTAGTCCAGGCCCCTGTCCAACAACCATTCCCAATGTGGATGACACAGTAAAGCAGCAGAGAGACGTCCAGACAGAACATGGAAAAGAGCGACACAGAACGAACAGCTGAACAGTGATCCGTCCAGCTCAGAAACAGGCTCTTTGGCCCATCAAGTCTGTACTAACTGCCAATTCCTATGACCGCACATTGAAAAAGGGCATTAGTTCAAAATTAGAAATTCAAAATTAGGAACAAATTAGACCATTTAGCCCATCGAGACTGCTCTGCCATTCAATCATGGTTGATCCTTTATCCCCTCCTCTGCCCCACTCCCTGGCCAACCTTTGATGTTGTGCCCAATCAAGAACCTATCAAGCTCTACTTTAAATACATCTAATGACCTGGCCTCCACAGCTGTTTGTGGGAATAAATTTCACAAATTCACCACCTCAGGCTAAAGAAATTTCTCCGCATCTCTGTTTTGAATGGATTCCTCTAACTTGAGGCTGTGTCCTCTTGTCCTAGACCCCCCCACAATGGGAAACATCCTTTCCACATCTACTCTGTCTAGGCCAGGGGTCGGCAACCCGCGGCTCTGGAGCCGCATGCAGCTCTTTCATCTCTGTGATGCAGCTCCCCGTGGTTTGTTAGTTTTTGAAATGTAATTCGAAATTTGAAGATTATGGTGATCTTGTACAATCTAAATAAAACGTTGTGGAGACCCCATTTCCTGGCACATCCGAACCGGCTCACAATTAGCCACCGTTCTGGCTAAGGGAGATAGCCTACGGGGGTTTGTGAGTACGTGTCTTTTGGAGCATCCGCGCCCACGGGGCCGGGTTGAGGGAGGCTTTAAAGCAAAGCTGTTTAGTTCGAATAAAGCTACCTTTGACTGCAGTGTCTTTATTTTAGCGCTGCATGTAGCACACCACCACTACGTGTTTTTTATCGCTATTAATATACGTCACCACTGCCAATCCCTGACACCCGCCAGTGCGCGATTTCTTTTAATTCTTCGATCCAAGATAGACTAACTATGGAGTAACCTTCAACCCAACGTCTTTTTTTCGGAGTTCAAAATGTTTTTGTTGCATGCAGAAATGTAATTTCGTTTTCTCTGCAGGAGTTCATCAATTTCATAAATGTAACACATTATAGTTTGTTTATACATAGCATAAAGGCAAAAAAAACCGTTGTATGCAGTGTTATTTCATTTTAAATGTCAAACGGGTTTTGTGGCTCCCAGTGTTTTCTTTTCTGTGGGAAATGGGTGCATATGGCTCTTTCAGTGGTAAACGTTGCCGACCCCTGGTCGAAGCTTTTCGATATTCAAAGGGTTTCAATGAGATCGCACCTCATCCTTCTAAATTCCAGCAAGTACAGACCCAGAGCCATCAAACGTTCCTCATATGATAACACTCTCATTCCTGGAATCATCCTGGTGAACGTCCTCTGGACCCTCTTTAATGCCGGCACATCTTTTCTAAGATGAGGGGCCCAGAACTGTTCACATTACTCAAGATGAGGCCTCGCCAGTGCTTTATAAAGCCTCAGCATCACATCCTGCTCTTGTCCAGACCTCTTGAAATGAATGCTAACATGGCATTTGCCTTCCTCACCACCGACTCAACCTGCAGGTTAAACTTCAGGGTGTTCTGCACAAGGACTTCCAAGTCCCTTTGCATCTCAGATTATTGGACTCCACCCCCACCCCCATTTAGAAAATAGTCCACATATTTGTTTCTGCTACCAAAGTACATGAACGTGCATTTTCCAACATTGTATTTCATTTCAAAGGTTCAAACGTCCAGTTTAATGTCAGAGAAATGTATACAATATACATCCTGAAATGTTTTTTCTTCGCAACCATCCACGAAAACAGAGGAGTTCCCCAAAGAATGAATGAGAGTTAAATGTTAGACCCCCAAAGTACCCCCCCCAGCTTCCCTCCCTCCCATGCATAAGCAGCAGCAACAATTCCCCCTCCCCCACCAGCAAAGAAAAGCATCAGCACCCGTAACCGAGCACTCAAGTGTGATGAGCAAAGCATCAGCAAAGGCACAGGCTTGCAGTTAGCCCAGAAGCTTTGCATTTCTCCTGGTATATGACATTCCACAGTCTCTCCCCTCCCCTCCCTCCCTCCCTCCCTCCCCACTAATACGGGAGAAAGAGGTGTCTCCATTTTCCCAGCAAGTGGGGAGACATAACAAACAACTCGCTGGTTTACGATGTTAAAAGTCAGTTACATTGCTTTTTTCGAGCTCTGTGCCTGAAGGTCTCAAAGATCTCGGGTCTCCAGATACACAGGCTGTAGATATGTATATGTACTTTGATAATAAATTTACTTTGAACTTTCTGATGAGACAATAATAATCCATCTCCTCTCTCCACTCTTAGTCCTGGTCCTGCGTTTTAAACTGAAATGCTGACAATTCCTCTTGACCCACTGAGTTCCTCCTGAGCAACTTGTGTTGCTGCAGATTCCAGAATCTGCCGTCCCGTGTCACCTGAGATCTTAAACCACGAACCAGGACCACCCCTCTCATCTGTCGCCTTCCGGAAAGAAATTCTAAAGAGCAGCTGTTTTCACCAGAAGATTTAATGCTCCCTAGAAAAGTTGCACTCAAACAAGCCTACAATTGTGCCATAGAGACCATTATGACTGGTTGTTCCACTGTCTGGTTTGGAGGGGCCACTGCACAGCGTCGGGAAAAGCTACAGACAGTTGTAAATCTGCCAACTCCTCCATGGGCTCCAGACTCCCCAGCATTGATGACACCTTCAAAAGTCGATGCCTCAAAAAGGGGGCATCCATCATTATTGACCCCCATCACCAAGGACTTATCTTCTTCTCATAGCTACCATCAAGGAGCAGATACAGGAGCCTGAAGACACACACACAATGTTTCAGGAACAGATTCTTCCCCTCTGCCATCAGATCTCTGAATGGACAATGAACATGACCTCACTATTTTTGCTTTCTTTTGGCATGACTTATTTAATTTAATTTTATATATTGGTGGCATTTGTTCTCGTTGCCAGGTTACTGACTTACACAAGGCAGTTCTGCTCTCTCTGGCTCAGGGAAGTCAACATTGGCAATTATTTTTTTCTCTTCTTGGCTCTGGTCTGGCTGTCCAAGCAGAGGCACTGAAACAGGCCATTTGGCCCATTGAGTCTGTGTCAACCACCAAGAACATAACACTCCAAGTGCAGTCTCACTAATGTCTTGTATGGCTGCAATATTGTGTGTGCTGTACTCAAGATACACTGAGTGGTCAATTTATTAAGTACACCTCGTTAATGCAAATATCTAATTAGCCAATCATGTGGCTGATTAAAGCATGCAGACCTGGACAAGAGGTTCAGTTGTTGTCAGACCAAACATCAGAATGGGGAAGAAATGTGATCTAAGTGACTTTGACCATGGAATGATTGTTGGTGCCAGCTGGGGTGGTTTGAGTAGCTCAGAAATTGCTGATCTCCTGGGATTTTCATGAACAACAGCCTCTAGTATTTACAGAGAATGGTGTGAGAAACAAAAGCCACATCCAGAGAGCAGCAGTTCTGTGGGTGAAAACTCCTTATTAATGAGAGAGGTCAGAGGAGAATGGCCAGACTGGATCAAGCTGACAGTAACTCAAATAACCACACGTTACAACAGTGGTGTGCAGAAGAGCATCTCTGAATGCACAACACGTCGAATCTTGAAGTGGACAGGCTGCAGCAGCAGAAGTCCGGGAACATATATTCTGTGGCTGCATTATCAGGTAAAGGAGGTACAGAGTGGAGTACACTCGCATACTCAGAGCCCTGACTGATGAAAGCCACCTTCACCGTGCTCTCTCAGGAAACCACATACCTGTACTTCCAGACCCTTCTGCTCTGCACAGGAGGGATATAGAGTTGGGAAGGGGGTCCGTTTGACATTCGACAGAGTGGAAAATAGGAAGGTTGGCTGAGCTTAGCTCTTTACGGTTCGCCGTGAGCGCAGCCGAGTTTCGTTGGACCCTCTGGCCCTGGGCAGGTGATCAGACATTGTGCAAGACTTCAGACCCGAAAGAGAATTCCACAACTCAGCATTTTCCTCAGAAGGGTATTTAATGATTAAACTAAAGAAAAGGGCAGGCTCATTAATTTCGAACTCATGTTCTTTCCTCTCCGCTAAGCTGGAGCTCGATCGTTCTAGTTTTGTATTTCTTATAACAATACCGCTGCTGACCCATGCTGACCCAGCAGATTCAGCCACCTGCCCCAGCAAACATCTGGTGCTGACCCATGCTGCCCCACCAGATTCAGCCACCTGCCCCAGCAAACATCTGGTGCTGACCCATGCTGCCCCACCAGATTCAGCCACCTGCCCCAGCAAACATCTGATGCTGACCCATGCTGCCCCACCAGATTCAGCCACCTGCCCCAGCAAACATCTGGTGCTGACCCATACTGCGCCACCAGATTCAGCCACCTGCCCCAGCAAACATCTGGTGCTGACCCATGCTGTGCCACCCTACCCTGGCCACATCTCCCCAGGGATCTCTACAACACGTCTCCCAAGGGATTTCCCCACCTGCCCCAGCAAACATCTGGTGCTGACCCATGCTGCGCCACCCTACCCTGGCCACATCTCCCCAGGGATCTCTACAACACGTCTCCCAAGGGATTTCCCCACCTGCCCCAGCAAACATCTGGAGCTGTTTGCTGTTCTGCTCTAGGGCTTCCTTGTCCTCTGGAGGATTCTGGGATTCTTCCGGAACTCTCAGGTTTCAGATTCCGATTTATTTAACATGCGTCCATGGAACATGTACAGTGAAATGTCATCTTCATTTACAACCAACATACCCGAGGTCTTGCTGGGGGCAGCCCGCAAGTGCCTCCACCCATCCTGGCAGCAATGGAGCAAGCCCTCGTGGGTCAGCAAAGCACAACAGCGGCAGCAAAACAAGACCCCCTTGCCCCCTCACACTGCTCACACCTCCACTCACCCCCTCACAGGGCCCCTCCACATCTCTAATCTCGAGGCACTAGGTCTGACTTGCATACGGGCTCCATCCTCCAGACCACACTGACCCAGGGGCTTTGACTTCCAGGCTCTCTGACCGGTCTGCGACCTTCAGGGATTCCATCTTTGGTATCAACCCCAGGACTTGCCCAATACAGGAATCTGAACTCTGGCCTTCAGCCTCTGCAGGAAAGTGTGAGATGTTGTACTTTGGGAGGTCAAATGTAAGAGGAAATTGTACAGTGAATGGCAGAACCCTTGTACAGAGGGACCAAGTCCAAAGCTGTCTGAAGTGGTTGCACAAGCAGATAGGATGGTAATGGAGGTGCACTCTTTGCTTGCCCCAATCAGTCAGAGTATAGTCAGGAAGCCATGTCACAGCCATAGAAAACTTTGGCCAGACCACACTTCAGAATCAGAATCAGGTTTATTATCGCCATCAAGTGTCGTGAGATTTGTTAACTTAGCAGCAGCAGTTCAATACAATACATGATAATAGAGAAAAGAAAGAATAAAGAAGTAAAGAAATAGCAGTAAGTATGTATATGTATATTGAATAGATTAAAATTGTGTAAAAACTTAAGTAATATATATTTTTTAAAAGTGAGGTAGTGTTCATGGGTTCAATGTCCATTTAGGAATTGTATGGCAGAGGGGAGAAGCTGTTCCTGAATCGCTGAGGGTGGGTCTTCAGGCTCCTGTACCTCCTCCCTGATGGCAGAGGGGAGAAGCTGTTCCTGAATCGCTGAGTGTGGGTCTTCAGGCTCCTGTACCTCCCCCCTGATGGCAGAGGGGAGAAGCTGTTCCTGAATCGCTGAGTGTGGGTCTTCAGGCTCCTGGCAGTAACAATGAGCAGAGCCCATGCCCTGGGTGATGGGATCCTTTCATGGATGTCCCTACCTGAGACACTGCTCCGTGAACACTATGGAGGCTAGTACACAAGATGGAGCTGACTAATTTTACAGACTTCTGTAGCTTCTTGCAGTAACATTCCCCCCCACCATACCAGACAGTGATGCAGCCCTCCTTGTTTCACTTACAGAGTTTTTGAGTGTTTTAGTTAACAAACCAAATCTCCTCAAACTCCTAATGAAATACAGCCGCTGTCTTGCCGTCTTTATAGCTGCATCGATATGTTGGGATCAGATGAGATCCTCAGAGATCGCGACACCCAGGAACTGGAATTGGTTCTCTCTCCACTAATAACTCTGAGGATTGGCCTGTATTCCCTCATCTGACCATTCCTCAAGTTCACAATCAGCTCTGTGGTCTTACTGATGTTGAGTGCCAGGTTGTTGCTGTGACACCACTCAACCAGCTGGTATATCTTGCTCTTGTATGCCCTCTCACCTTCATCTGAAATTCCGAGAAGGATGTCGAGGCTTTGGAGAGGGTGCACAGAGGGTTCACCTGGACAGGGAATGGGGGGGTATGGACCATGGACAGACAGGGAACGGGGGGGGGGGGTATATGAACCATGGACAGACAGGGAATGGGGGGTATGGACCATGGACAGAGGGAATGGGGGGTATATGGACCATGGACAGACAGGAAATGGGGGGTATGGACCATGGACAGACAGGGAATGGGGGGGGTATGGACCATGGACAGACAGGGAATGGGGGGCGTATGGACCATGGACAGACAGGGAATGCGGGGTATATGGACCATGGACAGACAGGGAATGGGGGGGTATGGACCATGGACAGACAGGGAATGGGGGGTATGGACCATGGACAGACAGGGAATGGGGGGGCGTATGGACCATGGACAGACAGGAAATGCGGGGTATATGGACCATGGACAGACAGGGAATGGGGGGGTATGGACCATGGACAGGCAGGGAATGGGAGGGTATGGACCATGGACAGACAGGGAATGGGGGGTATGGACCATGGACAGACATGGAATGGCGGGTATGGACCATGGACAGACAGGGAATGGGGGGTATGGACCATGGACAGACAGGGAATGGGGGGCGTATGGCCCATGGACAGACAGGGAATGCGGGGTATATGGACCATGGACAGACAGGGAATGGGGGGGTATGGACCATGGACAGGCAGGGAATGGGAGGGTATGGACCATGGACAGACAGGGAATGGGGGGGTATGGACCATGGACAGACAGGGAATGGGGGGTATATGGACCATGGACAGACAGGAAATGCAGGGTATGGACCATGGACAGACAGGGAACGGGGGGTATGGACGATGGACAGACAGGGAACGGGAGGGTATGGACTATGGACAGACAGGGAACGGGGGGGGGGGGTATGGACCATGGACAGACAGGGAACGGGGGGTTTTATGAACCATGGACAGACAGGGAATGGGGGGGTATGGACCGTGGACAGACAGGGAACGGGGGGGTATGGACCGTGGACAGACAGAGAACGGGGGGGTATGGACCATGGACAGAGGGAATGGGGGGTATATGGACCATGGACAGACAGGGAACGGGGGGGTATGGACAGTGGACAGACAGGGAACAGGGGCGTATGGACCATAGACAGACAGGGAATGGGGGGTATGGACCATGGACAGACAGGGAATGGGGGGGGGTTATATGGACCATGGACAGACAGGGAGTGGGGGGTATATGGACCATGGACACACAGGGAATGGGGGGTTATGGACTATGGACAGACAGGGAATGGGGGGGGGGTTATATGGACCATGGACAGAAAGGGAATGGGAGGGTATGGACCATGGACAGACAGGGAATGGGGGGTATATGGACCATGGACAGACAGGGAATGGGGGGGGTATGGACCATGGACAGAAAGGTATTTGGGGTATATGACCATGGACAGACAGGGAATGGGGGGTATATGGACCATGGACAGACAGGGAATGGGGGGGGGTATGGACCATGGAGAGACAGGGAATGGGGGGGTATGGACCATGGACAGACAGGGAATGGGGGGGTATGGACCATGGACAGTCAGGGAATGGGGGGTTATGGACCATGGACAGACAGGGAATGGGGGGGTATGGACCATGGACAGAAAGGTATTGGGGGTATATGGACCATGGACAGACAGGGAATGGGGGATAGAGACCATGGACAGACATGGAAATGGGGGGTATATGGACCATGGACAGACAGGAAATGGAGGGTATGGACCATGGACAGACAGGGAACGGGGGGTATGGACCATGGACAGACAGGGAGTGGGGGGTATATGGACCATGGACAGACAGGGAATCGGGGAGATGGCCCATGGACAGACACGGAATGGGGGGGTATATGGACCATGGACAGACAGGGAATGGGGGAGTTGGACCATGGACAGACAGGGGGGTGGGGTTTATGGACCATGGACAGACA
Organism: Hypanus sabinus; assembly: GCF_030144855.1. Taxonomy (NCBI): domain Eukaryota; kingdom Metazoa; phylum Chordata; class Chondrichthyes; order Myliobatiformes; family Dasyatidae; genus Hypanus; species Hypanus sabinus. The sequence goes on from NC_082724.1 coordinate 2,481,296, forward strand.
GGGAATGGGGGGTATATGGGCCATGGACAGACAGGGAATGGGGGAGTTGGACCATGGACAGACAGGGGGGTGGGGTTTATGGACCATGGACAGACAGGGAGTGGGGGGTATATGGACCATGGACAGACAGGGAATGGGGGGTTATGGACTATGGACAGACAGGGAATGGGGGGGGGGGTTATATGGACCATGGACAGAAAGGGAATGGGGGGTTATGGACCATGGACAGACAGGGAATGGGGGGGTAGGGACCATGGACAGACAGGGAATGGGGGGGGGTGTATGGACCATGGACAGACAGGGAATGGGGGGGTATATGGACCATGGACAGACAGAGAATGGGGGAGATGGACCATGGACAGACAGGGAGTGGGGGGTATATGGACCATCGACAGACAGGGAATGGGGGGTTATGGACTATGGACAGACAGGGAATGGGGTGGGGTTATATGGACCATGTTCAGAAAGGGAATAGGGGGTAAAGGACCATGGACAGACAGGGAATGGGGGGGGGGGTATATGGACCATGGACAGACAGGGAATAGGCGGTATGGACCATGGACAGACAGGGAATGGGGGGGTACGGACCATGGACAGACAGGGAATGGGGGGGTATGGACCATGGACAGACAGGGAATGGGGGGGTATGGACCATGGACAGACAGGGAATGGGGGAGGGTATGGACCATGGACAGACAGGGAATAGGCGGTATGGACCATGGACAGACAGGGAATGGGGGGGGTATGGACCATGGACAGACAGGGAATGGGGGGGTATGGACCATGGACAGACTAGGAATGGGGGTGGTATGGACCATGGACAGACAGGGAATGGGGGGTTATGGACCATGGACAGACTAGGAATGGGGGCGGTATGGACCATGGACAGACAGGGAATGGGGGGGGTGTATGGACCATGGACAGACAGGGAATGGGGGGTATATGGACCATGGACAGACAGGGAATTGGGGGTATATGGACCATGGACAGACAGGGAATGGGGGGTATATGGAACATGGACAGACAGGGAGTGGGGGGTATATGGACCATGTTCAGAAAGGGAATGGGAGGGGTTATGGACCATGGACAGACAGGGAATGGGTGGTATTCGGACCATGGACAGATAGGGAGTGGGGGTGGTATATGGACCATGGACAGACAGGGAATGGGGGGTATATGGACCATGGACAGACAGGGGATGGGGGGTATATGGACCATGGACAGACAGGGAATCAGGGAGATGGCCCGTGGACAGACACGGAATGGGGGGAATATGGACCATGGACAGACAGGGAATGGAGGAGTTGGACCATGGACAGACAGGGGGGTGGGGTTTATGGACCATGGACAGACAGGGAATGGGGGGTATATGGACCATGGACAGACAGGGAATCAGGGAGATGGCCCATGGACAGACACGGAATGGGGGGAATATGGACCATGGACAGACAGGGAATGGGGGGGTATGGACCATGGACAGACAGGGAATGGGGGGAATATGGACCATGGACAGACAGGGAATGGGGGAGTTGGACCATGGACAGACAGGGGGGTGGGGTTTATGGACCATGGACAGACAGGGAATGGGGGGTATATGGACCATGGACAGACAGGGAATGGGGGGTATATGGACCATGGACAGAAAGGTATTGGGGGTATATGGACCATGGACAGACAGAGAATGGGGGTATATTGACCATGGACAGACAGGGATTTGGGGTATAGGGACCATGGACAGACAGGGAATGGGGGGATATGGACCATGGACAGACAGGGAATGGGGGGGGGTATGGACCATGGACAGACAGGGAATGGGGGGGGGGTATGGACCATGGACAGACAGAGAATGGGGGTATATTGACCATGGACAGACAGGGATTTGGGGTATAGGGACCATGGACAGACAGGGAATGGGGGGATATGGACCATGGACAGACATGGAAATGGGGGGATATGGACAATGGACAGACAGGGATTGGGGGGTATATGGACCATGGCAAGACAGGGAATCGGGGAGATGGACCATGGACAGACAGGGAATGGGGGGTATATGGACCATGGCAAGACAGGGAATCGGGGAGATGGACCATGGACAGACAGGGAATGGGGGGGTAGGGACCATGGACAGACAGGGAATGGGGGGGGTGTATGGACCATGGACAGACAGGGAATGGGGGGGTATATGGACCATGGACAGACAGGGAATGGGGGAGATGGACCATGGACAGACAGGGAGTGGGGGGTATATGGACCATCGACAGACAGGGAATGGGGGGTTATGGACTATGGACAGACAGGGAATGGGGTGGGGTTATATGGACCATGTTCAGAAAGGGAATAGGGGGTTATGGACCATGGACAGACAGGGAATGGGGGGGGGTATATGGACCATGGACAGACAGGGAATAGGCGGTATGGACCATGGACAGACAGGGAATGGGGGGGTACGGACCATGGACAGACAGGGAATGGGGGGGTATGGACCATGGACAGACAGGGAATGGGGGGGTATGGACCATGGACAGACAGGGAATGGGGGAGGGTATGGACCATGGACAGACAGGGAATAGGCGGTATGGACCATGGACAGACAGGGAATGGGGGGGGTATGGACCATGGACAGACAGGGAATTGGGGGGTATGGACCATGGACAGACTAGGAATGGGGGCGGTATGGACCATGGACAGACAGGGAATGGGGGGTTATTGACCATGGACAGACTAGGAATGGGGGCGGTATGGACCATGGACAGACAGGGAATGGGGGGGGTGTATGGACCATGGACAGACAGGGAATGGGGGGTATATGGACCATGGACAGACAGGGAATTGGGGGTATATGGACCATGGACAGACAGGGAATGGGGGGTATATGGAACATGGACAGACAGGGAGTGGGGTTATATGGACCATGGACAGACAGGGAATGGGGGGTTATGGACTATGGACAGACAGGGAATGGGGGGGGGGGTTATATGGACCATGTTCAGAAAGGGAATAGGGGGTTATGGACCATGGACAGACAGGGAATGGGTGCTATATGGACCATGGACAGACAGGGAATGGGGGGGGGTATATGGACTATGGACAGACAGGGAATGGGGGGGTACGGACCATGGACAGACTAGGAATGGGGGCGGTATGGACCATGGACAGACAGGGAATGGGGGGGTATGGACCATGGACAGACAGGGAATGGGGGGTATATGGACCATGGACAGACAGGGAATTGGGGGTATATGGACCATGGACAGACAGGGAATGGGGGGTATATGGAACATGGACAGACAGGGAGTGGGGGGTATATGGACCATGGACAGACAGGGAGTGGGGGGTATATGGACCATGGACAGACAGGGAATGGGGGGTTATGGACTATGGACAGACAGGGAATGGGGTGGGGTTATATGGACCATGTTCAGAAAGGGAATGGGGGGGTTATGGACCATGGACAGACAGGGAATGGGTGGTATTCGGACCATGGACAGACAGGGAGTGGGGTGGGGTATGGACCATGACAGACAGGGAATGGGGGAGATGGACCATGGACAGACAGGGAGTGGGGGGGCGTTTAGACCATGGACAGACAGGGAATAGGCGGTATGGACCATAGACAGACTGGGAATGGGGGGGTACGGACCATGGACAGACTAGGAATGGGGGGGTACGGACCATGGACAGACAGGGAATTGGGGGGGGGTATGGACCATGGACAGACTGGGAATGGGGGGGGTACGGACCATAGACAGACTGGGAATGGGGGGGGTATGGACCATAGACAGACTGGGAATGGGGGGGGTATGGACCATGGACAGACAGGGAATTGGGGGGGGTATGGGCCATGGACAGACAGGGAATGGGGGGGTATGGACCATGGACTGACAGGGAGTGGGGGGTATATGGAACATGGACAGACAGGGAGTGGGGGGTATATGGACCATGGACAGACAGGGAGTGAGGGGTATATGGACCATGGACAGACAGGGTATGGGGGGTATATGGACCATGGACAGACAGGGAATCGGGGAGATGGACCATGGACAGACAGGGAATGGGGGGGTATGGACCATGGACAGACAGGATGTGGGGGGGTATATGGACCATGGACAGACAGGGAATGGGGGAGATGGACCATGGACAGACAGGGAATGGGGGTGGTATAGACCATGGATAGACAGGGAATGGGGGTATATGGACCATGGACAGACAGGGAGTGGGGGGTATATGGACCATGTTCAGAAAGGGAATGGGAGGGGTTATGGACCATGGACAGACAGGGAATGGGTGGTATTCGGACCATGGACAGATAGGGAGTGGGGGTGGTATATGGACCATGGACAGACAGGGAATGGGGGGTATATGGACCATGGACAGACAGGGGATGGGGGGTATATGGACCATGGACAGACAGGGAATCAGGGAGATGGCCCGTGGACAGACACGGAATGGGGGGAATATGGACCATGGACAGACAGGGAATGGAGGAGTTGGACCATGGACAGACAGGGGGGTGGGGTTTATGGACCATGGACAGACAGGGAATGGGGGGTATATGGACCATGGACAGACAGGGAATCAGGGAGATGGCCCATGGACAGACACGGAATGGGGGGAATATGGACCATGGACAGACAGGGAATGGGGGGGTATGGACCATGGACAGACAGGGAATGGGGGGAATATGGACCATGGACAGACAGGGAATGGGGGAGTTGGACCATGGACAGACAGGGGGGTGGGGTTTATGGACCATGGACAGACAGGGAATGGGGGGTATATGGACCATGGACAGACAGGGAATGGGGGGTATATGGACCATGGACAGACAGGTATTGGGGGTATATGGACCATGGACAGACAGAGAATGGGGGTATATTGACCATGGACAGACAGGGATTTGGGGTATAGGGACCATGGACAGACAGGGAATGGGGGGATATGGACCATGGACAGACAGGGAATGGGGGGGGGTATGGACCATGGACAGACAGGGAATGGGGGGGTATGGACCATGGACAGACAGAGAATGGGGGTATATTGACCATCGACAGACAGGGATTTGGGGTATAGGGACCATGGACAGACAGGGAATGGGGGGATATGGACCATGGACAGACATGGAAATGGGGGGATATGGACAATGGACAGACAGGGATTGGGGGGTATATGGACCATGGCAAGACAGGGAATCGGGGAGATGGACCATGGACAGACAGGGAATGGAGGGTATATGGACCATGGCAAGACAGGGAATCGGTGAGATGGACCATGGACAGACAGGGAATGGGGGGGTATATGGACCATGGACAGACAGGGAATGGGGGAGGGGAGAATATGGACCATGGACAGACAGGGAACAGAGGATTATAGATCTCATGCAGGTTGATGGGATTAGCTTTGAGTTGCAACCTGGTTGGTACAGGCACAGTGGGCTGAAGGGCCGGTCGCTGTACTGTCCTGTGTTCTATGAACTCCTGTGATGGGTGCCTCTGATTTGTAAATAGGAACCACACAGATGTTGTTTGATCCACTGTGGTCCTCCAGGAGTTTCACTCTTGGTATGAAGGGAACAGATTGTTGCCACTGCAAATGTTTCTGCATGTGGTTTGACAGCACCAGGTTCCACTCTCCACCGTAAGGGTCTGAGACCCTGGTTCTGATGCATGGGAGATATCTGTGCACCACACTGTGTTGGCATTACAGAAATCCAAGTGACTTGCACAGATACAGCCTTGTCAGCCCAAGGAGTCCATGACAACCATGGTACTGACCCACCTAGTCCCTATCTCCTGTATTCCATAAGACCATAAGGCATAGGAGCTGATTAAGCCATTTGGCCCATCGAGTCTGCTCCGCTATCCCATCATGGCTGATTTATTATCCCTCTCAACCCCATTCTCGTGCCTTTTCACTACTGACTAACCATAAAGCTAACAACCTTTGTCCATGGTAATGAATTCCTCAGATTCACCACCCTCTAGCTAAAGAAATTCCTCCTCATCTCTGTTCTAAATGGACGTCCCTCTATTTTGAGGCTGTGTCCTCTGGTCTTAGACTCCCCCGCCATAGGAAACATCAACTCCACATCCACTTTATTAAGGCCTTTCAATATTTGATGGGTTTCAATGAGATCCCCCTCTCCCAATACTTTTAAACTCCAGCGAATACAGGCCCAGAGCCATCCAATGCTCGTTGTCCGTTAATCTGTTTGTTCCCAGAATCGTCCTCGCGGACCTACTCTGGACGTCTCTAATGCATCCACACCTTTTCGTAGATAAGGGACCCAAAACTGCTCACAATATTCCGTGAAGTCTGCCCAGTGCCTTATAAAGCCTCCGCATCATGTCCTTGTTTTTATATTCTAGTCCTCTTGAAATACCGACTCAACCTGCAAATTAATCTTTAGGAAATCCTGCACAAGGACTCCCAAATCCCTTTGCACCTCTAATTTCTGAATTTTCTCCTTGTTTAGAAAATAGTCTACATCTTTATTCCTTCTATCAAAGCACACGACCATACGCTCCCCAACACTGTGTTCCATCTGACACTTCTTTGCCCGTTCTCCTAATCTGTGTAAGTCCTTCTGCAGACTCTGCTTCCTCAACATTACATATTCCTCCACTTACCCTTGTATCATCTGCAAACTTGGCTAAAAACCATCAATTCTGTCATCCAAATCTTTGACATCAAACTCAGAAACAAGTCGTCCCAATACTGACCCCTGTGGAGCACCACTAGCCAATGGCAGTGTGGTGAACTGCATATACCTGTCTGGACACGCCTCCCCCACTGACTGCTCCTGTGGCTCCTCCCACAGACCATGGCTCCTCCCACAGACCATGGCTCCTCCCATGGACCGTGGCTCCTCCCACAGACCGTGGCTCCTCCCATGGACCCCGGTATAAAAGCGATTGGAGGCACTGCTCCTCCCTCAGTCTCCAGGATGTTGTGTGATGGTCTCTTGCTGCTGACTGCTCTCTTCCAGCTAATAAAAGCCTATATCTCGCCTCACGTCTCCGAGAGTTATTGATGGTGCATCAGGCAGCCAACCAGAAAAGAGTCCTTAGTTCCCACTCTTTGCCTCCTGCCAATCAGCCAGTGCTCAAACCATGCTGGTATCTTTCCCGTAATACCACAATGTGTTAATCAGCCTCATGTGTGGAACCTTGTCAAAGGCCTTCTGAAAATCCAAATGCACAACATCCACTGATTTTCCCATGTCTATCCAGTTTGTTATTTTTTCAAACAATTCCAACAGATTTGCCAAGCAAAAATTTCCCCTTGGGGAAACCATGCTGACTTCGGTCTATTTTACCATGTGCCTCCAAGTACCCTGAAACCTCATCTTTAATAATGGCCTCCAACACCTCCTCAACCAATGAAGTCAGGATAACTTGGCTATAATTTCCTTTCTTCAGTTTCCCTCCCTTCTTAAAGAGTGGAGTGACATTTGCAATTTTCCAGTCCTCCAGAATTATTACAGAGTCTAGTGATTCTTGAATGATCATTACTAATGCCTCCATAATCTCTTCAGTCTCCTCTTTCAGAACCCTGGGATGTAATTCTCCTGATCCAGGTGACTTATCTACCTTTGGACCTTCCAAAGCTTCCCAAGAGCTTCCTCCTATGTAATAGCAATGAAACTCACTTCTGCCCCGACACTCTCGAATTTCTGGCATTCTGTTAGTGATTTCCACAGTGAAGTTTGACAACAAATTTTTATCTAGTTTCCCATTTCTTTGATTCCCATTACTGGCTGTCCAGTGTCATTTTTCAGTGGTCCAATTACCACTCTTGTCTCCCGTTTTCTTATATATCTGGTAAAAAACATTTTGAATCCTCTTTGACATAATTAGCTAGCATACCATCATATTTGATCTTTTCTTTCCTATATTTGATAGGTTTCAACGAGATCCTCCCTTCATTCTTCTAAGCTCCAGAAAGTGCAGGCTTAGAGCCATCAAACGGTCCTCAAATGTCAACCCTTTCCTTACTAGAATCATTCTATTCCATAGAATCTGCCTGACCAACAGAACTGCTGAGCTCCTCCAGCATTTTATGAGTGGTGCTCCAGATTTCCAGCATCTACAGAATCTCCTGTGTCTCTGATGACAACACAGTCTTTGTGTTTCGATCTAGTCAAATGGTAAATGTCTCTTCACCCTTTAGGTTCATTCATACAGCATGGATACTGGCCCTTTGGCCTGGCTTGTCCATGCTAGCCATGGTCCCAACAGGCTAGTTCCACTTGCCTGCACTCAGCCTGTATCCCAACCTGGACAGCCAGCAGCTTTTTCCCAGGGCTGATACAAAGGAGCGTAATTTTAAGATGTTTGGTGGAAAGTCTAGGGGGAGTGTCGGAGGAAAGTTCTTTACACAGAGAGTGATGGGTGCCTGGAACGCCTTACTGGGAGTGGTGGTAGAAACAGCTACATTAGGAACATTTAAGATAGTCTTAGATACACACATGATTGATTAAAAAAAAAGGATTACTGTATATAGAAGGGAAGTGTTATGTTGATCTTGGAGCACATTAAAAGGTCAGCTCAATACCTCGAGCCGAAGGGCCTGTGCTGTGCTGTAATGTTCAGTGTGGCGGATGTACCGGCTGCTTAGCGGCCGAAGCTCAGCTCTGGACCTGATGGAATTTCCCAGCACTGGGAATATTGACAGAAGTCCTGTTTACAACCACTTCACGCGTCATCTGATAAGGTCTGACAAACAGTTGGGCAACAATTGGCAGGTGTTTGTCCATTCCAACATCAATGGCTGGACCTGGGGACGAAGTTCACATTCTCACTCTCACCCAGCACTGTTAAATCGTTAACCCCCCTCCCCCTGAGTCATGGGTGCAACAAACCGGGGCCAGTTTGTTCCCCTTCCACAACTGTACTCTGGGGAACAGTTGGGCAGACTGGGCCAAGGTTTACTGGAGTTCAGGTCAATGAGAGGAGACCTATTGAAACCTCCAACATTGAGGGAGATCGACAGGCTGGGTGCTGAGGGACTGTTTCCCCTAGTGAGGGCATCCAAAAATGAGGAGTGGGCCAATAAGGTAAGGACCCTCAACATCGAGGACATGCCCTCTTCTTATTACTACCATCAGGGAGGAGGTACAAAAGCCTGAATGAAGACACACACTCAATGATTCAGGAACAGCTTCTTCTCTACCATCATCAGATTTCATGAACAATTTTCCTCTTTTCCACTATCTTTCTATCTATCTATCTATCTATCTATCTATCTATCTGTCTGTCTGTCTGTCTATCTATCTGTCTATCTATCTACCTATTTATCTATCTATGTACCATATGTATGTATCTATCTACCTAGCTATCTATTAATCAACTATATATCTGTTTTATTTTCTATCTGTTTTTCTATCTATCTATCTATCTAGCTTCCTATCTATCTTTCTGTTTATAGCATAGTAATTTTTTAGAAAGATTAAAGATGATCTTTATTTGTCACACGCACATTGAAACATACAGTGAAATGCATCAAATCAACTCAGTGAGGTTTGTGCTGGGCAGCCCGCCAGTGCCACCACACTTCTGATGCCAACATAGCATGCCCACAACTTTCTCGCCCTAACCCATGTCTTTGGAATGTGGGAGGCAACTAGAGCACCCGGAGGACACCCACACAGACAGCGTACAAAATCCTTACAGGCAGTGGTGGGATTTGAGCCCTGATCTGTGTTTGCTGGCTCTGTAAAGTGTTGCACTAAGCACTACACTACCACGCTGCCTGACTAACTTGTCTTGCTGTTTTTTGGCTGTGGTACCTTTCTTTCTCTGTACTGCTGCGAGAAAGCAACAAATTTCACAATTTACAAATCTGCGCACTCCAGATTTTTTATCTGGTTTCAGATGGTACGGAGCCTCCAGAGGGCCCTGATCTCAGCGCCATCGAGGCTACCTGGAGAGACAGAAGCAAGCGAGGCAGCCAAAGTCTGCAGAAGAACTGTGGCAAGTTCTCCAAGATGCTTGGAACAACCCACCAATCGATTTTCTTATAAAAGTACTGATGCACCATCAATAACTCTGGGAGACGTGAGGCGAGATATAGGCTTTTATTGGCTGGAAGAAAGAACAAGCAGCAATTGACCATCACACTACATCCTGGAGACTGAGGCCGGGGCGGTGTCCCCAATCACCTTTATACCGGGGTCCGTGGGAGGAGCCACAGGAACAGTCAGTGGTGGGGGGGGGGGGGGTTGTCCAGACAGGTATATGTAGTTCACCACAAGTACACTACTGTGTCCTCAGGTGAATTGGTGCAGTTTTAAAGGCAAAGAGTGGTCACACTAAATATCGATTTGATTTAATTTTTTACTGATTAATCCTCTTTATGGTAAATTTTCTGATATTTAGAAATCTGTCATTTCATTAGTTTTGAAAGCATCTTCACTTCACAGATTTGTTTTACATGTGCCTAAGACTTATGCACAGTACTAGATGTCAGTGATAAATATGGTTCCAATTCTGAAGATGGAGTTAAAGAGGAATTTCTTCTCCCAAAGGGCCCTGGCCTTCCGAATTCTCGACCTGAGAGAGCAGTGGATGTGAGCTGCTGAAGGATAACAGATATTTGTACATCAGAAGGCAAGGGTGATGGGGAAAACAGACACAGAGAGAATCACACACCATCGAAGCAGGCCCTTTGGCCCAACCTGCCAATGCTGACCAACTATTGTCATTTGACCATACAGAAAGTAGGGTGGGACTGCAACCAGAGGTCATAGGTTAAGAGTGAAAGGTGAAAAGTTTAAGGGGAGCATGACAGGAAACTTTTTCACTCTGATGACAGTGAGAGTGTGGAACGAACTGCCAGCACAAGTGATGCATGAATCAGAATCAGGTTTATTATCATCAGCATGTGTCATGAAATTTGTTAACTTAGCAGCAGCAGTTCAATGCAATACATAATCTAGAAGGAAAAAATAATAATAAATAATTAAGTAAATCAATTTACAATATATGAATATTGAACAGATTAAAATCATGCAAAAAACAGAAATAATTGTATATTTTAAAAGCGAGTTTGATTTCAATGTTTTAAGAGAAGTTTAGATAGGTATGTGGACGGTGGTGGTATGGAGGGCTATGGTCGATGGGATTGGGCAGTTTGAGTGGTTTCACCATGGACTAGATGGGCTGAAGGGCCTGACTCTGTGCTCTACTTTTCAATGACCTTATGACTCAAATAAAACAATATTCTTCCAGGTATGGAGCACCCACAAAACATAAACCAAAATATTACCACAAATAAATTAATGAAATATTATTTAAAATGCACATAACGTGCGGCCCAGGTAAACAGTAACCCGCTCACTGTCGTGGTGACGAGACTGCGGTGGTGACGGGTATTCATTAGTCTCACAGCCAGAGGGAAGAAGCTGTTTCCCAGTCTGGCAGTCCCAGTCCTGATGCCCCTGTAACTCCTTCCTGACCAGGATTTCCAACTAGATTGGCCCCATTTGACTGCTTTTAGCCCATACCCCTCTAAAACATTTCCTATGCGTATCTCTGTCCGACTCTCTGTTAAAGAGAACATGTCTTTGTCATGAGGACAGGTTCAGTGCTTTTCTCTTTGAAGCAGAGGAGGTGACAGGTGACTTGATAGAGTATACAAATTGATAAGAGTCACGGGTTGAGTGGATAGTCAGGGTGGAAGTGACAAATACAAGGGGGCATTGGGGTTGTCAGAGGTAGGTTTTAACACAGAGAGTGGTGGGTGTGTGGAACAGGCTGCCTGGAGTGGTGGTAGAGGCAGATACATCTGGGACATTGAAGAGACTCTTAGATAGGCACATGGGCAATAAAAAAAATGGAGGGCTATTTGGGAGGGAAGGGTTAAACTGAAATTGGAGTAGGTAAAAAGATCAGCACAACATGATGCGCTGTAGTGTTTGACTTTCTATGTAACTGTTGTTAATGATATTGGTACAAGAGCCAGTGATGCACCATCAATAACTCACACTGAGACGTAAGGCGAGATATCGGCTTTTATTGACTGGAAGAAGGAAGAAGGAAGAAGGAGTGAGTGTCTATCATACTATGTCCTGGAGACTGAGGCCGAGCGTCAGGCCTCAGATCGCCTTTATACAGGGGCCTGTGGGAGGAGCCACAGGAGCAGTCAGCAGGGGGCGTGTCCCGACAGGCACATAGTTCACCACAGCCAGGTTCAGGAACAATTACTACTCCTCAACCAGCAGGTCCCACTCCACCAGGTTCAGAAACAGTTATTACCCCTCAACCAGCAGGTCCCACACCACCAGGTTCAGGAACAGTTATTACCCCTCAACCAGCAGGTCCCACTCCACCAGGTTCAGAAACAGTTATTATCCCTCAACCATCAGGTCCCACTCCACCAGGTTCAGGAACAGTTATCACCCCTCAACCATCAGGTCCCACACCACCAGGTTCAGGAACAGTTATCACCCCTCAACCATCAGGTCCCACACCACCAGGTTCAGGAACAGTTATTACCCCTCAACCATCAGGTCCCACACCACCAGGTTCAGGAACAGTTATTACCCCTCAACCATCAGGTCCCACTCCACCAGGTTCAGGAACAGTTATTACCCCTCAACTGTCAGGTCCCACACCACCAGGTTCAGGAACAGTTATTACCCCTCAACCGTCAGGTCCCACACCACCAGGTTCAGGAACAGTTATTACCCCTCAACCAGCAGGTCCCACTCCACCAGGTTCAGAAACAGTTATTATCCCTCAACCATCAGGTCCCACTCCACCAGGTTCAGGAACAGTTATTACCCCTCAACCATCAGGTCCCACACCACCAGGTTCAGGAACAGTTATCACCCCTCAACCATCAGGTCCCACACCACCAGGTTCAGGAACAGTTATTACCCCTCAACCATCAGGTCCCACACCACCAGGTTCAGGAACAGTTATTACCCCTCAACCATCAGGTCCCACTCCACCAGGTTCAGGAACAGTTATTACCCCTCAACTGTCAGGTCCCACACCACCAGGTTCAGGAAGAGTTATCACCCCTCAACCACCGGGTTCAGGAACAGTTATTACCCCTCAGCCATCAGGTTTCTTAACCAGAGTGGATAACTTCACTCACCTCAACTCTGAACTGACTGCACAACCTATGTATACAGTCTCACTCTCAACCACTCTGCAACTCCCATTCTCCGTATTATTTATTTCTGATTTTTTTTATATTTGCCCAGTTAGTCTTTTGCATGTTGTTGTTTGTTAGTCTCTGAGTCTCTGAGACACCTAAGTCTCTGAGTCTCTTGATTCTATTGTATTTCTTTATTCTAGTGTGAATGCCTGCAAGAAAATGAACTTGTGGATGGTATATGGCGACATAGCTTGATAAGGAAGTTACTGAGCTTTGCAAGACTGGCTCAGCTGTGGTCTTAACGGTGAAGTAACTGTGAGCCTACTTTTGGAACAGGAGGAGGCCGTTCAATCTCTTGAGCGGGTTGAACTGTTCTGCAAAGTCACCAGTGATCGGTGACTAATTCCAAATCCCACACTGCTCAATAACCTTTGCTGAGGAAAAACTTTGCCCTGGATTTTAAATTAACCAAAGACTCAGCCACTGTAACCATTTGCAGGTTTCTCTCTGCCCCCTGGACAGCTCAGTGGGGCTGCGGGTAGTGCTGCTGCCCAGGGTTCAATCACGACCTCTGCTGCTCTCTGCATGGAGTTTCTACGTTCTCCCCAAGACTGTAAGATCATAACATACAGGAGCAGAATTAGGCCATTCAGCCCATCGAGGCTCCGCCATTCCATCATGGTGATTTATTATCCCTCTCAACCCCATTCTCCTGCCTTCTCCCAATAACCTTTTACGCCATTATTAATCAAGAACCTATCAACCTCAGCTTGAAATATACCCAATGACTTGTCCCCATAGCCATCTGAGTTGAGGAATTCCACAGATTCACCACCCTTTGGCTAGAGAAATTCCTCATCTCCTTTCCAAATGGTCATCCCTCTATTGTGACGCTATGGCCTCTGGCCCTAGACTTCCCCCTCTGTAAGAAACATCATCCCCACGTCCACTCTATCCTGATCTTTCAATATTCAATAGGTTTGAATGAATACCTCCCTCATTCTTCTAAACTCCATCAAGTACAGGCCCAGAGACACCAAACACTCCACATATGTTAACCCTTTCATTCCCAGGATCATTTGGGGGTGATTTATACTACACCTAAGTTATGCTTCTACAATGGTAGAGTAGAGAAGAGATGGCCTTCTAGATGACAGCAAGTTGTAACAGTAGAGCAATACAGCACAGATAAGGGACTTCGGCTGTCAATGCAACTATTTGGCCATAAGATACAGGAGCAGGGTTAAACCATTTGGCCCATCAAGTCTACTCTACCATTTCCTCATGGATGATCTATTTTTCTTCACAGCCCCAATCTCCTGCCTTCTCTTGGTATCCCTACATGCCCTGACCAATCAAGAATTTATCAACCTCTGCCTTAAATATACATAAAGACTTGGTCTCTACAGGATGCCCCTCTATTCTGAGGCTGTGCCCTGTGGTCTTAGAGTCCCCCACCATCGGAAACATCCTCTCCACATCCACTCTTTCACAATTCAATAGGTGTCAATGTGGTCACCCCCCCTCCATTCTTCTGTGTTCCAGTGAATACAGGCCCAGAGCCATCAAACAGTCTTCATATGACAAGCTGTTTAATCCTGGAATCATTTTCATCCCTTTGAACCCTCTCCAGTTTCAGCACATCCTTTTTAAGATAAGGGACCCAGAACTGCTCACAATACTCCAAGTGAGGCCTCACCAGAGCTTTATAAAGTCTCAACATTACATCCTTGCTTTTATATTCTAAACCTCTTGAAATGAATGCTAACATTGTATTTGCCTTCCTCACCACAGACTCAACCTGCAAATTAACCTTTAGGGAATTCTGCACAAGAACTCCTAAAGCCCTTTGCAATTCAGTTTTATGTATGTTCTCTCCATTTAGAAAATAATCAACCCTTTCATCTCTTTGACCAAAGTGCATGACCACACACTTCCCGACCCTGTATTCCATCTGCCATTTCTTTGCCCATTCTCCTAATCTGTCTTAAGTCCTTCCGTAGCCTCTCTACTTCCTCAAAACCACTTGCCCCTCCACGTATCTTCATATCATCTGCAAACTTTGCAACAAAGCCATCAATTTCATCATCCAAATCATTGACATATAACGTAAAAAGGATCACCACCAGTCACCAGCAGCCAACCAAACAAGGCTCCCTTTATTTCCACTCTTTGCCTCCTGCCAATCAGCCAGTGCTTTATCCATGTTAGAATCTTTCCTGTAATACCGTGCGCTTGTAGCTTGTTAAGCAGCCTCGTGTGTAGGTCTCTAGTCTAGTGTAGCTTTCTCTGTGTTGTTTTTTACATAGTTCAGTCTAGTTTTTGTACTGTGTCATGTAACACCATGGTCCTGAAAAAACGTTGTCTCGTTTTTACTGTGTACTGTACCAGCATTTATGGTCGAAATGACAATAAAAGTGACTAGACTTGACTTGATGTGTGGCATCCTGTCAAAGGCCTTCTGACTTTCACATCTACTACCACCTCTGGTAGGGCATTCCACGTATTCACTACACCCTCTGTAAATTTCCAACCTCTGACATCCCCCTTTTACTTTACTCCCATCATCTTAAACATATGCCCCCTTGTATTAGCCATTTTCACCCTGGGTACGGGTCTCTGGCTCTCCACTCAATTTATGCATCTTATCATCTTGCACATCTCTATCGTCACTTCTCATCATCCTTCGCTCCAAAGAGAAAAACCCCAGCACGTTTAACCTATCCTTATAAGACCGGGGGGGGGGGGGGAGATCCCTGGGGAGAAGTCTTGGGAGGGGAAATCCCTGGGGCGATTGTTGGGGAGGGGAGAACCCTGGGGAGATGTGTTGGGGAGAGGAGATCCCTGGGGAGATGTGTTGGGGAGATCCCTGGGGAGGTGTGTTGGGGAGTGGAGATCCCTGGGGAGATGTGTTGGGAAGGAGAGATCCCCGGGGAGATGTGTTGGGGAGATCACTGAGGAGATGTGTTGGGAGGGGAGATCTCTGGGGAGATGTGCTCGGGAGGGGAGATCCCTGGGCAGATGTGTTGAGAGGGGAGATCCCAGGGAGATGTGTTGGGGAGATCCCTGGGGAGGTGTGTTTTTGGGAGAGGAGATCCCTGGGGAAATGTGTTGGGAGGGGAGATCCCTGGGAGATGTGTTGGGGAGATCCCTGGGGAGGTGTGTTTTTGGGAGAGGAGATCCCTGGGGAAATGTGTTGGGAGGGGAGATCCCTGGGAGATGTGTTGGGGAGATCCCTGGGGAGATGCATTGTGGAGTGGAGATCCCTGGGGAGATGTGTTGGGGAGAGGAGATCCCTGGGGAGATGTGTTGGGAGGGGAGATCCCCGGGGAGATGTGTTGGGGAGATCCCTGGGGAGGTGTGTTGGGGAGAGGAGATCCCTGGGAAGATGCGTTGTGGAGTGGAGATCCCTGGGGAGATGTGTTGGGGAGAGGAGATCCCTGGGGAGATGTGTTGGGAGGGGAGATCCCTGGGGAGATGTGTTGTGGAGTGGAGATCCCTGGGGAGATGTGTTGGGGAGATCACTGAGGAGATGTGTTGGGGTGATCCCTGGGGAGATGTGTTGGGAGTGGAGATCCCTGGGGAGATGTGTTGGGGAGGGGAGATCCCTGGGGAGATGTGTTGGGGAGATCCCTGGGGAGATGTGTTGTGGAGTGGAGATCCCTGGGGAGATGTGTTGGGGAGATCACTGAGGAGATGTGTTGGGGTGATCCCTGGGGAGATGTGCTGGGGGGGGGGGAGAAGTGTTGGGAGGGAAGATAAATAAGTTGCTCACCTTGCACCCATGGAATTGGGCTGAAGGGATCAGGTTCTGAGGGTGACACATGACCAGACTTCCTGTAACAGGACGGTAATTATTAAGAAGCCTCTTCATCCAATTTTACTGCATGTTTTTCTTTCAACAAAACATGAAAGATCTTCCACCGTGTTTGTTGTAGAGAGTGCGTGTTCCATTAAACATTAACTGGGAAGGACACCATTATCGTGCTTATGTCACAAAGACTAATCTGTCACTCAGAAACACGTGTTTCCGTGGGGACAGTATCTCATTCAGGTGTGAGTATGATGCAGAGAGACAGTGAGTGAGGCAAGGAGGTAGAGAGAGGGTGCAAAAGAAAGAAAGAGTGTGGCATGGAGAGAAACAGAGAGACAGGGAAAGAAAGATAATGGGAGAGGGACAGAGACAGAAGTAGATAGAGAGAGACAGACAGACAGAAACAGAGAAACAGAGAGAGATGAAGTCAGACAGGCAGAGATATAAATAAGACAGGCCGCTCCTCCAGACTCTACCCCCTCATCACACAGTCAGGACAATTCGGTGGGTCACTGAACCTGTATGTCTTTGGACATGGAAGGCAACCGGAGCTCCTGAGGGAAATCTACAGGATCACAGGGAGAACATGCAAACTCCACATAGACAGAGTGCAGGTAGATGGAGGCATGAGGCAGAAACTCTCCTAACTGTGCCCACTGTGCTGCCCCAGATTCCCTGTAACAGCCCTGGTTTGGTGGGGTGGGTATTCACAACAGAAGCAGTATACATGAGGACCGAGGCAGACTTAATGTTGTCCCACATAGTGTGGAGATCACAATTCCACAGTACACACTGTGCAGCTGAGCACAACGTACAGAGACTGCTGACCACGGTGAGATCTGAATCAGAATCACTGACTTACCTGTTGTTTTCTGGCAGCAAACACATAAAAATCTATAAACTACAAAAATAAATAAATAGTTAAAAATAGTGAGATAATCTTCACAGGTTTATTGTCCACTCAGGAATCTGATGGCCAAGGGGAAGAAGCTGTTCCTGAATTGTTTGAGTGTGTGTCTTTGGGCTCCTGTACCTCCTCCCTGATGGTAACAATGGGAAGAGGCCATGTCCTGGGTGGTGAGGGTCCTGTATCATTGACGATATCTGCAGGCTCCTGTACCTCCTCCCTGATGGTAACAATGGGAAGAGGCCATGTCCTGGGTGGTGAGAGTTCTCCTTCCTGAGGCATCGCCTTTTGAAGATGTCTTCCACAGTTTGGAGAGTTGTGCCCATGATGGAGCTGGCCACCCGTGATCCCGTGCGTTGGAGCGTCTGTACGGAGCGATGATGTAACCAGTCAGAATAGTCACGGACCTTTCAGCCACAATGTGCTAACCTTATGGCCGACTCTAAGATCAATCTAGCCCTTCCCTCCCACATAGCCCCATTTTTCTATCATCCATGGGTCTACCTAAAGGTTAATTTGCAGGTAGAGTCGGTGGCAAGCAAGGGAAATGACACATTCATTACAAGAGGTCTAGAATACAAGAGCAGGGATGTGATGCTGAGGCTTTATAAGGCACTGGTGAGGCCTCATCTTGAGTACTGTGAGGGCTCCTCATCTATGAAAAGATGTGCTTTCATTAGAGAGAGTCCAGAGGAAGTTCACGAGAATAATTCCAGGACCAAAAGGTTTAACAGACAAGGAGTGTTTGATGGCTCTGGGCCTGTACTTGCTGATGTTTACAGGGGGCATCTCATTCAAACCTACCGAACACTGAAAGGCCGAGATAGGGTGGATGTGGAAAGGATGTTTCCTGCAGTGGGTGGGGGGGGGGGGGGAGTGGAGCCTAGGACAGAGGGAACAGCCTCAGAAGAGAAGGACATTCATTTAGAAGAGAGTTACGGAGGGGTTTCTTCAGCCAGGGAGTAGTGACTTTGTTAAATTCATTACCATAGACGTTGTGGAGCCAAGTCATTGGTTGTATATAAAGCAGAGGTTGATAAGTTTTTGATTAGTAGGGGTGTCAGAGGTCACAGGGAGAAGGCAGAAGAATGGGGTTGAGAAATCAGCCATGGAGCAAATGCAATGGGCTGAATGGGCTGATTCTGTTCCCATGTCTCATGGTCTCTGTAATGTCCCTAATGAATCACCCCTGGCAGTGCAAACCATGCATCCACCACTCTCTGTGTAAAAGTGGACATTTGTAAGGTGCTATGGGCAGGGATGGAAGGGGCAGAAAGAGTGGGTTTAGCAGGAACTTCCACTGAATCATAAAGCACTATAGCTCAGGAAAAGGTCCTTCGGCCCATCTAGTCTAAGCTGAAATGATATTCTGCCTAATCCATTCGACCTTCACCTGGACCATAGCCCTCCATACCCATCCCATCCATCACTTCTTTAAACATTTCCCCCTCATGTTCCTCTTAAAATATTTCACCTTTCACCCTTAACCCATAACCTCCGATTATAGTCTCACCCAACTGCAGCGGAAAAAGCCTGCTTGCATTTACCCTATCTCCCTCATAATTTTGTGTGGCTTGACCAAATCTCCTCTCATTCTCCTACTCTCTGGAAGGGACATTTTCCAGATTTGTTATCCATCCGGCGTCTCACTGGGATAATCACTCCTCATCCGTCGTTGGGGAAAGGAGAGGGTGGCTCTGGTGGGAAAACTCATCGAGAAATCAAGAATCAATTTTATTCCTCTTCACATTTAGGAATTTGCTGTGATGTGTTGGTTAGGGTGGGATATGAAACAAAAAAATGACATTTAACAATTACACAAAATAAAGAATTATATAAAAGTAACATTAGAATTACTGATCTGGAATGAAATGTGCAAAAATACATAAATATCAGCAAGCATTTAGAATGTAAACTGCATTATAAAAGACGGTTATAAGTGTTCATAGTGTGGTGCAGTGACGGGGGCAATAGATGGAGGGGATAACTAGAATGATTGATCAGATTAACTGCCTGGGGCAAGATGGTATGAAGTTTTTGTTTTAATAGTCTGATAGCACTTTCCAGACAGGAGCTTTTGGAAACAGTGATTTGCGGGATGGGTGGTGCCCACATTAATTTTCCCTGCCCATTTCTTTGTCCTGAGCACGTACAAGTCCTGCAGTGATGGTAGGCTGCAGACGATGACCTTTTCTGCTGACCTGACAGTTCACTGTAGTTTTTGAATATCGTGAGAGGATGCTGCACCAAACTAGACAGGAATGACTGATGTGAGGTTGCTCTCTGTGTAGAATTACACCAGGATGTACTGGGGAAGATGGAAGAAGCAAGCAAGGGATGACAGGATGAAAAGCAAACAACAGAATTCAGAGATGCTGAAGAGATCAGAAGTGTGTTCATGTCAGGTGCCAAGGAACCAGATCCTGGTGTTACATACTAGCATCCGGAAAACAATCCGAATCTTTCTGAAGCAGAAAGAGGCACACTTCAACAGTCATTCCAAGTTCCAGAACTTAATTTATTTTTAGAAACACCAATATATTTTGTTTGATGGAGCTGCATTGTATGCACATTTGTTTTTGGTGAAATTTACATGATCAAGGTGCAGTTGCCTACATAAACTGTACAAACAAAATGTACACACATTCATAGGATGCAAAAACTAAACCTCTTACATTAAAGAAAATATGTAGTGTGTCACAATTAACACACTGTCTCCACGTACTGGGGTACGTTATTAGCTTGAAAACTCTGCCCTCACCTACAGCAAGAATACGAACCAGTCTGAAATCCTAGGAGATCAGCTCTGGTTCCCTATCTCCCAGCCCACAATCTCCGTGACCCATTCCAGTCAGGATGGAGATACAGGACTGGGACAGCCAGACAGGGTAAGAACTTCTTCCCTCAGGCTCTGAGATTAATGAATACCCGTCACCACCGAGGTTTCGTCACCAGGACAGTCAGCAGTTTAGCCGTGCTACACATTACGTGCATTTCAAATTATATTTTATTACCTTATTTATGGTAGTATTTTGTTCTATATCCTGTGTGTGATATATATTGTGAAGGTACACCGTGGTTAGATAACCACTGTGGTCCGGGGGGAGGGGACGTTGTATCGTTTGGTGTATATATGTACTGTGGGTGACCGTGGTCCGGGGGGAGGGGGCGTTGTTTCGTTTGGTGTATATATGTATTGTGGGTGAACGTGGTCCGGGGGGAGGGGACGTTGTTTCGTTTGGTGTATATATGTATTGTGGGTGACCGTGGTCCGGGGGGAGGGGACGTTGTTTCGTTTGGTGTATATATGTATTGTGGGTGACCGTGGTCCGGGGGGAGGGGACGTTGTTTCGTTTGGTGTATATATGTATTGTGGGTGACCGTGGTCCGGGAGGAGGGGACGTTGTTTCGTTTGGTGTACATATGTATTGTGGGTGAACGTGGTCCGGGGGGAGGGGACGTTGTTTCGTTTGGTGTATATATGTATTGTGGGTGACCGTGGTCCGGGGGGAGGGGACGTTGTTTCGTTTGGTGTATATATGTATTGTGGGTGACCGTGGTCCAGGGGGAGGGGACGATGTTTCGTTTGGTGTATATTTGTATTGTGGGTGACCGTGGTCCGGGGGGAGGGGACGTTGTTTCGTTTGGTATATATATGTACTGTGGGTGACCGGAGTCCGGGGGGAGGGGACGTTGTTTCGTTTGGTGTATATATGTATTGTGGGTGACCGTGGTCCGGGGGGAGGGGACGTTGTTTCGTTTGGTGTATATATGTATTGTGGGTGACCGTGGTCCGGGGGGAGGGGACGTTGTTTCGTTTGGTGTATATATGTATTGTGGGTGACCGTGGACCGGGGGGAGGGGACGTCGTTTCGTTTGGTGTATATATGTATTGTGGGTGACCGTGGTCCGGGGGGACGTTGTTTCGTTTGGTGTATATATGTATTGTGGGTGACCGTGGTCCGGGGGAGGGGACGTTGTTTCGTTTGGTGTATATATGTATTGTGGGTGACCGTGGTCCGGGGGGACGTTGTTTCGTTTGGTGTATATATGTATTGTGGGTGACCGTGGTCAAGGGGGAGGGGACGTTGTTTCGTTTGGTGTATATATGTATTGTGGGTGACCGTGGTCCGGGGGGAGGGGACGTTGTTCCGTTTGGTGTATATATGTATTGTGGGTGACCGTGGTCCGGGGGGAGTGGACGTTGTTTCGTTTGGTGTATATATGTACTGTGGGTGACCGTGGTCCGGGGGGAGGGGACGTTGTTTCGTTTGGTGTATATATGTATTGTGGGTGACCGTGGTCCGAGGGGAAGGGACGTTGTTTCGTTTGGTGTATATATATATTGTGGGTGACCGTGGTCCGGGGGGAGGGGACGTTGTTTCGTTTGGTGTATATATGTACTGTGGGTGACCGTGGTCCGGGGGGAGGGGACGTTGTTTCGTTTGGTGTATATATATATTGTGGGTGACCGTGGTCCGGGGGGAGGGGACGTTGTTTCGTTTGGTGTATATATGTATTGTGGGTGACCGTGGTCCGGGGGGAGGGGACGTTGTTTCGTTTGGTGTATATATGTATTGTGGGTGACCGTGGTCCGGGGGGAGGGGACGTTGTTTCGTTTGGTGTATATATGTATTGTGGGTGACCGTGGTCCGGGGGGAGGGGACGTTGTTTCGTTTGGTGTGTATATGTACTGTGGGTGACCGTGGTCCGGGGGGAGGGGACGTTGTTTCGTTTGGTGTATATATGTATTGTGGGTACACCGTGGTCCGGGGGAGGGGACGTTGTTTCGTTTGGTGTATATATGTATTGTGGGTGACCGTGGTCCGGGGGGAGGGGACGTTGTTTCGTTTGGTGTATATATGTATTGTGGGTGATCATGGTCCGTGGGGAGGGGACGTTGTTTCGTTTGGTGTATATATGTACTGTGGGTGACCGTGGTCCGGGGGGAGGGGACGTTGTTTCGTTTGGTGTATATATGTATTGTGGGTGACCGTGGTCCGGGGGGAGGGGACGTTGTTTCGTTTGGTGTATATATGTATTGTGGGTGACCGTGGTCCGGGGGGAGGGGACGTTGTTTCGTTTGGTGTATGTATGTATTGTGGGTGACCGTGGTCCGGGGGGAGGGGACGTTGTTTCGTTTGGTGTATATATGTATTGTGGGCGACCGTGGTCCGGGGGGAGGAGACGTTGTTTCGTTTGGTGTATATATGTATTGTGGGTGACCGTGGTCCGGGGGGAGGGGACGGTGTTTCGTTTGGTGTATATATGTATTGTGGGTGACCGTGGTCCGGGGGGAGAGGACTTTGTTTCGTTTGGTGTATATATGTATTGTGGGTGACCGTGGTCCGGGCGGAGGAGACGTTGTTTCGCTTGGTGTATATATGTATTGTGGGTGACTGTGGTCCGGGGGGACATTGTTTTGTTTGATGGATATATGTATTGGTACAACATGGTCCGGGGGAACGTTGTTTCATTTGGTTGTATATATGTACAGTCGGATGACAGTACACCTGTACTTGACCTTGCCCTACAACTCTGAAACGATCCTACAACCTACGGGCGCTTGACAACTTCTGTTCTCAGTTTGATTGTTATGTTAAATTTACACATCGGTTCTTTGTTGGTGTTTGTTTATGGGTACTGTAGCTTTTTTTGTAAATTCTATTGCATTTCTTTATTTTCTTGTGAATGTCTACAAGGACATTAATCTCAAGATCACGTATTATAACCGATAGGTTCTTGGATAACAATCTGACTTTGAGCTTTGTACTTTGGAGTAATAGGTTTGACATTAAATCTCACGCTGTGAAATTCAGAGAGGTTCCAGCCGGGGCTGCTGGGGAGTGAGGTTGACTGATTATCAGGACTGAGAATGGCATGGAGTATAGAACATCGAACAGTCCAGCACAGGAACAGGCCCTTCTGCCCATAATATTGCGCCAAACTATTTAAATTAGATTCAAACGGCTCATTAAGTGAATCTCCTCTGCCTTGACAATATCCATACCCTTCTTTTTCCCTCTCATCCACGTGCATTTCCAAACGTCTCTTAGAAGTCCCTAATGTATCTGCCTCTACCACCACTCCAGGCAGGGCTTTCCAGGCACCCACCACTCTCACTTGCCCCCCATATCTCCTTTAAAATGACCCCCCCCCCCACCTTAAATGGCTGCCCTCTGGTGTTAGACATTTCAACCCTGTGAAGAAGCTACTGTCTGTCGATGCCTCCCATAACCATAGAAACCTCTCTCAGATCTGCCCTCAGCCTCCGATGCTCCAGAGAGAGCAGCTCAAGTTTGTCCAGCCTCTCGTGACGTCCTGCCTGTTAATCCAGAGAGCACCATGGTGAACCTGTTCTCCCAAACCTCCACACCTTTCCCTTAGTGGAGCCACTCCAGGTGTAGCCTCGCTCGGCTTATCCAAGAGCTGTTAGTTTTCACCGTTCTGTGGTGAGAGAGGGATGACATCGGAAGTCCTCCAAAGCTTTAACAGGGAATAGCAGTGAGAGGGGTACGATTCCCAGGATTCACTGGAAAATACAAGGTAATCTCATGGCCAATCCCTCACCACGTTAGAACAGGACACGGCAGACACTCAGCACTTCCACCAGCCTGGAGACAATACACACAAGGGCAGTAAAGACTACTCAGCCCCTTTGTGTCTTCTCACGTATTCAATATGATCAGGAGAGATCTGATAACAACCTCAGCTCTGTAACATGAATCCAACTGCATTAACCTATCGAGAATCCATCTACTTCAAAGCCTCTGATTCGCCACGGTTTACGGAACAGACCTGCCCCACTCTGACAGGAAAACTCTCCTGTCATTCCTGCCTTAAATGGGTCGCCACTTATTTTCAAACGGTGGTCCCAATTCGAGAGTTTGCCACAAGAGGAAACGTCCTCTCCACCTTCACCACTCCCATTAAAACCACTCAGAAATGTGCATGGCTCAATTAGGTCCCCTCCCAATGCAAATACAGACCAATCCACCAAACTACAGCAGGGCTTGCTTCTCACAAGATAATCCAACCATTGTCGGCCAGTTCAACCTCTGACTGCTCACAACATATTACCGTTCTTTTTCACACTGGGACATCAGTAGAGCCCAGAGGTTCAGCTCTTGATTCCTGATGTAACTGAAAAATAATCTGCCTCTTATTGTTTTCAACTTCCTTTTCAGCTAACAGGAACATTTGCTGGACCTATACAGAGTCTATTGTGAGTCAGCCAGCCCCTCACTATTTAAATACACCCTCCATTTCTCGTGTTGTAATGCAGGATTTCACACTTTCCACATTACACCACACAGGCAGAGGAAACCCTGCTTTGTGAGGAGCTTGAAATCATTCCCCCATGACCATAGCACCAACCAAACCGTTTCCCCAGTCAGCACTGTTTTGTCATACAGTCCGCGATGATGCTGACTATCCTGGGCAACATATCACACTCCGCAATTTAACCCTTAGGAATGCAGCAAAGTATCCCAATCAGTAGATTTCATCGCTGTGTGTTTCTGAAAAAAGTGTTGGAAAGTCTTTAACCCAGATTATGATCCTTGCACTGCTCTCTCTGTGACTGCAACACTTCATTCTGCATTCTGTTGTGTTTACCCTTGTCTGCCTCAATGCATTGTCTAACAAATGGGTTCAGGACAAGACCTTGGTACATGTGACAATAGTAAACCAACTTAGAACATCGATCAGTACAGCACAGTCCACGTTGTGGTGGGCTGATTGTCCTTCTGGGCCGCCCTATCAACCTGTGAACTTCGACCCCACGATCCCTCTACTCATCAACACTGTTAAGGATCTTACCCTCAACAGTGCACTACCCCTTTACACTGTCCTCTCTCAAGGTGAAGCACCTCACATTTATCTGGGTGAAACTCCAACAGCCATTTTTCAGCCCACATCTGCAACTGATCTATATCACACTGTACTCTTTGCCAGTCTTCTACACTATCCGCAACTCCACCAATCTTGGTATCAGCCGCAAACTTACTAACCCATCCACCTACATTTTCATCGCAAACCAATTTGCACGCAGAGAAACCAACAACGGATCCTCAGGTCCTCAGGCTGGTTGTAGAACAAGGCCTCAGTTCAGGTTGAGGCATTCTGTGCAGACGAGAGAGCTTTGCAGAAAGACGTGCCCCGTCCGTGTGTGGCTCGGCTGAGGAGGCCAGTCCAGGGCTCAGAAATCACTTCCACAGCTGGGGGCTGGTGTTCACTGTCATGTTATTGCTCTAATCAGAGAGTTGAATCCCGCACAAGCTGGACCAGCTTCAGAGGAGGCCAACAGTACATCATCAACATTCACAGCTTGGATCAAGCCCTGCCACTGGTTTTGCACGAGAGATCCTTGGGTTGCCCACTGCCCTTGGGGCCAGCTGTTGCCCCTGTCTGGTCCAAGCACAGCAGTGGTCAGTTCATCGGCCGGGTTGTGCGGCCTGTTCTGGGGAAGCGGTGAACCTTGATGTGCTTGGAGAGGTGGTCACTGCGCGCAAACTTCTTCTCACAGACTGGACACTGATAAGGCTTGATCCCCGAGTGAGAGCGTCTGTGGCGGGAGAGTTCGTCGGACCTTGAGAACCTGAAATACAACAGTGAGAGAGGGGTAAGCCTGTGATGTCATGCCAGCCGCCACCACTTACATCGGATAGGGGAAAGGGAAATGGGGGAGAGGCACACAGGTGAGGGGGGGGGAAGGAGGGGAAAGGGAGAAAGAGAGGGAGGGAGGGGAGGGGCGATGGTGAGGACGGAGAGGGAGAGAGATGCAAGGGGGAGGGGTAGAGAGGAGGTGGAGTGGGGGAGGGGATAGGGGGAGTGGGGGAGAGGAGAGAGAGAGAGACAGGGAGTGAGAGGGAGTGACAGAGAGAGAGTGACGGGGATAGTGAGGGAGGGGGGGCGAGAGAGGGGGCGAGAGAGGAGAGAGAGGGGGAGGGGGGAGAGAGAGGGGGAGAGAGAGGGGGAGAGAGAGGGGGAGAGAGAGGGGGAGAGAGAGGGGGAGAGAGAGGGGGAGAGAGAGGGGGAGAGAGAGGGGGAGAGAGAGGGGGAGAGGGGGGGAGAGGGGGGAGAGGGGGGGAGAGGGGGGGAGAGAGGGGGAGAGGGGGGGATAGAGGGAGGGATAGAGGGAGGGATAGAGGGAGGGATAGAGGGAGGGATAGAGGGAGGGATAGAGGGAGGGATAGAGGGAGGGATAGAGGGAGAATGACCAACACTTCCCATCAGATGATTTTTTGCCCTCACTACACACTGGCCACTCCCAGCTCCTCACCTACAGATGTACCGGACCAGGGGTTACAGTTGCAGGAGATTTTAGAGTGACTGAGCTTGTTCTGAATGACGGTGCTTGTCTGGTAAGGGACACTGACACTCCCTCATCCAACAAACCCCCCCACCCCCTGCACAGCCCATGGACACTCTCCCCACCCACCATATCCACTCCCACAGCCCACGGACACTGTCCATGAGAGTTTCTAAGACCAGTGAGTGGATTGAGGGGGTTCTGAGGAGATCAGATGGGGAATGTTTTTCGCCCAGACGGTCTTCAGTATACTGCCTGATGGATGAGCCCCTCAATCACCAAGGAATAGGGGGGTTTGGACGGTGGCCAAAGGCTCTCATAGAGATGGGGGAAGACTGTCGGTGTGGAATTGTCGAGCCAAAGGGATAGTTCTGTGCTGGTCACTCTGTGATTCCATCAGCAAATCTCCCTCCCACCAACAACCCGACAATGGGCCGGTGGGAGCACAGGGCACCGCTGGCTTTCTGGCTGTTAACATCAGCATTCCCTTGGACAGGACGAGAATATAAGAGTAAAGATGTGATGCTGAAGGTTTATGAGACATCAGTCAGACCACATTTGGACCCCTTATCTGAGAAAAGATGTGCTGGCATTGGAGAGGGTCCAGATCCTGGAATGCAAGGTTTATATATGAGGAGTGCTTGATGGCTCTGGGCCTGTACTCACTGGAGTTTAGAAGAATGAGGAGGAAACCTGATTGAAATCTACTGGCCTAGAGAGAGTGGACATGGAGTGGATGCTTCCTATAGGGAAGGAGTCTTAGAGCAGGGGACACAGTCTCACAGGGATCACAAGAGATCTTGAGCATCATACACAAACTGCTTGAGGAACCCAGCAGGTCACTGGAATTCTACTAGAACTAAGGGATATAGCCTCAAGATTTGGGGGAGTAGATTTAGGACAGAGATAACGAACTGCTTTTCCCAGAGAGTGGTTCTCTGCCCAATGAAGCAGTGGAGGCTCCCTCAGTAAATATATTTAAAACAAGGTTGGATAGATCTTTGCATAGTAAGAGAATTAAGGGTTATGGGGGAAAAGCAGATAGGTGGAGATGAGTCCATGGCCAGATCAGCCATGATCTTATTAGAAATATAGAAAACCTACAGCACAATACAGGCCACTCAGCCACGATCCTGTGCTGAACATGTACTTACTTCAGAAATTACCAAGGGTTACCCATAGCCCTCTATTTTTCTAAGCTTCATGTACCTATCCAAGAGTCTCTTAAAAGACCCTATCGTATCCGCCTCCACCATCATTGCCGGCAGCCCATTCCACTCACTCACCACTCTCAGAGTAAAAAACTTACCCGACATCTCCTCTGTTCCTACTTCCAAACACCTTAAAACTGTGCCCTCTCGTGCTAGCCATTTCAGCCCTGGGAAAAAGCCTCTGACTATCCACACGATTAATGCCTCTCATCATCTTATACACCTGATGCACCATCAATAACTCTCGGAGACGTGAGTTAAGGTAGACTTTTATTGGCTGGAAGAAAGCACAAGCAGCAAGTGACCACCACACTACATCCTGGAGACTGAGGAAGGGTCTGTGCCTCCAATCGCCTTTATACCAGGGTCTGCGGGAGGAGCCACGGGAGCAGTCAGCGGGTGGGGGGGGGGCGTGTCCAGACAGGTATATGCAGTTCACCACAACACCTCTATCAGGTCACCTCTCATTCTCCATCGCTTCAAAGAGAAAAGGCCAAGTTCACTCAACCTTGGCATGCTCCCCAATCCAGGCAACATCCTTGTAAATCTCCTCTGCACCCCTTCCATAGATTCCACATCCTTCCTGTAGTGAGGCGACCAGAACTGAGCACAGAACTCCAAGTGGGGTCTGACCAGTGTCCTATATAACTGCAACATTATCTCTCAGCTCCTAAACTCAATCCCATGGATGATGAAGGCCAATGGACCGTATTTTTTTTAATACAAAATTTTCTTTATTACAAATTCGGTGCTATACAGTACATAGAAAACAATGACTAACACAATTACTCTTTACAAATAGACAATACACATTAAACCAAAATATTCCCATCTCTATCAATGATGGCATTTACACCCCGCGGAGCCCAACGGTCCCCTGGGTCTAAGGTCACCGTGGACTGCTCGTGTTTCTTTTCAATATTTACCCGGGCAGGAACATACACCCTAAACATTGGTCTGTTTCCAAGACCCACGGATGGCTGTTTTCGCCAGCCCCAGGAACAAATTGATAAGGACATCCTCACCCCTCCATGTTCCCTTCCTTACTGGATGACCGTATATAGATAAGGACGGGCTAAAATGGAAACATAGAAAATAGGTGCAGGAGTAGGCTATTCAGCCCTTCGAGCCTGCACCGCCATTCAGTATGATCATGGCTAATCATCCAACTCAGAACCCTGTACCTGCTTTCTCTCCATACCCCCTGATCCCTTTAGCCACAAGGACCATATCTAACTTCCTCTTAAATATAGCCAATGAACCAGCCTCAACTGTTTCCTGTGGCAGAGAATTCCACAGATTCACCACTCTCTGTGTGAAGAAGTTTTTCCTCATCTCGGTCCTAAAAGGCTTCCCCTTTATCCTTAAACTGTGACCCCTTGTTCTGGAATGATGCAACCAGAGGGCTAGAAGCAGCCCATGCAAATACGCAAAAAGGGGCTGCAGCCTCACACTCCCCATGTACATGTGGAACACGGTCTCAGAAGTGGCATGCGGGTGGGAGATCCGTGTACAAATTGAAGAGCGTGTTGCTGGGCACCCTCCACCCCGGATCCCCAGGGGCATGGGAAGAACCCCCTCGTAAAGGGACTTCCATTGGGGTTTACCCGCACTCAAAGGCTCACGCACTTCATTGAATTTCTCACTTTGACATTCACATCACGTCAACACCGCCCTGCGACCTTCGCGATGCTTTGTTTTAATTAAACAGTCGGATTCCCCTGGTCCGCACCATATTTTGCTGGTACCCATTTTCAGCTGGGTGGACTGGAGCAGTGTGTGGTTAAGTGCCTTGCTCAAGAACACAACACACTGCCTCGGTGTCCTTGACCAATACACCATACGCCTTCTTAACCACAGAGTCAACCTGTGCAGCAGCTTAGGACTCGGACCCCAAGATCCCTCTGATCCTCTACACTGACAAGTGTCTTACAATTAATACTATATTGTGCCATCATATTTGACCTACCAAACTGAACCACCTCACACGTGTAAAGGGGGTTTCTTCTTTTTCTTTGTTACTGCGTATGTTAATCAAAATGGCTTCTTTGTTTTGTTAAAAGTAGGAATGCTTCTTTGTTGCGAGAGAGTGCTGGAAGCTTGTTTGGGTTAAAATTTACTGATAATGAGAATTGTATTCCTTTGTAAACCAATTGGGATTAATGTTGTTCTTTCTTCTGAGTCTGTAAGCTATTGTTGGCGGGCTTTTGGGCAGATCGGCGCGAGGGGGTGAGAGAGAGAGGACGCGATGCTGTAAGCTGGGCGAGGAACGACCCCAAGCGGGGAGTCCGAGGCCAGTCCGAGGAGAGGAGACGAAGATAGATGTGCTTGGTTGACCACTTCGGGAGGTCCTGAGCTGTGAGGCAAGGAGCTCGGAGGGGATCGAATGGTGACCAGAAGACTTCAGTAATTGAGCTCCAACGGTTGTGCACGAAGTGGTTTGGACTTTGATAAGTTGGTGCCTTTTCTTTAGTTTCTTTTCCTTCATATATACTGTATCGTTATTGTTCACTTAGTTATAGTAATCTTTATAAATTGTACTCATTTAATCGCATATGGTGTACTGTCTGTTTTTGGGCGAGGCGGGGACATCACACAGCATCCACACCAGCTGATTACCCAGTTTGGCGGGGCCGAAGGCTGCTCCCCCTAGACAAGAACGAGCTGAGCAAGCCTGAGGCGACTCGGGGTGGGGGGGGGGGTTACATTGTGGGGACTCGTCCGGGATCATGCTCTGGGTTGAACTCCATCTGCCATTTCTTAGCCCAGTTTTGTACCCTATCAATGTCCTGCTGTAACCTCTGACAGCCCTCCACACTATCCACAACACCCCCCAACCTTTGTGTCATCAGCAAACTTACTAACCCATCCCTCCACTTCATTTATAAAAATCATGAAGAGTAGGGTCCCAGAACAGATCCTTGAAGCACACCACTAGTCACTGACCTGCATGCAGAATATGACCCGTCTACAACCACTCTTTGCCTTCTGTGGGCAAGCCAGTTCTGGAACCACAAACCAATGTCCCCTTGGATCCCATGCCTCCTTATTTACTCAATAAGCCTTGCATGGGGTACCTTATCAAATGCCTTGCTGAAATCTATATACACGACATCCACTGCTCTTCCTTCATCAATGTGATTAGTCACATCCTCAAAAAATTCAATCAGGCTCGTAAGGCACGACCTGCCCTTGACAAAGCCATGCTGACTATTCCTAATCATATTATGCCTCTCCAAATGTTCATAAATCCTACCTCTCAAGATCTTCTCCATCAACTTACCAACCACTGAGGTAAGCCTCACTGGTCTATAATTTCCTGAGCTATCTCTACTCCCTTTCTTGAATAAAGGAACAACATCCACAATCCTCCAATCCTCCGGAACCTCTCCCGTCCCCATTGATGATGCAAAGATCATCGCCAGAGGCTCAGCAATCTCCTCCCTCGCCTCCCACATCGGGCTTGACAGTCCTGGCCGACTCCTGCTCCTCTTTCTTATGTCAGGTCGCAGCATCAATGGAGAGGAATAAACAATTAAAGTTTCAGGCCTAGACCCTTCATCACAATTCCTGAAAGAACAATGGGAGTAGAAGGACGTCCATTTAGAACAGAGATGAGGAGGAATTTTTTAGTCAGGGAGCAGTGAGTCTGTGGAATTCGCTGCCACAGGCAGTGGTGGAGCTGTCACTGGGTATACCTAACTCACCGAACATGGACGAGAGGGGTTGACAGGATGGGCTGAATGGTCTGATTCAGCTCCACAAGCTTTCTGAGGGGGTCGAGCAGACTCACCTCCATCCACACTCGGGCCAAGTACAGGCAAAGGGCTTCTCGCCGGTGTGCCGCCTCAGGTGGGCCTTCAGATGGCTGCTCTTGGTGTACATCTTGGAGCAGCCCGGGAACGAGCACTTGTGCATCTTGAGAAGATCGGCAGAGCTGCACCGTGGCACCCTCGAGCCCAGGAGGATACCTGCCTCATTCTGGGTGCCCTCAGCACCCCCAGCCTGCGGCTTGGCTGCGATGGGCACGGGCGCGATGCGGACAAACTGCCGGGGACCGCCCAGGGCAGTGGGGGGAGTGAGCTGTGGCACCAGTGTGAAGGTCTGGCCCTGAATATTGACCAGGAGCTGAGCCATCTTCACCTGTCCCCAGGACCGGTCCGCTGCCTCCTGTTTCAGCCCCACTGGCTGCAGATGGACAATGATCGGGAGCCCCTTGGCTGCTGCCAAAGCCTCCTTTGTGTCACCTGCCTCCCCAAGCTTTGGCTCCTCTGTCACAGTCTTCATCTCATCCTCCAGTCTCCTGGCTCCCTCATTCGCATCCAGGGGCTCCCTCACCCTGCCTCTGCCCTCATCCTTGAAGCCTTGGTCCATGTTCTCCTCCAAGAATTCCTCAATCTCCTCCAGGGTGGGCCGGAACAAGTTTGTCGGCCCTCCAGGGCAGCCCTCCTTGTCAGATGCCTGGTCCTCTCTCCTTCCGGCAGGAGCCCCAAGGGAGGCCTGGGAGAGGAGGTAATCGATAATGCTGTCTTCTCTCCCATAGCAGGATCCCGAGGGCATGGGCTCAGGGCTGGAGCAGGAGTGAGAGCTGGAGGAGTCACTCTCATCCTCAGACAGGGGGGAGGGCAGCAGCTGGTAGCCACCTCTCTCCATCGCCATGCGACTCACTGGTAGGAAGATCTCTCCGGCCGGGAACAGGTGATCCACCATTGCTGATCACTGAAGGCCGACGGTGGGGTGGGGGGGCACCTCAGGCCTCCAGCCCCTTCAACACAGGTCCACGCCGCTCCTGATAACACAGAGAGAAAGACGGTGAGAAGCCCGTGGTCATTTGGTACCCACGACCAACCCCTTTCACAATGACAAGGAGCCCAGCCCTCACACCTGCCCTGCAAAACACAAAACACACCAACAGGTCTTACAGTCCAACTGCTCCAGAGCAACCAAGATGCCCATCAAAGTTCATCACAGAGAAATGTCCAATCTGTGCCTAGTCAAGCCACACCTCTCCCATCCATGTATTTATCCAAACTTCTCTTAATTATTTAACTCAAACCATATCCCCTCCGATACAGCTCGCTCCACACTCTCACCACGTCAGAGTGAAGTTCTCCCTCAGGTTCCTCTTAAACGTTTCACCTTTATTGCCAGCGCTTGGCCCACTTACCCCAAACCTGTCCTGTTGAAGGGAAGGGTCAGTAAATGTTACAGTAGACCAGAGTGGGCCGAAGGGCCTGTACTAATCTATGTACTATCCTGTCTAAATCTTTTTTAAAATATTGTTAATGTAGCATTAACAACATTAAGTATCATGTCAATTAATATTGTTAATCAATTAGCTGATGATACAGGGTACTTTCAAATTTTTAATATACCAGTGTCTTTGGTAGCCATCTTGGTGAAAATGCTGCACTTCAGATTCTACTAAATCCCTCTCTTCTCACCTTAAACCCGTTCCCTTGGGTTCTTGTTCACGAGCTCTGGTGGACATTTACCTTGCCTGTACTGCAGCAATGTTACATCTCTATCAGGTCACCTCTCACTCTCCTATAATCCAAAAGAATCCCAACCTGCACAACCTGCATAACCCAGTCAATTCAATTACCAGTAACATCCTCATAAATCTCACATAGACTCACATCACACTCTCCCGGGGTCAGACACAGAGTGAATCTCCCTCCACACTGTCCCATCACACACTCCCGAGGTCAGACACAGAGTGAATCTCCCTCCACACCATCCCATCACACACTCCCAGGGTCAGACACAGAGTGAAGCTCCCTCCACACCGTCCCATCACACACTCCCAGGGTCAGACACAGAGTGAAGCTCCCTCCACACCGTCCCATCACACACTCCCGGGGTCAGACAGAGAGTGAAATTCCCTCCACACCATCCCATCACACACTCCCGGGGTCAGACACAGAGTGAATCTCCCTCCACACCATCCCATCACACACTCCCGGGGTCAGACAGAGAGTGAAATTCCCTCCACTCCGTCCCATCACACACTCCCGGGGTCAGACAGAGAGTGAAATTCCCTCCACACCGTCCCATCACACACTCCCGGGGTCAGACACAGAGTGAATCTCCCTCCACACCATCCCATCACACACTCCTGGGGTCAGGCACAGAGTGAAATTCCCTCCACACCGTCCCATCACATACTCACAGGGTTAAACACAAAGTTAAGTTCCCTCTACACCGTCTCATCACACACTCCCATGGTCAGACACAGAGTGAAGCTCCCTCCACATCGCTCAAGCACACCTTCCTAGGGTCAGATACAGAGTGAAGCTTCCATCACAAACTCTCAGGGCTTGGTCTGCACTCTTAATTGCCCGGTTGCACTGGCCTGTGTGTATTTGAGCTGTTCAGAGTCCGCTGACTGAGGGAGGCAAACACATTGCACTCTGACTGGTGACATGCCTGTGAACGTACGAGGGTTGATGTCACTGCCAGGGCACAGCGTCAGCACTGACGAAGGACAAACATCGAATGTCCTGGATCAGCCTGGTCAATAAACAGCTTCCTGATATTGTTGATACTGCACATGTCCAAACACCACCAGAGCGCCCTCCTTCAATCTCACGGAAAATAGACCACAGGAGAAGAGTTAGGCCACTCAGCCCATCAATACTACCCCACAATACATCATGGCTGATTTACTACCCCTCTCAACCCCATTCTCCTGTCTTCTCCCCATAACCTTTGATGCCCCAGCAAATCAAGAACTTATCAAACTCCACTTTAAATAAACCCAGTGATGACCTTCAGTGATTAAATGGATGTCCCTCTATTCAGAAGCTGTGTCCTCTGGTCCTAGACTCCCCCACTATAGGAAACATCCTCTCCACATCCACTCTATCTGTGTCCTCTGGTCCTAGACTCCCCCACTACAGGAAACATCCTCTCCACATCCACTCTATCTGTGTCCTCTGGTCCTAGACTTTCCCGATATAGGAAACATCCTCTCCACATCCACTCTATCTGTGTCCTCTGGTCCTAGACTCCCCCACTATAGGAAACATCCTCTCCACATCCACTCTATCTGTGTCCTCTGGTCCTAGACTCCCCCACTATAGGAAACATCCTCTCCACATCCACTCTATCTGTGTCCTCTGGTCCACAACTCCCCCACTATAGGAAACATCCTCTCCACATCCACTCTATCTGTGTCCTCTGGTCCTAGACTCCCCCACTATAGGAAACATCCTCTCCACATCCACTCTATCTGTGTCTGGTCCTAGACTCCCCCCACTACAGGAAACATCCTCTCCACATCCACTCTATCTGTGTCCTCTGGTCCTAGACTCCCCCACTACAGGAAACATCCTCTCCACATCCACTCTATCTGTGTCCTTTGGTCCTAGACTCCCCCACTACAGGAAACATCCTCTCCACATCCACTCTATCTGTGTCCTCTGGTCCACGACTCCCCCACTATAGGAAACATCCTCTCCACATCCACTCTATCTGTGGTCCTAGACTCCCCCACTACAGGAAACATCCTCTCCACATCCACTCTATCTGTGTCCTCTGGTCCTTGACTCCCCCACTACAGGAAACATCCTCTCCACATCCACTCTATCTGTGTCCTCTGGTCCTAGACCCCACTATAGGAAACATCCTCTCCAGATCCACTCTATCTGTGTCCTCTGGTCCAAGACTCACCCACTATAGGAAACATCCTCTCCACATCCACTCTATCTGTGTCCTCTGGTCCTAGACTCACCCACTATAGGAAACATCCTCTCCACATCCACTCTATCTGTGTCCTCTGGTCCTAGACACCCTCACTATAGGAAACATCCTCTCCACATCCACTCTATCTGTGTCCTCTGGTCCACGACTCCCCCACTATAGGAAACATCCTCTCCACATCCACACTATCTGTGTCCTCTGGTCCTAGACTCCCCCACTATAAGAAACATGCTCTCCACATCCACTCTATCTGTGTCCTCTGGTCCTAGACTCCCCCACTATAGGAAACATCCTCTCCACATCCACACTATCTGTGTCCTCTAGTCCGAGACTCCCCCACTACAGGAAACATCCTCTCCACATCCACTCTATCTGTGTCCTCTGGTCCACGACTCCCCCACTATAGGAAACATCCTCTCCACATCCACTCTATCTGTGCCCTCTGGTCCACGACTCCCCCACTATAGGAAACATCCTCTCCACATCCACTCTATCTGTGTCCTCTGGTCCTAGACTCCCCCACTATAGGAAACATCCTCTCCACATCCACTCTATCTGTGTCCTCTGGTCCTAGACTCCCCCACTATAGGAAACATCCTCTCCACATCCACTCTATCTGTGCCCTCTGGTCCACGACTCCCCCACTATAGGAAACATCCTCTCCACATCCACTCTATCTGTGTCCTCTGGTCCTAGACTCCCCCACTATAGGAAACATCCTCTCCACATCCACTCTGTCTGTGTCCTCTGGTCCTAGACTCCCCCACTATAGGAAACATCCTCTACACATCCACTCTTCCAAGGCCTTTCAGTATTGGATTGGTTTCAAT
This sequence comes from Hypanus sabinus, assembly GCF_030144855.1. Taxonomy (NCBI): domain Eukaryota; kingdom Metazoa; phylum Chordata; class Chondrichthyes; order Myliobatiformes; family Dasyatidae; genus Hypanus; species Hypanus sabinus. Next base: position 2,518,179 of record NC_082724.1, read on the forward strand.
GAGATTCCCCCTCCCAATCACTTTATAAACTCCAGCGAGTGCAGGACGAGAGCCATCATATACTTCTCACATGTTAACCCTTTCATTCCAGGAATCATTCTTGTGACCTCTCTCTGGACTCTCGACAATGCCAGCACATCTTTTCTTAGATAAGAGGTCCAAAACTGCTCACAGTACAGTCTGACCAGGTTTCAGAATTTCATTGTTGCTTTTGTACTCTAGTACTGTTGGAATGAACACTGGCATTGAATTTGCATTCCTCACCATCCACTTAACCAGCAAGTTAACCTTTAAGGAAATCCTACACAAGAACCTTTGCACCTTTGATGTTTAAACTTTCTCCCTCCTATTCTATTATCCCTTCTATCAAAGTGCATGACCACACACATGCTGACACTGTACTCCATCTGCCACTTCTTTGCCCGCTGTCCCAATCTGTCTAAGTCCTTCTGCTTCCTCAACTCTACCATCCCTTCCACCTACTTTCATATAATTCGCAAACTTGGCCACAAAGCCATCAATTTCATCATCCAAATCATTGACATATAACATAAAAACAGTTCCAACACCGACCCCTGCAGAACACCACTGGTCACCCTCAGCCAAATAGAAAAGGTTCGCTTTATTCCCACTCTTTGTCTCCTGCGAGTCTGCCAATCTTCTGTCCATGCTAGTATCTTTCCTGTAATACCACGGGCTTTCATCTTGCTAAGCAGCTTCATGTGTGGCAGCTTGTCAATGGCTTTCAGAAAATCCAAGTACACAGCATCCCCCAATTCTCCTTTGTCTATCCTGCTTGTTATTTCCTCAAAGAATTCCAACGGATTTGTCAGGCAAGATTTCCCCTGAAGAAAACCATGCTGACTTTGTCCTATTTTATCATGTGCCTCCAAGTACTGTAAATCCTCATCCTTAATAATTGGCTCCAGCACCTTCCCACCACTGAATTATAGGCTAACTGGCCTATCATTTCTTTTCCTCTGCCTCCTTCCCTTCTTAAAGAGTGGAATGATATTTGTAATTTTCCAGTCCCCCAAAAACTTTCCAGAATCTAGCAATTCCTGAAAGATCATTACTAGTGCCTCCACATCCTCTTTCCAGAACCCTGTGGTATAGCCCCATCTAGTCCTGATGGCTTACTGACCTTCAGACCTTTAAAGCATCCCAAGCACCTTCTTCTTAGTAACAGCAACTACACTCCCTTCTGCCCCGACACTTTCGAATTTCTTTCATACTACTAGTGTCTTCCACAGTGAAGACTGATGCAAGATACTTATTCAGTTCATCTGCCATCTCCTTGTTCCCCAATTACTACCTCTACAGTGGTATTTTCCACTGGTCCTCATCTACTCCTGCCTCCCTTTTACTCTTCATGTATCTGAAAAACTCTTTAGCGTTGTTGCTTAGCTTACTTTCATATTTCATCTTTTCTCTCCTTTTGGCTTTTTACAAGCTTCCCAATCCTCTTAACTTCCCATTAATTTTTGCTCTATTATAGGCCTTCGCGTTTGTCAGCCACAGTTGTCTCACCCTCCCTTTAGAATACTTCTTCTTTGAGATGTATCTATCCCGAACCTTCCGAATTGCTTCAGAACTTTCATCTATTGCTGTTCTGCTGTCATCCCTGCTAGCGACCCCGTCTAATCAACTCCCCTTTCATGCCTTTGTCATTTCCTTCACTGGTACATCTAACTTTAGCTTCTACCTCTCAAATTCCAGGGTAAAATCTAACATATTGTGACCACTGCCTCCTACGAGTTCCATTACCTTAAGCTCCCTAATCAAATCTGGTTCAGTACACAACACCCGATCCAGAATTGCCTTTCCCCTACAGGGAACTTCAAGCTGCTGTAAAATGACGTCTCTTAGACATTCTACAAATTCCCTCTCTTGGGATCCAGACTTTCCCAATCTACCTGCATATTGAAATCCCCTATGACTATTGTAACATTCACACAACACACACAAAATGCTGGTGGAATAACAAGCCAGGCAGCTTCTATAGAGAGAAGCGCTGTCGACGTTTCCGGCCGAGACCCTTCGTCAGTCCTGAAGGGTCTCAGCCCGAAACGTCGACAGTGCTTCTCCCTATAGATGCTGCCTGGCCTGCTGTGTTCCACCAGCATTTTGTGTGTGTTGTTTGAATTTCCAGCATCTGCAGATTTCCTCGTGTTTACTATTGTAACATTTCTCTTTTTACATCTCTTTTCTACCTCCCATTGTAACTTGCACCCCTCATCCCCGCTACTATTCAGCGTATAACTCCCATTAGGATCTTTTTACCCTTACAGGATCACAACAGGACAGTCAGCGTCTATGGAAAAGTGTAAACAGGGTCGTTTCAGGCTGAGACCCTATTTCAGGACTGGAAAGGAAGTGGGAAGGATTCAGACTAAGAAGCTGGGAGAAGGAGAAGAGGAAGTATAAGCTGGAGGGGGGAGGGGTGAAGTGAAGTTGATGGGTGAAAGCGATACAGGGCTGGAGAAGGGGGAATCTGATAGGAGAGGACTGAAGGCCATGGAAGGAAGAAAAGGAGAAGCGCCAGAGGGAGGAGGTGGTTGGGTAAGGAGATAAGGTGAGAGAGGGAAATGGTGAAAGGTGGCTGGCCATTACCAGAAATTTGAGAAATCGAAGTTCATGCCATCAGGTAGGAGGCTACCCAGATGGAATATAAGGTGTTGCTCCTCCAACCTGAGTGTGGCCTCATCGTGACGGCAGAGATGGACGTACCGGAATGGGAATGAGAAGTAAAATTGGAATGGTGGCCACTGGGAAATCCCACTTTTTATGGCGGAAAGTGCTCGACAAAGCAGTCTCAAGATCTACGCTGGGTCTCACCAATGTGCAGGAGGCCACTCTGGGAGCACCGGATACAGAAGACAACCCCGATAGACTCACAGGTGAACTATCACCTCACCTGGAAGAACTTCTTGTGGCCTAAATAGTAGTGAGGAGGTGTAGGGGCAGGTGTGGCTCTCGTTCTGCTTGCAAGGATAAGTGCCAGGAGGGAGATCATTAGAGAAGGATGAGTGGAGAAGAGAATAATGCAGGAGTTCCCTGCAGAAAGTGGAAAGTGGGGCTAATAGAAGGATGTGCTCAGTGGAGCGATCCCATTGGAGATGGTGGTGGTTATGGAGAATTAATTCCCAACAGGATAATTCTCCATAACTTCCGCCATCTCCAATGATGCTTTCATAGCTCAGGGTGTAGGTTTTCAGAAGTCAATTCCAACATCGTCTGTAAGGAATTATGTTCCCCCATAACTGTGTGGGGGTCCTCTAGTTGCTCCGGTTCCCTCTAAAGTTATTTTGTCATTGTAAGTTGTCCAGTGATTCGGCCAGGGTTATATTGGAGGTTGCTAGACAGTGGCTCGGAGATTCAGAAGGGCCTACATCCACACTGTATCTCTAAATGAAATACCCAAAGCAGTGTACTTATTATTGGGGGGAGTGGCCACAGGGGTGCTCTGCACTGGGTACCTATTCCCTTTCCCTCTCCCGACATTCGCCCAGCTACCTGCCTCCTGCATGCCAGCTCCCCTGTAGCTCCCGTCTCTCACCTCCTCATTCTCCCATATGAGCCGAAGGTCATCGAGCTGCAGCTCCAGTTCCTTAGCACAGTCCCTGAGGAGCTGCAGCTCGGCGCAGTTCATGCACCTGTTTGCCATTCTGACAGGATGTCTCCCAAAGGTCCCACAGCTTACATAAAGAATAGTTCCATACTCCCCCCCCACCCCGGACCCTTGGATCGGATTTCCATACACACCCCCCCCCGGACCCTTGGATCAGGTTTCCATATCCACCACCCCCCGGACCCTTGGATCGGGTTTCGATATACACCCCCCCCGGACCCCCCCAGACCCTTGGATCGGGTTTCGATATCCACCCCCCACCCCCCGGACCCTTGGATCGGGTTTCCATATCCACCACCCCCCGGACCCTTGGATCGGGTTTCGATATCCACCCCCCACCCGGACCCTTGGATCGGGTTTCCATATCCACCCCCCCCCCCGGGACCCTTGGATCGGATTTCCATATCCACCCCCTCCCGGACCCCCCCGGACCCTTGGATCGGATTTCCATATACACCCCCCCCCCGGACCCTTGGATCGGATTTCCATACACACCCCCCCCCCCCGGACCCTTGGATCAGGTTTCCATATCCACCCCCCCCGGACCCCCCCAGACCCTTGGATCGGATTTCCATATCCACCCCCCCCCCAGACCCTTGGATCAGGTTTCCATACACACCCCCCCCCCCGGACCCTTGGATCAGGTTTCCATATCCACCACCCCCCGGACCCTTGGATCGGGTTTCGATATACACCCCCCCCCCGGACCCCCCCGGACCCTTGGATCGGATTTCCATATCCACCCCCCCCCGGACCCCCCCGGACCCTTGGATCGGGTTTCGATATCCACCCCCCCCAGACCCTTGGATCGGATTTCCATATCCACCCCCCCCGGACCCTTGGATCGGGTTTCGATATCCACCCCACCCCGGACCCCCCCGGACCCTTGGATCGGATTTCCATATCCACCCCCCCCCCGGACCCTTGGATCAGGTTTCCATATCCACCCCCCCCCCCGGACCCTTGGATCGGATTTCCATATCCACCCCCCCCCCCCCCGGACCCTTGGATCAGGTTTCCATATCCACCCCCCCCTGGACCCTTGGATCGGATTTCCATATCCACCCCCCCCCCCGGACCCTTGGATCGGATTTCCATATCCACCCCCCCCCCGGACCCTTGGATCGGATTTCCATATCCACCCCCCCCCCGGACCCTTGGATCGGATTTCCATATCCACCCCCCCCGGACCCTTGGATTGGGTTTCCATATCCACCCCCCCCGGACCCTTGGATCGGATTTCCATATTCCCCTCGGAACCTCCCCTCCAAGTTTAAATTCAAGTTTGTTGTCATCTGACAGTCCATATACCGTAGCATAGAACCAAACAAAACCAAGTTCGTCTAGACAATTGTGCGCCCACAAAACATATATCACATACAGCACATGAACTAAGATAGTACCATAAATAGTTTACTAATTTATAATTCAAAATGCATGTAGTGTGCATCACAGATAAACAGTAAGCAGCTCTCTGCCTTAGTGAGCTGACCACAGTGGTGACGGGTACTCATTAGTCTGACAGCCCGAGGGAAGAAGCTGTTACCCAGTCTGGCAGTGCCAGTCCTGATGCCCCTGTGTCTCCTTCCTGACAGTAATGGGTCACCATCCAACTCCCACCTTCTCAAGGAGCAATACATATTGGCCTCACAATAACCTGTACCTGCTCTTGAAAGAACCATTTCATCGGCCTCCTCTGCCACTCATTGCCACTGCCCTGTGATTATTTCTCCCTCAAGGAGTTCTCCAATTCTTCCTGGAAGTTCCCTGAAAACACACTCATGTCACCTCACGTTCCAGATCACTGCTGTTTCCTGTGGGGAACCACTCGCAGGCTGTAAAGGCAAACTTAGGGCATTTGGGAGCATCGAGTCTGCTCCACTATTCCACCCTGGCCCCATTCTCCCACTTTCTCCCCAAAACTCTTAACCCTGATACCAATGAATCTTACTTGCGAGGTTTTGCTGGTTCTGCTTAACAATAAACTCTTTAATAAACTTCGACCAAAGACCTGTTGGAAGCGTCCTGACTGGTTGATCACAGTCTGCTGAGGTCATTCAAATGCAAAGAGAGTAGAGGACTCATCGTGGGTATATCCCTCCCCACCATCGGCAGAACCCACAGAGGATGCTGCTTCAAAAAGGCAACATCCATCAGGAGAGGTCCCCAACATCTTGACCATCTCACAGTTACCACCGGGCAGGAGGTACAGGAGCCTGAAGTCCCACACCACCAGGTTCAGGAACAGCTACTTCCCTTCAGCCATTTAGTTTGGACGCAGACCTAGCAACCATAGGACCATAAGACACAGGAAGAGAATAATACCATTCGGCCCACCAAGTGAGATCTGCTGACTTATTATCCTTCTCAACCCCTTTCTTCTGCCTTCTCCCCATAACTTAAAAAACCCTGACTAAAAGAAGAAAAAGATGGAATATGAAGGAAAGCAAGCCAATAATATTAAGGAGGACACCAAAAGTTTCTTCAAATACAATAAAGTGTAAAAGAGAGGTGAGAGTGGATATCGGGCTGTTGGAAAATGATCCTGGAGAGGTAGTAATGGGGGTCAAGGAAATAACTGATGAATTGAATAATTATTTTGTGTCAGTCTTCACTGTGGAAGACAGTAGCAGTGTGCCTGAAGTTTCAAAGAGTCAGGGGGCAGAAGTGTGAAGTTACCATTACTATAGAGGAGGTTCTTGGAAAGCTGAAAGGTCTGACGGTAGATAAATCACTGGACCAGATGGTCTACACCCCAGGGTTCTGAAAGAGGTGGCTGAAGAAATTGTGGAGGCATTAGTAATGATCTTTCAAGAATCACTAGATTCTGGAATGGTTCTGGAAGACTGGAAAATTATAAATGTCACTCTGCTCTTCAAGAAGCGAGAGAGGCAGAAGAAAGGAAACTATGTCTGACCTCAGTGGTTGGGAAGATGTTGGAGTTGATTATTCAGGATGTGGCTTTGGGGTACTTGGAGGCACGGGATAAAATAGGCCACAGTCAGCATGGTTTCCTAAAGGAAAAATTTTGCCTGATAAATGTTGGAATTCTTTGAAGAAATAACAAGCAGGATGTACAAAGCAGGATCAGTGGATGTTGTGTACTTGAGTTTTCAGAAGGCCTTTGACAAGGTGCCACCATAAGACTGCTTTACAAGTTAAGAGCCCGTGGTATTAGAGGAGAGATTCTAGTGTGGATAAAGCAGTGGTTGATTGGAAGGAAGACTGGGAATAAAGGGAGCCTCTTCCGCATGGCTGCCAGTAACTAGTGTTGTTCCCTGTTGTTCCAGGTCTCTGTGCTGGGACCGATTCTTCTTACATTACGTGTCAATGACTTGGATGACGGAACCGATGGCTTTGTGGCCAAGTTTTCAGACAATATGTAGATTTTGAGGAAGTAGAGAAGCTACAGAAGGACTTAGGCAGACTAGGAGAATGGGCAAAAAAGTAGCAGATGGAATAGAGAGTAGGGAGGTGTATGGTCATGCACTTTGGTAGAAGAAATGAAAGCATAGACTATTTTCTAAATGGGGAGAAAGTTTAAAAATCTGAGGTTCAAAGGGGACTTGGGAGTCCTTGTGCAGGATTCCTTAAAGGTTGATTTGCAGGCTCAGTCTGCAGTGAGGAAGCCAAATATGATGTTAGCATTCATTTAGAGGACTAGAATATAAAAGCAAGGATGTAATGTAGAGACTTTATAAAGCACTGGTGAGGTCTCACTGGGAGTATTGTGAGCAGTTTTGGGCCCCTTATCTTAGAAAGGATGTGCTGAAACTGGAGAGGGTTCAAAGGAGTTCACAAAAATGATTCCAGGATGGAATGTCTTGTCATATGAGGACAGTTTGAACCTGTATTCATTGGAATTCAGAAGAATGAGAGGTGACTTCATTGAAACCTTTTGAATGTTGAAGAGCCTTGATAGAGTGGATGTGGAGAAGATGTTTCCCATGGTGGGTGAGACTAAGACCAGAGGACACAGCCTCAGAATAGAGGGGCATCCTTTTAGAATGATGAGGAGGAATTTCTTTAACCAGAGGGTGGTGAATCTGTGGAATTCGTTGCCACAGGTGGCTAAGGAGATCAGGTCATTGAGTACATTTAAGGCAGAGCTTGATAGATTCTTGATTAGTCAGAGCATGAGGGAATACAAGGAGAGGCAGGAGACTGAGGCTGAGAGGGAAAATGGATCAGCCATGATGAAATGATGGAGCCGACTTGATGGGCCAAATGGCCTAATTCTTGTATCTTATTGTGGTCTTAATCAAGAACTTTGCTAACGATTGCTTTGAATAACTTGGCCTCCACAGTCATCTGTAGCAACAACTTCCATAGATCCTTCACCTCTGTTCATCCTTCTTTTCTGAGGCTGTGCCCTCTGATCCTAGACTTCCCCACTGCAGGAAACTTCCTCTCCATCCCCATCTTTCAATATTTGATAAGTTTCAATGAGACCCTCCTCCCACTCCTCTAAACTCCAGAGCCGCCAAACACTCCTCATAAATTAACCCTTTCAATCCCAGGATCATCATTGCACTAAAATGGATATTTTTTGCTCTAACTGTACTCTTTCTCATACAAATTGTGCATAATTTATAAAATATAGAACTGTACAGCAGAGCAGAGGCCTTTCTGCCCCACAATGCTGTACCATCCTTTTAAAGTACTCTAAGAACAATCTAACCCTTCCCTCCCACATAACCCTCCATTTTCCCATCATCCATGTGCTCATCCAACAGTCTCTTAAATGTCCCTAATACATTGGCATCTACCACCACCTCCGGTAGAAAGACTCTCCGTGTAAACAAAACTTACCTCTGACATCCCCCCTTTACTTTCCTCCAACCTCTTTACAATTATGTCCCCTGGTATTAGCCATTCCCATCCTGGGAAAAAGGCTTTGGCTGTCCACGGCATCTCTGCCTCCTGTCATTGTGTAAAGCTTCCCGAGGTCTGCTCGCATCCTCCTTCACTCCAAGGAGAAAATCCTCAGCTCACTCAGCCTCTCCTCATCAGACACGCTCTCCAATCCAGACAGCATCCTGGTGAATCTCCTCTGCACCCTCTCCAATCCAGACAGCATCCTGGTGAATCTCCTCTGCACCCTCTCCAATCCAGACAGCATCCTGGTGAATCTCCTCTCCACCCTCTCTAATCCAGACAGCATCCTGGTGAATCTCCTCTGCACCCTCTCTAATCCAGGCAGCATCCTGGTAAATCTCCTCTGCACCCTCTCTAATCCAGGCAGCATCCTGGTAAATCTCCTCTGCACCCTCTCTAATCCAGGCAGCATCCTGGTGAATCTCCTCTGCACCCTCTCTAATCCAGACAGCATCCTGGTGAATCTCCTCTGCACCCTCTCTAATCCAGGCAGCATCCTGGTGAATCTCCTCTGCACCCTCTCTAATCCAGACAGCATCCTGGTCAATCTCCTCTGCACCCTCTCTAATCCAGACAGCATCCTGGTGAATCTCCTCTGCACCCTCTCTAATCCAGGCAGCATCCTGGTCAATCTCCTCTGCACACTCTCCAATCCAGACAGCATCCTGGTGAATCTCCTCTGCACCCTCTCTAATCCAGACAGCATCCTGGTGAATCTCCTCTGCACACTCTCTAATCCAGGCAGCATCCCGTAAATCTCCTCTGCACCCTCTCTAATCCAGACAGCATCCTGGTCAATCTCCTCTGCACCCTCTCTAATCCAGGCAGCATCCTGGTCAATCTCCTCTGCACCCTCTCTAATCCAGACATCATCCTGGTCAATCTCCTCTGCACCCTCTCTAATCCAGGCAGCATCCTGGTCAATCTCCTCTGGACCCTCTCTAATCCAGACAGCATCCTGGTGAATCTCCTCTGCACCCTCTCTAATCCAGGCAGCATCCTGGTAAATCTCCTCTGCACCCTCTCTAATCCAGGCAGCATCCTGGTAAATCTCCTCTGCACCCTCTCTAATCCAGGCAGCATCCTGGTCAATCTCCTCTGCACCCTCTCTAATCCAGACAGCATCCTGGTGAATCTCCTCTGCACCCTCTCTAATCCAGACAGCATCCTGGTCAATCTCCTCTGCACAGTCTCTAATCCAGGCAGCATCCTGGTGAATCTCCTCTGCACCCTCTCTAATCCAGACAGCATCCTGGTCAATCTCCTCTGCACCCTTTCTAATCCAGACAGCATCCTGGTCAATCTCCTCTTCACCCTCTCTAATCCAGACAGCATCCTGGTCAATCTCTTCTGCACCCTCTCCAATCCAGACAGCATCCTGGTGAATTTCCTCTGCACCCTCTCCAATCCAGACAGCATCCCGGTGAATCTCCTCTGCACCCTCTCTAATCCAGGCAGCATCCTGGTGAATCTCCTCTGCACCCTCTCTAATCCAGACAGCATCCTGGTGAATATCCTCTGCACACTCTCCAATCCAGACAGCATACTGGTGAATCTCCTCTGCACCCTCTCTAATCCAGGCAGCATCCCGGTGAATCTCCTCTGCACCCTCTCCAATCCAGACAGCATCCCGGTGAATCTCCTCTGCACCCTCTCCAATCCAGACAGCATCCTGGTAAATCTCCTCTGCACCCTCTCTAATCCAGGCAGCATCCCGTAAATCTCCTCTGCACCCTCTCTAATCCAGGCAGCATCCTGGTCAATCTCCTCTGAACCCTCTCTAATCCAGACATCATCCTGGTCAATCTCCTCTGCACCCTCTCTAATCCAGGCAGCATCCTGGTCAATCTCCTCTGGACCCTCTCTAATCCAGACAGCATCCTGGTGAATCTCCTCTGCACCCTCTCTAATCCAGGCAGCATCCTGGTAAATCTCCTCTGCACCCTCTCTAATCCAGGCAGCATCCTGGTAAATCTCCTCTGCACCCTCTCTAATCCAGGCAGCATCCTGGTCAATCTCCTCTGCACCCTCTCTAATCCAGACAGCATCCTGGTGAATCTCCTCTGCACCCTCTCTAATCCAGACAGCATCCTGGTCAATCTCCTCTGCACAGTCTCTAATCCAGGCAGCATCCTGGTGAATCTCCTCTGCACCCTCTCTAATCCAGACAGCATCCTGGTCAATCTCCTCTGCACCCTTTCTAATCCAGACAGCATCCTGGTCAATCTCCTCTTCACCCTCTCTAATCCAGACAGCATCCTGGTCAATCTCTTCTGCACCCTCTCCAATCCAGACAGCATCCTGGTGAATTTCCTCTGCACCCTCTCCAATCCAGACAGCATCCCGGTGAATCTCCTCTGCACCCTCTCTAATCCAGGCAGCATCCTGGTGAATCTCCTCTGCACCCTCTCTAATCCAGACAGCATCCTGGTGAATATCCTCTGCACACTCTCCAATCCAGACAGCATACTGGTGAATCTCCTCTGCACCCTCTCTAATCCAGGCAGCATCCCGGTGAATCTCCTCTGCACCCTCTCCAATCCAGACAGCATCCCGGTGAATCTCCTCTGCACCCTCTCCAATCCAGACAGCATCCTGGTAAATCTCCTCTGCACCCTCTCTAATCCAGGCAGCATCCCGTAAATCTCCTCTGCACCCTCTCTAATCCAGGCAGCATCCTGGTCAATCTCCTCTGAACCCTCTCTAATCCAGACATCATCCTGGTCAATCTCCTCTGCACCCTCTCTAATCCAGGCAGCATCCTGGTCAATATACTCTGCACCCTCTCTAATCCAGACAGCATCCTGGTGAATCTCCTCTGCACCCTCTCTAATCCAGACAGCATCCCGGTAAATCTCCTCTGCACCCTCTCTAATCAGGACAGCATCCTGGTGAATCTCCTCTGCACCCTCTCTAAAGCTTCCACACCCTTCCTATAATGAGCTGTTCAGACCAGATCTGAACACAATATTCAAAGTGCGGTCTGACCGCAGTTTTACAGAGATGTTTCTTTCTTTCTTTTTCAATCTTTTTATTAAATTTCATATATAAAAAAAAACAGCACATAATAATGAATAGATTACAGATTCAATAAACTTGAGATTACATTAGTAATAGGATAATAATATCCTATTAAAACATCCATCAACAAAAGGTACATAAATCAATCAAGTCTATATAAATATGTATGAAAAAAAACCAAAAATAATCGTCGAAAAAAGAAGAAAAAAAAATTGAAATTATATATGAGAAAAAATATATATTGAAAAAAAATACTAAACTAAAACTAACATGGGCAATAATAGCACTTTATAAATATATAAAGGTGTCAAGAAAAGAACTCCGGAACTCCATACCTGAACAAGTATAAGTAGAGAAAAGGATCTGAAATAGGCCAAATTAATTCATATGAAAGTGTCGAATAAATGGTCCCCAGGTTTCTTCAAATTTAATTGAAGAATCAAAGATAGTGCTTCTGATTTTTTCCAAACTCAAATAAGAAATAGTTTGGGAGAACCACTGAAATGTAGTAGGAGGATTTACTTCTTTCCAGTTTTGTAATATAGACCTTCTGGCAATTAATGTTACAAAGGCAATCATTCGTCTGATTGAAGGGGAAAGCTGATTGCCATCTTCATTTGGTATACCGAAAATTGCAGTAATAAAATGGGGTTGTAAATCGATATTCCATACTGAGGAAATGACATCAAAAATGTCCTTCCAATAGTTATGTGAAGTGGGACATGTCCAAAACATGTGAGTCAATGAAGCCACTTCTAAGTGACATCTGTCACATTGAGGATTAATATGCGAATAAAATCGGGCAAGTTTATCTTTAGACATATAAGCTCTATGTACAATTTTAAATTGTATTAAAGCATGTTTAGCACAAATAGAGGAGTTAACCATTTGTAAAAATTTTTCCCATTTATCTGTTGATATATTACATCGAAGTTCTTTTTCCCATTCTTGTCTAATTCTATCCGATATTTCTGGCTGTATCTTCATAATCATGTTATAAATAAAAGCTACTAATCCCTTCTGACAAGGATTAAAAGTAAAAATCAAATCTGAAAAATCCGATGGAGTTGAGTTAGGAAAAGATGGAAGAATTTTATGTAAGAAATTTCTAATTTGTAAGTATCTAAAAAAATTAGATTTAGGTAATTCAAATTTGTTGGATAGTTGATCAAAAGACATCAAAGTACCTTCAAAAAAAAGATCACGAAAACATTTTATACCTTTCCTTTTCCATATACTAAAAGCTTGATCTGTCAATGAAGGTTTAAAAAAAAAATTACATAAAATAGGGCTGTCCAGAGCAAAGTTTTTCAGATTAAAGAATTTGCGAAATTGAAACCAAATTCGTAGTGTATGTTTAACAACAGGGTTAGATATCTGTTTATTGAATTTGGCTAAATCAATAGGAAGAAAAGAACCAAGAACGGAAAATATAGAATATCCCTTAACCTCACTACATTCTAAATTTACCCACTGTGGGCACACAGGTGAATCCAAATCTAGTTTCCAGTACATTAGGTTACGAATATTATTCGCCCAATAATAAAATCTAAAGTTAGGTAAAGCTAGACCACCATCTTTTTTAGACTTTTGTAATTGCCTTTTGCTTAACCTAGGATTTTTATTTTGCCACACAAATGAGGAAATTTTTGAATCAATATTATCAAAAAAAGATTTAGGAATAAAAATTGGTAAAGCTTGGAATAAATATAAAAATTTCGGTAAAATACAGAGATGTTTAATTGGTGTTTTTTTGTGAATGCAGCTTATCTGAATGACGAACCGGTGACGCTGCCGGAAGTTTTTCACTGTACCTGGGACATAACAATGAACTCAAAGTTGACTTTGAAAAACAAGAAACGCTGGAAACAGTCAGCAGGTCAGGCGGCATCTGTGGGGAGAGTTAACCTGTCAGTGAAAACGTCCTTCACCAGAATCCTGATGAAGGATCTTCCACTTGAAAGGGTTAACAGCGTCTCCTTCTCTCCCCGACTCTCTCTCGCCCATTCCCCCACACACAAACACAGTCGCTGCAGGACCGGCTGATAGTTTCCATTAAAGCATAGAACGTAAGAGCAGAAACAGGCCTTTCGGCCCATCTCGTATGTTCCGCCCCCACCAACCCTCTCCCCATCCCGAACTCTGGGTATCTCGAGGCAACCGCGTACATTTGGCAGGAAGCAACGAAAATACACCAAAACAATCAGTTAATAAACCTTCACAACTTGCCCAGCCTGTCCACATTTGCCAGTCTCACCGGGTCTCCAGCTGCCCGGAGGCCTGTTGCTCTGATGGTGGGGCCGGGGCTTCACTCCATCCGCACCTTCTACCAACGCCACAGTCCCCAAAACAGCTGGAAAGTATTTCCATGTGACCTTTGCGTTACAAATCCGCGCAATATCTTCAGCTGTTCGGCTAAAGATTTGTCTGGAGGACGACGCACAGCACAGTCTGTCCGCGAGTAACCACTCTCCTCCCTCGCCCCAACTTCATCTCTACTCTCGCTCCCCTCTCTCAACTCTCCCTTCTCTCCCCCTCTTTCCTCAACTTAACCTCTCCCCCTCTCCCTCCTCCCTCGCCCCAACTTCATCTCTACTCTCGCTCCCCTCTCTCAACTCTCCCTTCTCTCCCCCTCTTTCCTCAACTTAACCTCTCCCCCTCTCCCTCCTCCCTCGCCCCAACTTCATCTCTACTCTCGCTCCCCTCTCTCAACTCTCCCTTCTCTCCCCCTCTTTCCTCAACTTAACCTCTCCCCCTCTCCCTCCTCCCACGCCCCAACTTCATCTCTACTCTCGCTCCCCCTCTCTCAACTTCTCTCCCCTCTCTCCTCAACTTAAACTCTCCCCTTCTCCCTCCTCCCTCCTCATCTTCTCTCCCTTCTCTCCTCTCTCGCGTCCTCTCTCCTCGTTCAAGTTTCTCCCTCTCTGCCCCTCGGCCCCCCTCTCCTCAACTTAACTTCTCGCTCGCTCCACCTCTCCCCTCAAATTAATTTCTCCCTTCTCTCCCCTCGCTTCCCTCTCTCCCACTCCCTCAACTTCATCTCTCCCCTTCCCCTCTCCCACTCCCTTTCCTCAATTGCTCCTCCTTTAACCTCCTTTCCCTTTTTCCTCATCCCTCCCCTCATCTTCCCCTCCTTTACCCTGTTGCCCGCCAGTTCTCCCTCTCGCTTTCCCGCCCTTCCCCTCTCTCCACTTCATTCCCCGCCACTCTTTCCCCTCCCCACGCTCGCCCTACTCCCTCTTTCCCCTTTCTCTCCCCTCAGCTCCCCCCCACACAGACTCTCCCCAGCCCACCACCTCTCAGACCGGGGTTCCGCCAGTGACCCCGCGCCCTGACAGTATGCCCCGCATTCCTCTCGGGGTGCAGGGGGTCCGGTCAGTGGTCCCCGCCTCTTCCCATGGAGGTCTGCCTCCCTCCCCTGCGGTTTTCACCCACCAGAGAGTGTCGGCGAGCGCCCCGAACCGCCCTCACATGCCGGCGCGTCGGCCGTGCTCCACTCTGCCCCGATCCCTGGCCGCGGCACGTCCAGCAACGCACAACCCTTCCTTAAATATTTACTCAGGCCTGGCTGGGTTCCACGCGGCGCCAGATTCGGAGCAACACGGAGAGCAGCCTCTCTCTCTCTCCCTCATAAACAAGCATCTGAACTTCCCAATCCCCGCAATACCCTCAATACTGATACACGCGAGGAAACTGTGTGTGTGTGTCAGTGTGTCTGTGAGTGTGTGTGTATGAGTGTATGTGAGTGTGTGAGTAGTGTAAATGTGTGAGTGTGTCTGTGTGTGTGTGTGTGTGAGTGAGTATGTGAGTGTGAGTGTGTCTGTGTGTGTGTATGTGAGTGTGTATGAATGTAAATGTGTGAGTGTGAGTGCATCTGTCTGTGTGTGTGTGTGAGTGTGTATGAGTGTAAATGAGTGTGTCTGTGAGTGTGTGTATGAGTGTATGTGAGTGTGTGAGTAGTGTAAATGTGTGAGTGTGTCTGTGTGTGTGAGTGAGTATGTGAGTGTGAGTGTGTCTGTGTGTGTGTATGTGAGTGTGTATGAGTGTAAATGTGTGAGTGTGTCTGTGAGTGTGTGTGTGTATGAGTGTGTCTGAGTGTAAATGTGTGAGTGTGAGTGTGTCTGTGTGTGTGTATGTGAGTGTGTGTGTATGAGTGTAAATGTGTGAGTGTGTCTGTGAGTGTGTGTGTATGTATGAGTGTATGTGAGTGTGTGAGTAGTGTAAATGTGTGAGTGTGAGTGTGTCTGTGAGTGTGTGTGTGTATGTATGAGTGTATGTGAGTGTGTCTGTGTGTGTGTGTGAGTGAGTATGTGAGTGTGAGTGTGTCTGTGTGTGTGTGAGTGAGTATGTGAGTGTGAGTGTGTCTGTGTGTGTATGTGAGTATGTGAGTGTGTATGAGTGTAAATGTGTGAGTGTGAGTGCATCTGTCTGTGTGTGTGTGAGTGTGTATGAGTGTAAATATGTGAGTGTGTCTGTGAGTGTGTGTGTGTATGAGTGTATGTGAGTGTGTGAGTAGTGTAAATGTGTGAGTGTGTCTGTGTGTGAGTGAGTATGTGAGTGTGAGTGTGTCTGTGTGTGTGTATGTGAGTGTGTATGAGTGTAAATGTGTGAGTGTGAGTGCATCTGTGTGTGTGTGTGAATGAGTGTAAATGTGTGAGTGTGTCTGTGAGTGTGTGAGTAGTGTAAATGTGTGAGTGTGTCTGTGTGTGTGTGAGTGAGTATGTGAGTGTGTGTGTGTGTATGTGAGTATGTGAGTGTGTATGAGTGTAAATGTGTGAGTGTGAGTGCATCTGTCTGTGTGTGTGAGTGTGTGTGTCTGTGAGTGTGTGTGTGTATGAGTGTATGTGAGTGTGTGAGTACTGTAAATGTGTGAGTGTGAGTGTGTCTGTGTGTGTATGTATGTGAGTGTGTATGAGTGTAAATGTGTGAGTGTGAGTGCATCTGTCTGTGTGTGTGTGAGTGTGTGTAAATGTGTGTGTCTGTGAGTGTGTGTGTATGAGTGTATGTGAGTGTGTGAGTGTGTATGAGTGTAAATGTGTGAGTGTGTCTGTGTGTGTGTGAGTGAGTATGTGAGTGTGAGTGTGTGTGTGTATGTGAGTATGAGTGTAAATGTGTGAGTGTGTGTGTGTATGTGAGTGTGTATGAGTGTAAATGTGAGTGTGAGTGCATCTGTGTGTGTGTGTATGTGAGTATGTGAGTGTGTATGTGTAAATGTGAGTGTGAGTGCATCTGTCTGTGTGTGTGTGTGTGTATCTGTGTGTGGAGAATGTCACTCCCTGTGTCTATGTGTGTGTCTACAGATGTGTGTACATGCTGGGTGTGCGGATACATGTTCTCTCTCCTGACATGGACAAGCATTGGCAGGATAGATAGGTGGGGATGGGCAGTTCCTTGTCCCTTCTCTCTCCACGCCACTGAGCAACAACGATTAGGGACCAGGTGGTTCACTGTGTCAGTGAGGCGGACAGATGGTCACACTCCCTGTGCCTGCTCACACTCCCACACACCATTCATACAGCCACACAGCAGTAGAATACAGAAACAGGCTCTTTGGCCTTACCAGTCAATGCTGATCAAAATTCCCATTTAAACTAGTCCCAAACAGAAACCATTCTGTAGTTGCTGGAAATCCAGAGGAACACACACAAAAATGCTGGAGGAACTAAGCAGGTTGGGCAGCATCTATGGAGAGGAATACGCAGTCGATATTTTGGGCTGAAACCCTTCATAGATGCCACCTGGCCTGCTGCGTTCCTCCCACACTTTGTGTGTGGTGATTAAGATTTCCAGCATCAAATGGTTAATGGTGGTGATTATATCTGTGAGACAATGGCATGGACCAGATGATGCCTTCTTTATTCTACACCGACTGTAGATACTGCCGGTGACTCCCTCTCCCTGGTTACCTGAGAAGGTGCTGGCGGGATGGTCAAGCTGATGGGTTGGCAGTGTTTGACGTTATGGGATGGCTTGCTAACACAGTTTAAGGTGAATCAGCTGTGTTGGAAGTGGGAACACATCTGGACCCAAGACAGCGTGACCTCCCTAAAACATTTAGTGAAGCAGTCACAATGATCGGCAGCTTTGTGCTCCCCATCCAGACTGATGCCCTTGTCACCAGGGAGGAGATACCATCAGACCAGATAACAATTACAGCACGGAAACAGCCCACCTCAGCCCTTCTAGTCCGTGCTGAACGCTTACTCTCACCTAGTCACACTGACCCGCACTCAGCCCATAACCCTCCATTCCTTTCCTGTCCATATTTTATCCAATTTTACTTTAAATGACAATACCAAACCTGCCTCTACCACTTCTACTGGAAGCTCGTTCCACACAGCTACCAATTTTACTTTAAATGACAATACCAAACCTGCCTCTACCACTTCTACTGGAAGCTCGTTCCACACAGCTACCACTCTCTGAGTAAAGAAATTCATGTTACCCTTAAACTTTTGCCCCCTAAGTCTTAACTCATGTCCTCTTGTTTGAATCTCCCCTACTCTCAATGGGAAAAGCCTATCCACGTCAACTCTTATCTATCCCCCTCATAATTTTAAATACCTCTATCAAGTCCCCCCTCAACCTTCTATGCACCAAAGAATAAAGACCTAACTTGTTCAATCTTTCCCTATAACTTAGGTGCTGAAACCCAGGTAACATTCTAGTAAATCTTCTCTGTACTCTCTCTATTTTGTTGGCATCTTTCCTATAATGCTTTGTGCTCCCCATCCAGGCCAATGCCCTTGTCACCAGGGAGGAGATACCATCAGACCAGAAGATGTACGAGCAGAGTTAGACCATTTGGCCCATCATGGATCACCCATTTCCCTCTCAGCCCAAATCTCCTGCTTTCTCCCGTATCCCTTCATGCCCTGACTAATCAACAATCAGCCTCTGCCTTAAATATGACTTGCCGTCTTTGGCAATTAATTCCACAAATTCACCACTCTCTGGCTAAGGAAATTCCTCTTTATCACATTCTAAACCAATGTCCCTGCACTCTGAGGCTGTGCCCTCTGGTCCTGCAGCCCCCCACTACAGGAAACATCCTCTCCACATCCACTCTATCTGTGTCCTCTGGTCCTAGACTCCCCCACTATAGGAAACATCCTCTCCACATCCACTCTATCTGTGTCCTCTGGTCCATGACTCCCCCACTATAGGAAACATCCTCTCCACATCCACTCTATCTGTGTCCTCTGGTCCACGACTCCCCCATTACAGGAAACATCCTCTCCACATCCACTCTATCTGTGTCCTCTGGTCCACGACTCCCCCACTACAGGAAACATCCTCTCCACATCCACTCTATCTGTGTCCTCTGGTCCACGACTCCCCCACTATAGGAAACATCCTCTCCACATCCACTCTATCAGTGTCCTCTGGTCTGAGACTCCCCCACTATAGGAAACATCCTCTCCACACCCACTCTATCTGTGTCCTCTGGTCCTAGACTCTCCCATTACAGGAAACATCCTCTCCTCATCCACTCTATCAGTGTCCTCTGGTCCTAGACTCTCCCACTACAGGAAACATCCTCTCCTCATCCACTCTATCAGTGTCCTCTGGTCCTAGACACCCCCACTATAGGAAACATCCTCTCCACATCCACTCTATCTGTGTCCTCTGGTCCTAGACTCCCCCACTATGGGAAACATCGTCTCCACATCCACTCTATTGAAGCCTTTCAATAGTCAATGAGATCTCCCCCTCCTACAGGAGCCTGAAGACACACACTCAGAAAGAGCTTCTTCCCCTCTGCCCCCGATTTCTGAACGGTTCATGAACGAAATCAGCATTATTTATCTATTTAGCAATTTATAGTAACTTTATGTCTGTATTGAACCGCTGCAGCAAAACAACAAATATCACGACATGTGTCAGTGATATTAAACCAGACTCTGATTCTGATCAATACAGATCCTTTCTCAACTGGGGCCAGATTCTCAAACTGCAAGGCTGTTATCTGTCTCAATCACTATTCAGTGACAGAATCGATTGCCCCCATTCACTGAGCTCGGAACTCACATCGCAACACCGCCTCATCACTCGTTACAAGACAGTCAAAGCCTGGATTACAGATTTCATGACAGAACTGAAAGTAACTTATCAAGTTGCAACAGATGGACTCACAGAGTCTGTTTCTAAAGCGAGGGAGGATGTGCTAGAGGGTCATCGTAGGCTTAGGGTGTGAGGGTAAAGTTTACATAAACCAGGTCCACACGATCCCTCTCATCTCGGCACGGACCACCATTGCTCTCAGTAGGAAATTTTTACACGGCCTGAAAACTTCAAATGTTTTTTGGTAATATGCAAACAATGAATATTTAGACTGAAAGTTTAAGAATCACGTTCTTTTGATTTTATTTATTAATGAAACGCAGCACAACAGAGAAAATCTTTCACAATTCATAAACTTTTTCTAGCTGCTCCAGTCCCAGCCGTGCAGCAACAAAGGCTTTGTGCAGGAGCATTTCAGTGACTGCGTGGCCGTGCACCCGCTCAGCTTAGAGGGAACAGTGGTGTAGGCCCTTCAGACTATAATTTTGTGCTGACTTCTTAGCCCATCCAAGATCAATTTAACCCCTCCCTCTCACATAGCCTCCGTTTTTCTATCATCCACATGTCTATCTAAGATGCTCTTAATGTATCTGCCTCAACCACTACCTCGGAGAGCACACCCCATCACTCTGTACAACCCTAACCCTAACCCTGACCCAATACTCAAACCTAATCCTAAAGTCCAAAAGTCCAAAATCCCCACAAACCCTAGGCACGTCCCAATTAACCCTGTCTTCAGCCTCACAAACCCTAAGCACACCCCGATTAACCCTTGCTAAACCCCCACAAACTCAATGTCCTATGTCAAGAGGGGCAAGATTCAACAAAGGCAAGTGTTGGACCTGGTTATTGAAGGTGTGGGCCAGATCAAAGTGGCAGGGTCGCGTGAAACTGAATCTCAAGTGACGAGATCAAAAAGCACAAGAGGGCTGATTTGCCCACTGCTCACATAATCTCATCCTAACCTCTACTTCTGACATCCCCCTCCAAACATTCTTCCAATCACCTTTAAGTTATGCCTTCCCATATTACCCATTTCCGCCCTGGGAAAAATGTTACTGGCTGTCCACTCAATCTCTGCCTCTTATCATCTTGTACACCTCAATCGTCACCTCTCACCCTCCTTCACTCTAGAGAGGAAATCCGTCACTCACTCAACCTACCCAGTGGAAACAACTTTCCTGCCTCTATCTTATCAATCCCTTTCATGATTCCATATGTTTCTGTACAATCTCCTCTCATCCTTCTGAATTCCAGTGAGTACAGTCCCAGGCGACTCAATCTCTCCTCATAGACTAACCCCCTCATCTCTGGATTCAACCTGGTGAACCTCCTCTGCACTGCCTCCAAAGCCGGTATATCCTTCCTCAAGTATGGAGACCGGAACTGCACACGGTTCTCCCGGTGCAGCCTCACCAGTACCCTGTATAGTTGCAGCATGACCTCCCTGCTCTTGAATTCAATCCCTCGAGCAATGAAGGTCAGCATTCCATTTGCCTTCTTAATAACCTGTGGTACCTGCAAGCCAACATTTTGCAATTCATGAACAAACACTCCCAAGTCTCTCTGCACAACAACATGCTGCAATCTTTCACCATTTAGATAATAATCTGCTCTTCTGTTTTTCCTTCCAAAGTGGATGATCTCACATTTACCAACATTGTACTGCATCTGCCAGACCCTTGTCCACTCAATCTATTTATATCTCTTTGCAGACTCTCCGTATCCACTGCACAATTTGCTTTTCCACTCAATTTAGTGTTTTCAGCAAACATAGATACATTATACTCTGTCCCCTCTTCCAGATCGTTAACAACCCCTGCGACACACCACTCACACTGATTGCCAACCAGAGAAACACCCATGTCTCCCAACTCTCTGCATTCTATTAGTTAACCAACCCTCTATCCATGCTAATACATCACCCCCAACCCTATGCATCTTAACTTATGGGGAAATCTTTTATGTGGCACCTTATCAAAAGCCTTCTGTAAATCCAAGTAAATTACATCCATCTGTTCCCCTCTATCCACTGCGCTTGTTATATCCTCAAAGAACTCAAAGTAATCCAGCCGACACACTTTTTGTCCCTCTTCCCTCTGGGAGAAGGTTCAGGAGCTTGAAGATTTGTACGGCCAGATTTGGGAACAATGTAGCGATGTGCTACACTCAGCGCTGAAATAACGACACGCAGTCGGTAAGTCGTTTCGAGACTAGTTTATTCAAACTTCGCGGTGCTGGTATTTAAATCCCTAGTGCCCGCCCTCTCCAGGCGGAAATGACGTCAGGGGTGCATACCAAAGTTTACCCCCGCGCGCTGGCTATTAATGAGCCAGTTCACCTACGCAGAAAGTGGGTCGCCACATAACCCCGCCCCCGCCCCGCCCCCCAGAACCGGCAATACACCCCCCAGTGTCCACAGTCTGGATCAGCCTCTGTTTGGAAGGTCTGCCTCTGCGCCACGGTGCCTGAACCTCGACCGGCTGTGCCAAGTCCACATGGGCTGGTTTGAGTCGGTCCACCGTGAAAACCTCCTCTGTCCCCCCGACGTACGTGGACCCGTTGTTGTTGATCACCTTGAACGGCCCCTCGTACGGCCGATGTAGCGGTGCCCGGTGTCCGCCCCTTCATACAAACACAAACTTACAGTTCTGCAGGTCTTTGGGTACATGGGTCGGGGTCCATCCGTGCTGTGAAGTTGGTAGCCTGTCCAGGACTGCTGCGGGTTCTTCGTTTTGCCCCCTTGGGGCTGGTATGAACTCTCCCGGGACGGCCAGGGGCGCGCCGTACACCAACTCGGCTGACGAAGCGTGCAGATCCTCTTTGGGCGTTGTACGAACTCCAAGCAGGACCCAGGGAAGCTCGTCCACCCAGTTAGGTCCTCTCAGGCGGGCCATGAGAGCCGACTTCAAGTGACGGTGGAAACGCTCCACCAGTCTGTTTGACTGTGGGTTGTAGGCAGTTGTGTGGTGCAGCTGCGTTCCCAACAGGCTGGCCACAGCCGACCACAGGCTGGAGGTGAACTGGGCGCCTCTGTCAGAGGTAATGTGGGCCGGTACCCCGAAACGTGCTACCCACGTTGCGATCAGTGCTCGGGCGCAGGAATCAGCAGATGTGTCAGTGAGCGGGACCACCTCTGGCCACCTCGTGAACCAGTCTACCATAGTTAGGAGGTACCGCGCTCCTCGGGACACTGGTAGGGGGCCCACGATATCCACATGAATGTGGTCGAACCTCCGGTGGGTGGGTTCGAACTGCTGCGGCGGGGCTTTAGTGTGCCGCTGCACCTTGGCTGTTTGGCACTGTGCGCATGTTCTGGCCCATTCACTGACCTGCTTGCGAAGTCCGTGCCACGCGAACTTGCTGGAGACCAGCTGGACGGTTGTCCTGATAGATGGGTGCGCCAAACCGTGTATGGAGTCGAAAGCTTGAGTCCAGGTTGCTGGGACGATGGGGCGAGGTTGGCCGGTAGCCACGTCACACAGGAGGGTCCTCTCACCAGGGCCTACAAGGAAGTCTTGCAGCTGCAAACCCAAGACTGCAGTCCTGTAGCTGGGCATCTCGTCGTCTGCCTGCTGCGCCACCGCCAGTGCTGCATAGTCCACCCCCAGGGACAGGGCCTGGACAGCTGGTCTGGAGAGTGCGTCCGCCATGACATTGTCCTTTCCCGAGACATGCTGGATGTCCGTCATGTACTCGAATATGTAGGACAGATGTCGCTGCTGGCGAGCCGACCAGGGATCGGACACCTTCGTGAACGCTAAGGTCAACGGTTTGTGGTCCGTGAACCCGGCGAACGGCCTGCCTTCTGAGAAGTACCTGAAATGCTGAATTGCCAGATACAGTGCCAACAGCTCCCAGTCTAAAGCACTGTACTTGAGTTCAGGTGGTCATAGGTGCTTGCTGAAGAACGCCAGGGGTTGCCAGCGCCCCTCGATGAGCTGCTCCAGCACTCCACCGACTGCTGTTGTCGGATGCATCCACCGTGAGTGCGGTCGGAACGTCCGTTCTGGGGTGCACCAGCATCGCGGCATCTGCCAAGGCTTCCTTGGCTTTAACGAAAGTGGCCTCGGCCTCCTCGTCCAAAGAAATGACCTTGCTTTTACCCGACATCAGGGTGTACAAAGGGCGCATGATACGGGCTGCTGAGAGGAGGAAACGGTGGTAGAAGTTCACCATACCAATGAACTCCTGTAGGCCTTTGACCGTGTTGGGCCGGGCAAAGTGGCAGATCGCGTCTACCTTGGCGGGCAGAAGTGTTGCCCCGTCTTTGGTAATCCTGTGGCCCAGGAAGTTGATGGTATCGAGTCCGAACTAGCATTTGGCCGGGTTGATCGTGAGGCCGAAATCACTCAGGCGGGAGTAGAGCTGGCGGAGGTGGGACAGATGCTCCTGACGACAACTGCTGGCTATAAGGATGTCGTCCAAATAGATGAACGCAAAGTCCAGGTCGCGTCCCACCGCGTCCATTAGCCGCTGGAACGTCTGTGTGGCATTCTTCAGGCCAAACAGCATTCGAAGGAAATCGAACAGGCTGAACGGGGTGATAAGTGCTGTTTTGGGGATGTCTTCAGGGTGCACCAGGATTTGATGGTATCCCCGGACGAGGACTACTTTGGAAAAGATTCTTGCCCCGTGCAGGTTTGCTGCAAAGTCCTGTATGTGCGGCACGGGGTAGCGGTCTGGAGTTGTAGCCTCGTTCAGTCTGCAGTAGTCGCCACATGGTCTCCAACCCCCGGCTGCTTTGGGCACCACGTGAGGGGGGAGGCCCATGGGCTGTCGGACCTCCGTACGATCCCCAATTCCTCCATCCTCTTGAACTCCTCCTTCGCCAGGCGGAGTTTTTCTGGGGCGTAGAGGGGTGGTCCCTGGGTAGGGATGTGGTGTTGTACCCTGTGTCGGGGCATGGCTGCCGTGAACTGCGGTGCCAGAATCAATGGAAAGTCCGCCAGGGTTCTGGTGAATTCGTTGTCCAACAGCGTGGTGGAGTCCAGGTGTGGGGCCAGCAACTTGGCTTCACCCAGGGAGAACGTCTGGAAAGTCTCGGCATGTACCAGTCTTTTCCCTTGCAAGTCGATCAGCAGGCTGTGAGCTCACAGGAAGTCCGCCCCCAGGAGTGGCTGGGCCACCGTGGCCAGTGGGAAGTCCCACTTGAACCAGCTGGCACCGAGCTGCAGCTGCACTGTGCGGGTGCCATAGGTCTGTATCGTGCTGCCATTTGCGGCCCTCAGGGTGGGTCCTGGCTTCTTGTTGCGGGTGTTGTACCCCGTCAGGGGCAAGACGTTGATTTCCACTCCGGTGTCGACTAAGAAGCAGCGTCCCGACTGTTTGTCCCAGACATATAAGAGGCTGTCCTGGTGGCCAGCCACCATAGTCATTAGCGGCAGCTGGCCCTTGCAGGGCGGGCGACAACGGCGGGCTTTTGTGCCCCACCGCTGGTGGTAGAAACACCACTGTTCACTGGCCTCCTCACTCCTGCCTCTGTGTTGTGCGCCCCCCTGCCAGGCCTGGTCTGGTCTGCTGTTGGGCGTGTGGCCTGGTAATCTGACTGATGGACGCCACGCTCTCCCTCTTGGCTTTCCACAGCACGTCTGCCCAGGCCGCCACCTTCCGGAGGTCGCTGAGATCTGCGTCGGCCAGCAGCAGATGTATGTCCTCGGGCAGCTACTCTAGGAACGCTTGCTCGAACATGAGGCAGGGTTTGTGTCCGTTGGCCAGGGCCAGCATCTCGTTCATCAATGCTGATGGTTGTCTGTCTCCCAAACCATCCAGGTGAAGCAGGCGGGCACCCCGCTCAAGCCGTGAGAGGCCAAAGGTCCCAATGAGCAGCGCTTTGAATGTTTCATATTTGCCTTCTTCCGGGGGCGACTGTATGAAATCCGCAATCTGGGCGGCCGTCTCCTGGTCAAGGGCGCTCACCACGTGATAGAAACGCGTGGAATCAGAAGATATCTGCCGAATCTGGAACTGGGCAGCAATAGACAATAGGTGCAGAAGTAGACCATTCAGCCCTTCGAGCCTGCACCGCCATTCTGAGATCATGGCTGATCATCTACTATAAATACCTGGTTCCTGCCTTGTCCCCATATCCCTTGATTCCCCTATCCATAAGATACCTATCTAGCTCCTTCTTGAAAGCATCCAGAGAATTGACCTCCACTGCCTTCCGAGGCAGTGCATTCCAGACCCCCACAACCCTCTGGGAGAAGAAGTTTTTCCTTAACTCTGTCCTAAATGACCTACCCCTTATTCTCAAACCATGCCCTCTGGCACTGGACTCTCCCAGCATCTGGAACATATTTCCTGCCTCTATCTTGTCCAATCCCTTAATAATCTTATATGTTTCAATCAGATCCCCTCTCAATCTCCACGTGGTAGTAACGGGTGGAACCAGAGGATATCTGCCGAACCTGGACGCAGCGTCCAGAAAGTCAAAACTGCGTGAAGAGTCGGTCATCTTTGCTCCAAATCCCGTTTGGACCGTCAGGGTCACCAATGTAGCGATGTAACGACCCACGGTCAGTCGGTCGGTAAGTCGTTTCGAGACTAGTTTATTCAAACTTGGCGGCGCTGGCATTTAGATCCCGAGCGCCGCCCCCTCCGGGCGGAAATTACGTCAGAGGTAGATGACCAAGGTCTCCCCCCGCGCAGAAAGTGGGTCGCCACAACTTCTTTCCAACTGCTGGGCGGATCTGGGCCTGACTTGCGCTACCTTACTTTCCCTTTTCTATTTTCTAATTATGATTAATAATTTTAATTTTTATTATATTTACTTCGACTTGTACTTCAGGGAGCACGAAGCGCAGAATCAAATATCGCTGTGGTGATGATTGTACGCATCAGGGTATTAAAAGTTTGTCAAACAGGACCTGCCTCTGCTGAATCCATGCTGCGTCTGCCTGATGGATCCATTTCTTTCCAGATGCCTCGCTATTTCTTTTTCAATGATGGCTTCAAGCACTTTCCCAACTACAGATGTTAAACTAACATAGTTAACTGCCTTCTGTCTACAGTGGTGTGACATTTGCCTTCTTCCAATCCACTGGGATCTGGCCAGAGTTGACAATTTTGGTAAATTATCACCAAAGGCTCTCCTATAACCTCTGCAATTTTTTTTCCGTACATTGGGATGCATTCCATCAGGATCAGGGACTTCTCTATCTTCAGGCCCACAAGTTTGCTCAGTCCTACCTCTTTAGTGAAAACTGTTGCATCGAGGTCCTCACCTCCCATCACATCCATAACATCTCTCTTTGGCACGTTAGATGTGTCCTCCACCGTGAAGACCACACAAAGCCTCGGCCATTTCTTCATTACTCAATCTCGATTCCCCCTTCTCATCCTCCAACAGACCTACGTTCACTTTGGCCACCCCTTTTCCACTTTACATAATTATTATAAACTTTTACCATCCATTTTTATATTTTGTGTTAGTTTATTTTCATAATCTCTCTTCCCTTTCTTTATTGCTTGTTTATTGGTTCTTTGTTGCTTTTTAAAGTTTTCCCAATCTTCCAGTTTCCCACTACTCTTGGTGACTTCGTACGCGCAAGCTTTTAGTTTGATGCCTTCTTTTATTTCCTTACTTATCCAATACTGGCTGTCCCCACCCTTACTGTCCTTGTTTTTAACTGGAACGTACTTTTGTTGAGCATCATGAAAAATCTCTTTGAAAGTATTCCACTGTTCCTCAACCATCCCACCATATGGTCTGTGTTTCCAGTCTACTCTATCCAAACCCTCCCTCTTCCCATTGTAGTCTCCCTTGTTTATACATAATACACTGGTTTTAGATTTAACTATTGCACCCTCCATTTTCACAAGCAATTCAATCATACCATGATCACTCTTTCCAGACGATCCCTAGCTACAAGATCACTGATTTTAACTGTCTCATCACACGGGACCAGATCCAAGACAGCACGTTCCCTCGTAGGTTCAGTAACACGCTGCTCAAGAAAGCCTTCATGTTTGCATTCTATGAAGTCCTCCTCAAGACTGCCTCAACCAACTTGATTCACCCAATCTATGTGTAAGTTTAGCCCCCATAACTGCTGTCCATTCTTACATGCCTCAGTTATTTCTCTGTCTATTGCCTGTGCCACTGTAATGTTATTATTCAGTGGTTGATAGACAACTCCCACCAGTGATTTTGTTCTTTACTATTCCTAATCTCTACCCAGATGTGTTCAGCATTCTGCTTCTTAGATCTTATATTGTCTCTCACTATCGTCCTGATCTCATCTTTAATTAAGAGCCCTAATCCACCTCCCTTACCTTCCTGCCTATCCTTCCGTATTACCTGATATCCTTGGATAACTGATTCCCAATCCTCTCCACTCTGCAACCACATCTCTGTAATGTCCACTAAATCACACCCCTTTGTACTGATTTGTGCCACAAGTTCACTGACCTTGTTTTGAATACTACAGGCATTCAGATAACGTGTCCTTACACCCATCATTCTTTTAAAATCCAGTAATCTTCGTCTCCTTTGCATTTGACTTTCCTGCACTCCACCCTTACTTTTCTCTTTTTTAACTTTTGCCTTTACTTTATCCCCACTTTTCTCTTTCACTTTATCCGTACTTGTCCAATCTGTTGAACTCCCCCCCTACTATTTAGTTTAAATCTCCTCCCTGTCATCTGCGATTCTGCCATTGTCAGATTTAGAAATGACATTTGACCTGTGTCTAGACACACGGTAATGAGTGTGGAAATACAGAACAATCGGCTCTTGGCAGTAAGATGACACTTGATCTGAGCTGGGTTGGGGCCTGTCCCCTGCAGGCCGGCTGTCCCACTGGTGCTGCTCTCCAATGTTCACTCCCTGCGAGGCAAGCGGCGGCTGAGATAAACAGTGTGCTTGTTCTTGCAGAAACATCCCGTGCACCACCAATCTTCAAGCCATGCCACTCAGGGTCTTGTGCTGATACTGTGTTGTTGTGACTGTATGAGCTGTGTGCCCAGTGGCATAGTAGTTACAGCTGGGCGTTGGGGTTTGGAGTTTGATTCTGGTGCTGCTCTGTAAGGAGTCTCTATGGAATGTGTGGCTTTTCCTGGGTCATGCAGTTTCCTCCCCCAGTCTAAAGATGTACTAGCTCAGTTAACTGGTCATTGTAGATCATCCTGAGGTTAGTTAGGGTTAATCGGGTTTGTTGGGTCAGAATGGTTTCTTCCTTGCTGTATCACTAAATTAATTAATTAATTAACATGGCGGTACGTACTGAGCTTTGCACCTTAAAGCTTTATACATGCACATGGTTGTATGACAATTAAACTTCAACTTGGCTCCTGACCTCATAATCTACTTTATGATCCTGCACCTTATCACCTCCCTGCACTGCACTTTCTCTGCCGCCCAGAAACATTATCACTGACGTCGTTATGAAATTTGTTGTTTTTGTAGCAGCAGTTCATTAGAAAACATAAAAATCACCCTAACGGACAGTAGGAAATATAAAAAAAATAAACATGCAGTTGAAAACGAGAGCAACACAGCGAGGTAGTGTTCATGGATCATTCAGAAATCTGCAGAGTGAGGCTGCTTAATAGTGGATGACACCTTCTTGGGGCATCGCAGTTTGAAGATGCCCTCAATGGTGATGAGAGCTGTGCCTGTGATGTGACTGGCTGAGTCCTCAGCCTTCTGCTGTCCTCTTAAGGAGCTATAACACTTTATTCTGCGATCTAATATTGTTTGCCTTGTTCTACCTCAATGCACTGTGTAACAATCTGATTTGTATGCAAGACAAGTTTTTCACTGTCCCTCAGTACATGTGACAATAATAAACTAATTCTGATTCCGATTGCCGCGGGCTAAGCACGCATCCTTGAGGTGCACCTGTGTTGAATGCGAGCTGGAGATGCTGTTAATGAAGGACACCGATAGTGGTGTCCTGATGAGGAAGGCAGGGATCTATTGTAGAGGGAGGCATGTAGGCCATGGTTTAGGAGCTTGTTATTATTCACTGCAGAACCCACCAGGTCCAGACTGCATCCAAGAAACCAGTGGACACAGAGTGCTTGCTCTCCAGGGACAGCTGGGCATCGATGTATCCTCAGAAGTGGAGCAGGTAGTTACTGAGGCTCAGCGGACTCCACAGCCCCGCTGCCTGGACCTGTGAATGGGCCCAGAGTAGATCAAATGTTCTCTGATGTTTCCCCGTCACTGTCCCTGTCCTTCCATGAGACAATGACAGGAAATCAAAAGACTTAATGTTGAGGCTTGATAAGATATTGTACAGACCACATTTGGAGATTTCTAAGCAGTTTTGGGCCCCTTATCTAAGAATGTATAAGCTGGCATTGGAGAGGGTTCAGAGGAGGTTCACAAAAATGATTCAGGGAATGAAAGGGTTAACATATGAGGAGCTTTCGATGGCTTTGGGCCTGTACTCACTGGAATTTAGAAGAATGGGGGGGGGGGAATCTCATTGAAATTTATCAAATATTTAAAGGCCTATATAGAGTGGATGTGGAGAGGATGTTTCCTATACTGGGGGAGACTAGGACCAGAGGACACAGATAGAGTGGATGTGGAGAGGATGTTTCCTATAGTGGGAGAGTCTAGGACCAGAGGACACAGATAGAGTGGATGTGGAAAGGATGTTTCCTATAGTGGGGGAGACTAGGACCAGAGGACACTGATAGAGTGGATGCGGAGAGGATGTTTCCTATAGTGGGGGAGACTAGGACCAGAGGACACTGATAGAGTGGATGTGGAGAGGATGTTTCCTATACTGGGGGAGACTAGGACCAGAGGACACAGATAGTGTGGATGTGGAGAGGATGTTTCCTATAGTGGGGGAGTCTAGGACCAGAGGACACAGATAGAGTGGATGTGGAGAGGATGTTTCCTATACTGGGGGAATTCAGGACCAAATGACACTCCTTTAGAACAGAGACGAGGAGGAATTTCTTTAACCAAAGGCAAGGGAATCTGAGGAATTAATTCTTACAGACTGTTGTGGAGGCCAAGTGATTGAGTGCATTGAAAGTGGAGGTTGATGAGCGTCAATCTAGCTCATTATGACCTTGCACCTTCTTGTTACTCTGCACGGCACTCTCTCTGTAGCTGTGACACTTCACTCTGCACTCTGTTAATGTTTTACCTTGTTCCACTTCAATGCTCTGTGCAATGACTTGATCTGAATGAACAGTGTGCCAGAGAAGTTTTTCACTGTATCTCAGTACACCTGACAATAATAAACCAATTAACTGATTTAATTTAGAAAATGATGCTATTAATTGCTCAGCACAACAGTATTACAGCTTGGGGTACTCTGGAATCCAGAATTCAATTCTGGCGCCGCCTGTACATTTTCCCTGTGAGCGTGTGGGTTTCCCCCCACAGTCCAAAGATGTACCAGTTAGTAGGTTAATTGGTGATTGTAAACTGTCCTGTGACTAGGTTAGGGTTAAATCGGTGGGTTGCTGGTTAGGGTTAAATCGGTGGGTTACTGGTTAGAGTTAAATCAGTAGGCTGCTGGTCAGGGTTAAATCGGTGGGTTGCTGGTTAGGGTTAAATCGGTGGGTTACTGGTTAGAGTTAAATCAGTAGGCTGCTGGTCAGGGTTAAATCGGTGGGTTGCTGGTTAGGGTTAAATCGGTGGGTTACTGGTTAGAGTTAAATCAGTAGGCTGCTGGTCAGGGTTAAATCGGTGGGTTGCTGGTCAGGGTTAAATCGGTGGGTTGCTGGTTAGGGTTAAATTGGTGGGTTGCTGGTCAGGGTTAAATCGGTGGGTTGCTGGTCAGGGTTAAATCGGTGGGTTGCTGGTCAGGGTTGAATCGGTGGGTTGCTGGATGATGCGGCTGCTGGGCCAGAAGGGCCTGTTCCTCACTGTATCTCCAAATAAGATAAAATAAAACTTGCTTCTGTGGAATCTCATCCCTCTGATCTGTAGCAGGTCAGAAAAACAGATTTATCCATCATCCCGACTGTGAGGCATCAACATTCTTAGTGCTAAATGTGAACAGACTGCTGGTATTTATGGACAGTGCCTATAAAAAGTATTCACCGCCCCCCCTCACCCCCAGATGTTTTCATGTTTTATTGTTTTACAACATTGAATCACAGTGGATTTAATCTGGCTTTTTTGTCACTGATCAACAGAAAAACTCTTTTTCGTGTCAAAGTGAAAAATTTCTACGAAGTGATCTAAATTAATTACAAATATATAACACAAAATAATTGATTGCGTAAGTATTCACCCCCTTCGAGTCAGTATTTAGTAGATGCACCATTGGCAGCAATTACAGCCTTGAGTCTGTGTGGATAGGTCTCTATCAGCTTTGCACATCTGGACACTGCAATTTTTCCCATTCTTCTTTACAAAACTGCTCAAGCTCTATCAGATTGCATGGGGATAGTGAGTGAACAGCCCTTTTCAAGTCTAGCCACAAATTCTCTAATGAATTGAGGTCTGGGCTCTGACTTGGCTACTCCAGGACATTAACTTTGTTTTTAAGCTGTTCCTGCGTAACTTTGGCTTTATGCTTGGGATCATTGTCTTGTTGGAAAACAAAACTTCTCCCGAGTTACGGTTCTCTTTCAGACTGCATCAGGTTTTCCTCCAGGATTTCCCTGTATTTTGCTGCATTCATTTTACCCTCCACCTTCACAAGCCTTCCAGGGCCTGCTGCAGTGAAGCATCCCCACACCATGCTTCAAGGTAGGGATGGTGTGTTTGATGATGTGCAGTGTTTGGCTTACACCAAACATAGCATTTAGTCTGATGGCCAAAAAGATCAATTTTGGTTTCATCAGACCATAGAACCTTCTTCCGGCTGACTTCAGAGTCTCCCACATTCCTTCTGGCAAACTCTAGCCGAGATTTCATGTGATTTTTTTTCAACAGTGGAATTCTCTTTGCCTCTCTCCCATAAAGCTGTGCCTGGTGAAGCACCCGGGCAACAGTTGTTGTATGCACAGTCTCTCCCATCTCAGCCACTGAAGCTTGTAACTCCTCCAGAGTTGTCACGGGTCTCTTGGTGGCCTCCCTCACTGGTCCCCTTCTTGCACAGTCACTCAGTGTTTGAGGACGGCCTGCTCTAGGCAAATTTACAACTGTGTCACATTCTTTCCATTTCTTGATGATTGATTTAACTGTACTCCAAGGGATATTCAGTGACTTGGAAATTTTCTTGTATCCATCTCGTTCTTTTCAATAACCTTTTTGTGGAGTTGCTTGGAGTGTTCTTTGTCCTTGTGGTGTAGATTTTGCCGGGATACTGACTCGCCAGCAGTGGGACCTTCCAGACACAGGTGTATTTCTACTGCAATCAACCCTGACTGCACACAGGTGATCTCCGTTTCACTAATTATGTGACTTCTAAAACCAATCGGCTGCACCAGTGGTGATTTGGTGTGTCATGTTAAAGGGGGTGAGTACTTATGCAAATAATTTTGTGTTTTATATTTGTAATTAATTTAGGTCACATTGTAGAGATCTGTTCTCACTTTGACACGAAAAAAGCCAGATTAAATCCACTGTGATTCAATGTTGTAAAACAATAAAACATGAAAACTTCTTGGGGGGGTGAATACTTTTTAGAGGCACTATAATTATACATATTTTATTCTATATCTGTACTTTAAACTCCAACTTAATTTTTTGTGTAATCCTTTATTCTTTATACATTTATATTTCCTGAGTTCCTTTCACTATTGTGTTCTTTATCTTATTGTTTTTTCTTGCTGTATGGGATCCAAAGTAACAATTATTTTGTTGTCCTTTACACCTCTGTACTGGAAATGACATTAATCAATTTTAAATAATTGTTTGTTTTTTTATTGTTCGTCTTACCATGACTAGCACACCACAGCAAATTCCCAATACATGTAAATGTTTATAGTGAATAAAATTGATCCTCATTGATCCTTGATGGAAGCTCTATAACAACAAAACCTGTCAAACTTTCAAGTTTAGAAAAAGAAAGAGGTGTTTGAAAAGTTTTCTCAACACTTGGGACTGCAGTGTAGTTACAATCCATCATAGTTTGAGAAGATTTCAAAGTTGAAAGTAAACTTATTGTCAAAGTACGTATATGTCACCATATACAACTCTGAGATTTATTTTCTTGTGGGGATAGATTCAATTCACAAGTCCTAGACTTATATGCAAAGAAAGATGGAAATGCCAGTTTTTGGCCAAATCCTGGTGGAATAATCTGGGATAAACTTATTATTAACCAAAAGAAAATTCTCAGTTCTTAGTTTCCAAAAGCTTTACTGAGCATCTGTTTCTTGCCGTGGTGCGTACACACAGCAACAATATTGGCCCTCACCACTACCCGATCAAAGAGCTCACGGAGTGAACTGCCTGGTCTTTGGATTCAGTGCCTGGAGTCAAAACTTCTGAGGCCATTGATGCCTACAGTTCCGGTAGAACTGCTGCTAAAGGGTTTTAGTTCTGGTTAATGCTCTGTGTAGGGGGCTGTGCCATAGCATATCGGTTAGCAGAATGCTTTACAGCACCAACGATCACTGATTTTGGGGTTCAATTCTTTCCGCTGTCAGGAAAGAGCTTGTACTTTCTTCACATGACCCTGAGGATTTCCTCTGGGTGCACCTGTTTCCTCCCACAGTCCACAGACAGGAGTTGTGGGCAGGCTATGCTGGCACCACCAACATTTGTGGGCTGCCCTTAGTACATCCTTGGGCTGTGTTGGTCATTGATGCAAATGACACATTTCACCGTATGTTTCGATGTACATGTGACAAATAGGCTGGTCACTCTTTTATTCTCCCTTATACACCAATACTGAAAGTAGCAGTGCCTGTGTGCAGACCAAGCAGAGGATTTCTGATCTGCTTCTGGAGAATGTTCTTGATCACCAGCTCAGTGCTTCCTGCCAGTTGAGGATGTTGGACCTTGACGACCAATTGGAGAATGTCTCAGTGAAGAGTCATCAGGAGTGTACGGTTTAAGATCAACAACTAGCACAGCACAACAATATGGTGGATAGATAAAGCAGGATTTGAACAGATTTATGATCACGGGCCATGGGAGCAGAATTAGTGTGTCGAAGGCACTGCCGCAGGTGGTGGTGGAGAGAGATACGTCAGGGACATTGAGGAGACTCTTAGACAGGCTCGTGGATCACAGGGTTCTGGCCTGTGTAGGAAGGAAGGTTTGACTGATCATTGAGTAGGTTAACAGCTTGGCACCAGTTGTGGGCTGAATGGTCTGTATTTTGCTGTAGAGATGGATGCTCTATGTTCTTAATTTAGACCATACAGTCGATCAAGTCTGCTCCAGTATTCGATCATGCCTGACTTACTTCCACTATCAATTACATTCTCCTGTCTTCCCATGTTTGACACCATTACTAATCAAGAACCTATCAACCTCTGCTTAACACCCAATATGATCCTAATAGAATACAATAGCTGAAGGCTATCTGGGTGATGGGGTGGAGAAACTACCGAAGGAGGTGTGAGGTGCTCCTTCCCTCTGCCAGCCTGCAGGTCACCCTTGGGCAAGGGGTAGCACCTGCTTAGCCCCTGATCAGGGTCACATGAAGCCGTGAGAAGTGGAAGATGGCTCTATGAGCAGCCGGTGCAGATCACAAATCCTGGTTATGTGACCACTGACTCCAGGAGGGCAATCTCTGAAGAGTACTGATGATGACTGGGGTCACCCATCTTGTAAAGGCATTGCCCAGAAGGTGGCAATAGCAAACCACTTCTGTAGAAAAGCTTGCCGAGAACAGTCATGGTCATTAAGACCATGTTGGCCCGGGTCATAATGATGATGATGAAAGGCTATACCATAGAAAATCAGCCCAATCCTAGCGGGAGTGACTTGCAGAGTAGAGAGGAGAAGGGAGAGAATGAGGCTGGCAGGATTACTCTTCAGTGCTGGCTCCCTGAGCAACAGGATAGCGAAGAATTAGCTTTTTTGTCACATGTACATAGTCGGGGGTAGCTGTTAGCACAGCACTATTACAGCACCAGTGACCCGGGTTCAATTCCCACCACAGTCTGTAAGGAGCAACTGTGTGGGTTTCCTCCCACATTCCAAAGGCGTTCCGGTTAGTTGGCCACGTGGGTGTAAAGGGGTGCTGCGGGATCACTGGGCCTGAAAAGCCTGTTACCATGCTGTATCTCTAAAAAAACTGAGACATACAGTGAAACGCGTTGCTTGCGACCAGCACAATGCGAGGCTCTGCTGGGGGCAGCCTGCAAGTATCGCACTCTTCCTGCACCAAAGTGGTGGCATCCGTCGGTCTCGAGAGACCATGGATCTGCGCCAGGAGTTTCCAGGGCGCAGGCCTGGCCAGGGTTGTATAGGAGACCGGCAGTTGCCCAAGCTGCAGGCCTTCCCCTCTCCACGCCAACAATGTTGTCCAAGGGAAGGGCACTAGGACCCAAGCAGCTTGGCACCAGTGACGTCGCAGAGCATTGTGTTGTTCAGTGCCTTGCTCAAGGACACAAACGTGCTGCCTCAGTTGAGGCTTGAACCAGTGACCTTCAGGTTACTAGTCTGATGCCTTATCCGCTAGGCCACGCGCCAACGCACCAAAGTTGTGTGCAGACAAATTACTAACCCCGACTGTACGTCTTTGGAATGTGGGGGAAAAGGGAGCTCCTGGAGGAATCCCATGTAGTCACAGGGAGAACAGACAAGACAGCAGTGTGAATTGGACAAAGGTCACTGCCACTCTAATAGTATAACAGTAACCACTAAGCTACTGAGTCAGTGGCACTGCAGGAGCGCTGCAGTGTTACTGCTCTTGCCTGTTTGATCAGATGTTAACTACTTCTTCTTTCAGATGAATAACTGTCAAAGGAAGGGCAGTTGAGTTCACCAGGGGTTTGATAAATTAGAGGGCCCAGCCAACACCATGAAATCAAAATACCTGGTCATCTCATAGGTTTATAGAGTCATAGAGCACTGCAGCACAGAAGTCGACTATTCAGCCTATATAATCTGTGCTAAACTATTCACCTGCCTCGTCCCATTGACCCATACCTGGACGATAATGCTCCGTCCCTCCCACCCATGTAGCTATGTAACTTCTGTCTAATGTTGAAATCAAACCCGCACCCATCAGTTCCATTGGCAGCCTGGTCCACACTCTCAGTGAAGAAGTTGCCCATAACCTTTTGCCTTTCACCTTTAACCTATGATCTCTAGTTCTAGTCTCACCCAACCTCAGGGGAAAAAGCCTGCTTGCATTTACCCCATCTATACCCTCTGTAATTTTGTATACCTCTATCGAACGTCCCCTCATTCTCCTACGCTCCAGGAAATAAAGTCCCAACCTATTCAACCTTTCCCTGTAACTCAGCTCCTCCAGTCCCGGCAACGTCCTCGGAAATACACTCTTTCAACCTTACTTACATCTTTCCTGTAGGTAGATGACCAGAAGTGCACACAGTTCTCCAAATTAGGCCTCACCAACATCCCATCTCCTGCACTCAATACTTTGACTTATGAAGGCCAGTGTGCCAAAAGTTCTCTTTATGCCCCTATCTACCTGTCAAGGAATTATGGATCTGTACTGCAATAATATGTGGAAACTTTCCATGAATAAATTGTTTCTTACAGCAGCGACTACACTTGGAAAGCTTTGCTCGGCACTGAAATTTGAAGGCTGTGAAGGGCACGGAGCCCACATCATTCCTTCATTTGGCTGAGGTGTCTGCGGAGTCTCCTTGTAGTTGGTGTCAGGACATTCCTGGCCAATGAGTGGGACAGCTGCCTGGAAATGTTCTAAATGAGAGCGGGTCATTATCCTGTGACTGTCACCAGAATATGTGATGGGGCAGGTGCTGGGTCAGCCCATGCCACACACACAAATCCCTGGTTTACTACGGTTTGACTGAAAGCCTTGAAGCTGGGAGGTTGTGTTGCACAGTATTTCATTGCTCTGTAGACGGTAACAGTTAGGGGCATCCGGGTGGAAAGTTCACATCACCCTGATATACTTTCACTGCATTCAGCAGCAAGGAGGTTGGGGTGGAGGACGTTGAATTTGGACGTTTAGTTTGAAACTGATGAGTTTACACTGGCCAAGGGCGACACCTACTGGCTCAGTAGAAAAAGGAGTCAGAATTTTGTGGCAGTGTGGAATTCTCCTATGGAGAGTTCACCGCTCAACAAAACCCTCCGGCCATTTATCAGATTGTTGTTCATGGGAGCTGCCTGCATGTTCCCCATGTCATAACGCAATGGAACAGCACAACACAGGTTGTGGTACAAACCCAGGAAAAAACGTTAAAAAATACTTATGTGCCATCACTGGACACAATAGAATTTAGGGGTCAACAACCTCTGGGAAGTGTATGTGTAAGAGAGGGTTGGCGGCAGTGAGAAACCAGGTGGCTTGTCTGGGCTTTCAGTTCCCTTATCTGCTCCTAGAACAGGGGTTTCCAACTTTTTAATGTCATGGACTCCTACCGTTAACCGAGATATCCTTGGACCCAGGTTGGGAACTGCTGTCCTAGAAGATAAAAGAGACAGAAGGAGCAACACCCACAAAATGCTGGAGGAACTCAGCAGCTCAGGCAGCTTCAGTTGGTGTTTTGGGCCAAGACCTTTCATCAGGACTTGGGTCTTGGTCTGAAATGGTCCAGTGTTTTGTGCTGGATTTCCAGCATTTGCAGAATTGCTTATGTTAGAGAATGGCCAGGGAGGGAGGCCTTCATCCTGTCGGTCATTGGATTGCTTATAATGCACAGGGGAAAGGACAAGCAAATAGACCTTGAGCAGTTCTAACTTGGAATGGAAACATGGTGCGCTCGGGGTTTAAAAATTCATTGACAATGAAAATATCTTGTTAATGAATCAGAGAATATCACAACCAGGTAACAGAGCTTTAAATAATTTTAATTATGTTAGTTAAAAAGTTATCGTGATGTTGCAATGTCTGTTAAGTATGTGCTACTAATAGTTCCAGAGGTACAGCAAGGGAGAGTGGAGAATGTCAGCAGAGTGCTCGATCTTTCAACCTGTGCCCCAGCTTGTCATACAACTCCTCAAAATCCCATATCAGCACTCTCCCCTCTTCAAACTGTTCATTACAACAAACACTCTCCATAACTCTTGACAACGTTTGCACCTTCAAATGGCTATGCAAGCATTAATTATTTAATTTTGAAATGTTATTAATGGGAATTTATAATTACAAAACACTTACAGTTGTTACATCTAAAACAGATCTTTGGTGGATTGGTCATGAGGATTTGTGAGGCTTCTGAGAGGACAACAGGCAGCTGGGGGATAGAGAGACCTCGTGTTTGATCCCAGCCCTGCCCTGCTGATGGAGACATGGGTGGAGAATGGGGGAGGAGAGGCCTGGAACAAGACATAGATATTTTTGCTGAAAACTCTGGGCTTCATAGGCTTTTCCCTGTGTCTTGTGCTGGAACAACTGTTGCTGTTAGACAACAAGTGGGTGAATGCTCACTCCAGTTCTTACACACATGGAACGGCTCTCAAATGTCCCAGACTGGCCTGGCCCAAAGTCCAAGCCCCTCTTCAAGGGGAGGCACTGAAGGTAATGGGACAGTGGGGGGGGGGCAGATTTTATTGCTGCTCTGCTGGCTATGCCATGGCTCTGTAACCTGTATAGGGCCACTCTGAGGCTGTTGAATTGGTTATTGTAATGAGACTGCTGTGGGACTTGCTCAAGGGCTGTGTACTGTTTTTATTGTTCCACCAAACGGGGTTGTATTTCACTTTGATTGTAGTGCAACGCATCTTTGTAAATATTATGAAGAACACCTATACTCTGGGAGGAAGGGGTGTGGAATGTGACCTGCCATCTCTGGGGCAACATCCATCGCCTGCAAATCACAAGCTTTCCCCATGAAATGGGCATTATGTTGTGTTCAAGTTGCTCAGGTTTGATACTATGAGTAAGTCAGTAGATTGAGCAGCATCTGTGGAGTAACGAACCGAGGTAACGTTTTGGCTTCGTTGCACACTGTATCATGGTGGTTGGTGTTTAGCAGGTAGCTGTTGGGGCAGGGTGGCAGGTTAGATTACAGCAACCTTATCGAAGAGACAGGGCGACGGGGGCTTTCTCGCACTGCACAGCTGCAGGATAATGCAGCATCTGGAATGTCTTCCTTCTGCTGGTAAGTTATCTGAGAACTGGCTGTAGACAGCTATCTACAATGGGAAGTACAGGTGATGGTGTTCACACATCTCTCTCGTGATTTCAGTTTCCTTCCCATGGGGGTCTGTGTCACAGCCAGTGGAGCTGATCTCATCCAAAAGCACAAACCCTCCGACACAGTTAATCAGATGTTTGCTCTTTCACATGGAAGTAACTGGTGTCCTTGGCTTTGTGGCTCAAGTGAAATGTAAGCACAACTAAACCAGAGCAGAAACATGGACGACACTGAATTTAACCGTGATAAGCAGTTGCTGATCACTGCTCTTCCGTGGCTCTACAGGCAGGTTGGTAAAACAACTTGGTGCCCTGACCCAGCCTGAGCCCACGAAACTCAAATTCAATCCGACATGGGCACTGCCTCAGTTTTTCTGACTTTGTTTGGTTTCTTGTCACTGCATTTGTTTCTTGGGTCGCAGCTGGTATTGTTATCCCCGCTGCCCACCACTCAACAAGAGAACATCCCTGTGTTTTCCTTCCCCACTCACCCTGTTCCTCAGTGTCTCACTACATGATAAATCTGTAACTTCTCCTAGTCCCGATGGAAGTCTGATGTTCAGAAAGTCCAGTTTAGGCCTTCCTCCACCTGCTGAATGTTTCTAGCAGTCAGGAATCCTGAGAGACCTTGAGGACAAAGCCTTTCCTCTCCACCACAATGCCCCGAATGAAACGCACCCTTGTGTCCCACACAACCTTACATTCTATTACCAGGCAGAGCCTTCTTGCTTCCTCCTTTTGTAGTTTTGGATTGATGTTGACTGGCTTCCTTTGACGGTTTTTCTTTCAGAATGTTCAAACGCAACTCCTCAAAGTATTGGTATTGTTTCTTGACAAGTGCGGGAAGCACTTTCCAATTCCTGTTCTTTTTAGAATACATTTTGCAGTAGCTGACATGGAGTAAAATGCAATTATGTGTTAGACAGAAGGGTAAAAGCCCCCAGCCTGAAACCCTGCACTGTCACTGTCAACATCAATTAGACAGGAAGCAAACTTTTCCACTGAGGTCGGGTGGGACTAGAAGTGAAAAGTGTAGGGAGAACCATCACTCAGAGGATGCTAAGGGTGCGGAACGAGCTGCCGCAGCAAGCTTGATTTCGAAGTTTAAGAGAAGTTTGCATAGGTACATGGATGGGAGGGGTATGGAGGGCTATGGTCCAGGACAAGCCTGTTTCTGAGCTGTACTTTTCTATGTCTCCAGTTCTGAAACCCTGCAATGTCAATGCTGAGAACCCCCTGGCGGTCCATCCAATGCACTACTGACCACTATTCCATGCCCACAGATCTCTCAGTGCTGCTCAGTGTGGGTAAGGAGTAGGGAGTGTTGACCAACTGAGTTCAAGAGCTGCGAGTTAATGTTGCAGTTCTATAAAACTCAAAGCAGCAAGAGAGAGAGACATCATTGCAGAGCAGGAGTAATTTGAAAAAAAAAGATCTCATCAGGAGTAAATAATAAAAAGAAAGGAGGTGTAAGCAGAGCAGCCATTGCTGGAGTGCACCATTGTTAGAGTGGGAGGTGTTGGCTCGA
Source organism: Hypanus sabinus (assembly GCF_030144855.1). Taxonomy (NCBI): domain Eukaryota; kingdom Metazoa; phylum Chordata; class Chondrichthyes; order Myliobatiformes; family Dasyatidae; genus Hypanus; species Hypanus sabinus. Next base: position 2,559,427 of record NC_082724.1, read on the forward strand.
GCCACTTGGACAAGCAGATGTGGCCATTCTAAGCAAGTTTCTAGAAGTTTTTTCTCTCTTTCTTTGTCCAGTAGGACATAGCTAGTACACTGAGAGTGGGTCCGGAGTTAGTGGTACTTTCTCTACGTGAGATGTCAGAACACTGGGAGATCTCCAGTCTCCCTGATAACTACATCTACAGCTCATTAGAGACCATGTTAAGGAACTGGAGCTGCAGCTTAATGACCTTCAGCTCATATGGAAGACTGAGGCGATAAGATAGGAGATACAGTGAGGTAGTCACGCCTAAGCTAGAGGCTGATTTATTAACCCTCTCAACCCCATTCTCCTCGCTTCTCTTCGCAAACTTTGACAACCAGACTATTCGAGAACCTATCAAGCCCTGCTTTAAATGTACTCAATGATTTGGCCTCCTAAACCATCTGTGGCAATGAATTCCACAGATTCACTACAAACTGGCTAAAGAAATTCTTCTCATCTCTGTTCTAAATGGACATCACTCTATTCTGAGGCTGTGCCCTCTGGCCCTAGACTCATCCACTATAAGAAATATCCTCTCAACATCCATTCTATCTAGGCTTTTTAATATTTGATAGGTTTCAATGAACTCCAGCAAGTACAGGCCCAGAGTAATCAAACACACCTCATACATTAACCCTTTCATTCCCGAAATCATTCTCGCATATCTCCTCTGGACCTTCCCCAATGTCAGGATATCTTTTCTCAGATAAGAGGCCCAAAACTGCTCACAATACTCCAAGTGCAGTCTGACTAATGCCTTATAAAGCCTCAGCATTACATCTTTGCTTTATGTTCTAGTCCTCTCATAATGAATGCTAACAGTGGATTTGCCTTCTTTACAACCAACTTAACCTGCAAGTTATCTTTAGGGAATTCTGGTCCAGAACTTCTAAGTCACTTTACAGGTCTGATTTTTGAATTTTCTCTCCACTTAGAAAATACTATACACCTTTATTCCTTCTAACAAAATGCATGATCATATACTACATTCCATCTGCCATTTCTTTGCCCATTCTCCCAATCTGTCTACGGCCTTCTACAGATCCCTTGCAACAACCTGTCCCTCCACCTTTCTACGTACTGTCCCCAATCTTGACAACAAATCTATCAACTCCATCATCCAAATCATTGACATATAACCTGAAAAGAAGCATTTCCAACACAAGCACCTACGAAACAGAGGCAGCCAGCCAGAAATTGACCCCTTTATTCCTCTTTGCCTCCTGCCAAGTCAGACAATCTTCTATCCATGCTAGTATCTTTCCTGTAATACCATAGGCTCTTATCTCATTTAGGAGCTTCGTGTGTTTCAGCTTATCAAAGGCCTTCTGAAAATCCAAATACAAAACATGCACTGACTCTCCTTTGTCTATCCAGCTTGTTATTTCCTTAAAGAATTCCAATAGATTACTCAGGTAAGATTTCTCCTCATGGAAACCATTCTTTGCTTATTTTATGATGTGCTCCAAGTACCCTGAAATCTCCTCATTAATAATGGACTCCAACATCTTACCAACCTTTGAGGTCAGTCTATCTGGCCTATAATTTCCTTTCTTGCGCCACCCTCCCCTCTTAAAGAGTCCAGTGACATTTACAATTTTCCAGTCCTCCAGACCCGTTCCAGAAGCTAAGAATTCTTGAAAGATCATTACTAATGTTTCCACAAACTCCTCAGCTACCTCTTTCAGAATCCTGGGTGCAGACCAGGTAATTTATCTACCTGCAGACTTTTCAACTTCCCAAGCACCTTCTTCCTAATCATAGCAACTACGCACACAAATTTCTGGCGCACTGCTAGAGTATTCCACAGTGAAGACTGAGGCGAAATACTTACGAAGTTTATCCACCATTTCTTTGTCCCTCATTACTATGTCTCAAGTGTCATTTTCCAGTGGCCTGACCTCTACTCTCACCTCTCTTTTACTTTATACTGTATATCTGAAAAACTCCTGGGAACCCCTTTTATAATATTGGCTAGATTACCTTTATATTTCATCTTATCTCTCCTTATGGCTTTTATTTAGTTGCTTTCTGTTGGTATTTAAGAGCTTCCCAATCCTCTAACTTCCCACTAATTTTTGCTCTATTATACGGTCTCTCTTTTCCTTTTATGTTGTCTTTGCCTTCCCTTGTCTGCCATAGATGTATCATCCTCCCTTTTGAATACTTCATCTTTTGGATGAATCTATCCTGTACTTTCTGATACAATGTATATCCTTGGATGTTAAACTCCAAACTATGTTCTTCTTTCAGCCGTGACTCAATGATTAACACAACGTCACAGAACCTGCCAATCTCTAACTTAGCTACAAGATCTCTGCCTTCCGTATACTCCAAGCATTCAAATATAACACCTTCTGTCCTCTATTCATCGCTCTTGACAATTTTGCCCCCGTGTTACACTTCAACTCATCCCACTGACTGCAAAGTTGCCTACCATCTGCCTGTCCTTCCTCACTACCCACTGTATCGAGTTGTACACCAACTGCCCCATCCTCAGCCCTATCACTCCGGTTCCTGTCCCCCTGCCAAAGTAGTTTAAACCGTCCCCAACAGCTCCAGCAAACCTGTCCACAAGGATATTGGGCCCCCTTGGATTCAGGTGTAACCTGTCCTTTCTGTGCAGGTCGTACACTCCCCAGAAGAGGTCCAATGATCCAGAAATCTCAACCCCTGCCCACTGCATCAATTCCTCAGCCACACATTCATCTGTCAAATCACCCTACTCCTAACCTCACCAGTACAAGGCACAGGGAGCAATTCAGATATTACTACCTGAAAAGCGTGACTTCCTCACTTTTCATACCTATGTTGTTGGTGCCAATATGTACCAAAACTACTGGCTACTCACCCTCCTCATTTAGAATGCCATGAACCCAATACGAGACAACTCTGACCTTGGCACCCAGGAGGGAAAATAGCATCCACAGGATCTCCTGGAACTAGCATTCCCTTTAACTGCTCTCCCCTTCTCGCTCCTCTCTGAGCCTCAGATCGTTATGGCTTCACCCAGCAGGTCAATCCCCTCAACAATATACAAAGCAGTGTACGCATTATTGAGGGGAACAGCCACAGGGGTACCCTGCACTGACTGACTACTCCCTTTCCCTTACCTAATCAAGAAACTCTCAAAGTTCAAAGTGGAAGCAGAGTGTTTGTATATTTTTAAGGCTGGGAATGAAGGATTACTAGACATTTTGTGGAATGTAAAGGTGAGGTTCCAGTCATCGTATTTAATTTCATTCCTGGTCCTTATCTGTATGTCTGGTTACTGGTCTGGAGGATTGATATGCTTATATAACTGTTTATAACAGGATCCCAACCCATCCAGCTCCCTCCCAGACTGTTACCCACTTACATGATTTCGCCACTGGCACTTTGCTGAAATGCGCGATCTATGTGCGAGTTGTGATCAATTGCTGCGAGCAAGGTGCGTACGTAGTAATCCTTGTACCTGCAGAACGAGATCAACAAGGGAATGAACCACCCAAGCCAGAAGGGAACCAGCTTGGTGTCACCGAACACACCTTGCATACAAAAATCACAGTTAACAAACAGCAAAAGCAGAAAGTTCAAATTCAAGTTTATTGTCATTTACACCATACACATGTACATTATCAAACAAAGAAACGTTCCTCCAGACCAAGGTGCACAACACAGTACATATAACTCACACACAACACATCCAGTAATATTACCACAAGTAAATTAACAAAAAGTAAAATAAAATGTATTTCAGAAGATATATCTTATTTATAGAAATTTATACAGCCTATATTCATAGTCATAAAGTACTACAGAATAGAAAAAGGGCCTTGGGCCCATCTAGTCTGTGCCAAACTGCTATTCTGGCTAGTCCCATAGTCCTCTAAACCCCTCCCAGACACGTACCTACCAAACTTTGTTCACAAAATGAACCTGCATATACCCCATTTGCTGACAGCTCGTTCCCCAGTCTCACCACCATAAGTCCATAAAACATAGGAGTAGAATTAGGCCATTCAGCTCATCGAGTCTGCTCTGCCATTCCATCGTGGCTGATTTATTATCCCTCTCAACCCCATTTGATGCCCTGGCTAATCAAGAACCTATCAACCTTCACTTTAAATATATCCAATAACTTCAAAGTTCAAAGGAAATTTATTATCAACGTATATATATATGTCACCATATACAACCACAAGATTCATAAGATTCATTTTCTTGCAGGCATTCACAGTAAAAACAAAGAAACAGCATTGATTCAATGAAAACCACACAAAATGTACAAATACAAAAAGAAAAAAATAATAAATAAGCAATAAATATCAAGAATATAAGATGAAGAATCTTTCAAAGTGAGTCCATTGGTTGTGAGAACAGTTCAATGATGGGGTGAATGTGTGATTGTCACAGCCATCTATGGCAATGAATTCCACAAATTCACCACCTTCTGGTTAATGAAATTCCTCTTCATCTCTGTTCTAAATGGATGTCCTTTTATTCTGAGGTTGTGACCTCTGGTGCCAGACCCCTCCACTATAGGAAACATTTTCTCCACGTCCAGTTTATCAAGGCCTTTCAATATTCAATGGGCTTCACTAACATCCCCTCCATTCTTCTAAACTCCAGCGAGTCCAGGCCCAGAGCCATCAAATGGCCCCGTTCTTTTCTAGCGTCGCCGTGAACCTACTAGCAATACTCCGTGTGGTCTGACCAATGCCTTTTAAAACAGCAGCATTACATCCTTGCTTTTATATTCTAGTCCTCTCAAGATAAATGCTAACATCACATTTGCCTTCCTCACCACTGACTCAGCCTGCAAATTATCCTTTAGGGAATCCTGCACAAGGACTGCAAAATCCCTTTGTACCTCTGATTTTGAATAGTTGACACCTTTATTCCTTCCACCATGACCACACACTTCCCTACTCTATATTCCATCTGTCACTTCTTTGCCAATTCCCCAAATCCGTCTGTCCTTCTGCAGATTCCCTGCTTCTTCAATACTAACTGCCTTTCCACCCATCTTCACATCTTTTGCAAACCTGGCCACCAAGTGATCAATTCCATCATCCAAATCGAAAAGACTAGGTCCCAACACCGACTGCTGCAGAACACCAACCAGAAAAGGCCCACTCTTTGCCTCTTGTCAGGCAGCCAATCTTCTATCCATGCTGGTTTCTTTCCTTTAATACCATGTTATCTTGCTAAGCAGCCTCATGAGTAGTGCCTTGTCAAAGTCCTGAAAATCCAAGTCAACAACATCCACTGACAACACACACAAAATGCTGGTGGAACACAGCAAGCCAGGCAGCATCTATAGGGAGAAGTACAGTTGATGTTTCGGGCCGAGACCCTTTGTCAGGACTAACTGATAGTAAGAGATTTGAAAGTGGGAGGGGGAGGGGAAGGATGAAGCTAAGAGCTGGGAAGTTGATTGGCAAAAGGGATACAGAGCTGGAGAAGGGAAAGGATCATGGGACGGAAGGCCTTGGAAGAAAGAAAGGGGAGAGAAGGGGGAGCCAGCTGCCCATATGACCATCCACCACCTATTCCCATGGCTTCACATGACCCTGATAAGGGGCTAAGCAGGTGATACACCTTGCCCAAGGGCAATCTGCAGGCTAGCTGGGGGAAGGACTCCGTACACGTCGTTTGGTGAGATGTATCTCCACCCTGCCACACATCCTCTTTGACAGTGATTCTTTCAAAGTCAGTGTAAAAGAGGAGGCAATGGATGATGGATTAAAACTGAGACTGATGGGGGGTGGGGCAGAGTTTACCATCTCTGGTGGACCGTGCTGCATTGCTGAAGTGCACAGTACCAGTATTAACTTCCATGAATGGGTGGGACACAGAGACCCCCGAGCAAAGATCACTCTTACACACTGCCAGCTCAGTGGACCAGACAGGTATCCATGCGGTAACAATTTTCCAGTCTGCGTCTGTGTGGTACTTTGACAAGCTACCCGTCAGGTCCCACCCACTTGCTCTTTCCCCTGTTAAAATCTTCAGGATTTTGAACCCTCTATTAGACCTTCACTCTGAGAATTATCTCATCTTCTCTCCCTTGTCCTAACCCCAGCAGTGAATATAAAGTACCATTGTTGGATTTCTTCTGCTTCAGCCCTTTACCTTTCCGCCAATCCCCTCTCAGCTTCTTACTTCATCCCCTCACTTGGTCTCACCCATCACCTGTACTCCCCTCCCTCCCCCCACCTTTTTATTCTGGTTTACTCCTTCCTCTCCAGTCCTGATGAAGGGTCTGGGCCCAAAACATCAACTGTTTATTCCCCTCCATAGGCGCTGCCTGACCTGCTGAGTTCATCCAGCATTTTGTGTTCAAGATTTTCAGCATCTGCACAATCTCTAGTGAATATAAAGCTACAAGCTTTAAACTGGTCTTTACTTACTCGTATGTGAAGTTTTTTGTAGCATATATTTTAATATGTTTGTTAAATATCTCCAGTTCATCGGTTACCCTACAAAAGGATTGGATGAAATACAAAGATGAGCTTTATTTCTCACATGCATCAAAACACAGAGTGAAGTGCATCAACAACTAATACAATTCGGGGATGTGCTGGGGCAGCCTGGAAATGTCGCTATGCTTACGGTACCAGCATCGTATCACCACAGCTTACTAAACGTTACTAACCCATACATCTTTGGAACGTGGGAAGAAACCAGACAACCCAGAGGAAACCCATGTGGTGATGGGGAGACAGCACAAAATTCTTACAGACCACGGCAGGAATACACCCCAATATCTAGTTCCTGGCTTGTAACGTGTTGTGCTAACTGCTGCACTACTCTGCTGCACTGTTAGGTTATTAAAACATTGCTGGAAAGTAACAGACTAGCATTGAGGATTCAGCAGTTCAGCCAAAAGAGTGAAGTTTACACACCTGGCGTGGGCAAAGTAGTTGAGGTGAGAGGTGAGCCATTTGTCGTAGACCACTTCCCGCAGGGCACAGTGGGCAGGAGATCCCACCGTCACCCACTTGCAATCGGCCATTTCCTTCTCTGTGAGGGGGCCGTGCTCACATGCAGCTGAAGTGCAGCCATCGCCAAGCAGCCACTCATGCACATTCACTGTGTGATGTAGGATGCTACGCCAGCGAGACTTGAACAATAAACACTCATTTTAGATCTCTGCAGAAACCAGAATAGTACAGTGTAAAAGTCTTAGGCACATATATAGCTAGGGTGCCTAAGACCTTTGCACTGTACTGTATTGTCAGCATGGAGCTGAGAACGACTTTGTAAATCTGGTGCGATCGAAGGATGTTGGGAATGGCGAGGGTGGAGTGCCGTGGGAGGGGTGTGGGACAGGTGGCAGAGAAGGAGTGTCAGGGGCAGCGGGCAGCACGGGCACAGACACATCCAGCTTTGAGACACCAGGCAAGGTTGTTTGATGCTAAACAACTGGCTTATTGATCATTACAGAATGTCTCTCTGGTGCTTCCCACTCCCTCCCCTCTCCCCAACCATGATTCCCCTCTCCCTGTCGCCTTCCCACTCTCAGTCCACAATAGAGACCCAGATCAGAACTGGGTTTATCATCATTCACGTATGTCATGAAATTTGCTTTTTTTAAATGGTAGCAGAACAGTTAGATACATAAAATTACTACAGTACTGAGGAAAAGTCAGAAGGCACCCTAGTTATATACAGTACCTATAAAAAAGTATTCAGCCCCCTTGGAAGTTTTCATGTTTTATTGTTTTACAACATTGAATCACAATGGGTTTAATTTGGCTTTTTTTGATTCTGATCAACAGAAAAAGACTCTTTTGTGTCAAAGTGAAAAGAGATCTCTACAAAGTGATCTAATTACAAATATAAAACACAAATTGCAAAAGTACTCACCCCCTTTAACATGGCACAACAAATCACCACTGGTGCAGCCGAATGGTTTTAGAAGTCACATAATTAGTGAAACGGAGATCACCTGTGTGCAGTCAGGGTTGATTGCAGTAGAAATACACCTGTGTCTGGAAGGTCCCACTGCTGGCGAGTCAGTATCCCGGCAAAATCTACACCACAAGGACAAAGAACACTCCAAGCAACTCCACAAAAAGGTTATTGAAAAGAACGAGATGGATACAAGAAAATTTCCAAGTCACTGAATATCCCTTGGAGTACAGTTAAATCAATCATCAAGAAATGGAAAGAATATGGCACAGTTGTAAATTTGCCTAGAGCAGGCCGTCCTCAAACACTGAGTGACTGTGCAAGAAGGGGACTAGTGAGGGAGGCCACCAAGAGACCTGTGACAACTCTGGAGGAGTTACAAGCTTCAGTGGCTGAGATGGGAGAGACTGTGCATACAACAACTGTTGCCCGGGTGCTTCACCAGGCACAGCTTTATGGGAGAGAGGCAAAGAGAATTCCACTGTTTAAAAGAAAACTCACATGAAATCTCGGCTAGAGTTTGTCAGAAGGCATGTGGGAGACTCTGAAATCAGCCGGAAGTACGTTCTATGGTCTGATAAAACCAAAATTGAGCTTTTTGGCCATCAGACTAAACACTTTGTTTGAAATAAGCCAAACACACCATCCCTATTGTGAAGCATGGTGATGGCTGCATCATGCTGTGGGGATGCTTCACTGCAGCAGGCCCTGGAAGGCTTGTGAAGGTAGAGGGTAAAATGAATACAGGGAAATCCTGGAGGAAAACCTGATGCAGTCTGCAAGAGAAATGTAACTCGGGAGAAGAATTGTTTTCCAATAAGACAATGACCCCAAGCATAAAGCCAAAGCTACACAGGAATGGCTTAAAAACAACAAAGTTAATGTCCTGGAGTAGCCAAGTCAGAGTCCAGACCTCAATTCATTTGAGAATTTGTGGCTGGACTTGAAAAGGGCTGTTCCCTCACAATCCCCATGCAATCTGACAGAGCTTGAGCAGTTTTGTAAAGAAGAATGGGGAAAAATTGCAGTTTCCAAACGTACAGAGCTGATAGAGACCATAGAGATGTAGAAAACCTACAACACTATATAGGCCCTTCGGCCCACAATGCTGTGCTGAACATGTACTTACTTTAGAAATTACCTAGGGTTACCCATAGCCCTCTATTTTTCTAAGCTCCATGTACCTATCCAGAAGCCTCTTAAAAAACCGATCCACACAGAATCAAGGCTGTAACTGCTGCCAAATGCATCTACTAAATACTGTCTTCAAGGGGGTGAGTAATTATGCAATCAATTATTTTGTGTTTAATAATTGTAATAAATTTAGAATAATTTGTAGAAATTTGTTTTCACTTTGACATGAAAGAATCTTTTCTGTTGATCAGTGTCAAAAAAGGCAAATTAAATCCACTGTGATTCAATGGTGTAAAACAATAAAACATGAAAACTTCAAGGTGGGTGAAAACTTTTTATAGGCACAGCTTAAGAGTTTGTACAGTACAGCATTGTCACAAAACCTCTCCTGTTTCCCTTCTGCTCCCGGAGGCACAGGCACATGCCTGAAGGAACCATTTATCCAATGCTCCTTTCTCTGGCATCTCAAGCAAAGGGTCTTGGGAAAAACCTTTGGTGTTTGATTGGCCACATGCAAAGAAAAAAATATAAGCAATGCTCATTTAATTCAGAGAGATGCCACTAAGATGGGCTGAGAAGTGGCAGATGGAATGGTCAAAGTTGAAGGCAGAGAACAAGGTTAACGGCAGGATTCTTAGCAGTGTGGAGTGACAGAGGGATCACATCCATAGATTCCTCAAAGCTGTCAAACAAGTTGATAGGCTAGTTAAGAAGGTGTATGTTGCATTGGCATCCATTGGACAGGGGATTGAGTTCAAGAGCCATGAAGTAATGTTACAGCTCCATAAAACTCTGGTTAGACCACACTTGTAATATTGTGTTCAGTTCTGGTCTCCTCATTATAGGAAGGATGTGGCAGCTTCAGAGAGGGTACAGAGTAGGTTACCCAGGATGCCACCTGGGGTTAGACAGCATGTCTCATAAAGATAGGTTGAGCATGCCAGGCCTTCCCCTTTGGAGCAAAGAATGATGGGAGGTGACTTGATAGAGGTGTTTAAAATGATGAGGTTTTTATCGAACTGGCAGTCAGAGACCTTTTCCCAGGGTGGAAATGGCTAATACAACAGGGCACAATTTGAAGGTGATTGGAGGAAAGTATTCGGGGATGTCAGAGGTAGTTTTTTTTTAACAGAGTGGTGGGTGTGTGGAACGCCTTCCCAGGAGTGGTGTTATAGAGGCAGGTACCATACTTTAGTAAGAAGCCCTTAAATAGGTGCATGGATTTATGTAAGAGTGGTCTTAATGTAGATTAATAGATCGACACAACATGGTGGACGGAAGGGCCTGTACTGTGTGAGGTTCTCCGATATATTAGATACAAAGCACATTCACTGTTACTAGACTTTCCATTTGTGTTCTTGTAAGGATAGAGAGATTTGAATTTACATTGCTCTATTAACTGTAATCACCGGATGCACCGGGCAGGGAATGGAATTGACGTCTGTTTAAGTGTTAGTCCAGGGCTCTACTGTACCTTTGGGCTAAAACTCACCATCAGGGAGTTTGCATCACCTCCACAGCGCAGGCAGCAGGAGATGAAGTGTCTCACAATGTTTTTAATCCATGGTTGGAGATCTCTGCTGTCAGTGGAAGCTGCTGCCTACAGCACAACATAAGAAGCTTTGTAATGATTAAACAGAATGAACCAGGCTTCCTCATCTTGCCTAGGCTACGATGGGAAATGTCCAGAAACAGAAACAAAACTCAATAATGGCCACAACACCATACCTGACAATTTCTAACTGCGCTATATGATCCTTTGTTCATTATGTGCCGTGTCATATGACCTGGGATCATGGTCTTTTCATGACCACGATTGTTCTTGGCAAATCTTTATGTAGAAGTGGTTTGCTGTTGCCTTTTTCTGGGCAGTATCTTTACAAGATGGGTGACCTCAGCCATTATCAATACTCTTCAGCAATGTCTGCCTGGTGTCAGTGGTCACATGACCAGAACTTGTGATCTGCACCGGCTGTTCATACCACCGTCCACCTGATCCCATGGCTTCATGTGACCCTGATCAGGGGTGGGGGGCTGAGTGGATGCTAAACCTTGCCTAACACCTCCTTTGGTAGAGACGTATCGCCACCCCACCACCCAGGCTCCAAGATCATCTACCTGATTTTGTATACTGCGTACGTTCAAATATAACACCTTCATTTCTGTATTCACACCATCTCATTTTTAACAATGGTAAGTACCTACCGACCAACACACCTTTAAAATGTGAGAGTAAACCACATTAGACGTGGTCAGGATTGAGTCTGGGTCGCTGGAACTACGAGGAAGAAGCCATATTACCTGTGCCTCACAACAACAGTGACCCACTGTGCCACCCATTAATGTGACCACGTCTGAATGTGTGCCAACACTTGTGGGCAGCCCCCAGCACATCCTTGGCTGTGCTAGTTATTAACACAAACACTTTATATTTCCATGTACATGGGGTAAATGAATGAATGAACCTCCAGCTTTGGACTTGCACAAGCTGAGCATTGGATAAACAACCAGCTCCATCGTGGGCACTAGCTTCTTCAAAAGGCAATTCCACAAAAAGGCTGCAAACATCATCAAGGACACCCATCACCCAGGACATGCCCTCTTCTCATTACATCGAAATCAGAGAGAAGGTCCAGGAACCTGAAGCGCCACACTCAATAATTCAGGAACAGCTTCTTCCTCTTTGCTGTCAGATTTCTGAATGAACTTGTCGGTGATATTAAACCTGATTCTGATTCAGAAACTGTTCAATTAAAGACATTGTGGTACAGTGATAAGAGGAGATTTCCATTCACCTGGGGGCTGGAAAGAGTCTCTGTATCAAAGGTGAAGCAATGGTGTGCAGATCCTCCTTTGTTCTACACACCGTTTCAAATATTCACTCTCCCTCCATCTTCATCCACCTTCCCCAACAAGGAACCAAGCAGCATTTACAAACAAGCCTGATGATGGCCACCAGTCGGTATTGGACAATGTTAGAAAATCTCACTGTAGATGCCCCGTCGTCTCTAAACAAAATGACAAGCTGGCACTGATCTGAAATGGCTTCATTGAGAGAGAAATCCAGGATGGCACATCAGCATAGCGCTAAGCATAACACTATTACAGTGACAGCAATTTGGTTCAATTCCACTGCTGCCTGTACTGTACGTCCTTGCCAGGACCGTGTAGGTTTCTCCCAAGTGCTCTGTTTTCCTCCCGCAGTCCAAAGATAGACGAGTTGGGGTTAGTAAGTTGTGGGCATGCAGTATCGGTTCTAGAAGCATGCTGACACTTGCCGGCCGACCCCAGCACATCCTCAGACTACGTTAGCCGTTGACACAGAAGTCACAGTTCACTGTGTGTTTTGATGTTTCAATTTACATGTGATAAATAAAGCTAATCTTCATCTGTATTTGTAAAATGTGCTACCCAAGTTGGGTGTTGGGGTGGAGGTATGTCTTTACAGAAGGAGGTGTAAGGAGATCCTTCCTTCTGCTAGCCTGCAGGTCACCCTTGGGCAAGGTGTAGCACCTGCTTAGCCCCCCCACCCAAACAGTATTGATAATGGCTGGGGTCACCCCTCTTGTGAAGACACTGCCCAGAAGAAGGCAATGGCAAACCACTTCTGGAGAAAAAATCGCCAAGAACAATCATGGTCAAAAACCACAATTGCTCACATCATACCATGTGACACATAATGATGATGATACCTAAAGACATCACATTTAGCCAGTCTCTGGCTAAAGAAATACCTCCTCATTTCCATTCTAAAAGGATGCCCCTTTATTCTCAGGCTGTGTCCTCTGGTCTTAGACTCTCCCACCACAGGAAACATCCTCTCCATATCCACTCTATCTGTGTCCTCTGGTCCTAGACTGCCCCACTATAGGAAACATCCTCTCCACATCCACTCTGTGTCCTCTGGTTCTTGACTCCCCCACTACAGGAAACATCCTCTCCACATCCACTCTATCTGTGTCCTCTGGTCCTAGTCTCCCCCACTATAGGAAACATCCTCTCCACATCCACTCCATCTGTGTCCTCTGGTCCTAGACTCCCCCACTAAAGGAAACATCCTCTCCACATCCACTCTATCTGTGTCCTCTGGTCCTAGACTCCCCCACTATAGGAAACATCCTCTCCACATCCACTCTATCTGTGTCCTCTGGTCCTAGAGTCCCCCACTATAGGAAACATCCTCTCCACATCCACTCTATCTGTGTCCTCTGGTCCTAGACTCCCCCACGATAGGAAACATCCTCTCCACATCCACTCTATCTGTGTCCTCTGGTCCTAGACTCCCCCACGATAGGAAACATCCTCTCCACATCCACTCTATCTGTGTCCTCTGGTCCTAGGCTCCCCCACTACAGGAAACATCCTCTCCACATCCACTCTATCTGTGTCCTCTGGTCTTAGACTCTCCCACCACAGGAAACATCCTCTCCACATCCACTCTATCTGTGTCCTCTGGTCCTAGACTCCCCCACTATAGGAAACATCCTCTCCATATCCACTCCATCAAGGCCTTTCACCAGATTTCAATGAGGTCACCCCTCATCCTTCTGAATTCCAGTGACTGGAGAGCCAGACCCATCAAACACTCTTCATATGACAAGCTATTCAATCTGGGAATAATTTTTGGGAACCTCCTATAAAGCGTCTCCAGTTTCAGCCCATCTTTTCTAAGATAAGGGGCCCAAAACTGTCCACAATACTCCAAGTGAGGCCTCACCAGTGCTTTTTAAAGTCTCAACATTACAATCTTTGTTTTTATATTCTAGTTGTTGCATTTGCCTTCCTCACCACAGACTCAACCTACAAATTAACCTTTTAGGGAATCCTGCTCAAAGACTCCCAAGTCCCTTTGCATCTCAATTGTATTTTCTCTCTGTTTAGAAAATAATCAATCATTTCATTTCTTTTACCAAAGTGCATGGCCACACACTTCCTGACACTGTATTCCATCTGCCATTTCCTTGCCCATTCTGCTAATCTGTCTAAGTCCTTCTGCAGCATCTCTATTTCCTCAAAATTACCTGCCCTTCCATCTATCTTTATATTGTCTGCAAACTTTCCAACGAAGCTACCAATTCCATTATCCAAATTATTGACATATAATGTACAAAGATTCGGTCCCAACACAGACCCCTGTGGAACACCACTAGTCATTGGCAGCCAGTCAGAAAAGTCTCCATCTATTCCCATTCTTTGCTTCCTGCCAATCAGCCACTGCTTTATCCATGCTAGAATCTTTCCTGTAATATTATGGGCCCCTAGCTTAAGAAGCAGCCTCATGAAAGACACCTTGTCAAAGGCCTTCTGAAAATCCTAGTGCACAACATCCACCAATTCTCTTTTGTCTATCCTGCTTGTTATTTCTTCAAAGAATTCCAACAGATTTGTCAGGCGAGAGTTTCCCTTAAGGAAGCTATGCTGACTACAGCCTATTTTATCATGTGCCTTCAAGTACCCTAAGACTTCAACCTTAATAATTGACTCCAATACCTTCTCAACCAATGAGGTCAGACTAACTGGCCTACACTCTCTCACTTCTTGAAGAACAGAGTGACAGTTACAATTATTCAATCTTCCAGAACCATTCACAAATCTAGTCATTCTTTAAAGATCATTAGTAACATCTCCACAATCCCTTCAGCCATCTCTTTCAGAACCCTGGGGTGTACACCGTCTGGTCCAGGTGACTTAGCTACCTCAGACCTTTCAGTTTCCCAAGAACCTTCTCTCTAGTTATGGTGATTTCACACACTTCATGCCCTCTGCAACTTCCACCATACTACTCGTGTCTTCCACAGTGAAGACTGATGCAAAATACTTATTCAGTTTGTCCAGCATTGTCTTGTCCCTCATTGCTACCTCTCCAGCATCATTTTCCAGTGGTTTGATATCCACTTTCACCACTCTTTTACATGTTATGTTTCTGAAGAAACTTTTGGTGTCCTCTTTAATTTAATTATTGGCTATCTTACTTTCATATTCCAACTTCTTCATAACTCTTTTAGTTGCTTTCTGTGGGATTTTAAATGCTTCCCTGGAAGGGAGCTCGCTGATCCAACAATATTATGTCCTCCCTCCTACACCAACTCCTTTGCCACATACTAAACTGTATAATCTTCCTAATTCTGGCCTCACCAGCATGTGGCATGGTTAGCAATCCTGAGATCACAACCCTGGAGGTCCTGCCCTTTAACTTAACACCTCAAAGTCTGAGATCTATATCAGTGGTTACGGAGCCAATGGGTGTAGGATGCTGTATCACTGGTAGCCCCAAGGCATCGGATCACGTGACCCTACAGAGGATAGTGAAACAGCGTGGAGGTTCACTGAGACCTCCCTCCCTTCTATCTTGGACATTTACTGGGTGAGTTGCAGGTGAAGGACCTGAAGCATTGTTGAGGATCCCACAATCTCTTTGACCCACTACCACCAGGAAGGAAGTACGGGAGCATCACGAGTAGGACTGGCAGGCTGGGTAACAGCTTCCTCCCTTAGGCTGTGAGACAAATGAATATCCTGCCATTACTGAGGACTCATAACTAGGGCTGTGAGTTTTTACTGTTTACAGTGCTGTGCACCACATGCAATTTGAATTATAATTTCTTAATTTACTGATGGTAATATTTTGCTCTACGTGCTGTGTGTGATATGTTTTGTGGGTGCACCATGGTCCGGATGAACATTGTTTTGCTTGGTTTTATATATGTCCAGTCAGATGACAATAAACTTGAACTTGAGATACACATCAGCCTCATTATTGTATTTTCCCAATTTTGTGAAATTATGTAAATTGAGTTGATTTCAGATTACCTTCTTTAACCTCTCCTGAACAGCTCGGACCCCATGCCAGAGATCTATCTGGTGAAGAACATTTGGATATTTGGACTCTAAATAAAATCAGGAAAAGAATCAGCTGTAAGTGGAAGGCAGAACACCCTGCATTGTTGACCACTGTGACTGATCACTGGACTGAGATCCCATTTTAATATGTCCTTGATTCTTTCCTTTCTCGGAATTGGCATGGAGTTGTGGAGCACTACAGCCCATCTAGTCCATGCTAAACTTATTCCATCTGGTCCATTGACTCATCCGGGAATAGAACCCTCCATCCCCCTCCTATCCGTGTAATTATCCAAGATCCTCTTAAATATTGCAACTGAATCCAGATGCACAACTCACGCTGGGTGCTCGTTCCACACTCACACTGCCCTCTGAGTAAAGAAGTTCCCACTCATGTTCCCCTTAAGTATTATACCTTTCACCCTTAACCTATGACCTCTTGTTCTAGTCTCACAAAAGCTCAATGGAAAAAGACTGATTGCATTTAGCATATTTATACCCCTTATAATTTTGTATACCTCTACCAAATCTCCCCTCACTCTCCTAAACTCTAAGGAATAATGTCCTGACCTATTTAACCTTGCCCTATAACTCAGGTCCTCAAGTCCTAGCAAACATCTTTGTAAACTTACTCTACGCTCTTTCAATCTTATTGATATTTTTCCTGTAGGTAGCTGACCAGAACCTTCACTCTAGCTAAGTGTGTTGGCATTTTATAAGTGCAGGTGCTTCTATTGTTGAAAATGACCAAGGTAAAATGCTGGAAGGCGAACTGTTGTAAAAAGCTCTTTACCACAAGCCTTTATCAGCAGGAGATGAGAACTTTGCCACCTCTCTGTTTCCACACCCTCTCTCAACCCAAGACAATTCCCAAGAATTAGTCTTCCCCCAGCAATACCCATTATGCTAGAACCAAGGGCAAAGTACACCTGCATAATCCTACATTTGCCCCTACACTTCCTCCCTTACTACCATTCAGGGCACCAAACAATGGGGTGACACTTCACCTGTGAGTCTGTTGGGCTCACATATTATGTCTGGTGTTCCCAGTGTGGCCTCCTGTATATCAGTGAGACCCAACACAGGTTGGGAGACCACTTCACCGAGCACTATGCTCCACCCACCAGAACAAGCAGGATCTCAGTGGCCACCCAGTTTAATTTAGCTTCCCATTCCCATTTCGATATGTCCATCCATGACCTCCTCTGCTGTCGCAATGAAGCTAAACTCAGGTTGGAGGAACAACACCTTAAACTCTGTCTGTATAGCCTCCAATCTGATGGCATGAACATCAACTTCTCAAACTTCTGGTAATGCCTCCCCCCCCCCCCCCCTTCACCATTCCCATCCGCTTTTCCCTTTCTCACATTATCTCCTTGCCCACCCATTGCCTCCCTCTGGTGCTCCTCTCCCTTTTTCATTCTTCCATGGCCTCCTGTCCTTTTCAGACTCCCCCTTCTCCAGCCCTGCATCACCAATCAACTTCCCAGCTCTTTACTTCACCCTGCTTCTCTCCTAGTTTCACCTATCACCTCCCCTCCCCTCCACTCCCACCTATTAAATCTGCTCCTCAGCTTTTTTTCTCCAGTCCTGCTGAAGGGTCTCAGCCCGAAATGTCGACTGTACTCTTTTCCGCAGATGTTGCCTGGCCTTCTGAGTTCCTCCAGCCTAGAAGATATTCATCAGGTGTTGCTGGATAGCACCTCCCTATGATGGCTTTTGAGCTTGCTAATGTAAGGGTAAGCACAGTGAGGGCTCTACAATGAGGAGTAAGACCTCCCCGTGCATCACCACACTGTCCTAACCTGCCATCGAACACCACAGTGACACAGCAGTTAGAGTGTCCGAGTTGGGAGTTCAATCCTAACATCCTGGGCAAGGAGTTTTCCTCCAGGTGCTCCGGTTTCATCCCAGGTTCCAAAGATGCATGGGTTAGGCTTGGAAATTGTGAGCATGCTATGTAGGCGCCTGTAGCACAGCAACACTTGTGGACTGTCACCAGCACATCCTCGGACTGTAATGGTCATTGATGCAAAGGACGCATTTCACTGTGTGTTTCAATGTGCGTGACAAAGGGAGCCAACCTAATCTTTAGTCTTTAAAACTGGACACAAACACAGTCAAGAAGATACAGTACACGGAGGAGAGCAGAGTGTTGATGCCGCAGCAGTCAGGAAGAAGGAACAGAATTCTGAGAGTGGGTGTAGGAGGGAAATGCAGTAAGGCTGAAGCAAGTTAGAGAAATGAAAGCACAAAGACCTAGTGGACTTAAATAAAAATGAGAATTTAAAAATCTGAGGGACTGGGGGGTTATGGAATCACAGAGCACTGTAGTGCATAAACAGGCCCTTTGGCCCCTCTGCACCTGGATCACAGCCCTCCATACCCCTCCCGTCCATGTGCCCAATCAAATTTCTCTTACAGGGATGGTTTATTTTGAATATTGCCCTAGATCATTAATACTTACTCATCAATGACAAGATCTGGGGATCTGCACCAGTAACAATCTCGGAAACAGTGAGTTCATTCTGCATCAGGCACTGAAATGCACGCAGGAATCCAGAGCTTTCCACATTTTGTAGCTTCCTGGCATTACTTTGGACATTAACAACCTGAACATCAAGAATCTTGTGAGTGCAATTGTCCATCATTGCATAAGTGAGATATTTCACTGAAGGATCACGGCTGCTCCTGTACTGATCCACCAACACTACAACAGGACCCCCAAGCTGCTGAAAATGTTCAGCTTGCATCTTTTTCCAGTAGTTCACCACTGGCGGCTGGATACGTGCCGTTTGGATTTTGAGGAATGATTGATGACCAATGGGAAGCATATTCAGAAATTTCATCATCAGTGCAACTTTCTCATAATTGTTCCCAGACAAAACAATACTTGATGCCAATTGAATATTGCCAGCTGGAACGTTCTGCACCAATGGCTGAGACCACCATGTTGATTCATGTCCGTAGCTGCAGCAGCTTATAACTTTCATTGCTGTTGCTACAATATGCAGCTGTAACTCTACCCTGCCTTTGCAGTCAGCACACTCACAGGTCGAGAAGGCTTTTCTGGCCAGGGACATAAGGCACGAATCAAAGACAATGCCAGTTCTCATCTTGTGTATAGGTTTACATTTGGTAGAAGCGACGAGGATCGAGACAGATTCCTGCTCCCCAGATGTTATGTCATCATCAACAAAGTTTAATACTTGCTCTTCGATTGTGTAGTCCTTTAGACTGCTGCGCTCAAAGCTGTTTATAAATCAAAAGGCTGAGTTACATCTCTAATTTCCATGCCAATAATAAACGATCAAAAATGTTCTCTACTATTTATTGACTTATCATGAAAACTTTCTGTCATGTTTGGCAAGTTTCAAAATACAACAGAAAAAAGCTGGCAGAGTGACTCTATTGCAACTCTGGACTACAAGGGCAGACATGGTGAGTATATTGTCTGTTACAGTGTAGTAAATGCAAGAAGGTTTGATGGGAAAATTCAAGCAAGATGTTTCCATGTCCAAAACTGAGGACCACCAATGCTGGAGAAACTCAGCAGGCCAGGCAGCATTTGTGGAGAGAAACAAACAGTTGACTTTTTGGGCAGTGTCCCTTTATCAGGGCCAGAAAGGAAGGGAACAGAAGCCAGAATAAACTGGTGGCAGGTGATAGATGAGATTAGGTGAGGGGGTGTCTGGGTGGTTGGGGAGGGGATGAAGTGAGGATAGGTGGTAAAGGTAAAGAACTGAAGAAGGAATAAATAGAATAGGAATTGGATAGGAATATAGATCAAGAATCAAGGATGCCATATTCATTTAATGTAATAGGAATCTGCTGTAGAGTTGATGATGCTCAGTGGGTAGACAGATGCATTTCTCCTGAAGTCGATACGCACCTCCATGGTTTTGAGCACATTCAGCTCCAAGTTGCTGTGACTGCACCAGGATTTTGTTAACGCGTGGCTGAATAAATTTGTAAAAAAGTGCTTTGGAGTCTGATTTTTAATGCAAATTATTTAAATAACAGAATGAAATTCCCAAGCTACCATGTTGGAATTCAAGCCTAGACCGCCAGGCCATGGCTCAATAACACAGGGGTTTAACCTGAATGTACGGTAGTTCGGACACAGCATGGAACTGGCCAGTGCATGGAGGCACTGGAGGCCAACCTGAATGTACGGTAGTTCGGACACAGCATGGAACTGGCCAGTGCATGGAGGCACTGGAGGCCAACCTGAGAAGCATCATTGTCTTCAGAAAATGAAACGAAAATTACCATACATAAACAGTATACTTCTGTAAACCTGGAACTTTAAAATTGAATCTACCTACTTGTCTGGGAAAATATATTCCGTCTCATCTGCAGAATCTTCCATGAACTTTAAACTGCCTTCATCATTATCACTGTTCTCCCCTGTGTCACTAGTGGATAATATGGGGAAAAACAGATAGACCTTGTATGAGGTTGAAGCATTTTAAGTGGGAAGATATTCTGTCAGGTCAAATATATTACATCTAGATCGATATCAGCTATAATTTCCTTATTAACCCCTTGATCTAACTGGATTCTGCTGCTCAGTTTTAAATTTCCCATCCTTACAAATTCCTCCACGACCACACAGTTTTCCTGTCCTGGCACCTCTATAACTCTCCACGATTCTTTCCCCTGCTCTGACCAATGGTATCTACCCACCGAAGTTGGATGAGACTAGAACGACAGGGCATAGGTTAAGGGTGAAAGGTGAACATGAGAAGGAACTTCTTCACTCAGAGGGTGGTGAGTGTGAAATGAACTGGTGGATGTGCGATCGATTGCAACACTTAAGAGAAGTTTGGATAAGTACGTGGATGGGGAGGGTATGGAGGGCTATGGACCCAGTGTGGGTTGATGAGACTAGGTAGAATAACTGTTCGGCACAGGCTAGATAGGCCAAAGAGCTTGTTTCTGTGCTGTAGTGCTGATTCTATGACTTCACATTAGCAGGCATGACTACAGTTGCTTGGTCTCCAAGCTCACAAAGTCCCTTCTCAGACTACCTACCCCACCTCTTTGCCTCCATCTCCTCATCTAACATACTCACAGAGAAATCAGCATCCATGAACTTTACATGACTAATCCTTGTTGCGGTTTGGAGAGAAACATACCCAGCAGCTGACAGTAGACAAGGAGTGCTTCTTTGAGGAATTTTTCCTGTGGCTGAAGATCGGAAAGCCTGTTCACTCTGGCTTCCTGCAGAGGATGTGGACGACTGGATGCTGATTTTATCTTTTTACAAGCAAGATAAAACATCATACCCTTTATGAGTTTACATATATATGTAATGTGTATAAAATTAGAGACAGATCTGGGTGAAAGCCTTATCCACTTTCCTGCACAAACACATATCTTCTGACATTCTTGCTGTTAGAAGTTCTTTTCTGGCCAGCCTAAACATACTCAACAGTTACAGATATGAATCAAAGAGCACCTACTTCTGTGAGATGAAGTTGTGCACAATCACGTCACAATATGCACGGTCTGCTATCCTGTGCATGGTCACGACTTCTCTCAGCTTTCCCCTTTCCAGAGACCAGAGGCGCAGACTGCTCAACCTTTCCTGAAATGTACACCCTCTCAATTCTGAATTTTTGCTACCCTCTTTTTCAAAGAGATTTCAGAAGAAGAGAGCATGGGCAGTTGGGCCATTTGTGCACCACACATCACTAGGAGATGTTGGAATGTGCTTAGTGGTTGGGAATTGAATGCAGTAGAACTCTGATCTGGGAATCAACATCCATAATTCCTTAAATCTGGCATCGTAAGTAGATAAGGTTGCAAGGAGAGCTTTTGGCACATTGGCCTTCATAAATCAAAGTATAGGAATTGCAATGCTATGTTGAAATTGCATAAGGCATTGGTGAGGCCTAATTTGGGGTATTGCATGCATTTCTGGTTGCCTACCTACAAAAGAGATATCAATAATATTGAAAGAGTGCAGAGAAGATCTACAAGGATGTTGTCAGGACTTGAGGACCGGCGTTAAAAGGAAAGGTTGAGTAGGTTGGCACTTCATTTCTGAGAGCATAGGACAATGAGGGGAAATTATGAGGGCTTTAGATAGGGTAAATGCAAGCAAGTTTTTTGCATTGATATTGGGTGAGACTAGAACTAGAGGTCACGGATTAAGGATGAAAGGTGAATGTTCCAAGAGGAACATGTGTGGTGAGAGTGTGGAATGAGCCATCAGCAGAAGTGATGGATGCAGATTCATTTCAACATTTAAGAAAAATTTGGATAGGTGGATGGATGGGAGAGGTACATGATTGGCATGGACTAGATGGGATGAAAGGCTTGTTTCTGTGCTGTAGTGTTCTAAGATTCTATGACTGTCCAGTGATTAAAGGATTTTTTTCCGCAACACCAGGACACAGTACTCAATCAGCATCAAATCACAGATCAGTGTTAATTCAGCATTACATAGAGTTGTGCAGATAAACTACACACATGTGGGTTTTCTAGTCTAACTTGGCCAAATTTGCCACGAAGCCTCTCAACTCGAATCCCAATTCCCTACATTCCTCTATTCCTATCCCAGCAGCTGTCCGCACACCTTCTCAGAGTAATTATACCCACCTATAGTACCTCCACTTGCAGCTTGTTCCACATACTCACCACTCTCATGCAACGTAGATCTCCTTACCTTCCTTTGATTGTGTTTGATCCAGACAGAAAGAACATGTGACCAAATCAAATCATTCCTGCAAGCCATAAACTTTTGCACTCCTGCTCTATCAACTTCCACAGTTGCTTTTAGCCATTCTTCTTCTTCTTACCGTCTCCACGGACAGTCTATACGTGGCCCAGCCAGAACTGGACACATTTTTGTGCCTTGTTGTTGAATTCGGCAAGATTTACAACAGTACGGGGTTCCTCTAGTGATGGGCATTGCAGGAGATGTTGCACAGTTTGTGGCTCAGTTCCACATTCACAAGTTGTCGGGCTGGTTGGATATTCCCATTTGCTTGGTGACACCTTTGAATGATCTCCACCAGTCCTCAGTCTGTTCAGGCACTTCCAGGTTGCCCAGTTGCCATTAGCTCCTGGGGGAGGGCTTTC
The DNA here is from genome assembly GCF_030144855.1 of Hypanus sabinus. Lineage (NCBI taxonomy): Eukaryota > Metazoa > Chordata > Chondrichthyes > Myliobatiformes > Dasyatidae > Hypanus > Hypanus sabinus. The sequence continues at coordinate 2,582,413 of NC_082724.1, forward strand.
ATCCGGTGGAATTTCCATCATTGGGGGTTGTTTGAGACTGGCGAGCCGGTCTTCCCACAAGGCGATGAGGGCTTCAGATGGGGTTGATTGTAATGGAACAACACTGTTCATGACTTTAGGCGGCTGGGTGTGGGTGTATGACCACGTAGAGGGTGCCCCTCATCTGTTGTTTGACGGAGTCGTTCTTTCTTGCCAGCTACCGTTCTTCATTTAGCCATTGATGTATCTACATGAACAGTAGCTCGCCATTCCTTTCAGCTTGCACTATTTATTTGTTGTTGTTTACAGTATTTATTTAGTATAGTGCTTATGGTATTTTACGTCTTTGGCACTGTAAGGCTGCTACAAAGCGATCAATTTCACATCAAATACAGTAAGGCAGTGAATATAAACCTGATTCTGGTTCTGTTTCTAATTACTTTATCCGATTGTGCAATTTGTTCTTTTCTCACATGTTAGGTGTTTGAAGCTTTCCTGAAGTGGTCCCATGGTGTTTCTTTGTTTCGTGGCGGCCAGCGGGAGGGTGGGTCTCAGAGTTGTATTGTGTATATACACTTGATAATAAATGTACTTTGAATCTTTGATTCCATATCCCTCCACACAATTTCCCACCTTACTCCTCTAACCAAAGTGAGCTTTCAGTTAGTAAAGAAACCATTCGAAACAACCATGCAGTCTCTGCAAAGTGCCTGTGCTTGAAAGTAGAAGAAATTTGAACCCAAAGTGCAGAAACACTAGTACAGTCTATCAAATGAATTCCCTTGAATACACAATAGGTACAGTTAGTACTGACTCAATCAAAAACCTTCTGAGAAACACATCTGGATTCCAGGTTCCGAGTGACTATGGCCATACTGTGAAAAGCTCTTCTCAGTTTGTTGTACACTCAATAAAAGTCATTAGTCGAAAACCCCTTCCAATGGTCGGACTTGACTGTGGACATTGTGTCCCAGCTGTCTATGTGATCCGTGTGCCAGTACACAAGCCAGGGCAGTACAATATGTAGAGCAAGCTGTTACCCACGCAGCAGGCTCCCCCTCTCCACACAGCTGGTGAAACCACAGAAACAGCAGAGACCGATAGTTTGGTAGCAGCAGCGTCACAGGAGTTGCCAGTCAGCGTTCAGTGTTGAACTCAATGTTGAACTGCCTTAAAGAGTCCAGCTCCAGATTTTTCCTCGGGGTTTACTCCCAAAGACTTCCCCATCAGTTGGGTATAGCTGCAAGGCAGCAGAGGTTTGAGATCAGAGTTTTCCTTCTAGATGAGCTGTCAAATTCCATCTGCCCAAAGCAACTGGTTTTAAGATGCCGGTAACCCACCTTTGTCTGTTAGTAGAAATAGTTCCACTGGGCTTAGTAGCTAAGCTACATGTGAAGGCCAGGAGCTGGACCTGGTTGTCAGAGGCTATATGAGACACACACCATTGGGAGCGTTTAACAGGTGGTGGAAGCTCATCCCCAACTACCACCCCCAGCTATAACAACCTTAAGGAACCACAAGTCAAATCAAGTTTATTGTCATTTAACTACATACATGTATATAATGATACAGGAGCAGAGTTAGGCCGTTTGGCCCATCGAGTCTGCTCCAGCATTTCATCATGGCTGATCCATTTCTCCTCTCAGTCCCAAACTCCTGCCTTCCCCCCCGTATCCCTTCGTGCCCTGACCGATCAAGAATCTATCAATCCCTACCTTATATATACATAAAGATTTGGCCTCCACATTATATAACCATATAATGTGTATAGAAATGAGACATTTCAATGAACTAGGAATAAAATATAGTAGTGCACATAACACACATAACATATGAAGGTAAGGATAAAATCTACAGATGAATCACACATAAATAACAAATTGAAGTACATAAATATTAAATATTACACTGGAACAGATTAACCAGTGACACTTTGAATGTGATGTGGCAGGGATTTCAGAATTCTGATGCCCTGGGGGGAAGAAACTGTTTCTCATCCTGACAATTCTTGTTTTCATGCATTGTAGCCTCCTGCCTGACGGTAGGAAGTCAAAGAGGATGCTGGATGGGTCCTCTTGATAAATGTTTCCAACGGATGGTAGGGAGACCCTGTGATCCTCTCAGCTCTTCTCACAGTCCTTTGCAGGGACTTCTGGTCCGATGCTCGACTGCTCCCAGACCAGACGGAGACGCAACTTGTCAGAATGCTCTCAATGGTGCTCCTGGAAAACGCAGTTAATATGGGGAGGGAGGTGATGAGGATTCTTGCTTGCCTCAATCTTCTTAAGAAGTGGAGGCACTGCTGTACAACAACTCCACTGCCACGTTTTCACACAGAGTGGTGGGTAAATGGAACAAGCTACCAAAAGGAAGAAACTATCTGGCTTGTGAAGCAATTACTGCCCTACAATTTTACTTATGGATGTCAAGGCTTTGGAAAGGGTGCAGAGGTTTATCAGGATGCTACCTGGAATAGATGCATGTGCTATAACGAGAGGTTGGACATACGAACCTGGGGAATTTGGAATGGCACAACGCTTTACTGTGCCAGCGACCCGGGTTCAATTACCACCGCTATCCGTAAGAAGCTTGTATGTTCTACCCATAACCACATGGGTTTTCTCCAGGTGCTCCGGTTATGTCCCCCACCCCACCCCACAGTCCAAAGACATCATAGTTAGTAGGTTAATTGGTTGTTGTAAATTATCCTGTAATTACCACACCGTAAATCTGTATAAGTAAATAAAAAAGGATTGGAGGCCAGGAAGTAGCCTGTCCAGATGGGATAGGGGCTTGTTCTATGTTGTTCTATTGAACAATGTGGGCATGCTCTGTTGAGAGCAGAATGAGTGGCAGCACTCGCAAGCTGCTCCCAGTACACCTTTGGGCGGGCTGGTTGTTAATGCAAACAACCATTTCACTGTACATTTTGATGTAAACATGCTAAATAAATCTGAATATGACTTATTGTCTAGCATTGGAATGACCCCATTTCACTGGAGAACCTGGTACACTTGTAACAGTTCTGACATTGAGATGATTTTTGTAAATTGCTATTTCAAAGCCACAGCGTGTCAAAATATGATTGTATCTGAGAGTCAAGATGAAGGATCTCACTTAAAACAGAAAGCGCTACAACTCATGGCAAGTCAGTGAGCACTGTGGGAAGGGAAACCACCAACATTTCAACTCCAAAGCCCTTTACCAGGACAGTAGAGCTCCCAGAATGTTCTTTTATTTCAGATTTATTTTTTTAATTTCAATTTACTGTTGAGGGTCTGTGGGAAGATGAATATTAGGGCTGTATGCTATAAATATATATATATAGATAATAAATGTACTTTGAATTTTGAATTTGGCTTTGAGGAATCTCAAAGAGATGCTTCTGAATTTGTAAGAAAGAGGGAAGTGCCAAGGGTTCTGGTGACACTCATTGAGAAATGCATTGCTGGGAAAGAGTGACTTTAAAGAGAAGACAGGAAATGAGTTTTCACTACAATCCAGTCAGGATACATGGGGAAAGGTATAGCATGTAACACAAGTCAAAATTTTAGTGAAATACTAACTTCTAAAGCCAACTGCAATTCCTTTTGTGTTTGGATTTGAATCCAACTTCGTGTGAGTGTGATGGGATCTACAGAGAACGGAAAGAAAGTTCTTATTAAACTTATTACTCCTTTGGATTCATCTTTACTCCAGACTTCATTTCATGTACGTATTCATCATGAATGAAAGGAAAACGAATTGCATGAACCTCACAGGGATGTTGATAAAATTCTGAAACCTGTAATAATCCAGGAGAAATTTAGCGAGGGCGGCGTCATTCTCAAGGCTCAGTTCTGATTTCAGCTGATGCCATCTATCAACTTGCAGCCCGATGTGTATCATCCTTTTCCTCCGCAGTCGGTAACGCTCCAGACGGCGCCTTCTTGCCTCTTGTGGTGGCAAGCGATGCTGCCGACCAGGTCTGCACGAGGATTTTGGTATTACTGAATTCTCCATTCAGGGCTTCTGCACACAAAAACTGAAAGATAAGGAACTGAGTCAGAGTAATGGTTAAATACTGTACTTTGTACAATTAAGACACACAGAATAAATAGCTAAAATCCAGTGTTAATGCAGGCAAACAGACAGTGAACAGAGGAACGCACTTCTATAACTCAATGCTGTTTACAACTTCCACTTTTTGAATTTAAATAATTTAAAATTTTGAAAATGCTACCTTTTGAGAAATAAATGTTTTGTGAATTTCATTATTTCAAAGTATTGTAAACTCCTGTACATCTAATGATGGATTTTTTAATGGTTCTTACAGTGGTCATGGATTTTGAACATTGTGAACACCCACAAATAGCAATGGCATATTGATCTGATGATACCAGGATACCGCCTGCATCAGACAGAAGGTCTTACGAGGATAGTTCCAGTGAGCTGGGGCTTTTCTCTTTGGAAGAAGGAGGATAAGAGATGACTTGATGGAGGTGTACAAGATGACAAGAGGCAGAGATAGAGTGGACAGCCAGGGAATTCTTTTCAGGGCAGAAATAGCTATTACAAGGGGCATAACTTTAAGGAGCTAGGTGGGGGACGGGAGGGATGTCAGAGGTTGGATATTTCTACACAGAGAGTGATGGGTACGTGGAACACCCTGCCAGAAGCAGATACATTAGGGACACCTAAGAGTCTCTTAGATAGGCACGTGGATGATGGAAAAATGTATGGCCAAGTAGAAGGGAAGTGTTAGATTGATCTTAAGAGTAGGTTGGAAGGTCAGCACAATACTGTGAGCCGAAGGGCCTGTACTCTGCTGATACAAATTAGTAATATCAAGTGAGAGATAAAGATTGGTCAGGTTATTGGGAAAATTTCTCTTCCTCATACAGAAAAGAAGCAGTTGCCAAAATATGACTATCCCTCTAACTCCACAGATGCTGTTTGACATACTAAGTTCTTCCAGCAGCATGTATTTTGCCACGTCTCCTGCTGAATCCCCTCTGCACCCTCTCTAGTGTGGTCACGTCCTTCCTGTTGCATGGACCTCACTAATATTCAAATAGTTGCACCACTTACATTCTATGCACCAGCTAATAAACACAGGTCTTTTTAAACAACTTCATCAACCTGTGCACTACCTTCTTGGGCAGCAGGTCTACCAAAGGAGGTGTAAGGGGCTCCTTCCCTCCGCTAGCCTGCAGGTCACCCTTGGGCAAGGTGTAGCACCTACTTAGCCCCCCCTCCCAGTATTGATAATGGTTGGGGTCACCCGTCTTGTAAAGACATTGCCCAGAAGCAGGCAAAGACAAACCACTTCTGTAGAAAAATTTGCCAAGAACAATCAAGGTCATGGGAAGCCCACGATTGCCCTCATCATATGACATGACACGTGATGATGACCATAATACCTTCAGGGATCTATGGACCTCAGATCCAAGACCCCTACGTTTCTCAGAACTTCCTGACATTTGTTGTTTATACTTTGGCCTGACTATTGCTCCAAAAAGGTTTAAGGAGCAAGTTTCATCTGCCATTGCTCTACCTGCTTTATCACTTAAGTGGACTCTTCTTTCTAGGAGACGTCGTCCAGCCTTGCATTTCTCCCACATGCCAAATATAAAGTCTAAGCAAAAATTAGTGGGAAGTTAGAGAATTGAGAAGTTTTTAAAAACCAACAGAAACACTTTGGTAGTGGAAATAAATTCATAGACTATTTTCTTAGTGGAAAGAAAATTCAAATATCTGAGGTGCAAAGGGTCATGGGAATCCTGTGCAGGATTTCTTAAAGGTTCATTTGTAGGTTGAGTCGGTGGTGAGGAAGGTAAATGCAATGTTATCATCCATTTCAAGAGGACTAGAATTTAAAAGCAAGGATGTAATGTTGAGACTTTATAATACACTGGCAAGGCATCACTTGCAGTTTTGTGAGCATTTATAAGAGGAGTGTGAGTTGGCTCTGGGATTGTCCCACTGGAATTCAGAAGAATGAAAGGGGGGATGGGAAATCCAATTGAAACCTGTGGAAATGTTGAAAGGCCTCGATAAGAGTGATTCCTGGAATCGTACTCATGAACCTCCTTTGAGCCCTCTCCAATGTCAGCACATCCTTTTTTTAGATAAGCGGCACGACACTGCTTACAATACTCCAGCTGTGTGTACAACCTGGGCACAATGGTAGCATAAGGGATACCACAATGTTAACGCAGCTCGGGGCATCACGCTTCGGAGTTTAATTCTGGCATCCTCTGTGAGCAAGGCTATACATTCTCCCTGTGATTGTGCGGGTTTCCTCCAGCTGTTCCAGTTTCCTCCCGCAGTCCAAAGACATACCGGTTAGTAGGTTAATGGGTCATTGTAAGTTGTCCCGTATCTAGGCTAGGCTCAAATCAAAGGATTGCTGGGCAGGACAGCTTGCCGAGATATCCCCCTTGAGATATAGTCAGAAGGGCCTATTCCACACCATAACTCAATAAATAAATATATATATGAAAGTTTTTATTAAAGAGGGTTCAGGGTCGAACGGGGAAATGAAGCCAACTTAGTTGTAGAGATGGGTACAAACAGTGTGTAGAGTTGGAGAGGAAAGTACAATTAGTGTTTAGACAGCTGTAGAGGTGGGTACAGTTACAGTTTAGAGAGTTGGTGAGGTGGGTACAATTACAGTTTAGACAGTTGGTGAGGTGGGTACAGTTACAGTTTAGAGAGTTGGTGAGGTGGGTACAATTACAGTTTAGACAGTTGTAGAGGTGGGTACAATTACAGTTTAGAGAGTTGTAGAGGTGGGTAAAGTTACAGTTTAGAGAATTGGTGAGAGGGGTACAATTACAATTTAGAGAGTTGTTGAGGTGGATACAGTTACAGTTTAGAGAATTGGTGAGGGGGGTACAATTACAGTTTAGAGAGTTGTAGAGGTGGGTACAGTTACAGTTTAGAGAATTGGTGAGGTGGGTACAATTACAGATTAGACAGTTGGTGAGGTGGGTACAGTTACAGTTTAGAGAATTGGTGAGGTGGGTACAGTTACAGATTAGACAGTTGGTGAGGTGGGTACAGTTACAGTTTAGACAGTTGGTGAGGTGGGTACAGTTACAGATTAGACAGTTGGTGAGGTGGGTACAGTTACAGTTTAGAGAATTGGTGAGGTGGGTACAGTTACAGATTAGACAGTTGGTGAGGTGGGTACAATTACAGATTAGACAGTTAGTGAGGTGGGTACAGTTACAGTTTAGAGAGTTGGTGAGGTGGGTACAGTTACAGATTAGACAGTTGGTGAGGTGGTTACAGTTACAGTTTAGACAGTTGTAGAGGTGGGTACAGTTACAGTTTAAAGAATTGGTGAGGTGGGTACAATTACAGATTAGACAGTTGGTGAGGTGGGTACAGTTACAGTTTAGAGAATTGGTGAGGTGGGTACAATTACAGATTAGACAGTTGGTGAGGTGGGTACAATTACAGTTTAGACAGTTGGTGAGGTGGGTACAGTTACAGATTAGACAGTTGGTGAGGTGGGTACAGTTACAGTTTAGAGAATTGGTGAGGTGGGTACAGTTACAGTTTAGACAGTTGGTGAGGTGGGTACAATTACAGATTAGACAGTTGGTGAGGTGGGTACAATTACAGTTTAGACAGTTGGTGAGGTGGGTACAGTTACAGATTAGACAGTTGGTGAGGTGGGTACAGTTACAGTTTAGAGAATTGGTGAGGTGGGTACAGTTACAGTTTAGACAGTTGGTGAGGTGGGTACAATTACAGATTAGACAGTTGGTGAGGTGGGTACAGTTACAGTTTAGACAGTTGGTGAGGTGGGTACAGTTACAGTTTAGACAGTTGGTGAGGTGGGTACAATTACAGTTTAGAGAGTTGGTGAGGTGGGTACAGTTACAGTTTAGACAGTTGGTGAGGTGGGTACAGTTACAGTTTAGAGAGTTGGTGAGGTGGGTACAGTTACAGTTTAGACAGTTGGTGAGGTGGGTACAGTTACAGTTTAGATAATTGGTGAGCTGGGTACAGTTACAGATTAGACAGTTGGTGAGATGGGTACAGTTACAGTTTAGAGAATTGGTGAGGTGGGTACAGTTACAGTTTAGACAGTTGGTGAGGTGGGTACAATTACAGTTTAGAGAATTGGTGAGGTGGGTACAGTTACAGTTTAGAGAATTGGTGAGGTGGGTACAGTTACAGATTAGACAGTTGGGTGAGGTGGGTACAGTTACAGTTTAGAGAATTGGTGAGGTGGGTACAGTTACAGATTAGACAGTTGGTGAGGTGGGTACAGTTACAGTTTAGACAGTTGTAGAGGTGGGTACAGTTACAGTTTAAAGAATTGGTGAGGTGGGTACAATTACAGATTAGACAGTTGGTGAGGGGGGTACAATTACAGATTGGACAGTTGGTGAGGTGGGTACAATTACAGTTTAGAGAGTTGGTGAGGTGGGTACAGTTACAGTTTAGAGAGTTGGTGAGGTGGGTACAATTACAGATTAGACAGTTGGTGAGGTGGGTACAGTTACAGATTAGACAGTTGGTGAGGTGGGTACAGTTACAGTTTAGACAGTTGGTGAGGTGGGTACAGTTACAGATTAGACAGTTGGTGAGGTGGGTACAGTTACAGTTTAGAGAATTGGTGAGGTGGGTACAGTTACAGATTAGACAGTTGGTGAGGTGGTTACAGTTACAGTTTAGAGAGTTGGTGAGGTGGGTACAGTTACAGATTAGACAGTTGGTGAGGTGGTTACAGTTACAGTTTAGACAGTTGTAGAGGTGGGTACAGTTACAGTTTAAAGAATTGGTGAGGTGGGTACAATTACAGATTAGACAGTTGGTGAGGTGGGTACAGTTACAGTTTAGAGAATTGGTGAGGGGGGTACAATTACAGTTTAGACAGTTGGTGAGGTGGGAACAATTACAGTTTAGACAGTTGGTGAGGTGGGTACAATTACAGTTTAGACAGTTGGTGAGGTGGGTACAATTACAGATTAGACAGTTGGTGAGGGGGGTACAATTACAGATTAGACAGTTGGTGAGGTGGGTACAGTTACAGATTAGGGAATTGGTGAGGTGGGAACAATTACAGTTTAGACAGTTGGTGAGGTGGGTACAGTTACAGATTAGACAGTTGGTGAGGTGGGTACAGTTACAGTTTAGAGAGTTGGTGAGGTGGGTACAGTTACAGTTTAGACAGTTGGTGAGGTGGGTACAGTTACAGTTTAGACAGTTGGTGAGGTGGGTACAGTTACAGTTTAGATAATTGGTGAGCTGGGTACAGTTACAGATTAGACAGTTGGTGAGATGGGTACAGTTACAGTTTAGAGAATTGGTGAGGTGGGTACAGTTACAGTTTAGACAGTTGGTGAGGTGGGTACAATTACAGTTTAGAGAATTGGTGAGGTGGGTACAGTTACAGTTTAGAGAATTGGTGAGGTGGGTACAGTTACAGATTAGACAGTTGGTGAGGTGGGTACAGTTACAGTTTAGACAGTTGGTGAGGTAGGTACAGTTACAGTTTAGACAGTTGGTGAGGTGGGTACAGTTACAGATTAGACAGTTGGTGAGGTGGGTACAATTACAGTTTAGAGAATTGGTGAGGTGGGTACAGTTACAGTTTAGAGAATTGGTGAGGTGGGTACAGTTACAGTTTAGACAGTTGGTGAGGTGGGTACAGTTACAGATTAGACAGTTGGTGAGGTGGGTACAGTTACAGTTTAGACAGTTGGTGAGGAGGGTACAATTACAGTTTAGAGAATTGGTGAGGTGGGTACAGTTACAGATTAGACAGTTGGTGAGGGGGGTACAATTACAGTTTAGAGAGTTGGTGAGGTGGGTACAGTTACAGTTTAGAGAATTGGTGAGGGGGGTACAATTACAGTTTAGACAGATGGTGAGGTGGGTACAGTTACAGTTTAGACAGTTGGTGAGGTGGGAACAGTTACAGTTTAGACAGTTGGTGAGGTGGGTACAGTTACAGTTTAGAGAGTTGGTGAGGTGGGTACAGTTACAGATTAGACAGATGGTGAGGTGGGTACAGTTACAGTTTAGACAGTTGGTGAGGTGGGTACAGTTATAGATTAGACAGTTGGTGAGGGGGTACAATTACAGTTTAGACAGATGGGGAGGTGGGTACAGTTACAGATTAGACAGTTGGTGAGGTGGGTACAGTTACAGTTTAGACAGTTGGTGAGGTGGGTACAGTTACAGTTTAGACAGTTGGTGAGGTGGGTACAATTACAGTTTAGAGAGTTGGTGAGGTGGGTACAATTACAGTTTAGACAGTTGGTGAGGTGGGTACAATTACAGTTTAGACAGTTGGTGAGGTGGGTACAGTTACAGATTAGACAGTTGGTGAGGTGGGAACAATTACAGTTTAGACAGTTGGTGAGGTGGGTACAGTTACAGTTTAGACAGTTGGTGAGGGGGGTACAATTACAGTTTAGACAGTTGGTGAGGTGGGTACAGTTACAGTTTAGACAGTTGGTGAGGTGGGTACAGTTACAGTTTAGAGAGTTGGTGAGGTGGGTACAGTTACAGTTTAGACAGTTGGTGAGGTGGGTACAGTTACAGTTTAGAGAATTGGTGAGGTGGGTACAGTTAAAGTTTAGACAGTTGGTGAGGTGGGTACAGTTACAGTTTAGACAGTTGGTGAGGTGGGTACAGTTACAGTTTAGACAGTTGGTGAGGGGGGTACAATTACAGTTTAGACAGATGGTGAGGTGGGTACAGTTACAGTTTAGACAGTTGGTGAGGTGGGTACAGTTACAGTTTAGACAGTTGGTGAGGTGGGTACAGTTACAGATTAGACAGTTGGTGAGGTGGGTACAGTTACAGTTTAGACAGTTGGTGAGGTGGGTACAGTTACAGTTTAGACAGTTGGTGAGGTGGGTACAGTTACAGATTAGACAGTTGGTGAGGTGGGTACAGTTACAGTTTAGACAGTTGGTGAGGTGGGAACAATTACAGTTTAGACAGTTGGTGAGGTGGGTACAGTTACAGTTTAGACAGTTGGTGAGGTGGGTACAGTTACAGTTTAGAGAATTGGTGAGGTGGGTACAGTTACAGTTTAGACAGTTGGTGAGGTGGGTACAGTTACAGATTAGACAGTTGGTGAGGGGGGTACAATTACAGATTAGACAGTTGGTGAGGTGGGTACAGTTACAGTTTAGAGAATTGGTGAGGTGGGTACAGTTATAGATTAGACAGTTGGTGAGGGGGGTACAATTACAGATTAGACAGTTGGTGAGGTGGGTACAGTTTCAGTTTAGAGAATTGGTGAGGTGGGTACAGTTACAGTTTAGAGAATTGGTGAGGTGGGTACAGTTATAGATTAGACAGTTGGTGAGGGGGGTACAATTACAGATTAGACAGTTGGTGAGGTGGGTACAGTTTCAGTTTAGAGAATTGGTGAGGTGGGTACAGTTACAGATTAGACAGTTGGTGAGGTGGTTACAATTACAGTTTAGACAGTTGGTGAGGTGGGTACAGTTACAGTTTAGACAGTTGGTGAGGTGGGTACAGTTATAGATTAGACAGTTGGTGAGGGGGGTACAATTACAGATTAGACAGTTGGTGAGGTGGGTACAGTTTCAGTTTAGAGAATTGGTGAGGTGGGTACAGTTACAGATTAGACAGTTGGTGAGGTGGTTACAATTACAGTTTAGACAGTTGGTGAGGTGGGTACAGTTACAGTTTAGACAGTTGGTGAGGTGGGTACAGTTACAGTTTAGACAGTTGGTGAGGTGGGAACAATTACAGTTTAGACAGTTGGTGAGGTGGGAACAATTACAGATTAGACAGTTGGTGAGATGGGTACAGTTACAGTTTAGAGAATTGGTGAGGTGGGTACAGTTACAGTTTAGAGAATTGGTGAGGTGGGTACAGTTACAGATTAGACAGTTGGGTGAGGTGGGTACAGTTACAGTTTAGAGAATTGGTGAGGTGGGTACAGTTACAGATTAGACAGTTGGTGAGGTGGGTACAGTTACAGTTTAGACAGTTGGTGAGGTGGGTACAGTTACAGATTAGACAGTTGGTGAGGTGGTTACAGTTACAGTTTAGACAGTTGTAGAGGTGGGTACAGTTACAGTTTAAAGAATTGGTGAGGTGGGTACAATTACAGATTAGACAGTTGGTGAGGGGGGTACAATTACAGATTGGACAGTTGGTGAGGTGGGTACAATTACAGTTTAGAGAGTTGGTGAGGTGGGTACAGTTACAGTTTAGAGAGTTGGTGAGGTGGGTACAATTACAGATTAGACAGTTGGTGAGGTGGGTACAGTTACAGATTAGACAGTTGGTGAGGTGGGTACAGTTACAGTTTAGACAGTTGGTGAGGTGGGTACAGTTACAGATTAGACAGTTGGTGAGGTGGGTACAGTTACAGTTTAGAGAATTGGTGAGGTGGGTACAGTTACAGATTAGACAGTTGGTGAGGTGGTTACAGTTACAGTTTAGAGAGTTGGTGAGGTGGGTACAGTTACAGATTAGACAGTTGGTGAGGTGGTTACAGTTACAGTTTAGACAGTTGTAGAGGTGGGTACAGTTACAGTTTAAAGAATTGGTGAGGTGGGTACAATTACAGATTAGACAGTTGGTGAGGTGGGTACAGTTACAGTTTAGAGAATTGGTGAGGGGGGTACAATTACAGTTTAGACAGTTGGTGAGGTGGGAACAATTACAGTTTAGACAGTTGGTGAGGTGGGTACAATTACAGTTTAGACAGTTGGTGAGGTGGGTACAATTACAGATTAGACAGTTGGTGAGGGGGGTACAATTACAGATTAGACAGTTGGTGAGGTGGGTACAGTTACAGATTAGGGAATTGGTGAGGTGGGAACAATTACAGTTTAGACAGTTGGTGAGGTGGGTACAGTTACAGATTAGACAGTTGGTGAGGTGGGTACAGTTACAGTTTAGAGAGTTGGTGAGGTGGGTACAGTTACAGTTTAGACAGTTGGTGAGGTGGGTACAGTTACAGTTTAGACAGTTGGTGAGGTGGGTACAGTTACAGTTTAGATAATTGGTGAGCTGGGTACAGTTACAGATTAGACAGTTGGTGAGATGGGTACAGTTACAGTTTAGAGAATTGGTGAGGTGGGTACAGTTACAGTTTAGACAGTTGGTGAGGTGGGTACAATTACAGTTTAGAGAATTGGTGAGGTGGGTACAGTTACAGTTTAGAGAATTGGTGAGGTGGGTACAGTTACAGATTAGACAGTTGGTGAGGTGGGTACAGTTACAGTTTAGACAGTTGGTGAGGTAGGTACAGTTACAGTTTAGACAGTTGGTGAGGTGGGTACAGTTACAGATTAGACAGTTGGTGAGGTGGGTACAATTACAGTTTAGAGAATTGGTGAGGTGGGTACAGTTACAGTTTAGAGAATTGGTGAGGTGGGTACAGTTACAGTTTAGACAGTTGGTGAGGTGGGTACAGTTACAGATTAGACAGTTGGTGAGGTGGGTACAGTTACAGTTTAGACAGTTGGTGAGGAGGGTACAATTACAGTTTAGAGAATTGGTGAGGTGGGTACAGTTACAGATTAGACAGTTGGTGAGGGGGGTACAATTACAGTTTAGAGAGTTGGTGAGGTGGGTACAGTTACAGTTTAGAGAATTGGTGAGGGGGGTACAATTACAGTTTAGACAGATGGTGAGGTGGGTACAGTTACAGTTTAGACAGTTGGTGAGGTGGGAACAGTTACAGTTTAGACAGTTGGTGAGGTGGGTACAGTTACAGTTTAGAGAGTTGGTGAGGTGGGTACAGTTACAGATTAGACAGATGGTGAGGTGGGTACAGTTACAGTTTAGACAGTTGGTGAGGTGGGTACAGTTACAGTTTAGAGAGTTGGTGAGGTGGGTACAATTACAGATTAGACAGTTGGTGAGGTGGGTACAGTTATAGATTAGACAGTTGGTGAGGGGGTACAATTACAGTTTAGACAGATGGGGAGGTGGGTACAGTTACAGATTAGACAGTTGGTGAGGTGGGTACAGTTACAGTTTAGACAGTTGGTGAGGTGGGTACAGTTACAGTTTAGACAGTTGGTGAGGTGGGTACAATTACAGTTTAGAGAGTTGGTGAGGTGGGTACAATTACAGTTTAGACAGTTGGTGAGGTGGGTACAATTACAGTTTAGACAGTTGGTGAGGTGGGTACAGTTACAGATTAGACAGTTGGTGAGGTGGGAACAATTACAGTTTAGACAGTTGGTGAGGTGGGTACAGTTACAGTTTAGACAGTTGGTGAGGGGGGTACAATTACAGTTTAGACAGTTGGTGAGGTGGGTACAGTTACAGTTTAGACAGTTGGTGAGATGGGTACAGTTACAGTTTAGAGAGTTGGTGAGGTGGGTACAGTTACAGTTTAGACAGTTGGTGAGGTGGGTACAGTTACAGTTTAGAGAATTGGTGAGGTGGGTACAGTTAAAGTTTAGACAGTTGGTGAGGTGGGTACAGTTACAGTTTAGACAGTTGGTGAGGTGGGTACAGTTACAGTTTAGACAGTTGGTGAGGGGGGTACAATTACAGTTTAGACAGATGGTGAGGTGGGTACAGTTACAGTTTAGACAGTTGGTGAGGTGGGTACAGTTACAGTTTAGACAGTTGGTGAGGTGGGTACAGTTACAGATTAGACAGTTGGTGAGGTGGGTACAGTTACAGTTTAGACAGTTGGTGAGGTGGGTACAGTTACAGATTAGACAGTTGGTGAGGTGGGTACAGTTACAGTTTAGACAGTTGGTGAGGTGGGAACAATTACAGTTTAGACAGTTGGTGAGGTGGGTACAGTTACAGTTTAGACAGTTGGTGAGGTGGGTACAGTTACAGTTTAGAGAATTGGTGAGGTGGGTACAGTTACAGTTTAGACAGTTGGTGAGGTGGGTACAGTTACAGATTAGACAGTTGGTGAGGGGGGTACAATTACAGATTAGACAGTTGGTGAGGTGGGTACAGTTACAGTTTAGAGAATTGGTGAGGTGGGTACAGTTATAGATTAGACAGTTGGTGAGGGGGGTACAATTACAGATTAGACAGTTGGTGAGGTGGGTACAGTTTCAGTTTAGAGAATTGGTGAGGTGGGTACAGTTACAGTTTAGAGAATTGGTGAGGTGGGTACAGTTATAGATTAGACAGTTGGTGAGGGGGGTACAATTACAGATTAGACAGTTGGTGAGGTGGGTACAGTTTCAGTTTAGAGAATTGGTGAGGTGGGTACAGTTACAGATTAGACAGTTGGTGAGGTGGTTACAATTACAGTTTAGACAGTTGGTGAGGTGGGTACAGTTACAGTTTAGACAGTTGGTGAGGTGGGTACAGTTATAGATTAGACAGTTGGTGAGGGGGGTACAATTACAGATTAGACAGTTGGTGAGGTGGGTACAGTTTCAGTTTAGAGAATTGGTGAGGTGGGTACAGTTACAGATTAGACAGTTGGTGAGGTGGTTACAATTACAGTTTAGACAGTTGGTGAGGTGGGTACAGTTACAGTTTAGACAGTTGGTGAGGTGGGTACAGTTACAGTTTAGACAGTTGGTGAGGTGGGAACAATTACAGTTTAGACAGTTGGTGAGGTGGGAACAATTACAGATTAGACAGTTGGTGAGATGGGTACAGTTACAGTTTAGAGAATTGGTGAGGTGGGTACAGTTACAGTTTAGAGAATTGGTGAGGTGGGTACAGTTACAGATTAGACAGTTGGGTGAGGTGGGTACAGTTACAGTTTAGAGAATTGGTGAGGTGGGTACAGTTACAGATTAGACAGTTGGTGAGGTGGGTACAGTTACAGTTTAGACAGTTGGTGAGGTGGGTACAGTTACAGATTAGACAGTTGGTGAGGTGGTTACAGTTACAGTTTAGACAGTTGTAGAGGTGGGTACAGTTACAGTTTAAAGAATTGGTGAGGTGGGTACAATTACAGATTAGACAGTTGGTGAGGGGGGTACAATTACAGATTGGACAGTTGGTGAGGTGGGTACAATTACAGTTTAGAGAGTTGGTGAGGTGGGTACAGTTACAGTTTAGAGAGTTGGTGAGGTGGGTACAATTACAGATTAGACAGTTGGTGAGGTGGGTACAGTTACAGATTAGACAGTTGGTGAGGTGGGTACAGTTACAGTTTAGACAGTTGGTGAGGTGGGTACAGTTACAGATTAGACAGTTGGTGAGGTGGGTACAGTTACAGTTTAGAGAATTGGTGAGGTGGGTACAGTTACAGATTAGACAGTTGGTGAGGTGGTTACAGTTACAGTTTAGAGAGTTGGTGAGGTGGGTACAGTTACAGATTAGACAGTTGGTGAGGTGGTTACAGTTACAGTTTAGACAGTTGTAGAGGTGGGTACAGTTACAGTTTAAAGAATTGGTGAGGTGGGTACAATTACAGATTAGACAGTTGGTGAGGTGGGTACAGTTACAGTTTAGAGAATTGGTGAGGGGGGTACAATTACAGTTTAGACAGTTGGTGAGGTGGGAACAATTACAGTTTAGACAGTTGGTGAGGTGGGTACAATTACAGTTTAGACAGTTGGTGAGGTGGGTACAATTACAGATTAGACAGTTGGTGAGGGGGGTACAATTACAGATTAGACAGTTGGTGAGGTGGGTACAGTTACAGATTAGGGAATTGGTGAGGTGGGAACAATTACAGTTTAGACAGTTGGTGAGGTGGGTACAGTTACAGATTAGACAGTTGGTGAGGTGGGTACAGTTACAGTTTAGAGAGTTGGTGAGGTGGGTACAGTTACAGTTTAGACAGTTGGTGAGGTGGGTACAGTTACAGTTTAGACAGTTGGTGAGGTGGGTACAGTTACAGTTTAGATAATTGGTGAGCTGGGTACAGTTACAGATTAGACAGTTGGTGAGATGGGTACAGTTACAGTTTAGAGAATTGGTGAGGTGGGTACAGTTACAGTTTAGACAGTTGGTGAGGTGGGTACAATTACAGTTTAGAGAATTGGTGAGGTGGGTACAGTTACAGTTTAGAGAATTGGTGAGGTGGGTACAGTTACAGATTAGACAGTTGGTGAGGTGGGTACAGTTACAGTTTAGACAGTTGGTGAGGTAGGTACAGTTACAGTTTAGACAGTTGGTGAGGTGGGTACAGTTACAGATTAGACAGTTGGTGAGGTGGGTACAATTACAGTTTAGAGAATTGGTGAGGTGGGTACAGTTACAGTTTAGAGAATTGGTGAGGTGGGTACAGTTACAGTTTAGACAGTTGGTGAGGTGGGTACAGTTACAGATTAGACAGTTGGTGAGGTGGGTACAGTTACAGTTTAGACAGTTGGTGAGGAGGGTACAATTACAGTTTAGAGAGTTGGTGAGGTGGGTACAGTTACAGTTTAGAGAATTGGTGAGGGGGGTACAATTACAGTTTAGACAGTTGGTGAGGTGGGTACAATTACAGTTTAGAGAATTGGTGAGGTGGGTACAGTTACAGATTAGACAGTTGGTGAGGGGGGTACAATTACAGTTTAGAGAGTTGGTGAGGTGGGTACAGTTACAGTTTAGAGAATTGGTGAGGGGGGTACAATTACAGTTTAGACAGATGGTGAGGTGGGTACAGTTACAGTTTAGACAGTTGGTGAGGTGGGAACAGTTACAGTTTAGACAGTTGGTGAGGTGGGTACAGTTACAGTTTAGAGAGTTGGTGAGGTGGGTACAGTTACAGATTAGACAGATGGTGAGGTGGGTACAGTTACAGTTTAGACAGTTGGTGAGGTGGGTACAGTTACAGTTTAGAGAGTTGGTGAGGTGGGTACAATTACAGATTAGACAGTTGGTGAGGTGGGTACAGTTATAGATTAGACAGTTGGTGAGGGGGTACAATTACAGTTTAGACAGATGGGGAGGTGGGTACAGTTACAGATTAGACAGTTGGTGAGGTGGGTACAGTTACAGTTTAGACAGTTGGTGAGGTGGGTACAGTTACAGTTTAGACAGTTGGTGAGGTGGGTACAATTACAGTTTAGAGAGTTGGTGAGGTGGGTACAATTACAGTTTAGACAGTTGGTGAGGTGGGTACAATTACAGTTTAGACAGTTGGTGAGGTGGGTACAGTTACAGATTAGACAGTTGGTGAGGTGGGAACAATTACAGTTTAGACAGTTGGTGAGGTGGGTACAGTTACAGTTTAGACAGTTGGTGAGGGGGGTACAATTACAGTTTAGACAGTTGGTGAGGTGGGTACAGTTACAGTTTAGACAGTTGGTGAGGTGGGTACAGTTACAGTTTAGAGAGTTGGTGAGGTGGGTACAGTTACAGTTTAGACAGTTGGTGAGGTGGGTACAGTTACAGTTTAGAGAATTGGTGAGGTGGGTACAGTTAAAGTTTAGACAGTTGGTGAGGTGGGTACAGTTACAGTTTAGACAGTTGGTGAGGTGGGTACAGTTACAGTTTAGACAGTTGGTGAGGGGGGTACAATTACAGTTTAGACAGATGGTGAGGTGGGTACAGTTACAGTTTAGACAGTTGGTGAGGTGGGTACAGTTACAGTTTAGACAGTTGGTGAGGTGGGTACAGTTACAGATTAGACAGTTGGTGAGGTGGGTACAGTTACAGTTTAGACAGTTGGTGAGGTGGGTACAGTTACAGTTTAGACAGTTGGTGAGGTGGGTACAGTTACAGATTAGACAGTTGGTGAGGTGGGTACAGTTACAGTTTAGACAGTTGGTGAGGTGGGAACAATTACAGTTTAGACAGTTGGTGAGGTGGGTACAGTTACAGTTTAGACAGTTGGTGAGGTGGGTACAGTTACAGTTTAGAGAATTGGTGAGGTGGGTACAGTTACAGTTTAGACAGTTGGTGAGGTGGGTACAGTTACAGATTAGACAGTTGGTGAGGGGGGTACAATTACAGATTAGACAGTTGGTGAGGTGGGTACAGTTACAGTTTAGAGAATTGGTGAGGTGGGTACAGTTATAGATTAGACAGTTGGTGAGGGGGGTACAATTACAGATTAGACAGTTGGTGAGGTGGGTACAGTTTCAGTTTAGAGAATTGGTGAGGTGGGTACAGTTACAGTTTAGAGAATTGGTGAGGTGGGTACAGTTATAGATTAGACAGTTGGTGAGGGGGGTACAATTACAGATTAGACAGTTGGTGAGGTGGGTACAGTTTCAGTTTAGAGAATTGGTGAGGTGGGTACAGTTACAGATTAGACAGTTGGTGAGGTGGTTACAATTACAGTTTAGACAGTTGGTGAGGTGGGTACAGTTACAGTTTAGACAGTTGGTGAGGTGGGTACAGTTATAGATTAGACAGTTGGTGAGGGGGGTACAATTACAGATTAGACAGTTGGTGAGGTGGGTACAGTTTCAGTTTAGAGAATTGGTGAGGTGGGTACAGTTACAGATTAGACAGTTGGTGAGGTGGTTACAATTACAGTTTAGACAGTTGGTGAGGTGGGTACAGTTACAGTTTAGACAGTTGGTGAGGTGGGTACAGTTACAGTTTAGACAGTTGGTGAGGTGGGAACAATTACAGTTTAGACAGTTGGTGAGGTGGGAACAATTACAGTTTAGAGAATTGGTGAGGTGGGTACAATTACAGTTTAGAGAATTGGTGAGGTGGGTACAGTTATAGATTAGACAGTTGGTGAGGTGGGAACAATTACAGTTTAGACAGTTGGTGAGATGGGTACAGTTTCAGTTTAGACAGTTGGTGAGGTGGGTACAGTTACAGTTTAGAGAGTTGGTGAGGTGGGAACAATTACAGTTTAGACAGTTGGTGAGGTGGGTACAGTTATAGATTAGACAGTTGGTGAGGTGGGTACAGTTATAGATTAGACAGTTGGTGAGGTGGGTACAGTTACAGTTTAGACAGTTGGTGAGGTGGGTACAGTTACAGTTTAGACAGTTGGTGAGGTGGGTACAGTTACAGATTAGAGAGTTGGTGAGGTGGGTACAGTTATAGATTAGACAGTTGGTGAGGTGGGAACAATTACAGTTTAGAGAGTTGGTGAGGTGGGTACAGTTACAGTTTAGACAGTTGGTGAGGTGGGAACAATTACAGTTTAGACAGTTGGTGAGGGGGGTACAGTTACAGTTTAGACAGTTGGTGAGGGGGGTACAGTTACAGTTTAGACAGTTGGTGAGGTGGGAACAATTACAGTTTAGACAGTTGGTGAGGTGGGAACAATTACAGTTTAGACAGTTGGTGAGGGGGGTACAATTACAGTTTAGACAGTTGGTGAGGTGGGTACAATTACAGTTTAGACAGTTGGTGAGGTGGGTACAGTTACAGTTTAGACAGTTGGTGAGGTGGGTACAATTACAGTTTAGACAGTTGGTGAGGTGGGTACAGTTACAGTTTAGACAGTTGGTGAGGTGGGAACAATTACAGATTAGACAGTTGGTGAGGTGGGTACAGTTACAGATTAGAGAGTTGGTGAGGTTACAGATGTCGATGGAGGACCCTACAGTTGTCGGTCCGGCTTTGCCGAGGTGGACACCTTGGTCAGTGGCTCTGCGAAGGTCCGGAGCCTGTGGCTGAAGGTCGATGCTGGCCCGCAGCCGTTAAACCGCTGGCCTCGACGTCACCTTCCGCCTGATGACGTCAGATCCTGACGTAACACACTGGATGTCATCATCACGGCCGCCTGGCGTCAGCACCCGCCCCCTCTCACTTTTCTGTTGGAACGCGCGTTGCTAAGGAAACCTTCCCCGGTTGCCGTGGTAACCAAACACAGCGGCTTCCGGCGTCCTGCAGTGGAGTTGGTGGGCGAGGAGCGGCCCCAGGTCACTGTCTCGGCCGCCAAGCCTGCGTCTTGTTCCAGGTAACTCGGCGGCCTCTCTCCCTGTGCATCCCCGCCGTGCCGGCGGCCCCTGCCCGCTGTGTGGATGAGATCGGGCGAGCGGCTGCACTTGCCCCGTCTGGGGCAATGTGCACGGTAACGCCAAACCCGTACGTGTTACACACCGGGCAAGTGTAGCCGAGATCTCCGGACACGCGGGGAGAACGCTGCTGCCTCGGCTCAGGTACGTGCTCCCCAGCGACTCCCTGAGTTCCCTCCGTGTACCCGGACTTTCTCCAACGTGTCGTTGTCATTGGAGAAGATGACCATAGTATCAGCAGTCGTTGAGTAGACTGGAGAGGGTGGGAGAACCCAGGACCAACTAACAGAGTTAAGTGTTATTTTCAAATACCAATAGACAATAGGTGCAGAAGTAGATCATTCGACCCTTCGAGTCTGCACCGCCATTCTGAGATCATGGCTGATCATCTACTATCAATAGCTGGTTCCTGCCTTGTCCCCATATCCCTTGATTCCCCTATCTATAAGATACCTATCTAGCTTCTTCTTGTGAAAGCATCCAGAGAATTGGCCTCCACTGCCCTCTGAGGCAATGCATTCCACACCCCGACAACTCTCTGTCCTAAATGACCTACCCCTTATTCTTAAACCATGGACTCTCCCAGCATCTGCAACATATTTCCTGCCTCTATGTTGTCCAATCCCTTAATAATCTTATTAATAATACTAGTGCAACATTAGTAGTTAGTGTAAGGTAACTACAGAACCAGCAACCTGGGTTCAATTTCCACTGCTGGCTGTAAGGAATTTGTGTGTTCTCCCCGTGACCACGTGAGTTTCCTCTGGGTGCTCTGGTTTCAAGTTCCCATGGGTGTAATTGGGCTGCACAGGTTTGTTGAGACAGAAGGGTCTGCACCGTGTTGTATTTAGACAAACATGTGTACTCACAAGGAATTGCATTTAAATTGCCATCATAGTCTAGTAGAGGAATGAGAGGACATCTCATTGAAGGTCCCAACAGAGAGGCTGAGGAGTCCAAAGCAAGTGGCATGCCGTGGGGCACATTAGAACTGGTTGCATCACCATCTGGTACGGTGGGCGGGAGGGGGAGCACTGCACACGATCAGGAAAAGCTGCAGAAAGTTGTAAACTTGGCCAGCTCCATCACAGCCACTATCTCCCCAGTATCCAGGACACCTTCAAACGGCAATGCCTCAAGAAGGCAGCGTCCATCATTAAGGACCCCCATCACCCTCTTCTCATTGCTACCATCAGGAAGGAAGTATGGAGCCTGATGACACACACTCAGCATTTCTGGAACAGCTTTTTCCCCACCACCATCAGGAGGAATTTCTTTAGCCAGAGGATGGTGAAGCTGTGCAATTTACCAGCTGTGGAGGTCAGGTCATTGGGTGTCATTCAACCTTATTGAATTTTTTGAAGAAGTTACAAGGAATGTTGATGAGGGTAAGGCAGTGGATGTAGTCTATATGGACTTCAGCAAAGCCTTTGACAAAGTTCCACATGGAAGGTTAGTTAAGAAGGTTCAGTCGTTAGGTATTAATGCTGGAGTAATAAAATGGATTCAACAGTGGCTAGATGGGAGATGCCAGAGAGTAGTGGTGGATAATTGTTTATCGGGATGGAGGCCGGTGACTAGCAGGGTGCCTCAGGGATCTGTTTTGGGCCCAATGTTGTTTGTAATATACATAAATGATCTGGATGATGGGGTGGTAAATTGGATTAGTAAGTATGCCGATGATACTAAGGTAGGAGGTGTTGTGGATAATGAGGTGGGTTTTCAAAGCTTGCAGGGATATTTATGCTGGTTAGAAGAATGGGCTGAACGTTGGCAGATGGAGTTTAATGCTGAGAAGTGTGAGGTTCTACATTTTGGCAGGAATAATCCAAATAGAACATACAGGATAAATGGTAGGGCATTGAGGAATGCAGTGGAACAGAGAGATCTAGGAATAACAGTGCATAGTTCCCTGAAGGTGGAGTCTCATGTAGATAGGGTAGTGACGAGGGCTTTTGGAACGCTGGCCTTTATAAATCAAAGCATTGAGTACAGAAGTTGGGATGTAATGTTAAAATTGTACAAGGCATTGGTAAGGCCAAATTTGGAATATTGTGTACAGTTCTGGTCACCAAATTATAGGAAAGATATCAATAAATTAGAGAGAGTGAAGAGACGATTTACTAGGATGTTACCTGGATTTCAGCACTTAAGTTACAGAGAAAGTTAGGTCTCTATTCATTGGAGCGTAGAAGGTTGAGGGGGGATTTGATCGAGGTATTTAAAATTTTGAGAGGGATAGATAGAGTTGACGTGAATAGGTTGTTTCCATTGAGAGTAGGGGAGATTCAAATGAGAGGACATGATTTGAGAGTTAGGGGGCAGAAGTTTAAGGGAAACATTACTCAGAGAGTGATAGCTGTGTGGAATGAGCTTTCTGTAGAAGTAGTGGAGGACAGTTCAGTTGTGTCATTTAAGGTAAAATTGGATAGGTATATGGACAGGAAAGGAGTGGAGGGTTATGGGCTGAGTGCGGGTAGGTGGGACTAGGTGAGATTAAGAGTTCGGCACGGACTAGGAGGGCCGAGATGGCCTGTTTCCGTGCTGTGATTGTTATCTGGTTATATGGTATATAAGGTAGAGATCGACAGGTTCTTGACTGGCCCTGGCATCAAAGGTCACAGGGAGAAGGCCGGGCAATGGGGATGAGGAGGGAAAATTAATCAGCCATGACTGAACGGCGAAGCAGGCTAGTTGGGCCAAATAGCCTAATTCAGCTGCTACGTCTGTGCACTAGTGGTCTTATTTCTGAATGGACAATGAGTCCACAACGTATACCAGCGATTAAAAACTCAGTTCTGGTCCTGAGTGGTTGCTGCCTCAGGATTAGGAGGACGACATTTAAGGCTGAGGTACAGAGAAACTTCCTCAGTCAAAGGGTGGTGAGCTGTTGGAATTCTTGGCCTTGGTGGCTGATGAGGCTCGGTCACCGAGTTCATTCAGAACACAAATCAATAGATTTTGGGGTAATAAGGAAATTTCTGCAGATGTACCTTGGAGAGCATCCTGACTGGGTGTATCATTGCCTGTTACGGAGATTCCAATGCAGCTAATACAGGCAGGTGTTAAAACCTCGGACAAAGTCAGGAATCACAAGGTTGAGCGTGATGCGACTGGAGTCCTGAGCGGTGTATATCTCAATGCGAGGAGAATCGTAGGAAAGGCGGATCAGCAGGGCGTGGATCAACTAATGGAATTGTGATATTGTAGCCATTAGTGAGACTTGGTTGTAGGAGGGACCGGACTGGCAGCTCAGTATTCCAGAGTTATATTGTTTGAAATGCAACAGAGTGGGGGGGGATTAACGGAGGAGGGTCAGCGAAAGTGTCAGGGAATTGTACAGTCAGGACAGACTGGTGAGTTCCTCTAATAAGGCTTTATAGGTGGAACTGAGGAATAAGGAAGATATGACCATGTTTATGGGGTTATGTTACAAACCACCTAACAGTCTGCAGGATTTGGAAGAACAAATTTGTAGAGAGATCACACACTGTTGCAAGAAACATAAGGTTATTATAGTTGGCGACTTTAACTTTTCTCATATTGACTGAGCCTGTAGAAGTGAGGCAAAGCAGCAGAAAGGTCATGGACACTGTACATGGAGGTGGAGGTGTTTGCTACCCTGGGGCAGATCAGGGTGGATAAATCCCCAGGGCCTGACGAGGTGTTCCCTCGGACCCTACGGGGACCCTAGCAGAGATATTTAAATCATCCGTAGTGATGGTTGAGGTAACGGAGGATTGGAGGACGGCCAATGTTGTTTCACTGTTGACGATGGGCTCTACAAATAAATCAGGAAATATAGGCCGGTGAGCCTGACATCACTAGTGGGATTTTTACTTAACGATATTCTAAGGGACTGGATATATGAGCATTTGGATTGACATGGAGAGTCAGCATGGCTTCGTGCATGGTAGCTCATCTTTAACCAACCTTAGACAGTTTTTTGAGGAAGTTACCAGCAAAGTTGTTGAAGGCAAGATAGTTGATCTAGTCTATATTGACTTCAGCAAGGGACAGGACAAGATAGAACAAAGTCAGCATGGTTTCCTTAAGGGAAAATCTTGTCTGACGAACCTGTTGGAATTCTTGGAGGGGATTACTGGTAGGATAGATAAGGGGGATGCAGTGGATGTTGTACATTTAGACTTTCAGAAGGCCTTTGACAAGATGCTACACATGAGGCTGCTTACCCAGTTAAGAGCCCATGGTATTACAGGGAAGTTTCTAACATGGTTAGAGCAGCAGCTGGTTTGTAAGAGGCAATGAGTGGGAATAAAAGGATCCTTTTCTGGTTGGCTGCCAGTGACTAGTGATGTTCCGTAGGGGTCTGTGTTGGGACTACTTCTGATTGCTGTATATAAATGATTTAGATGATGGAATAGATGACTTGTTGCCAAGTTTACAGATGATACGAAGATCAATGGAGGGGCAGGTAGTGTTGAGAAAACAGGTAGGATGCAGAAGGACTTAGATTAGGAGAATGGGCAAGAAAGTGGCAAATGAAATACAATGTGGGAAAATGCATGCTCATGCACTTTGGTAGTAGAAATAAATGTACAGACTATTTTCTAAACAGGGAGAAAATCCAAAAATCCGAGATGCAAAGGGATTTTGGAGTCCTTGCACAGAACACCCTGAAAGTTAACTTGCAGGTTGAGTCAGTGATGAGGAAGGCTAATGCCATGTTAGCATTCATTTCAGGAAGTGTAGAATACAAGAGCAAAGATGTGATGCTGAGGCTTCATAAGGCACTGGTGAGGCCTCCCCTTGAGTATTGGGAACAGTTTTGGCCCCTCATCTTAGAAAAGATGTGCTGGCATTGGAGAGGGCCCAGCGGAGGTTCACAAGGATGATTCCAGGAATGAAAGGGTTATCATACGAGGAATATTTAATAGCTCTGGGTCTGTACTCACTGGAATTTAGTACAATGGGGGGGGGGGATCTCATTGAATGTTGAAAGGCCTAGGCAGCGCAGACATGGAAAGGATGTTTCCCTTGGTGGAAGAATCTAGGACAAGAGGGCACAGCCTCAGGATAGAGGGATGTCCATTTAAAACAGAGATGCAGAGAAAATTTCTTCCTATTGTGACAATAGGCAAGTTGCAATGGGTCCTGGTCCTTGCTGAAGCAGCAGTTCAGTCTAGTCATGACCAACCTCTCAAAGCACTGTAGATGTGAGTGCTACCTGGCGATAGTCGTTAAGGCAGCCCACATTATTCTTCTCTCTCTCTCTCTCTCTCTCTCTCTTTCTCTCTCTCTCTCTCTTTCCAATATTTTTATTAGTTTCACCATAGAAGAATACAGAGTACAAGAAAGTGTATATAAAAGGTCAAAAAAGATTTTTTAAAACTACCAATTACATTATATCTGTTCATAATAACAATCTCATTACCCCGTATTCATATAAGTTAATCAATAGTTATATTGAACTAGACTAATGTATTACAATAAAAGAGTCTAACCCCTACCAAGACCGAAGCTGTTCATTAAGGAGAAAAGAAGATAAAATACCTTCTCATATAATGAAAATCAATAATAGCCAACATGTGAGTCTAAACAACGAATTGGTTTTGAAAATAATTCAGAAAAGGTCCCCACAATGTTTGAAAGTCTTGACGAAAATCAGAAATTGAACAATGAATCTTTTCTAAATCTAAACATGACATAACGTCGCATAACCATTGAGCGTGAGTAGGAGGAAAAACATCTTTCCATTTAAACAAAAACTCACTTTTTTAGATATTTACAAATCAGAGACTTTTAAAGATCTCAATTACATACATTTCCTATAAGCTCGGATAAGAACTTATTAGATGTAATTTTTAGTTTGACACCATTTCATAATGGTTCATTATCTAATATTTATAGACAATAGGTGCAGAAGTAGACCATTCGGCCCCTTGAGTCTGCACCGCCATTCTGAGATCATGGCTGATCATTCACTATCAATACCCAGTCCCTGCCTTGTCCCCATATCCCTTGATTCCCCTATCCATCAGATATCTATCTAGCTCCTTCTTGAAAGCATCCAGAGAATTGGCCTCCACCGTCTTCCGAGGCAGTGCATTCCACACCTCCACAACTCTCTGGAAGAAGAAGCTCTTCCTCAACTCTGTTTTAAATAACTGACCTCTTATTCTCAATCCATGCCTTCTGGTACTGGAATGTTTATGGTATGTTACTAGAGACGAGGAACGTTCCTTTAGACAAAATTAAGAATCTCTGGAAACAAGATTTACAGACATCAATATCTGAGGAAACTTGAAATGAAATTTTTAAACTGGTTAATACTTCATCGCTATGTGCTCGTCATTCCCTCCCTCATACAATTTAAGGTGGTGCATAGACCTCATATGACTAAGGATAAGCTATCTTGTTGTTATTCGGATATATCTTGCTACTGTGACAGATGTAATAATGGAGCAGCTTCATTAATTCATATGTTTTGGACTTGTCCGAATCTTGAAAAATATTGGAAGGAAGTTTTTCAAACTTTTTCCTTACTTTTTAAAGTCTATGTTAAGCCTAACCCTCTGACGGCCCTATTCAGTGTTTTTGCAGGACAAGATATTAAGCTGAAGGCATCTGATTTACATATTTTGGCCTGTAGCACTCTCATAGCTAGGACCACATTACTCTTCTTAGGCACTGGTATAATTGTTGCCTTTTTGAAGCAAGTGAGAACTTCCATCCGTAGCAGTGAGAGATTGAAAACTCCCACCAGCTGGTTGACACAGGTTTTCAGAGTCTTACCAGGTACTCCATCGGGACCTTCCGCCTTGCAAGGGTTCACTCTCTTTAAAGACAGTCTAACACCAGCCTCTGAGACAGAGATCACAGGGTCATCAGGTGCAGCAGGGATCTTCACAGCTCTAGTTGTGTTCTCCTTTTCAAAGCGGGCACGGAAGGCACTGAGTTCATCTGGTAGTGAAGCATCGCTGCCATTCGTGCTGTTGGGTTTCGCTTTGTGTCACCGGTGGTGGGAGGATTGTGTCGGTGATGGAACTGGTTGCGTTTACAGCACTCTGTACCCTCTTGTAATCCTATGCAATGGAGGTTGCACACCAGGCAGTGATGGAACACCAGTGTACTTCTATCCAGATTCACACAGGATCATGTGGTCGGATACAATCGCTTTGTACCTGAGGGTCAGTTCCCCATTGGACTTGTTGCTGTCACTACTTGCAGAAATCCCTGTGTGTTGGGCGGATTGACTGAGAATGTGTGTCTAACAATGTCTGACAAACAAGCTTCTCACTACTGGTAATTCTGTTTAGGTCTCCAACCTGTCAGAAGAAAGATGGCTTCTTCATCGCAGCTTCGGATATCGCAGTCAGTGGAGATGAAAAACTTACAGAAAGGCTTGAGTAATATCAGCAATATCTGAATTCTATAACTTTAATTGCAAATCTTTTGATGTTCTTCCCAAGCAGCAGGATGTTCCATTCCATTCAGTGATCCAGTCAGGAACCAAATGACCAAGATACAGAAACAAGTATCTGTTACCCATTCCCATCTCACTATCACAGGGCATGGATACCACAAGTGGGTAATAAATGGTCACAGAGTGAAATTTCCCCCCACACCGTCCCATCACACACTCCCGGGGTCAGACACAGAGTGAATCTCCCTCCACACCGTCCCATCACACACTCCCTCCATACTGTCCCATCACACTCTCCCAGGGTCAGACACAGAGTGAATCTCCCTCCACACCGTCCCATCACACACTCCTGGGGTCAGACAGAGTGAATCTCCCTCCACACTGTCACATCACACTCTCCCAGGGTCAGACACAGAGTGAATCTCCCTCCACACCGTCCCATCACACACTCCCGGGGTCAGACAGAGTGAATCTCCCTCCACACTGTCACATCACACTCTCCCAGGGTCAGACACAGAGTGAATGTCCCTCCACACCGTCCCATCACACACTCCCGGGGTCAGACACAGAGTGAAACTCCCTCCATACCGTCCCATCACACACTCCCGGGGTCAGACACAGAGTGAATCTCCCTCCACACTGTCCCATCACACACTCCCGGGGTCAGACACAGTGAAGTTACCTCCACACCATCCAATCACACACTCCCGGGGTCAGATACAGAGTGAATCTCCCTCCACACCGTCCCATCACACACTCCCAGGGTCAGATACAGAATTAATCTCCGTCCACACTGTCCCATCTCACACTCCCAGAGGTCAGACACAGAGTGAAGCTCCCTCCACACCATCCCATCACACACTCCCGGGGTCAGACACAGAGTGAATCTCCCTCCACACCGTCCCATCACACACTCCCTCCATACTGTCCCATCACACTCTCCCAGGGTCAGACACAGAGTGAATCTCCCTCCACACCGTCCCATCACACACTCCCTCCATACTGTCCCATCACACTCTCCCAGGGTCAGACACAGAGTGAATCTCCCTCCACACCGTCCCATCACACACTCCCGGGGTCAGACACAGAGTGAATGTCCCTCCACACCGTCCCATCACACACTCCCGGGGTCAGACAGAGTGAATCTCCCTCCACACTGTCCCATCACACTCTCCCAGGGTCAGACACAGAGTGAATCTCCCTCCACACCGTCCCATCACACACTCCCAGGGTCAGATACAGAATTAATCTCCGTCCACACTGTCCCATCTCACACTCCCAGAGGTCAGACACAGAGTGAAGCTCCCTCCACACCATCCCATCACACACTCCCGGGGTCAGACGCAGAGTGAATCTCCCTCCACACCATCCCATCACACACTCCCGGGGTCAGACGCAGAGTGAAGCTCCCTCCACACTGTGCCATCACACAATCCCGGGGTTAGACACAGAGTGAATCTCCCTCCACACCATCCCATCACACACTCCCGGGGTCAGACGCAGAGTGAATCTCCCTCCACACCATCCCATCACACACTCCCGGGGTCAGACAGTGAGCGAAACTCCCTCCACACTGTGCCATCACACACTCCCAGGGTCAGACACAGAGCGCTCCCTCTCCACCATCCTGTCACACAGTCCCAGGGCACCTGTACACTGAGTGTCCAGTAATTATTAACAATGTATTGATGTCCGACTACTTCTTCTGCCAATATTTTGAACAAAGACCTATTCGGATGGAAGAGATTATTCTGATGTATTGGCCATTGAATGTTATAGATCAGGTCTCCATCTGCAGTGTTCTCTGTCTCCTTTCTAGTATCCCATGCAAGCTTACAACAAGTGCAGAAACCAGCAGAAAGGACAGAAATGCCCAAAATCCCAGGTAACTGATAACGTTCTGTTGCTGGAATTTGAATGGGTTTATTACTTACAATACTGCAATTCCAACTCATTGTATTTTTTCCCAAGATATAGTCTTACCTACTGTCCATACAGATCAGATCATTACACAGAGCATTGAGATAGAACCAAGGAAATCAATAACAGAATGCTGAATAAAGTGTCACAGTTACAGAGAGAGGAGGGACAGACAGACAATGTGCAAAGGCATAAAGAGGTGGATTGAGAGGACAAGAATTCATCTGATCATAATAGGGAACTAGTTAATAGTCTTATAACAGGGGTACGAGCCTAGTGGACGCTGCTTTCAGTCTTTGGTATCTAATGCCGAAGGGAGAAGGGAGAGTGTCTGGGGTGTGTAGGGCAGATTACGCTTACTGCTTTTCTGAGAAGTGTACAATGGATGAGGTGCTGTTTCCATAAAATTATTGACTCTTTATTCCTGTCTGTAGACGGACGTGACCTGCTTAGTTCCTCCAGTATTGTGTGTTTCTTCCTCTGGATTTCCAACATCTGCAGAACCTCTTGTGTCTGTGTTCTTGCACATGCTGTCCAGTCTGTACTTGCAGGGAAGTTCATCAGAGGAAACTTACTTCAGATCAGATCATTACACAATGCTCTGCTGCCCATACCCTCTGATGGACATCAATAACGTCTTTAACAAAGAGCTGAGTGGACTCGTCTGCAATCACATCTGTCAGCCAACATTGCACGGTGTGTTTGTGGTCAGTTTGCAGTTTCCCGCATCTTGCCGTGGCTGTCATATTTGTGCTTGCAAAGCAGTTCCTTTTGCCCCTATAGCTGACAAAGCCATTACAGGAATTCATTGCAGATAGACCCATTGTTCCTGCCCCACTGAACCTGTATCTGCATACCTCACTCAGTTTTATCCCCCTTGGTTCAGTCTCTTCCTACCAACATCCGTGACACTTCACACAGTCTTAATCAATTCAATGATTTCCAGTTCCCTTGCCCTAGTCATCTCATTTTTGCAATGGATGTCCAGTCACTATACACCTCTATCCCCCACCAGGAAGGCCTCAAAGCTCTCCTTCTCTTTCTGGACACCAGACCCAGCCAGTTTCCCCCCACCACCACTCTCCTCTGTCTGGTGGAACTTGTCCTCAGTCTCAATCATTTCTCCTTTGGCTCCTCCCACTTCCTTCAAACAAGAAGTGTAGCCATGGCAGCTATGGCTGCCTGTTTGTCAGCTACGTGGAACAGTCTATGTCCAAGCTCACAGTGGAGTCCGTTCCCCACTTTCCCTACGCTACATCGACGACTGCATTGGTGCCTGTGCGGAACTTGTCAACGTTATCACCTTGCCTCCAACTTCCACCCTGCCCTCAAATTCACCTGTTCCATTTCTGACACCTCCCTCCCCTCTCTCAGTCTCTCTGGAGACAGCCTATCTACTGATAGCCTCATAAAGCCATTGATTCTCACAGCTACCTGGCTGGACTATTACTTGTAAAAATGCCATCCCTTTCTCTCAGTTCCTCTGTCTCTCCACATCTGCTCTCAGGGTGAGGCTAAATTTAACAGATGTCCACCTTCAAAGCAAGGGGCTTCCTTCCTCCACCATCAACACTGCTCTCAACCGCACCTCTTCCATTTTGCACACATCTGCCTTCACCCCATTCTCCAGCCACCGCACAAGGGATAGGGTTCCTCTTGTCCTCACCTACTGCCCCACCAGGATCTGCGTCCTTAACTTCTGCTGTCTCCAATGGGATCCCACCACCAAGCACGTCCTTCCCTCCCCCACAGTTTCTGCTTTCCGTAGGGATCGCTTCTTATGCGAATCCCTTATCCATTCGTCCCTCCCCATTGATCTCCCTCCTGGCACTTATCCTTGTAAAAGTAGCACAAGTGTTATGCCTACCCTACACCTGCTCCCTCATGACCATTCAGGGCCCCATACATTCCTCCAGGTGAGGCGGCACTTCACCTGTGAGTCTGTGTTTGGTGCTCCCAGTGTGACCTCCTGTATATCGGTGAGACCCACATAGATTGGGAGACTGCTTCACTGAGCACCTGCACTCCATCTGCCAGAAGAAGTGGATCTCCCAGTGGCCGCCCATTTTAATCCCACTTCCCATTCCTATTCTGACATGTCAGATCATGGCTTCCTCTCCTGTCGCATTCAGGCTGGAGGAGCAATACCTTATATCTGTCTGTGTAGCCTCCAGCCTGATGGCGTTAACATCAATTTCTCAAACTTCTGGTAATGCCCCCCCACTCCAGCGTTCCCCATTGCCATTTCCCTCTCTCACCTTAGCTCCTTGCCTGCCCACCACCCCCCTCTGGTGCTCCAACCCCTTTTCTTTCTTCCATAGCCTTCTACCCTCTCCTATCAGATTCCCCCTTCTCCAGCTCTGCATCTTTTTCTCCAAGCAACTTCCCAGCTCTTTAATTCACCCCTTCCTGGTTTCACCCGTCCCTTTGTATTTCTTCCTCGCCTCCTCCCCCCTCCACCTCCTTTCGCTGACAGCTCATCCTCTTTCTCCAGTCCGGCCGAAGGGTCTCGGCTCGAAACCTCGACTGTACTCTTTTCCACAGATGCTGCCTGGCCTGCTGCGATCCTCCAGCATTTTCTGTGTGTTGCTCGGATTTCCAGGATCTGCAGATTCTCAGGAACTCATTACCTTTCTTCTCTGGTCAGGGTTGCAGGGGGCTGCATCTCTGTAACGAGTAGAGGGAGGAGGGAGAGCTCAGTGACTCGCTAATGCTCAGTACTCATACAGCACAACAGCATGGAAACAGGCCACTTGGCCCATTCAGTTCATGCTGCCCAGTGATGTGGAGCATGGCCCTCTGTACCGTCTACATCCCCATCCACGAGACAGTATATCAACAAATGATAACGGTCCTGTTCTGACCTGCAGCATGTAAACAACGGCTGAGTGAGAAGCACAACCCCTTCAAGGTGCCTCGTGACTGCGACATTTTTGCCCTTCGGGACATCGAGAGAGAAGAGAAGAAGAAGGTAGTTACTGAGCCCCAGCTATCAGGCTGCGAACTCCACAATCACTCAGCAGGTCAGACACATTTCACACTGGCTGCAGGAGCTTTACAAGCTGTGTAGAAGGAATTTCTTTGGCCTATTACCATCACAGTAAAATTTTAATTGGAATCAATTGCAAATCAATCCCATTAGTCTGGCTCTCCCCTTAGCTTTCTGTCAGTCCCAAACTAATCCTACTGTTTCACTCTTTCCCACACTAATCCCACTATTCCTCTCTGTCCCCACAGTACTGTGTCAGACCACACACTGACCCCACTGTCCCACTCTGTACCCACTGCCCTCTGACCGTCCCCACACTGACCCCACTGTCCCACTCTGTACCCACTGCCCTCTGTCGGTCCCCACACTGACCCCACTGTCCCACTCTGTACCCACTGCCCTCTGTCGGTCCCCACAATGACCCACTGTCCCACTCTGTACCCACTGCCCTCTGTCGGTCCCCACAATGACCCACTGTCCCACTCTGTACCCACTGCCCTCTGTCCGTCCCCACACTGACCCCACTGTCCCACTCTGTACCCACTGCCCTCTGTCGGTCCCCACAATGACCCACTGTCCCACTCTGTACCCACTGCCCTCTGTCGGTCCCCACAATGACCCACTGTCCCACTCTGTACCCACTGCCCTCTGTCCGTCCCCACACTGACCCCACTGTCCCACTCTGTACCCACTGCCCTCTGCCCTTCACCACAGTGACCCCACTGTCCCACTCTGTACCCACTGCCCTCTGTCCATCCCCACACTGACCCCACTGTCCTCTGTCGGTCCCCGCACTGACCCCACTGCCCTCTGTCCATCCCCACACTGACCCCACTGTCCCACTCTGTACCCACTGTCCTCTGTCAGTCCCCACACTGACCCCACTGTCCCACTCTGTACCCACTGCCCTCTGTCCATCCCCACACTGACCCCACTGCCCTCTGTCGGTCCCCACACTGACCCCACTGCCCTCTGTCGGTCCCCACACTGACCCCACTGCCCTCTGTCGGTCCCCACACTGACCCCACTGCCCTCTATCTGTCCCCACACTGACCCCACTGCCCTCTGTCCATCCCCACACTGACCCCATTGTCCCACTCTGTACCCACTGCCCTCTGTCCATCCCCTCACTGACCCCATTGTCCCACTCTGTACCCACTGCCCCCTGTCGGTCCGCACACTGACCCCACTGTCCCACTCTGTACCCACTGCCCCCTGTCAGTCCTAACACTGACCGAACTGTCCCACTCTGTACCCACTGCCCTCTGTCAGTCCCCACACTGACCCCACTGCCCTCTGTCGGTCCCCACACTGACCCCACTGTCCCACTGTTGATCCCCACTCTGACATCACTGCCCTCTGTCCATCCGCACACTGACCCCACTGCCATCTGTCCGTCCCCACACTGACCCCCTTGTCCCACTCTGTACCCTCTGCCCTCTGTCGGTCCCCACACTGACCCCACTGTCCCACTCTGTACCCACTGTCCTCTGTCGGTCCCCACACTGACCCCACTGCCCTCTGTCGGTCCCCACACTGACCCCACTGCCCTCTGTCGGTCCCCACACTGACCCCACTGCCCTCTATCTGTCCCCACACTGACCCCACTGCCCTCTGTCCATCCCCACACTGACCCCATTGTCCCACTCTGTACCCACTGCCCTCTGTCCATCCCCTCACTGACCCCATTGTCCCACTCTGTACCCACTGCCCCCTGTCGGTCCGCACACTGACCCCACTGTCCCACTCTGTACCCACTGCCCCCTGTCAGTCCTAACACTGACCGAACTGTCCCACTCTGTACCCACTGCCCTCTGTCAGTCCCCACACTGACCCCACTGCCCTCTGTCGGTCCCCACACTGACCCCACTGTCCCACTGTTGATCCCCACTCTGACATCACTGCCCTCTGTCCATCCGCACACTGACCCCACTGCCATCTGTCCGTCCCCACACTGACCCCCTTGTCCCACTCTGTACCCTCTGCCCTCTGTCGGTCCCCACACTGACCCCACTGTCCCACTCTGTACCCACTGTCCTCTGTCGGTCCCCACACTGACCCCACTGCCCTCTGTCGGTCCCCACACTGACCCCACTGTCCCACTCTGTACCCACTGCCCTCTGTCTGTCCACACACTGACCCCACTGTCCCACTCTGTACCCTCTGCCCTCTGTCAGTCCACACACTGACCCCACTGTCCCACTCTGTACCCACTGCCCTCTGTCCGTCCGCACACTGACCCCACTGTCCCTCTCTGTACCCACTGCCCTCTGTTGGTCCCCACACTGACCCCACTGTCCCACTGTGTACCCACTGCCCTCCGTCAGTCCCCGCACTGACCCCACTGTCCCACTCTGTACCCACTGCCCTCTATCGGTCCCCACAATGACCCACTGTCCCACTCTGTACCCACTGCCCTCTGTCGGTCCCCACAATGACCCACTGTCCCATTCTGTACCCACTGCCCTCTGTCCGTCCCCACACTGACCCCACTGTCCCACTCTGTACCCACTGCCCTCTGTCCGTCCCCACACTGACCCCACTGTCCCACTCTGTACCCACTGCCCTCTGTCCGTCCCCACACACTGTCCCACTCTGTACCCACTGCCCTCTGCCCTTCACCACAGTGACCCCACTGTCCCACTCTGTACCCACTGCCCTCTGTCCATCCCCACACTGACCCCACTGTCCTCTGTCGGTCCCCGCACTGACCCCACTGCCCTCTGTCCATCCCCACACTGACGCCATTGTCCCACTCTGTACCCACTGCCCTCTGTCCATCCCCTCACTGACCCCACTGTCCCACTCTGTACCTACCACCCTCTGTCAGTCCTAACACTGACCGAACTGTCCCACTCTGTACCCACTGCCCTCTGTCAGTCCCCACCCTGACCCCACTGCCCTGTCGGTCCCCACACTGACCCCACTGTCCCACTGTCGATCCCCACTCTGACATCACTGCCCTCTGTCCATCCGCACACTGACCCCACTGCCCTCTGTCCGTCCCCACACTGACCCCACTGTGTACCCACGGCCTTCCGTCAGTCCCCACACTGACCCCACTGTCCCACTCTGTACCCACTGCACTCTGTCCGTCCCCAACTGACCCCACTGTCCCACTCTGTACCCTCTGCCCTCTGTCAGTCCACACACTGACCCCACTGTCCCACTCTGTACCCACTGCCTTCTGTCCGTCCGCACACTGACCCCACTGTCCCACTCTGTACCCACTGCCCTCTGTCCGTCCCCGCACTGACCCCACTGCCCTCTGTCGGTCCCCACACTGACCCCACTGCCCTCTATCTGTCCCCACACTGACCCCACTGTCCCACTCTGTACCCACTGCCTTCTGTCCGTCCGCACACTGACCCCACTGTCCCACTCTGTACCCACTGCCCTCTGTCCGTCCCCGCACTGACCCCACTGTCCCACTCTGTACCCACTGCCCTCTGTCGGTCCCCACACTGACACCACTGTCCCACTCTGTACCCACTGCTCTCTGTCGGTCCCCACAATGACCCACTGTCCCACTCTGTACCCACTGCCCTCTGTCCGTCCCCACACTGACTCCACTGTGTACCCACTGCCCTCCATCAGTCCCCGCACTGACCCCACTGTCCCACTCTGTACCCACTGCCCTCTGTCCGTCCCCACACTGACCCCACTGTCCCACTGTGTACCCACTGCACTCTGTCCGTCCCCACACTGACCCCACTGTCCCACTGTGTACCCACTGCCCTCTGTCCGTCCCTGCACTGACCCCACTGTCCCACTCTGTACCCACTGCCCTCTGTCGGTCCCCACACTGACACCACTGTCCCACTCTGTACCCACTGCCCTCTGTCGGTCCCCACAATGACCCACTGTCCCACTCTGTACCCACTGCCCTCTGTCCGTCCCCACACTGACCCCACTGTCCCACTGTGTACCCACTGCACTCTGTCCGTCCCCACACTGACCCCACTGTCCTCTGTCAGTCCCCACACTGACCCCACTGCACTCTGTCAGTCCCCACTCTGTAACCACTGCCCTCTGTCTGTCCCCACACTGACCCCACTGTCCTCTGTCAGTCCCCACACTGACCCCACTGCACTCTGTCAGTCCCCACTCTGTAACCACTGCACTCTGTCAGTCCCCACAATGACCCACTTTCCCACTCTGTACCCTCTGCCCTCTGTCGGTCCCCACACTGACCCCACTGTCCCACTCTGTATCCACTGCCCTCTGTCAGTCCCCGCACTGACCCCACTGTCCCACTCTGTACCCACAGCTCTCTGTCCGTCCCCACACTGACCCCACTGTCCCACTCTGTACCCACTGACCTCTGTCCATCCCCACACTGACCCCACTGTCCCACTGTGTACCCACTGCCCTCTGTCCGACCCCGCACTGACCCCACTGTCCCACTCTGTACCCACTGCCCTCTGTCCGTCCCCACACTGACCCCACTGTCCCACTCTGTACCCACTGCCCTCTGTCCGTCCCCACACTGACCCCACTGCCCTCTGTCGGTCCCCACACTGACCCCACTGCCCTCTGTCCGTCCCCACACTGACCCCACTGCCCTCTGTCGGTCCCCACACTGACCCCACTGCCCTCTATCTGTCCCCACACTGACCCCACTGCCCTCTGTCGGTCCCCACACTGACCCCACTGCCCTCTATCTGTCCCCACACTGACCCCACTGCCCTCTGTCGGTCCCCACACTGACCCCACTGTCCCACTCTGTACCCACTGTCCTCTGTCAGTCCCCACACTGACCCCACTGTCCCACTCTGTACCCACTGCCCTCTGTCCGTCCCCACACTGACCCCACTGTCCCACTCTGTACCCACTGCCCTCTGTCGGTCCCCACAATGACCCACTGTCCCACTCTGTACCCACTGCCCTCTGTCGGTCCCCACAATGACCCACTGTCCCACTCTGTACCCACTGCCCTCTGTCCGTCCCCACACTGACCCCACTGTCCCACTCTGTACCCACTGCCCTCTGTCCGTCCCCACACTGACCCCACTGTCCCACTCTGTACCCACTGCCCTCTGTCGGTCCCCACACTGACCCCACTGCCCTCTGTCCGTCCCCACACTGATCCCACTGCCCTCTGTCGGTCCCCACACTGACCCCACTGCCCTCTGTCGGTCCCCACACTGACCCCACTGCCCTCTGTCCATCCCCACACTGACCCCACTGTCCCACTGTGTACCCACTGCCCTCTGTCCGACCCCGCACTGACCCCACTGTCCCACTCTGTACCCACTGCCCTCTGTCCGTCCCCACACTGACCCCACTGTCCCACTCTGTACCCACTGCCCTCTGTCCGTCCCCACACTGACCCCACTGTCCCACTGTGTACCCACTGCGCTCTGTCCGACCCCGCACTGACCCCACTGTCCCCACACTGACCCCACTGCCCTCTGTCGGTCCCCACACTGACCCCACTGCCCTCTATCTGTCCCCACACTGACCCCACTGCCCTCTGTCCATCCCCACACTGACCCCACTGTCCCACTCTATACCCACTGCCCTCTGTCCATCCCCACACTGACCCCACTGCCCTCTGTCGGTCCCCACACTGACCCCACTGCCCTCTGTCGGTCCCCACACTGACCCCACTGCCCTCTGTCTGTCCCCGCACTGACCCCACTGCCCTCTGTCCGTCCCCACACTGACCCCACTGCCCTCTGTCGGTCCCCACACTGACCCCACTGCCCTCTGTCTGTCCCCGCACTGACCCCACTGCCCTCTGTCCATCCCCACACTGACCCCACTGTCCTCTGTCGGTCCCCGCATTGACCCCACTGCCCTCTGTCCATCCCCACTCTGACCCCATTGTCCAACTCTGTACCCACTGCCCTCTGTCCGTCCCCTCACTGACCCCATTGTCCCACTCTGTACCCACTGCCCCCTGTCGGTCAGCACACTGACCCCACTGTCCCACTCTGTACCCTCTGCCCTCTGTCGGTCAGCACACTGACCCCACTGTCCCACTCTGTACCTACCACCCTCTGTCAGTCCTAACACTGACCCCACTGTCCCACTCTGTACCTACCACCCTCTGTCAGTCCTAACACTGACTGAACTGTCCCACTCTGTACCTACCACCCTCTGTCAGTCCTAACACTGATCGAACTGTCCCACTCTGTACCCACTGCCCTCTGTCAGTCCCCACACTGACCCCACTGCCCTCTGTCGGTCCCCACACTGACCCCACTGTCCCACTGTTGATCCCCACTCTGACATCACTGCCCTCTGTCCATCCGCACACTGACCCCATGGGCAGAGCTGTTGTCCTGAGCAGTGATGTTTTGTTTGGTTTGTTGATAAAAGCTGGACGGTCGAAGGGAGCACGCCAGATTTCTTTGGCCTGTCGAGGCACTGGAATGAAAGTACTCGATAGACTCGCCATAGAATGTTACGTGGCCAAATGGAAATGGGCAAAAGGATTGGGATCTAGGTTATGGGCTGAAGGAACTGTTCCTGTTTTTTTAAGACTGAATGGTTCAAACTGCAAGGATCAACTTTATTCACCATATATATTTCCACTTGCAGTGGAATCCTGTTAATTGGGACACGTTGGGAACTGTACATTTGGCCCAATTATCTGAAGTTTCATTGAAGTGGTTAAAAAGGTATTAAAAAGACAAACTACTGTTTAACTGAGGAGCAATCTTTGTATTTAAGTAAAACACAGACAAATTAAAACACTACGAACACCTCCAGAGTACTGTAAAACTCTCTATTAGTCCCTCACAGGTGTTGACAGAGGAATTCCTCCAGAGTACACGAGAGTGTCCTTCTGACTGTAAATGAACAAAACCAGCAGAGACACCCCGTACAGAGAGTGGACTGCTGTCTTACAGTGCTTCGGACAATTGCATCCTCCCATCCTTCATTTCCTTTCTAACATTCAAGATGATTAACAATACTTTCAAACTCGTTGTGCTTGTTGAAGTAGTGAAATCGTTTGATTTTCATTTCTGGCATCTCCAAGCTTGACTGCTTGCTACCACGGTGAGCAAAACATCTCTTACTCCTTGTATCCCACCAACCATCGATGACAAAAATCACTGCTTTTTGAACACAAACATTTGGCACTGACACTATTTAGAATCTGTTTACTCCAGGTATGACAGAGTGTCTAACGGCTGAACAAGTGCACATGATTGACTTTAGCTAGAAACTGTTCAGCAACATTCTCCTGTCCCAATTAAGTGACATAGTGTCCCAAATAAATGAAGGGAATTCCAGCTACTTTCTAGTTTAGTTTTTGTTCTTTGAGAGTTGTCCCAAATAACTGGCTCCCTGGTTAACTGATGGCTCAATTAACAGGAATCCATTGTATTCAGAATTTGCTGTGGTGTTGGTCAGGGCTCTACATGCAACAAAAACAACATTCAACTATTATAAAGAAGTCAGGTGATAAAGTGTGGAATAAAATGTGGATAAATACATAAATAGCAGCATGTATTTACAATGTAAACAACATTATAAACAGCGGTTTAAAGGGTTTACAGTGCAGTGCAGAGACGGGGTAATAGATAGAGGAAGGCATAATGTGAAAGCAGATGAAATAATCGGTTGACTGTTTTCCCACTGAATGATCTGCCATTTCAACCCTGTCAGCCACTGCTGTCTTGACACACATCCCCCCCCCCACCACTGTCCAGGACTTGACACACGTCCCCCCTTCCTCGTCCAGGACTTGACAAACAACCCCCCCCCCACTGTCCAGGACTTGACACACACCCCCCCCATCCAGGATGATGCACGACCCCCCCCCCATCCAGGACTTGACACACGACCCCCCTCCCTCGTCCAGGACTTGACACACGACCCCCCCCTCCCCCGTCCAGGACTTGACATACGACCCCCCCACCATCCAGGACGACGCACAACCCCCCCCCCCCACCGTCCAGGACTTGACACAGAATTCCCCCCCTCCAGGACTTGACACATGACCCCCCTCCCCCGTCCAGGACTTGACCCACGACCCCCCCATCCAGAACTTGACCCACGACCCCCCCATCCAGGACTTGACCCACGACCCCCCCCCATCCAGGACTTGACACACGACCCCCCCCCACCGGTCCAGGACTTGACCCACGACCCCCCCCCCACCGGACCAGGACTTGACCCACGACCCCCCCCCCCACCGGTCCAGGACTTGACCCACGACCCCCCCTCCCCCGTCCAGGACGACACACGACCCCCCCCCCGTCCAGGACTTGACCCACGACCCCTCCACCGTCCAGGACTTGACCCACGACCCCCCCCCCACCGGTCCAGGACTTGACCCACGACCCCCCCCCACCGGTCCAGGACTTGACCCACGACCCCCCCCCCCCCCCACCGGTCCAGGACTTGACCCACGACCCCCCCCCCCACCGGTCCAGGACTTGACCCAAGCCTCCTCACCGCCTCCTCACCTCTGCTGGCACCCCGCCACCCCTCTTCCTCACCCGGTGCCCACATCCCGCCGCCCGTCCTCACCTCCTGCCCTTGCTTTTGGAACCCAGAAACAAGAGGAACAAAAGAAACTGAAGATCTATGAGAAGACCACGTACACGGCCCGTGTCAACGCCAAGTGTGGCAAAGCGCTGAAGCCAGAGGAGGATCCAGGGATCGATCTCCAGGCAGAACATCAAGCCAATGTGAAAAAACTCGCCGCCCTCCACAGTGACCCGACATGGAAGGTTAAAGTCACGAGAGGTACTTCCTCCTTCTTACCACCTCTGTGAATTTTAATATGAATGACTCACTGTCCAGGTAGACCATAGGGATTAGACATTGTGGAAGGAAGCTCCGTCCTCAGGGTCCCATCGCACACTCACGAGGTGCCATCTGGCTTTGGCTCGAAGGAGGTGTTAGCTCTGGGTAAGCTTCTGTAAGGTTCCCCTTTTTCCCTTCTCTTGCTGTACTACGTCTAGTTTAAATAGCCATTGTTTGTTCTGCATACCAGATGTTGGAGTCCTGCGAAACTCGGAGTCTCCCGGGGAACTACATCTGCATAAAGGTTATCCGGCTGCAGCTCCTCGAAGACTGTGTTAGGGATCTAAGAATTGCAGCCGGATGACCTTCGGTTATATAGGAGAGTGAGGAGATAATCAATCAGACAGGAAAGCATTCATGCCAAAGCTGCAGGATGTGGGTAGCTGGGAGACTGTCAGGAGAAATGGAAGTGTCAATAGGCAGTTAGTGCAGAGCACCTTGTGGCCATTCCCCCCAAAAAATAAGTATACAGTTTTGGATACTTTTATGGGACATGACCTTCCAGGGGAATGCCACAGAGACTGGGTTACTGGCACTGAGCATGGGGCTGAGGGGCAGAAGGGAAAGAGGGAGAAGAGGGGAGTGGTAGTGATAGGGGACTCAATAGTGAGGGGAACAGACAGGAGATTCTGTGGACGTGAATGGGACACCCAAATGTTACGTTGCCTCCCAGGTGCCAGAATCGGGGACGTCTCGGATCACATCCACGGCATCTTGGGGAGGGCGAGCAGCAAGATGTCTTTGTACATATGACATGGGAAGCAAAAGCAATGAGGTCCTGAAGTGAGGGTTCAGAGAGCTGAGAAGCAGGACGTCCAGGGTAGCAGTTCCTGGATTTTTGCCTGTCCAATGTGCCAGTGAGGGTAGAAACAGGATGAATGCGTGGCCGAGAAGCTGGTGCTCTGGGCAGGGCTTCAGGTTCTTGGGTCATTGAGATCTCACCTGAGGGGGAGCCATATTCTCACAGGCAGGTTTGTTAGAGCTGCTGGGAAGGGTTTAAAATCATTTGGTGGGAGGGGAATCAGAGTGGAGGGACTCAGGATAGGATGGATGGTAAAAGAGCAAAGATAGCATGCAGTCAGACTGTCAGGAAGGGCAGGCAGATGATAGGACACAATTGCAGCCAGCAGGGCTCTTTTTGAAGCTCTTTCTTCAGCATTCTCATGTACTTCCAATTTCCACAAGCACTTCATTTTTTTAATAGGCATTGTTAGTCTCGTGAGACCATGGATTTGCACCTTGGAAGGTTTCCAGGGTGCAGGCCTGGGCAGGGTTGTATGGGAGACCTTCCACTCTTCCCCTCTCCACACCACCGAAGTTGTCCGAGGGAAGGGTACTAGGACCCAAGCAGCTTGGCACTGGTGTCGTCGCAGAGCAATGTGTTGTTAAGTGCCTTGCTCAAGGACATAAGATGCTGCCTCAGCTGAGGCTCGAACCAGTGACCTTCAGATCACTAGACCGATGCCTTTTCCATTAGGCCACGCGCCAAAACACTTCATTTTACCTCCCTGCTTATACCACCCTTTTTTATTAACCAGGGCACCTCTGTCTCTTGAAGACCAAGGTTCCCTACACTTGTTATCTTTGCCTTTTATTCTGACAGACACATACAAGCTTTGTGCTCTCAGAATTTCACTTTTGAAGGCCCCCCACTTACCGAGTACACCTTTGCCTGGAAACAGACTATTTCGATCCACACTTACCACATCCTTTCTGATGCATCTTTCTCCAATTTAAAATCATAGTCTGCCGAACTGACCTATCTTTTTCCAAGTTTACTTTGAAGCTAATGGCATTATGATCACCAGATGCAAGGTGCTCCTCTACACAAACTTCTATCACCTGCCCTGTCTCATTCCCTAATGGCAGATCCAGTGTCTCTCATTTTCTGCCAACTGATTGAGGAAGCTTTCCTGAACACATTTGACAAACACTATCCCATCTAGTCCTTTCTCAGTCAATGAGTGCACAGTTAAAATCACCTCCAATAATAGTTTCTTCCAAAAGTCTGCAATCTCTCTACAAATTTGTTCCTCTAAATCCCTATGACTGTTGTTTGGTCTGTAATATAGCCCCAATAACATGGTCATAACTTTCTTATTCCTCAGTTCCACCATAACACTTCACTAATTGAGTTCTCCAGTCTGTCCTGACTGATCACTGCCATGACATTTTCCCTGACTAGTAACGCCACCCCTCTTCCTTTAATCCTCTCCGGAACAACGGAACCCCGGAATTTTGAACTGCCAGTCCTGCCCCTCCTGCAAAAAAGTCTCACTAATGGCTACAAAATCATAATTCCATATGTTGACCCATGCCCTGAGCTCCTAAAAATACTATAAATTGCAACAA
The DNA here is from genome assembly GCF_030144855.1 of Hypanus sabinus. Taxonomy (NCBI): domain Eukaryota; kingdom Metazoa; phylum Chordata; class Chondrichthyes; order Myliobatiformes; family Dasyatidae; genus Hypanus; species Hypanus sabinus. Next base: position 2,626,619 of record NC_082724.1, read on the forward strand.
GAATATGAAGGGAAATGGTGCAGAAACAGAGAAAAATAGTGAGGTAATATCCATGGGTTCATAGTACATTCAAAAATCTGATGGTAGAGGGGAGGAGGTTGCTCCTAAAACATAGAATGAGGGGACAAGATTTGAAAGAGGTATGCAAAATTTTGAGAGGTATAGATTATTCCAGCTCTGTTCCCTTACTTTCCGGCCCTGGTGAGTCTCTGCCCAAAGCATTGACTGTTTACTCCTCTCCACTGATGCTAACTAATCTGCTGAGCTGTACCAACATTGTGTGCGTTACTCCAGATTTCGAGCTTCTGTAGAATCTATTGTGTTAATGTATTTGTACCCTTTCAGATCGTCAGATTGAGAGGGAAACACTGAATGATTACATCAACAAGAAGCGGGAAATGTTTATGCTTCAGGTAACTCTCTAATTAATACTGTGGAGAATTTATTTGATCTTCTCCAGGCTAAGTTCAAATTGACAGATTGCTTTATTATTGTCATATGCACCAAGGTACAGTAAAAGCCACCTTTGGTTCGAATGCCACCCATACAGTTTCTTTCAGCACATCACTGAGGTGGTCCAGGGGAAAACAAGAACAGAATGTACTTTATTGCTGTTGGAATTGGTTTATGATTGTCACGTGTACCGGGATACAGTGAGAAGCTTGTTCATACAGGTCAGATCATTACACAGCGATTGAGGGAAAACAATAACAGAATGCAGAATAAAGAGTAACAGCTACTGGAAAAGTGCAGTGCAGGTAAGTTCATAACTGGCTAGACTGAGGGCAAGAGGCCATTTTATTGTACAAGGGATCTTTCAATAGTTGAATAACAGTGGGGTAGAAGCTGTCCTTGAGCCTGGTGGGACCTGTTTTCAGGCTTTGTATATTCTGCCTGATGGGGGTGGGGAGAGAGAATATAGAATGTGTAGGATGCTTTGGGGTCAGTGAGAGTCCACACGGGTACAGCTAGTTCCTGAGCTGTGTCCGTAACTCTGCAGTTTCTTGCAGCTGTGTGGGGAGGTAGGTGAGATGTAGTGTTGTCCTGGTTCCTAATGCTCCCTGGGCAATTGTCTGTGTCTAGTACTCGCTGACCATGAAGAAGGACGAGATAGGGAAACTGGAAGAGGCCGTGGCTGCCGAGGAACTGAAATTGCAGATGGCAGAGCGGTTCCTGGAGGAGGACGCCGCCATGTTCGACGAGTTCCTGAAGGAGAACGACAAGAATTCAGTGCAAGCAATGCAAATGTAAACACGGAACCTTTCCTATTCTACACACGAACTAAAGTCTCCGACCAATGTCCGATTCAGAATCAGGTTTATTACCACTGACTTTTATAACTTGATATCTGATGTTTACTGTTTGCAGTACAGTGCAAAGGTAAAAGGTACAAGCAGAGGTATTAAGTGAGTAAGTAGAGCAAGGTGAGAGCAAAATGGTGAGGTTGTGTTAATGGACCAGTCAGAAATCTGATGGTGAAGAAGCTGTTTCTAAATCATTGAGTGTGGGACTTTGGGCTCCTGTACAATCTCCCTGACGGTGGTAATGAGGAGAGGGCATGTCTCAAGTGGTCAAATTCAGAATAAGAATCTGATTTATTATCCATAAGACCATAAAACTGGAGCACAATTATGCCACTCGCCCACCGAGTCCACCATTCCATCATGGTTGATTTATTATCCCTCTCAAATCCCTTTCTGTAACCTTTGACACATTGACCAATCAAAAACCTTTCAACCTCTGCTTTAAGTATACAGCACTCAGTGACCTGGTCTCCATAGCTGCCTGAGGCAATGAATTCCACAGAGCCACCACAGTCTCTCTAAAGAAATCCCTCCTCATCTGTAGGTGGACAACCTTCTGTGGCTGTAAATCTCTGCGGCCCCCGAGGTGAGACAAGACTCTCTGCCCCGCCCATCAGATTAAGTGTTGGTTCTGTTTATATTTGCCTAGAGCAGGGGTCAGCAACCTTTACCACTGAAAGAGCCACTTGAACCCGTTCCCCACAGAAAAGAAAACACTGGGAGCCGCAAAACCCGTTTGACATTTAAAATGAAATAACACTGCATACAACGTTTTGTTTTGCCTTTATGCTATGTATAAACAAACTATAATGTGTTGCATTTATGAAATTGATGAACTCCTGCAGAGAAAACGAAATTACATTTCTGCATGCAAGAAAAACATTTTGAACTCCGAAAAAAAGACGTTGGGTTGAAGGTTACTTTTAAGTAAAATACTCAACGTCTATTTGAGTCCTTCTTGTATTTATGAAAAACGCCAAACTTAAATTTGCCGCCAGCAGCAAACCAAAAATAACGTCAGCCAGCTGTCAACCTGAAAAATGAAAGGACTATTTCACTGAACAATGAAAACATATGAATATACGTAAAATAATAGGCAATTAAAATATTTATCATACTTGTTCAGGTTGACTCACACCTGACAATGCAGTCGTATTCAGTAGGGATGGATCGATGCTTAGGGGAGTGACCGGGAAGGATAATGTGTTTTTTTCCTCTCTGAACTCACAGAAGCGTTTCCCAAACGATGTTTGCATTGCGATGATTGCAGAATGTAAATACTCCGAATTTATCATGTCGTGACCTTGTTTGAACTCTCTCAAATTGGGGAAGTGAGACAATGTGCCTTTCTGTAAATCTCTGGCAAGCAACGTCAACTTGCGCTCAAATGCCAAAACATCCTCCAACATGTGCAGGGGTGTACGTCCTTACCCCGTTGAAGAGCTGTGTTCAGCGTGTTCAGGTGCGCTGTCATGTCTACCATGAAGTGTAGCTTTTCCAGCCACTCTGGCTGTTCCAGCTCAGGAAAGTTGAGCCCTTTGCTGCCCAGGAAAGTTTTCACTTCTTCCAGACACGCGACAAAGCGTTTCAGCACCTCCCCTCTGGACAGCCAGCGATAAAAACACGTTGTAGCGGTGTGCTACACGCAGTCAGTAAACTGCAGTCAAAGATACTTTATTCGAACTAAACAGCCTTGCTTTTAAGCCTCCCTCAACCCGCCCCCCATGGGCGCGGATGCTGCAAAAGACACGTACTCACAAACCCCCGTAGGCTATCTCCCTTAGCCTGAACGCTGGCTAATTGTGAGCCGGTTCGGATGTGTCAGGAAATGGGTCGCCACAACGTCTTATTTAGATTGTACAAGATCACCATAATCTTCAAATTTAGAATTACATTTCAAAAACTAACAAACTAACATAAAATACATTTTAATTAAATACTGACCATGTAGCGGTGTGCTACACGCAGCGCTAAAATTATGACACGGAGTCGGTAACTGCAGTCGAAGGAAAAAACTTTATTCGAAATCTTCAGCCTCACTTTTAAGCCTCCCTCAACCTGCCCCCCCATGGCGCAGAGGCTCCAAAGCTCTGTGCTCGCAAACCTCCGTAGGCTATCTAATTGTGAGTCGGTTCGGATGTGCCAGGAAAAGGGTCGCCACAACCAATTATTTCCCAAAGCAACGGAGCCGCAGCACAGACGTAAAAGAGTCACATGTGGCTCCGGAGCCGCGGGTTGCCGACCCCCGGCCTAGTGAATGGTGATGGGGAGGGGTTCTCTGAAGGACATTGGCTGTTTGAGTGTGCTTGGAGACAGTTTCTTGCCCTGCAGATTACTAGATGGTTCAGCTCACATGGTGAATCTCTGTAGGTTCTGTGGCCCCCAGAGATGGGAAAGAACTATGTTCTATGTTAACTCTCTGTCCCCCAGGATTGAAGTGCTGACCCTGTGTATATTTGCAGAGCGGAGCAGGAGACCAAACTGAAGCTGGAAAAAGTTGCAGAGATAAAGAAGTTGACAACGCAGATGATGGCTGTAAAAAAGTGAGTGCGTTATTCAATCAGATTCATTTATCACGCATATATTGAAACAGTGAAATGTGTCACTTGTGTAACAACTAACAACGAGCTGAGGCTGTGCTGGGGGCATCTGGCAAGTGCCAAAGTAACATGTCCACGGCGCTCGGCAGGGCAACACCAAACAAACCATGTCCAGCCTCGCGGACAGTTCTCCCACCCCAGGGGAGGCCTCCAGACTCTCGGCTTTTTGGGATGGGGACGTTGGTTGCACATGTCCCTGAGAAGGTGGGAGTGAGCCTCGTCTTTGACCTTCTCCAGTCCTACTGATTGGAAACTTAGAATGAAGGGTATTCGAAGAACTGGACAACGCTGGGGTCTGCCGCACGATTTAGACATGAGGGTCAGAGATGGAATGGCAATGTATTTTGAAATCGGGATGGTGGTGATGTTGGAAGTGGTGGTTTTCCTCTGTGACCCACATGGAACATTGGAGAAACTCCAGGTCAGGCAGCATCTATGGAGGGGAATAAACGGTCAACATTTCAGGCCGAGACCCTTTGTAACGATTGGAAAGGAATGGGGAAGATGCCAGAATAAGAAAGTGGGAGGGAGGGGCAATAGGTGGAAAAGGCTGAAGAAGATGGAACAGGGGAGTGGAACCCATGGGAGAAGAGCAACGGGGAGGGGAACCCGTGGGAGGAGAGCAACGGGGAGGGGAACCCGTGGGAGGAGAGCAACGGGGAGGGGAACCCGTGGGAGGAGAGCAGAGGAGAGGAGAATGGAGGGGGGGGGGAGAGAAATTACTGTAAGTTAGAGAGATCTATGTTCATGCTGTCTGTTTGGTGGCTACCTGAATGGTATGTGAGGTGTTGCTCCTCCAGCCTGAGAGTGACCTCATCATGGCAGTAGAGGACTGACATCCAACCTTTCCCAAAATGCAACACACCTTCCATGTTTTTGCCAATGTTACCAAATGGTCCACATCCTGCTGAATTCATTCGCAGTCTTCCTCACTCTCCACAGTCCCACCAATTTCTGTGTCATTCACAAACTCAGTGATCAGACTACCTCTATTGTCATCCAGATAATTTCTGTATATCACAAACTAAAGAGGTCCTACTAATGATCTCTGCAGAACACCACTGGTCCTTGTCAGAAGCTTTACTAAAGTCCTCAGAATCTATACCCTTCCTGTAATGGGGCGACCAGAAATGCACACAGTACTCCAAATCTGGTCTGACCAAAGGTCAACATGACTTCCTTACTCCCTTACCCAATGTCCCAACCTGGAACACAAGCATGCCACCTGCATTCTCCACCACCTATCCACTTTCAGGGAGATGTGGCCATGCACCCCAAAACCCCTCTGTACCTCAGTGCTCCTGAGAGTTCTGTCATTCACTGTACATTTTCCTCTTGCATTTGACCTCCCAAAGTGCAACACATCTGGATTTAACCCTTTCAGCCATTTCTCTGCCCCTGTTACCAAATGGTCCATACCCTGCTAAATACTTCGACAGCCATCCTCACTCCCCACAACTCCACTAATTTTCATGTCCTCTACAAACTTCACTCCTACATTTTCATCCAGGTTAATTAAATATTTTACAAACAACAGAGGCCCCAGCTCTGATCCCTGTGGACACCATTGGTCACAGACCTCCTGCTGAAACAACACATCTTCACCACTGCCCCCCGTCTTCTTACAGCCAAGCTAATTGTGAATCCATTATATATTGTATATATATTATATAGTGTGTGTGTATATATATAAAATTATATATTGGTGAGACCTGATGCAGACTGGGAGACCGTTTCGCTGAACACCTACGCTTGATCCGCCAGAGAAAGCAGGATCTCCCAGTGGCCACACATTTTAATTCCACGTCCCATTCCCATTCTGATATGTCTATCCATGGCCTCCTCTACTGTCAAGATGAAGCCACACTCAGGTTGGAGGAACAATACCTTATATACCGGCTGGGTAGCCTCCAACCTGATGGCATGAACATTGACTTCCCTAACTTCCGTTAATGCCCCTCCTCCCCTTCTTACCCCATCCGTGATATATTTAGCTTTTTTCCCCCTCCTCTTTTTTTCACTCACTCTGCCTATTCTCCATCTCCCTCTGGTGCTCCCCTCCCCCTTTCTTTCTCCTGAGGCCTCCTGTCCCATGATCCTTTCCCTTCTCCAGCTCTGTATCACTTTCGCCAATCACCTTTCCGGCTCTCAGCTTCACCCCACCCCCTCCGGTCTTCTCCTATCATTTCACATTTTCCCCTCCCCCTCCTACTTTCAAACCTCTTACTATCTTTCCTTTCAGTTAGTCCTGACAAAGGGTCTCGGCCTGAAATGTTGACAGTGCTTCTCCCTATAGATGCTGCCTGGCCTGCTGTGTTCCACCAGCATTTTGTGTGTGTTCTGTGAATCCAACTTGTCAACTCACTGAGGATCACCTGTGACTTAATCTTCCAAACCAGCTACCACCAGAGACTTTATTAATTATTTAATTAACATAGAACACAGCACACAATGTTCTGCTGACCCTTTAACATTCTAAGATCAATCTAACCTTTCTCTCCCCATAGTCCTCCATTTTTCTATCATCCATGTGCCTATCTAAGAGTTTCTTAAATTTCACTAATGTATCTGCTTCTACTATCACCCATGGCAGCGCATTCCGTGCACCCACCATTGTGTGTGTGTAATATAAAAATGCTGCCTCTGACATTCCTCCCCCCACCCATACACTTTCCTCCAATCACCTTAAAATTATGCCCCCTTGTATTAGTCATTTCTGCCCTCGGGAAAAAAAAATCTCTGACTCCACTCGATCTATGCCTCTCATCTTGTACATCTCTATCAATTCCTCTCCCATCCAAAGGGAAACACCCTAGCCCGCTCAAGCTAGCCTCAGTGAAGTTTACGTAGATAGCACCTACCGCCCTCCCCTCATTGGTCACTTTCATCTCCTTAACAAGCTCAAATCACATTTGTACGACGTGACCTCCTCAGACAGGTACCTAGCTGTCCCCAATAACTCCACGTTGTTTTCCATAGTGGGGAGTCTAGGACCAGAGGACACAGCCTCAGAATAGAACAAAGATGAGCAGCAATTTCTTCAGCCAAAAGGTGATGAATTTGTGGAATTCATTGTCACAATGGCTATGGAGTCCAAGTTATCGGGTACTTTTAAACAGAGGTGGATAGATTCTTGATTAGTAAAGGGTTAGGGTTACAGGGAGAAGGCAGGAGAATTCTGCTCCTTTATCTTGTGCTTTTCTAAATACGAGTAATCCTGTTCCTAAGGAATCCCTATCAATAATGTTCCCACCACAAGAGTTAATCACAGGCCAATGTCCCAACTGGTTGCTTTATTTTCAGATTTTGTTTCAGCATTCACTCTGGTCTGTGTCCTGATGCCCCCCCCCCCCCCACCTTCCTTACTGCCTACAAAGCAGAGCAGGAGCCAGTGTCACTACTTCACCTCTGTCCTTCTCACTCCTCCAGCGACATTGTCAAGTATGAGGAGACACTGAAGGACTACCGGCTGTACAGGGATTTCCTGATGAAACTGTCTCCAAAGGAATGGAGGGAAGCGAGGGAGAGGAAGAAAAAGGAAACAAAGTTGGCAAGAGTCATTTCAAGAGATGCAACCAGGAATATACCTCTGCCTGTCGTAGGTCGTGCGTATCAGCCAAACGAGTTCTTGTTTCACTTGGGTGGCCAGAACCTATCCCAACAGAACACGGATCGTCACAAGCTACCATGCAGTGTGCACTCCACCTACGACGTCGATCTGCAAGCCAATCCTGAACTTCCCTGGATCCCACACACCCTCGTGTTCTGAATGGGCCTATCATGGGGAGCCTTATTAAACACCTTACTAAAATCCATATATGTCAAATCCACTGCTTCACCTTCATCAATGTGCTTTGTCAAATATGCAAAGAATTCAATCAGGATAGTGAGGCATGACCTGCCCCTCAAAAAGCCCTGCTGATTATCTCTAATCAGGCAATACTTTTAAATCCTGTCTGTAAGAATTCTCTCCCTTAATTTGCCCACCACTGAAGTAAGATTCGCTGGTCTATAATTCCCAGGACCATCCCTACTCCCTTTCTTGAACAAAGGGGTAACGTTTGTCAGCCTCCAGTCATTGGTGAGGATGCAAAGATTATTGTCGGGAGCTCAGCAGTCTCTCCCCTCGCTTCCCGTAGTAACCCAGGGTACATCCCATCTGGCCCTGGGGACATCTATCCTAAAACTTTTCAAAAGTTCCAGTACATCCTCTTTCTGAACATTGGCATTTTCCAGCATTTCAGCCCGTTGTACTCCGTCCTCTCAAATGTCAATATCCCTCTCACTGGTCAATACTTAAGTAAAGCATACATTAATGATCTCCCCTACCTCCTCCGACTCCAGGAACATGTTTCCTCTTCTATCCCTGATTGATCCTATCCTCATACTAGTCCTTAACCTTTTCTTCCTGTACATGAATGCCCTGGGGATTTCCTTAACCCTTCTCACCAAGGTCTTCTCATGCCCCGTTTGAGCTCTCTGAAGTTCATTCTTCAGCTCCTTCCTGCCTGCCTTGTAACTCTAGACCTGTCTGATCCTTGTTTCCTAAACCTTAAATAAGCGTCTTTCTTCCTCTTGACTAGATGTTCCATATCTCTTGTCAACCACGGTTCCTTCACCCCACCATCCTTTCCCTGCCTCAGTGGGACTAACTTATCCAGAACCCCGTGCAAGTGCTCCATAAACAACCTCCACATTTCCACTGTCCATTTCCCCAAGTACAACTGTTCCCAATTTACAGCCCTGTTTGATCCTTGCAATTCTCAAGAGCCCTCTCTGATCCTTTCCCTGCCTCGCCTTTATACAGGGGCCTGTGGGAGGAGCCACAGGAGCAGTCAGCAGGGGGTGTGTCCAGACAGGCCATGTAGTTCACCACACTGAGGATCCTCCACATTTCCCCACGGACAACTGTTCCCAATTTACATTCATAGCATCATAATTGGCACTGTCCCAATTAAATATTCTCCTAACCATCTTGCTCATATACTGTACCCCTCTAAGTCTATGGTAGAAGTCGGGGTTGAGGTCACTGATATCTGACCCAGTTCATTATCTACTGCAGTTCCAGTGTAGATGGCCTGTTTACATATTGTATTGTGAATCCTTCCAGCCACACCTAAGAAATTTTCACTCCTGATGAACAGTTTTGGTCCGAAACGTCGTCACTACCTCCTCCCATAGATGCTGTCTGGCCTGCTGAGTTCTGCCAGCATTTTGTGTTTTTATTGGCCTGTTTACATATTGTATTGTGAATCCTTCCGGCCACACCTAACAAATTCTGCCCATTTGCACCAAGGAGGTGTCAATCAAAATTTGGGAAGTTGAAGTCACCCATGCCAACAACCCTGTTACTTTTGCACCTTTTCAAACTCTGCTTCCCAATTTATTCCTCAATGCCTCTCGTGCTATTGGAAGGTCTGCAGAATACTCCCAATAGAGTTATTGCTCCCTTCCTGTTTCTGACTTCCACCAACACTTGACTTGGTAGACAATTCCTCCACAACATCTGTTTTACTGCAGCTGTGACACTCTCCCTGAGTGGCAGTGCCTTTCCCCACCTCCTTCACCCCTCTTCCCTTGCGAAACATCTAAACCCCAGGACGTATAGCAGATATTGGTGTACATCCCTCACACTGGCACCTGGGAGGCAACATACAGCCCAGGTGTGTCTATCACGTCCACAGAATCTGCTTTCTGTTCCTGTAATTATGGAGCCTCCTATCATTACTGCAGACTCACCCCCAACTTTCCTAATGAGCCACTGGGCCAGACTCACCCCCCCCCCTTTCCTAATGAGCCACTGGGCCAGACTCACCCCCACCTCCCCCTTTCCTAATGAGCCACTGGGCCAGACTCACCCCCACCTCCCCCTTTCCTAATGAGCCACTGGGCCAGACTCACCCCCACCTCCCCCTTTCCTAATGAGCCACAGGGCCAGACTCACCCCCACCTCCCCTTTTCCTAATGAGCCACTGGGCCAGACTCACCCCACCTCCCCTTTTCCTAATGAGCCACTGGGCCAGACTCACCCCCACCTCCCCTTTTCCTAATGAGCCACTGGGCCAGACTCACCCCACCTCCCCTTTTCCTAATGAGCCACTGGGCCAGACTCACCCCCACCTCCCCCTTTCCTAATGAGCCACTGGACCAGACTCACCCCACCTCCCCCTTTCCTAATGAGCCACTGGGCCAGACTCACCCCACCTCCCCTTTTCCTAATGAGCCACTGGGCCAGACTCACCCCCACCCCTTTTCCTAATGAGCCACAAGGCCAGACTCACCCCACCCCCTTTCCTAATGAGCCACAGGGCCAGACTCACCCCCACCCCTTTTCCTAATGAGCCACTGGGCCAGACTCACCCCACCTCCCCCTTTCCTAATGAGCCACAGGGCCAGACTCACCCCACCCCCTTTCCTAATGAGCCACAGGGCCAGACTCACCCCACCCCCTTTCCTAATGAGCCACAGGGCCAGACTCAGTGCCAAAGACCAGGTTGCTGTGGGTCTTTCCCAACAGTACCCTCAATGATATAAAGTACCTTTCATTCAGGGGATCAGCCACATAGGTCTCCTCTCTGCCGGGGGGGAATGGGGGCCGTTGTGGGGACTGCTGACCTCAGCTCTGTGTTGATGGGGCTCTCCCTCGTTTCTGCCTGCAGGAAAGGGCAGTAGGCTTGACACGCAATCAGGAACAGTGATGCGGTCTGACCAGCTGCAAGCCGGGACCGCTGCCAAGTGGAGGAAGTAAGTACACTGTAGAGAGAGGGACCCTGGCACCTCGAGGCGAGGGGGCAGTGAGACTACAGCAAGAATGCATCAAATGCACAGGGCACAGTTCCAGCATACAGGAGGAGTGTCACTCTGTGTGTGATGGGACGGGGAGCAGGGAGATTCACTCTGTGTCTGACCCCGGGAGTGTGTGATGGGACAGTGTGGAGGGAGATTCACTCTGTCTGACCTGGCAGTGTGTGAGGGGACAGTATGGAGGGAGATTCAGTCTGTCTGACCTGGGAGTGTGTGATGGGACAGTGTGGAGGGAGCTTCACTCTGAGTCTGACCCCGGGAGTGATTGATGGGACAGTGTGGAGGGAGATTCACTCTGTGTCTGACCCCGGGAGTGTGTGATTGGACGGTGTGGAGGGAGACTCACTCTGTGTCTGACCCCGGGAGTGTGTGATGTGACGGTGTGGAGGGAGATTCACTCTGTGTCTGACCCCGGGAGTGTGTGATGGGACGGTGTGGAGGGAGATTCACTCTGTGTCTGACCCCGGGAGTGTGTGATGGGACGGTGTGGAGGGAGATTCACTCTGTGCCTGACCCCAGGAGTGTGTGATGGGACGGTGTGGAGGGAGTGTCACTCTGTGTCTGACCCCGGGAGTGTGTGATGGGACGGTGTGGAGGGAGATTCACTCTGTGTCTGACCCTGGGAGAGTGTGATGGGACGGTGTGGAGGGAGATTCACTCTGTGTCTGACCCCAGGAGTGTGTGATGGGACGGTGTGGAGGGAGTGTCACTCTGTGTCTGACCCTGGGAGTGTGTGATGGGACGGTGTGGAGGGAGATTCACTCTGTGTCTGACCTCGGGAGTGTGTGATGGGACAGTGTGGAGGGAGATTCACTCTGTGTCTGACCCCGGGAGTGTGTGATGGGACGGTGTGGAGGGAGCTTCACTCTGTGCCTGACCCCAGGAGTGTGTGATGGGACGGTGTGGAGGGAGATTCATTTCCACAATGTGACCTGTCCTGTGATTCAGTCTCTGCTGGAGGTGTAGGTCCCAATGAAACTGTGTTTCCTTTGGTGACTGTTGATGTCACATTGAACCCATCTGGGGTGAGTGGGTGAGGCAAGGGTGTACATTCCACACTCTAGCTTCTTTGTTAACCCTTTGTGTCCTGTTTCCTGTTAAGGACCAGCGCTGTTTCTGTTGAGGCAAAGTCTGAGGAGCTGGACTGGTCAAGCAACGACGAGGTTTGGTTGACTTTTCAGTCAAACATCCTTTCACAGTAGCAACTGGTCCAACCGGCTCTCCCTCCCTGTCGGCAACCTTTTATTTTAATTACATTTAGCAAAACGCCATGGAATAGACTCTTTACCATTTCAGCCACACCACTCCACACCCCTCAAGCCTCAACAACCATGAGTAACCCTACCCTAATCACGGGGCGATTTACCTACCCAGTTTGGGGAGGAATCTGGATTACCCAGGGAATCCCGCACATTCCACAGTGGGGAACGTATGGAGACTCTCACAGAGCGGCACCAAACTGCGGAACGTTCTGAGCTGTAACTGTGTTGTGCCCATCATCCCCTCATCAGAGCCACTGCACGCACTGATGGATGGGACGACGCGATAGTGTAGCGGGTACTGCAGAGCTACACAGCACAGGAGATCAGGTGTGATACCAGCACTTCAGTAAGGAATGTGTACATTCTCCCCGTGACCAAGTGCGTTTCCTCTGGGTGCTCCGGTTTCCTCCCCCACGCCAAAGGGTCAGTGAATCGTGGGCATGCAGGAGTAGGGATATGGAGGGGACGAGCCGGGGGATACAGAGGGGATGAGCCGGTGGGGGTACGGAGGGGATGACAAGAATATGGAGGTATGGAGGGGTGGAGGGGAGGAGTCAGGGGCAGCGGGGAGTAGGGGGCGTGGAGGGGTGTATGGGAGGAATAGGGCGTGTAGGGGATTGGATGGGAGGAGCATTAGTACAAGATCATCCATTGTCTGCTGTGCTGTTTGTTTTGAACAGGAACCAGAGCTTTACTTCACTGACCCGAAGCAGTTGTTGGACATCTACACCGAACTGGAGGAACACAACCTGTCGCTCATCCTCAACTCGCAGGAGACCGAGGAGGCCGTGGAGGAGATCAAACAGGCCATGGCTGACGCGCAGGTCAAAATGTACATCTGCCTGCTGTGATCACTTGTGTCCGTGACCTCCTCCCTCTTCCCCCTTGTGGTGCCTTCACCTACCTGAGCCCTCAGCTCAGGAATCCTCTGGCCCACCCTCTCCTGCTCTCTGAACCCACCCCCTCAGTTACAAACATCTGATGCATGTTTTAGTCACATTTAATTGCCCAGTGTCCACCCCCCAGCCCCCACCGTTGTGTTCGAAGTGTTGCTCAGAACTGCAAATTCGATCTCTTCAACCTTTCCCAATGACTGATGTGACTGCACAAGCGAGCAGTCTTCTGGGGTGCTGGCCCCATTTCGTGGGGATGGTGGGAGGGTCCCGGGACTGTGGACATGCTGACCAGAGTCTGCTGAAAGCGGTGGAAACGGCCTGCTCCATCACAGCAAATGCCTTCCCACTATTGAGCAGTGTCTCAGGAAAACAGCTGCCATCGAGGACTGCAACCAGCTAGGCCAGGCCCTCTTCTTGCTGCTCCATTGGGGAGTGGGTACTGAATGCTCGGGTCCCAGTTTCAGGAAAAGTTGTTCCCCCTCAGGCTCCTGAGCCGCTGTGGATAACATCACTCATCTCAACTTCTCAACTCTGAACTGATTCCACAACCTACAGACTCGCTTTCAAGGACTTTACAACTCCTGTCCACAGTATTATTTTATTTGCACAGTTTGTCTTCTTTTGCACATTGGTTGTTTGCCTGTCTTTGTTTATATAACCATATAACAATTACAGCACAGAAACAGGCCATCTCGGCCCTTCTAGTCCATGCCGAACACGTACTCTCACCTAGTCCCACCGACCTGCATTCAGCCCATAACCCTCCATTCCTTTCCTGTCCATATACCTATCCAATTTTGTTTAAATGACAAAATCGAACCTGCCTCTACCACTTCTACTGGAAGCTCGTTCCACAGCTACCACTCTCTGAGTAAAGAAGTTCCCCCTTGTGTTACCCCTAAACTTTTGCCCCTTAACTCTCAACTCATGTCCTCTTGTTTGAATCTCCCCTACTCTCAATGGAAAAAGCCTATCCACGTCAACTCTTATCTATCTCCCTCATAATTTTAAATACCTCTATCAAGTCCCCCCCTCAACCTTCTGTGCTCCAAAGAATAAAGACCTAATGTTTATGTATAGATTTTCATAAATTCTATTGTATTTCTTTATTTTCCTGTATGTCCCTTTTAAGACAATTAATCTTAGGGTGGTATATGGTGACATTTATGTACCTTGATAATAAATTTACTTAACTTTCTGGCAGGAACTGTGAGATGGACTTTCTGAAACAGCAGCTGAATGTTCTGACTGAGGCTGTGGCGAAGGAGGAGAGTCAGGCAGCCGAGCTGGAGCTCAAAGCCAAGATGTTCTCGTTCAGCCAGAGCACAATCGAAGATCAGGTACCAGGTTTGTCTGTAGTTGCAGCTCCATGGGAATTGCTCCTCTCCCCACACTAAACACCCTCTCTCTTCCTCCACCAGTGCACAGCAAATATAGCAATAAAATTGAAAGAATACAGGGAACATTTACAAGGACATTGCTGGGAATTGAGGACTTGAGTTATAGAGAAAGGTTGAAGAGATCGAATTTGGAGTATTGTGTGCAGTTCTGGCTACCTACTTACAGGAAAGATATCAATAAGCTTTAAAGAATGCAGCAAATTTTACAAGAATGTTGCCAGGACTCAAGGACTTAAGTATAGGGAAAGATTGAATAGGTTAGGACTTTATTCCCTGGAGCACAGGAGAATGAGGGGAGATTTGATAGAGGTTTACAAAATTATGAGGAGTAAAGATAGGGTAAATGCAAGCAGGCTTTTTCCACTGAGGTTGGGTGAGACCAGAACTAGAGGTCATAGGTTAAGGGTGAAAAGAGAAATAAGGGGAACATGAGGGCCAGTCCTGAAACATTAACGGTGCTTTTTTCCATAGATGCTGCCTGACCTGCTGAGTTCCTCCAGCATTTTGTGTGTGTTGCTCCGGATATCCAGCATCTGCAGATTTTCTCTTGTTTGTGATTGGATTACTACTCTGCGAGGTCTCTTCCAGGGATGCCAACCCTGAAGAAGTTTAAATCTTCAGAAGTCCTGCCAAAGGGTTTTGGCCTGAAACATTGACTGTACTTTTTTCCATAGATGCTGCCTGGCCTGCTGAGTTCCTCCAGCATTTTGTGTGTTGAACACGAGGGGGACCTTTTTCACTCATAGGATGGTGTGAATGTGGAATGAGCTATCAGTGGAAGTGCTGGATGCGAGCTTGACTGCAATGTTTAAGAGAAGTTTGGATAGGTACATGGCTAGGAGGGGCATGGGGGACTCTGGTCTGGGTGTGGTCAATGGAACTAGACAGTGGAAGCCAAATCATTAGGTATACTTAAAGCAGAGGCTGATAGGTTCTTGATTAGTAAGAGTGTCAAAGTTGTAGGAAGAAGGCAGGAGAAAGGGCCTGAGAAAAAAGTGTATCAGTCATGACAGAAGGGCGAAGGAGACATGCTGGGCTGAAGGGGGAGAGTGTGGGCTGAGCTGCCAGTGGAAGTGGTGGATGTAGGTTTGATTGCTACGTTTCAGAGAAGTTTCAATAATGACATGGATGGGAGGGTTAAAGAGGGCTATGGTGCAGGTGTGGGTTGATGGGACTAGGCAGTATAAGTTTGACAGGGTTTAGATGGGCCAAAGTGCTGTTTCTGTGCTGTAGTGCTCTAACTCAATCCAGTTTCTGTCTGACGCAGCATCTGCCACCACTGATGTCCCCCTCACAGTGAGCCCAGAAGGTCGAGGACCAGGGCTAGAGCCCCAGAGCAGTCTCGAAGGCCCGGCTCACTGGGGTGGAGGTCCATGCGGGTTTAGATGTTGAAGGTCGAAGTCCAAACCCATGACTGGCAAGTCCTGGGGCAAAGTCTGATGTTGGACCCCTAATATTTGAGAATCTGGGGCCGAGGAAGGGTCCTGTTCTGCTGTTACCTTCTCATCCTGTTGTTGTGTCATGCTCTGTCAAACTCTTGCAGGCTGCCCCCAGTGCATCCTTGTACTGTGTCAGCGTTAACATTTCACTGCACCTTTTGACGTACATCTGCTAAAAGGATGAAGTCTGACAAATGTGCAATCTGACCACAGGATAAAATGCTGGAGGCGCTCGATCAGAAAGTGATGGAGGTTTACCACTCCTGCATTGGAGAGAACGAGGCGAACATGACCACTCTGCAGATGCTGACTAGCATCGAGAACTACCTGGAGGACCTGTTTGAAAACCTCGAGAAGCTGCCTCGGGAAAAGGTGGAGCTGGCCGAGAAGAATAAGGAGAAGGAGAGGAGGATGAGGTGAGGGGTGTGGCAGGATGCCCGGTGGGGGGGGGGGGGGGGGGAGAACATGGTTAAAGCACCCAGCGTCTGGTGCCAGGCTGTCAGGGCTGTCAGAGCTGACAAAGTTATCACAAGGCTGCAGTGAGAATGTGGGCCAGGTCACCCATGGAGTTTAACACAGGTCAATGTCAGGCTATCCAGCTTGGTCAGGAGAATACAACAGAATACCTCTAGAACAGCAGAATGAGCTGCAATGTAAAACCTGGACGAAATTGAACAGAGTGAATGCAGAACTGAAGGTGTTATATGTGAATGCACCCACTATACGGAATAAGGTAGATGAACTTGCAGCACAGTTACAGATCGGCAGGTATGATGTTGTGGGCATGACTGAATCATGGCTGAAAGAAGGTTATAGCTGGGAGTTTAATGTCCAAGGATACACATTGTATTGAAAGGACAGGCAGGAAGGCAGAGGGGGTGGAGTTGCTCTGTTGGTTAACAATGAAATCAAAAGAGGTGACATAGGGTCAGAAGGTTTTGAATCATTATGAATAGAGTTAAGAAACAGCAAGGTGTTTCTGTGATACTGTTGGGAGTTGTATACAGAACCTCAAATTCCTCATTGTAGTAAGGATGAGATCTACAAATTACAATGTGAGATAGAAATGCTTGTCAAAAGGCCAATACTGTATTACAATAGTCACTGGGGATTTCAATATGCAGGTAAATTGGGAAAATCCGGTTGGTCCTGCATTCCAGGAGGGGGAATTTCTCGAGTGCCTATGAGATGGCTTTTTAGAGCAGCTCATAGTTGGGCCCACTAAGGGATCAGCCATTCTGGATTGGGCGTTGTTGAATGAACCAGAGATAATGAGAGAGCTTAAGGTAAGAGACCACTTAGGGGAACCTGATCATAATATGATCGAATTCACCCTGAAATTTGAGAAGGAGAAGCTAAAGTCAGATGTGTCAGTATTACAGTGGAGTAAAGGGGAATTACAGAGGCATGAGAGGGGAGCTGGCCAGAATTGACTGGAAAAGAACACTGGCAGGGATGATGGCAGAGCAGTAATTTCTGGAAGCAATTCGGAAGGCACAGGATATATACATTCCAAAGAGGACAAAACATTCCAAAGGAGAGATGGCAGAACTGTGGCTAATGAGAGTAATAAAAGTCAGAGAGAAGGCAAATAATAGAGCAGAAGTTAGTGGGAGGAGAGGATCAGGAAGCTTCAAAAGTCATTCAGGATGTAAAGATGGAATACAAAAGTAAGCTAGTCAATAATATTAAAGAGGACACCAAAAGTTTCTTCAGATACATGAAGTGTAAAAGAGAAGTGAGAATGGATATTGGACCACTGGAAAACATTGCTGGAGAGATAGTAATGAGGGACAAGGAAATGGCGGACAAACTGAGTAAGTATTTTTCAATTCGTCTTCTCTATGAAAGACACAGGGAAAATCTTACCTCACAAATATGTTGGAATTCTTTCAAGAAATAATAAGCAGGATAGATAAAGGAGAATTGGTTGATGTTGTGTACTTGAATTTTCAGAAGGCCTTTGACAAGGTGCCACACATGAGGATGCTTAACAAGCTACAAGCCCATGGTATTACAAGAAAGATTCTAGCACAGATAAAGTAGTGGCTGACTGGCAGGAGGCAAAGAGTGGGAATAAAGAGAGCCTTCGTGGGTTGGCTGCCAGTTCCGCAGTGGTCTGTGTTGGAACCAATTCTTCTTGCATTATTTGTTAATGATTTGAATGATGGAATTGATGTCTTTGTTGCAAAGTTTGCCGATGATACGAAGATAGGTGGAGGGGCAGGTACCTTGAGGAAGTAGAGAGGCTACAGAAGAATTGAGACAGATTTGGAGAATGGGCAAAGAAATGGCAGATGGAATACAGTGTTGGGAACTGTATGGTCATGCACTTTGGTAGAAGAAATGAAAGTGTTGACTATTTTTCTAAATGGAGAGAAAATACAAAAAACTGGGGTGCAAAGGGACTTGGGAGTCCATGTGCAGGCTTCCCTAAAGGTTAATTTGCAAGTTGAGTCTGTGGGGCGTAGGAGTTTGGAGTTCAGTTCTAGCATAACGTCTAAGGAATCTGTACTCCTCATAGAATGCATGGGTTTCTTCCCACAGTCCAAAGACATACCTGGTAGGCAATCGGTCACTAAATTGTCCCGTGATTGGGTTAGGATTAAATCAGGGTTTCAGGGGTTGCTGGGGTGGTGCAGCTTGAAGGGTCTATTCCACACTGTATCACTAAATAAATAAAAATTAAATTCTGCTGTTGCGTGCTATTCTGATTGCACCATTATGAGATTGCAGTGGAGACTTTTTAGAAGATGTTCACCAGGATATTGCCTATATAAGCGATAAGGAGAGATCAGACAACTTGGGTTATTTTCTCTGTAGCAGCGAAGGTTGAGAGACTTGTCACTGTGCCAGGATATCTGGTGACAGTTGCAGGCTGCCCCCAGCACTTCCTTAGGTTGTGTTGGCTGTTAACACAAACAATGCATTGTATCATTCAATGTAGATGTGATAAATAAATCTGAATCTAAAGTGTTTTATAAAATTATGATACACATAAAGAGTAGAAATGTTAAATACTGGAGGGCAGGTATTTAAGGTGAGAGGGGGGAAAAGTTTAAAGGAGATTTACAAGTCATTATTTTTATACACACGTAGGGTTGTGAATGCTGGAACGTGCTGCCGGGGAGGTGGTGGAAGCAGATAGGATAGTGTTGTTTAAGAGGCTTTAGACACATTGTGCAGGGATTGCAGGAATATGAATCGTCTGTAGTCTGAAGCAAATTTAATTCAATGTTGTGTTTGGGCCAAATGGAATGTTGCTATACTGAACCATAAGGCCAAAAGTCAAACAAGCAGAATTAACCTATTCAGTTCGTCAGATCTGCTCCATTGTTCTACTTTGACTGACACATTAACCCTCTCAACCCCATTCTCCTGCCAACTGCCCGTATCCTTTGACCTACCAAGAAGCTATCAACTTCCACTTTAAGTACACCCAATGACTTGGCCTCCACAGCTGTCTGCTACAATGAATTCCACAGATTCACCACCCTCTGGCTAAAGAAACTCCTCCTCATCTCTGTTCCAATGGACATCTCTGTATTCTGAGGCTGTGCCCTCTGGTCCTAGCCTCTCTCACTATAGAAAGCATCCTCTCCATGTCCACTCTAGCTAGACCTTTCAATATCTGATAGGTTTCATTGATTCTTCTAATCAGATGAAGGAAATGTGTAAAAATAAGAGGGTCGTTGTCATGGGGGTTTCAACATTCCTAATATAAACTGGGACCTAATTGGTGTAGGGGTTTAGACAGGGTAGAGTTTACGTGTATCCAGGAAGGTTTCTTAAATCAATATGTGGATGGTCCAACAAGAGGAGGAACCATACTGGATCTGGTGTTGGGTAATCGGCCTGAGCTTTCAGTGGGTGAACAGTGACCACAGCTCCTTTATCTTTCAGGATTGCTATAGATTAGGATAGGTATGGTCTTTGTGGGAGTTTTAAATTGGAGTCGGGCAAATTCTGAGGGCATTAGGCAGGAACTAATAAACGTTAATTGAGAGCACCTTTCTCTGGCAAGTCCACATCAGACACATGGGGGGTGTTTGAAGATCAATTACACAGAGTACAGGAAAGATACGTTCCTGTTAGAAGGAAAGACGGGTGGAAAGATAAGAGAACCTTATGTGATGAATTTATAAATGATGAATCTAGTCAAGAAAAACTGTAAAACTTCAGAAGTTAGGAACAAATGAAGCACATGAGGAGTATTGGGGAGCCAAAAAAGAACTAAAGAAGGGAACTAGGAAAGCCAGGAGGGGCCGTGAAAAGTCTTTGGCAGGTAGGATTAAGGTGAAAACCAAACCATTCTATACTTACATCAAGAGCAAGAGGATTACTAGGGAGAGTGTAAGACCACTCAAGGATAAAGTGGGGGGGGGGGGGGGTTTGGCTTGGATGCAGAGAATGGGAGTCAGGTACTTAATGAGTATTTGCTTCGGTATTTACCAAGGAAAAGGATATGGAGGATGAGATCAGTGCTGAATGTATAAATACGTTCTGGCATTTAGGAGTCGAGAGGAAGAAATGTTGGGCCTCTGAATGAGTATTAATATGGATGAGTCCCCAGGGATGGGATGGGAGTTACTGCAGGTTATTGAAGGAGGTGAGAGATGGGATTGCTGGGCCCTCGACCAGTATCTTTATGTCCTCTCTAGCCGCAAATGAGGTCCTGGGGGACTGGTGAGTGGCTAATATTAGAAACATAGGAAACTACAGCTCAATACAGGCCCTTCGGCCCATAATGCTGTGCCAAACATGTACTTACTTAGAAATTACCTAAGCTTACCCATAGCCCTCTAGTTTTCTCAGCTCTATGAGCCTCTCCAGGAGTCTCTTAAAAGACCCTATCGTATCTGCCTTCACCACCATCGCTGGCAGCCCATTCCATGTGCTCACCACTCTCTGCATAAAAAACTTACCCCTGACATCTCCTCTTTACTTACTTCCAAGAACCTTAAAATTGTGCCCTCTCACGATAGCCATTTCAGTCCTGGGAAAAAGCCTCTGACTATCCACATGATCAATGCCTCTCATCATCTTATACATCTCTATCAGGTCACCTCTCAACCTGCATTGCTCCAAGAAGAAAAGGCCAAGTTCACTCAACCTATTCTCGTAAGTCATGCTCCCCAATCCAAGCAACATCCTTGTAAATCTCCTCTGCACCCTTTCTATGGTTTCCACATCCTTCCTGCAGTGAGGTGACCAGAACTGAGCACAGTACTCCAAGTGGGTTCTGACCAGGGTCCTATATAGCTGCAACATTACCTCTTGGCTCTTAAACTCAGTCCCATGGTTGATGAAGGCCAATGCAGCTTTGAGTGTCCTACGGACCCCAAGATCCCTCTGATCCTCCACACTGCCAAAGAGTCCCAGCCCAAAACATCAACTGCACTTTTTTCCATTGAACCAGTGATTGAGTTCAAGTTGAAATTTGATAAGGAGAAAGTAAAGTCTGATGTAGCAGTATTTCAGTGGAGTAAAGAGAATTACAGTGGGATGAGAGAGGAGTTGGTCAAAGTAAATTTGAAGGCGCTGCTGGCAAGGATGTCAGCAGAGCAGCAATAGACAATAGGTGCAGAAGTAGACCATTTGGCCCTTCGAGCCTGCACCGCCATTTTGAGATCATGGCTGATCATCTACTATCAATACCTGGTTCCTGCCTTGTCCCCATATCCCTTGATTCTCCTATCCATAAGATACCTATCTAGCTCCTTCTTGAAAGCATCCAGAGAATTGGCCTCCACTACCTTCCGAGGCAGTGCATTCCAGACCCCCACAACTCTCTGGGAGAAGAAGTTTTTCCTTAAATCTGTCCTAAATGACCTGCCCCTTATTCTCAAACCATGCCCTCTGGAACTGGACTCTCCCAGCATCTGGAACATATTTCCTGCCTCTATCTTGTCCAATCCCTTAATAATCTTATATGTTTCAATCAGATCCCCTCTCAATCTCCTTAATTCCAGCGTGTACAAGCCCAGTCTCTCTAACCACACTGCGTAAGACAGTCCAGACATCCCAGGAATTAACCTCGTGAATCTACGCTGCACTTCCTCTACAGCCAGGATGTCCTTCCTTAACCCTGGAGACCAAAACTGTACACCATACTCCAGGTGTGATCTCACCAGGGCTCTGCACAAATGCAAGAGGATTTCCTTGCTCTTGTACTCAATTCCCTTTGTAATAAAGGCCAACATTCCATTAGCCTTCTTCACTGCCTGCTGCACTTGCTCATCCACCTTCAGTGACTGATGAACAGGAACTCCTAGATCTCTTTGTATTTCTCCCTTACCTAACTCTACACCATTCAGATAATAATCTGCCTTCCTGTTCTTACTCCCAAAGTGGATAACCTCACACTTATTCACATTAAACGCCATCTGCCAAGTATCTGCCCACTCACCCAGCCTATCCAAGTCACCCTGAATTCTCCTAATATCCTCATCACATGTCACCCTGCCACCCAGCTTAGTATCATCAGCAAATTTGCTGATGTTATTTTCAATGCCTTCATCCAAATCGTTGACATAAATTGTAAACAGCTGTGGTCCCAATACCGAGCCCTGTGGCACCCCGCTAGTCACCACCTGCCATTCCGAGAAACACCCATTCACCGTTACCCTTTGCTTTCTATCTGCCAACCAGTTTTCTATCCAAGTCAATGTCTTCCCCCCAATGCCATGAGCTTTTATTTTACCCACCAATCTCCTATGTGGGATCTTATCAAATGCCTTCTGAAAATCGAGGTACACTACATCCACTGGATCTCCCCCGTCTAACTTCCTGGTTACATCCTCGAAAAACTCCCAACAGATTAGTCAAGCATGATTTACCCTTGGTAAATCCATGCTGGCTCGGCCCAATCCTATCACTGCTATCTAGATATGCCACTATTTCATCCTTAATAATGGACTCTAGCATCTTCCCCACCACCGATGTCAGGCTGACAGATCGATAGTTCTCTGTTTTCTCCCTCCCTCCTTTCTTAAAAAGTGGAATAACATTAGCCATTCTCCAATCCTCAGGAACTGATCCTGAATCTAAGGAACATTGGAAAATGATTACCAATGCATCTGCAACTTCCAGGGCCACCTCCTTTAGTACCCTAGGATGCAGACCATCCGGACCTGGGGATTTGTCAGCCTTCAGTCCCATCAGTCTTCTCATCACTGTTTCCTTCCTAATGTCAATCTGTTTCATTTCCTCTGTTACCCTATGTCCTTGGCCCATCCATACATCTGGGAGATTGCTTGTGTCTTCCTTAGTGAAAACAGATCTAAAGTACTCATTAAATTCTTCTGCTATTTCTCTGTTTCCCATAACAATTTCACCCAATTCATTCTTCAAGGGCCCAACATTGTTCTTAACTATCTTCTTTCTCCTCACATACCTAAAAATGCTTTTGCTATCTTCCTTTATATTCCTGGCTAGCTTGCGTTCGTACCTCATTTTTTCTCCCCGTATTGTCTTTTTAGTTAAGTTCTGTTGTTCCTTAAAAACTCCCCAATCATCCGTCTTCCCACTCACCTCAGCTCTGTCATACTTGTTTTTTTTTAATGCTATGCCATCTCTGACTTCCTTTGTCAACCACTGTGGCCCCTTTCCCCCTTTGAATCCTTCCTTCTCTGGGGGATGAACTGATTTTGCACCTTGTGCATTATTCTCAAGATACCTGCCATTGCTGTTCCACTATCTTTTCTGCTAGGCTATCCATCCAGTCAACTTTGGCCAGCTCCTCCCTCATGGCTCCATGGTTTCCCCTGTTCAACTGCAACACTGACAATGGTGTGTGTTTCTGGGGAAAATGAGGAAGGTACAAGACATGTGTATTCCAAAAATGAAGAAATACTCAAATGGTGAAGTAGTACAACCATGGCAGACAAGGTAACCAAAGTTATTGTAAAAGCCAAAGAAAGGGCACACAACAAAGCAAACATCAGTGAGAAGATAGAGGATTGGGGAGTTTTTAAAAATCTGCAGAGAGCATCTAAAAAAAAAATCATTAGAAGGGAAAAGATGAAATTTGAAAGCAAGCTAGCAAATAATATCAAAGTGGATAGTAAAAGTTTTTTCCAGTATGTAAAAAAAATAAAGAGAGATGAGAGTGGACATAGGACAACTAGAAAATGAGGCAGGAGAAATAATAATGGGGGCCAAGGATATGGTTGATGAACTAAATGAGTATTTTGCATCAGTCTTCACTGTGAAAGCCACCAGTAGTATGCCTGATGTTATAGTGTGTGAAGGAAAAGAAGTGGGTACAGTTACCAAGAGAGAAGGTGCTCAAAAAGCTGAAAGACCTAAAGATATATAAGTCACCCAGACCAGATGAACCCTAGGGTTCTGGAAGAGGTAGTGTTAAGAGGTTGTGGCGGCAGTAGAAATGATCTTTCAAGAACTATTGAACCCTGGCATGGTGCCAGAGGACTGGAAAATTGCAAATGTCACTCCACTCTTTAAGAAAGGAGGAAGGCAGCAGAAAGGAAATTATAGACCAGTTAGCCTGACCTTAGTGGTTGGGAAGATGCTGGAGTTAATGATGAGGTAATGGGAGTACTTGGTGACAAAGGACAAGATAGTACATAGTCAGCATGGTTTCCTTCAGTGAAAATCCTGCCTGACGAACCTGTTGGAATTCTTTGAGGAGATTACAAGTAGATAGATAAAGGGGGTATAGTGGATGTTGTATATTTAGACTTTCAGAAGGCTTTTGACAAGGTGCCACATGTGAGGCTGCTCACCAAGTTAAGAGCCCATGGTATTACAGGAAAGTTACTAACATGGTTAGAGCATTGGCTGATTGGCAGGAGGCAGCAAGTGGGAAGAAAAGGATCCTTTTCTGTTTGACTGCCAGTGACTAGGGGTGTTCCACAGGGGTCAGTGTAGGGACCACTTCTTTTAATACTGTATATGATTTAGATGATGACTTTGTTGCCAAGTTTGCAGATGATAGGAAGATTGGTGGAGGGGCAGGTAGTGTTGTGAAAACAGGCAGGATGCAGAAGGACTTAGACAGATTAGGAGAATGGGCAAGAAAGTAGCAAATGAAATTCAATGTTGGAAAATGCATGGTCATGCACTTTGGTAGTAGAAATAAATGAGTGGATTATTTTCTAAATGGGGAGAAAATCCAAAAATCTGAGATACAAGGGGACTTGGGAGTCCTTGTACAGAACACCCTAAAGGTTAACTTGCGCGTTGAGTCAGTGGTGAAGAAGGCAAATGCAGTGTTAGCATTCATTTCAAGAGGTCTAGAATACAAGAGCACGGATGTGATGCTGAGATATTTTTACTGGTGGGGCCTCATCTTGAGCATTGTTAACAGTTTTGGGCCCCTCATTTTAGAAATGATGTGCTGGCATTGGAGAGGGTCCAGAGGAGTTGACGAGGATGATTCCAGGAACAAAAGAATTTGATGGCTCTGGGTTTTTACCCACTGGAATTCAGAAAGATGAGGGGGAACTCTCATTGAAACCTTTTGAATGTTGGAAGGCCTAGACAGAGTAGATGTGGAAAGGATATTTTCCATGGTGGGGGAGTCTAGGACAAGAGGGCACAGCCTCAGGAAAGAGGGGTGCCCTTTCAAAACAGAGATGTGTAAAAATTTCTTTAGCCAAAGGGTGGTGAATTTGTGAAATTTGTTGCCATGTGCAGCTGTGCAGGCCAAGTCGTTGGGTGTATTTAAGGCAGAGATTGATAGGTTCTTGATTGGACATGGCATCAAAGGTTACAGAGAGAAGGCCGGTTGAGGAGGAGAAACAAAAGGATCAGCTGTGTTTGAATGGCGGAGCAGACTTGGTGGGCCAGATGCCTAATTCTGCTTCTGTGTCTTATGGTCTTATCAGTTGTAGGAAAATTGATGGAGAAAATTCTCAGAGATAGGATATGAGCATTTGGAAACCCATGGCCTAATTAGGGAGAGCCAACATGGCATTGTGCGTGGCAGGTCATGCCTTAATAACTTGATTAAGTTTTCTGTCAAGGTGACAGGAGATTAAAGATTGTAGGACAGTAGATGTCTACATGGTTTTTAGTAAGGGATTTAACTTCTACACTATACACACTCTACCCATCTTGGTATCATTTGCAAATTTACTAACCCACTCATCTACACTGAGTAGTAAGTTGACTTTGGGTTCAGAACTGGCTTGTGCCTGGAAGGTACGGTAGTGGTAGAAGGGACTTATTGGAGCAGGAGATCTGTAATTAGTGGAGTTCTGCAGGGATTTGTACTGGGACTTGCTGTTTGTAATGTATATAAATGACTTGGATGAGAATGTAGACGGTAGGTTAGTAAATTTGCATATGAAACCAAGACTGATGGAGTTGCGGATAGTGTAGAAGACTGGCAAAGAATAGAGTGCGATATGGATCAGTTGCAGATATGGGCTGAGAAATGGCAGATGGAGTTTATCCCAGGTAAATGTGAGGTGTTGCACTTCGGTAGGGCAAATGCCAGGAGACATTACAGTGTTCCAGGCAAAGTCTTTAACAGTGTTGCAGAACAGAGGGACCTTGGGATCCGAGTACACAGCTCCTTGAAAGTGGCTACACATGGCGATAAGGTGGTTAAGAAGTTTTATGGAATGCTTGATTTTATTAGTCAATGCATTGAGTTCAAAAGTCACGAGGTTATATTGCAACATTAAAGCCCTGGTTAGACTACATCTGGAGTATTGTGTACAGTTCTGGTCACACCACTGTAGGCTTTGGAGAGGGTACAGAAGAGATTTGCCAGGATATTGCTTAGAGAACATGTGATATCACAAGAGGCTGAATAAACTTGGGTTATTTTCTCTGGAACATTGGAGGCCAAGGGGAGATGTGATGGAGGTTTACAAGATCATATGAGGCATAGATAGAGTGACAGAGACAGAGCGACAACTGTTTCCCAGGGTTGAAATGTCTAATATTAGAGGGAGTACATTGAAGGTGGGAGGGGGTAGGTTCGTGGGGTTGGATGCCTGGAATGCACTGCCTGGTGTGATAGTACAGGCAAATACATCAGAGGCACACACAAAGTACACTGCAGATGCTGTGGTCAAATCAAGACGTACAAAAAAGCTGGATGAACTCAGCAGGTCGTGCAGCATCCGTTAGAGGCTCTTTAGAGATGTTTGAATAGACGCATGAATGTGAGGAAGTTGGAGGGATTAGTGTTTCTGATTTGCTTTTTAGCTAATTTTGGTTCCTGTGCTGTACTCTTCTGTGTTCTATGTTGTTCAACTGATAAAGTCAAGATTCCATCTTTTTATACAAGAGATCTGTTTAATAGTTTGACAACAGCAGGAAGTAGCTGTTGCGGGTGTGAGACTTCAGGCTTCTGTACCTGTGGCCCAGTGTAAGCTGCGAGAAGACAGCTCGGCCTGGATGGGTGCTGCCTTCCTGAGGTGCTTTGTGTAGATGGAAAGCTGTAGCTGTGGACTGGCCGCACAGGGTGGGAGACTGAACTCCTTCTCAAAGTAGGTCTCACTCCCACTTGTTTATTCTGCAGGCTGAGGGAGGAGAAAGTAATGGAAGAGAAACTGCACCAGGAGGAACGAATCCAACGAGCGATGATGCGGTCGCAGGCAGAGCACCAGAAGAAGGTAATCACCGAGCGTTAGATGTTGCTGTCCCCATCGCACTGTTCACAGAACCAGTGACACCATTTGGCTGGAGGTGGGGTCAGAGTCCCTGCCCCACACAGCTCACTGTTCACAGAACCAGTGACAGCAGATAGCTGGAGGTGGGGTCAGAGTCCCTGCCCCACACAGCTCACTGTTCACAGAACCAGTGACAGCAGATAGCTGGAGGTGGGGTCAGAGTCCCTGCCCCACACAGCTCACTGTTCACAGAACCAGTGACACCATTTGGCTGGAGGTGGGGTCAGAGTCCCTGCCCCACACAGCTCACTGTTCACAGAACCAGTGACAGCAGATAGCTGGAGGTGGGGTCAGAGTCCCTGCCCCACACAGCTCACTGTTCACAGAACCAGTGACACCATTTGGCTGGAGGTGGGGTCAGAGTCCCTGCCCCACACAGCTCACTGTTCACAGAACCAGTGACAGCAGATAGCTGGAGGTGGGGTCAGAGTCCCTGCCCCACACAGCTCACTGTTCACAGAACCAGTGACAGCAGATAGCTGGAGGTGGGGTCAGAGTCCCTGCCCCACACAGCTCACTGTTCACAGAACCAGTGACAGCAGATAGCTGGAGGTTGGAGCCAAATCAGGCCATTCAACCCATTGAGACAGCTCCACCATTCCATCATGGCTGATTTATTACCCCTCCCGACCCCATTATCCTGCTTTTCCCCCATAACTTTTGCCACCCTGATTAATCCGCTTTAAATATACCCAATGACTCTGCCTCTACAGCTGTTTGTGGCAAAAAATTCCATAGATTCACCACCTCTGGTTGAAGAAATCCCTCAATATTCAATAGGTTTCAATGAGATCCTCCTCCATTCTTCTAAGCTCCATCAAATACAGGCACAGAGACATCAAACATTTCTCATAAACTAACCCTTTCATTCCCGGAATCATTCTTGTGAGCTGCCTCTGGACCCTCTTCGATGCCAGCATATACATTCTTAGATAAAAGGCAAAATAAACTAGTGGTACAATTATAAAAGGAACAAGGCATCATCTGGATTACACATGAAAATGCCAGCTAAATTGAATTGTATAAAAATCATCCCGAACCCTGGGATTCAGAGAGGGCAGTGTGCAAGAGAGGGCACGCGTCACACCATTTCTGCTGCAGGCTTCATATTCAGAAAAAAATGCAAAGAATTTAGAAAGGGGGTAGAAGAGATTTAGCAAAATGATTGCAAACATAGGACCATATGACATGGGAACAGAATTGGGCTATTTGGCCATCGAATCTGCATTGCCATTCCATTATGGCTGATCGATTACCCCTCTCAACCTCATTCTCCCACCCTCTTCCCCATAACCTTTAATCCTATTACTAATCAAGAGCCTATCGCCCTCCACTTCAGATACACACAGTGACTTGGCTTTCACAACCATACATGGCAACGAATTCCACAGATTCACTATTCTAATGAAATTTCAGACAGAGACAAGGAATTTCCTTAGTCAGAAGTGGTTAATCTCTGTTCTAAATGGACGTCCTCTATTCGGAGGCTGTGCCCTCTGGTCCTACTCTCCCACCAGACACTCCACTTTAGCTATGCCTTTCATTATTCGATAGGTTTCACTGAGATTTCCCTCCTCTTCCCCAACCATGCTCCTGTTAACCCTTTCATGCCTGGATTCAGTCTCACAAACCTCTCCAATGCCAGCAAAACTTTCCTTAGCTTAGGGGCTGAAAACTGCTCACAATACTCCAAATGTGGCCTGACCAATGCCTTATAAAGCCTCAACATGTCCTTACTTTTAAGTTCTAATCCTCTCAAAATGAATGCTGACATTACATTTGCCTAGTAAATTTGGAGCAGGAACTTAGTTTCTCTGGGAACTGAGAGATATTTAGCATCCTGTAGGATGTGGACGAAGGATGTCATTTGCATTGGTTAAGGGGCAAGAACCAGGAGATTAAAGGGAAGTGTCTACTAAGCAGTGAATGGTTGGGCTCAGGTGAGCAGTGACGACAGGTAACTATTGCATTGAGTGAACGTAGAACATTACCACTGTACCGGCCCCTTATCTCACAATGTTATGCTAACCTTATAACCTACCCTCCCACACAGCCCTCCATTCTTCTATCCATCATGTGTCTATCTCTTATCTGACTCTATCATCACCTTGTAGAGCGTTCCACACATCCTCCACTGACATCTCTTGTATAATTTTATCCAGTTACCTTAAAATGATGCCCCATCAAATTAGTAATTTCTGCCATGAAGAAAAAAGTCTCTGGCCATCCACTCAATCTATGCCTCTTATAGACAATAGACAGTAGGTGCAGGAGTAGGCCATTCAGCCCTTCTAGCCAGCACCGCCATTCACTGTACATCTTTATCAAGTCACCTCTCACCTCCTTCGCTCCAAAGAGAAAAGCCCTGGTTCTCTTAACCTATTCTCATAAGATATGCTCTCTAGTCCAGGCACCCTCCCTAAACCTTCCACATCCTTTCTGTGAGGTGACCAGCGCTGAACACAATATTCCAAGTGTGGTCTAACCAGGGTTTACAGAGCTGCAACATAACCTCATGGCTCTTGAACTCAATCCCCCCCAACTAATGAAGGCCAACACGCCGCATGCTGCCCTAACAACCTCATCACCTTTGAAGGTGAAATGTGTGAAATGAGAGTTTGCAGGGCAGTGGGCCACTCGTACATTGGGGCTGATGTTGTTGTGAGATACTGGCTGTTCTGATCTTGGTGAATACTAATTCTTTTTGCCTCTGCAGTTGGGTCGGAGGTTGGTGTACCGCTCGGAGCCACCAGTGATAAAGGAGCATAAAAAGCAAGTCCTAGACACCACAGACCAGGAGAAGGAGGAGGAAGAGTATTACTTCAGTTACTGAACAGCAGGCGCGGTGAGGGAAAACAAACTCTTGCCTGATTGGTGATACTCTGCCTACTGAACTGAGCAGCTCAGATGGGCCAGTGCAGACGGTTTCTCTTGCTTCCCTCCGGAGTACACCCGCACTAGTCGAGGGCCTGTCTACGTACATGTGACAGTTTGTATTTTTAATATCTATTGTCATTGTGGGGAATAAAATCTTTTTCATGAGAAAAACTGTGCCTCAGAGTGATATCAAACCAAGTTAAATACCAGAGCCCTATCTGAGGATTGTCACCTTGTCATTGTAGAAAGGCTTGTGTTCATCAGATCCCTAGAGCAATGCCACTTGGAGCTTAACTCCAGGTAGGGTCACCCATGGTGGTAAGGTCAAGGGATGGGTTGGATGATGGAGCTGGTGGGAGATGATGATACATCACAGCAGCAGTGAAGGGTCCGTATCACCTTGCTGACCACGCCCCTGGAGCTTGACCCCAATCTGTCAAGAACTGTGTGGTAGCTGCCCAATAACCAGCACCTCCACCACCATGTC
This sequence comes from Hypanus sabinus, assembly GCF_030144855.1. Lineage (NCBI taxonomy): Eukaryota > Metazoa > Chordata > Chondrichthyes > Myliobatiformes > Dasyatidae > Hypanus > Hypanus sabinus. The sequence continues at coordinate 2,657,339 of NC_082724.1, forward strand.
ATAGTCACGCATAGGGATTTTCCATTAATGTGGATCCCAGACAGGCTTCTTCAGCCACCTGAGGCCCCACCAACAATCATCATGGACGAGTGATCACACTACTAAAAGCTTAAACTTAGAGGTGCAGTTAATTGGATAAACCCTCAGGCCCTTCCCAAGGCACAAGGACTGAGGTGACCCTCCAGTACCCTCACGGCTTCCTGTCAGTCAAGGATACAGCACAACACTAAAAATGATAAATAAAGCATTATTCCTACTTCTGGGGTCTTCTCATTAAATGCCCCCAAGTCCAGGACCACAAGCCCAATTATAACCTGACCGATAAACGTACATCATCTGCGGACATTGTTCTCAATTGCAGCTTGCCCACTACAATTCATTTAACGGTCACAGCCCATAACGTTTATTCCCCTCCACAGATGCTGCCTGACCTGTTGATTCCTCCAGCTTGTGTGTGTAGCTAGAGGTATATCGAAACATCTAACCATTAAATGAATGCATCATTAGCATCAGCAACACTGTTGTGCTGAGGCTGCCAACAAGTGTCACCAAGCTTCTGACGCCAAAATAGCACGTCCACAATCGCTAGTGCTGACCCATACATCACTGGAACGTAGGAGACAACTAACAGCCAGAGGAAACCCACTTGATCACAGACGGAACGTACACATTCCAGACAGATGGGAACTGAACCTGGATTGGGGGTGTCACTAGCACTGTAAAGTGATGCGCTATCTGCTACCCTCAATTTAACTCCAGGTGTCCGGCTTGAGCCCAGTTACCCCCAGAAGTCCAGTGTTAGGCTCTGGTGCTAAGGCTGAAGCACTGAGCTGCTGAGTACTCAGGTTCCATGCACCACCTCTTCTCTCAGACAGCCTCGAGTTATACAGACTGACGCTCCATTAACTACTGCACGTCAGGGTGACCTGTGAAAACATGCCTCACACTGTCTCACACTCATATTAAACTAATAAGCGGCTAAGTACTGTGGAGCCCACAATTAAACAGCCTTCCCATCACAAAGCAGCCATCCACCACCACCACCATTCACCCTCTGCCACCAAGCCAACTTTGGATTCCGTTTGGGCTCTCCCCAGATCCCATGGGCCCACAGTTCCTGAACACAATCCCCCGTTACAATGATCAAACGCACTCATCACCTGGACAATGTGGTCTTCACAATCTCCTCCCCTTCTTCACTACTTTAAACATACCTGCTTTGTCAGTTCTTCCACCTCTGGTGAAGTGTCTCTTTCTCCACAGACGCTGCCTGACCTGCTGAGTATCTCAAGAATGTGAGAGCTTGGAGACAGTGATCACAATTCTATCTCCTTTACCATGGCATTGGAGAGGGAAAGGAGTAATTTCAGGAAAATGTTTACTTGGAGCAAGGGAAAATATGAAGCTATTAGGCAGGAACCTGGAAGCATAAATTGGGAAAAGATGTTCTCAGATGCACAGCAGAAATGTGGCAAATGTTCAGGGGATATTTGCGTGGTGTTCTGCATAGGTACGTTCCAATGAGACAGAGAAAGGATGGTAAGGTACAGGAACTGTGGTGTACAAAGGCCATTGTAAATCTAGTCAAGAAGAAAAGCTTACAAAAGGCTCAAGAAGCTAGGTAGTGATAAAGAGCTAGAAAATTATACGGCTAGCAAGAAGGAGCTTAAGAATGAAATTAGGAGAGCCAGAAGGGGCCATGAGAAGGCCTTGGCGGGCAGGATTAAGGAAAACCCCAAGGCATTCTACAAGTATGGGAAGAGCAAGGGGATAAGATGTGAGAGAATGGGACCAATCAAGTGCGACAGTGGAACAGCATGTATGGAATCACAGGAGGTAGCAGAGGTACTTAATGAATACTTTGCTTCAGTATTCACTATGGAAAAGGATCTTGGTGATGGTAAGGATGACTTACAGCGGACTGAAAAGCTTGAGCATATAGAAATTAAGAAAGAGGATAGAGTTTTTGGAAAGCATCAATTTGAATAAATCACCGGGACTGGATGAGATATACCCCAGGCTACTGTGGGAGGCGAGGGAGGAGATTGCTGAGCCTCTGGCAATAATCTTTGCATTATCAATGGAGACGGGAGAAGTTCCAAAGGATTGGAGAGTTATGGATGTTGTTCCCTTAATCAAGAAAGAGGGTAGAGATAGCCCAGGAAATTATAGACCAGTGAGTCTTACTTCAGTATTTGGTAAGTTGATGGAAAAGATCCTGAGAGGCAGGATTTATGAACATTTGGAGAGGCATATGATTAGGAATAGTCAGCATGGCTTTGTTAAAGGCAAGTTGTGCCTTACGAGCCTGATTGAATTTTTTGAGGACGTGACTAAACACATTGATAGAAGTTGAGCAGTAGATGTAGTGTATATGGATTTCAGCAAGGCATTTGATAAGGTACTCCATGCAAGGCTTATTGAGAAAATAAGGAGGCATGGATTCAGAATTGGCTTGCTCACAGTAAGCAAGGAGTGGTTGTAGACGGGTCACATTCTGCATAGGTGTTGGTGACCAGTGGTGCGCCTCAGGGATCTGTCCTGGGACCCCTTCTCTTCGTGATGTTTATAAATGACCTGGATGAGGAAATGGAGGGATGGGTCAGTAAATTTGCTGATGACACATAGGTTGGGGGTGTTCTGGATAGTACGGAGGGCTGTCAGAGGTTACAGTGGGACATTGATAGGATGAAAAACTGGGCTGAGAAGTGGCAGATGGAGTTCAGCCCAGATAAGTGTGAGATGGTTCATTTTGGTCGGTCAAATATGATGGCAGAATATAGAATTAATGTTAAAGACTCTTGGCAGTATGGAGGATCAGAGGGATCTTGGGGTCCGAGTCCATAAGACACTCAAAGCTGCTGCATAGGTCAATGTGTGGTTAAGAAGGCATGCGGTGTATTGGCCTTCATCAACTGTGGGATTGAGTTTAAGAACTGAGAGGTAATGTTACAGCTATATAGGACCCTGGTCAATCCCCACTTGGAGTATTGTATTCAGTTCTGGTTGCCTCACTACAGGAAGGATGTGGAAGTCATAGAAAGGGTGCATAGGAGATTTACGAGGATGTTGCCTGGATTGGGGAGCATGCCTTATGAGAATAATTTGAGTGAAATAGAGGGCTATGGGTAACCCTAGGTAATTTCTAAAGTAAGTACATGTTTGGAACAGCATAGTGGGCCAAAGGACCTGTATTATGCCGTACGTTTTCTATGTTTATATGTAAATTCAAAGCCCTAAATAGTACATGGTAAGATGAACATTATAATTAAGAAAAAAAATACATGTTAGTAATTCGAGGCAAATGCTGAAATTCTATTTATTTTTTAATACAATTCAGCTGAACTGGAGCTTGGGTCATAATGCTTTAACCCTTAGCAGACAAATCCTTAACAAAGTAAAGTCTGAAAATTGTAAGTGGTAACCAGACTGTTAAAACTGTTTTAATCTTTGAACTGTCAGTGCAAGAATCAATGTGTCACACCTCCCCTCCCCACCCACCCCAACAGTTTTGATGCAAAAATTTGAAGTTGTCAGAGGCAGTTTGTGGTCTTGCTGAGATTTAGTACCCTGTGAAGGTACACAGCCACCTTCCTCCTCACTGCCTGTATTTCAGAGATATGCACGTTCACCGTTTGCCATTTGCTCAAGGTCCTCCCCAGTCAACAAATATTCCTTAGAAATGTACAAAATAAATAAATATACATACTATACAATATAAAACTTCTTAAAAATATACATATTTAAATGAAAGGTTTGCAGTGACTGAGCCCTCACCCTCAAAAAGAAACACACGCTGATGATGTCAATCCAATGGCTACCCAGAACCAGGCGCGAATGACTGACTACCATCCGAGCTGCACTCCATCACACAGGGATGTAATCAGAGAACAGTTGTTCCACAATCTCTCCTGCTTTTGTGGGACAGACTCAGAATTGAATGGCTCCATCTCTGAGGATCTGAGTAGCACATCGTTCGAGGGTGATGGAACAGTTAATTTCTTTTTGATCTGACAGCAGAAATCAGACTTGATCCACAGACACTTGCTCTGACATGACATCGTACTCCCAGCTGCTCTTCAACAACCTCCTTTAAGGCAGATGTCAAGAATCCACGTACAGTCCGTTGCTCAGTGCTTGAGAGATACTTTTGAGTCATGTTGTCCAGGTGAGTGTAACTGTTTACAACCTGGCTGTGCTTGGGGAAAGGAGAGAAGACAGCAGTGATTCGCAGCTTGTGTGTGCGCTCTCTCAGAGTAGCACACTACACAGCCCCCACCACCCCCTGTGACCCTCCATATTCCCTACAAGTGGAGTCACTGACTGGACTGTTGTCTTTCGGCTCTCCAGTTGCAGCAGTTATTCCTGCTGGTGCTGTCCCCCTTCCGGGGACTGGATATCCTCGGCTCACAGTTCCACTCTCCTCTCCAGGATTGTGGTGCAGAATCGAGGCCTGTCATCCCACAAGCATTCAAACCCTTTGCACTTGACTTACTGTTTCCTGGTTGCAGGGTCCTGGCCCCAGGTCCAGATGCATGGTTAGACCCACAGGCTCCTGTACCAGATCACACTGCAGAGTGAGTAGACATCTTCTGAGGAGTCGCAGAATCCCCGCTGGGCTCACCAGCGACGCTACTCCAAGTCCTGCAGGTTTATAGTGCTCCCTGTAAACTGGGAATTGCTGGAACCGTCATCTTCAGCCGAAGGGTTAGATTCCTGTGGAGGTTAAGGTCAACAGTTACTCTCACAATCTCCACTGATACTTCTCATATTCCAGCTTATTTATCACAGGTACATCAAACCATACAGTGAAATGCACCATTTGTGTGGACAGCCTACAAATGTCAGCACACATTCCTGAGTTAACGTAGAGTGCCCACGACGTTCAGAACACCATAAACTCAAAAAACAAAGAGCAGAATTAGGCCATTCAGCCCATCATGGCTTATTTATTACCCACCAAACCCCACTCCCTGTAATCCTTGACACCTTAACTAAACAAGAACCTATCAACCTCTACTTTAAATACACCCAGTGACCTGGCCTCCACACCGTCTGTGGCAATGAATTCCACAGGCAAACCATCTTCCTTCTCATCTCTGATCTGAATGGATATCCCTCTGGTCCTCAACTCCCCCACCACGGCAAACATCCTCTCCACATCCGCTCTTCCAGGCCTGCCAATATTCCCGACGTTTCAATGAGATTCCCTTCATTCTTCTAAACTCCAGCAAATATACGTCCAGAGGCATCAACATTTTTTATGATATTTTAAAACGAAGAGCCATCAAAAACTCCTCATATTGTACATCAACCCTTTCATGCCCAAGGTCCTTTCTGTGAACCTAATGACAGCTAGTCCTTTCAGACCAATGTCTGAAAAGCCTCAGTATCACATCCTTGCTCTTATATTCTCGTCCTATTGAAATGAGGGGAATTGACCAGGTTCTTTCCGAATGCTGCTGAGCATTTTTAAACACAAGGTTCCGATCACAAGTCCCTGTTGAACACCTTTCCCCCTCTGCCCGGTCAGCAGGTCCTTCACCAGTGTTCCCCAGCATGCCAGCCTTGCACTGAGCACCAAAACCTTACACTTTAAACTATCCTCAACCGTCTCTAAGTGAAGGAGAACACACAGGCAGATAATAATCTAGTCACTGAATTGAACCACTAACAGCTTCTTTCCATGAGCAAACTCCAACCTTCAGCTTAGAGAAACAATCACTCAGAGGGCTGGAGGAACTCAGCAGGTCAGGCAGCATCTGTGGAAGGAAATACAGAGTTGACATTTCGAGCTGGAACACTTCATCAGGACTGGAAAGGAGAAGCTGAATGACAAGGTGAGGGGGGTAACAAAGCAAGAAGCTGTAAGGTGATAGGTGGAAAAGGTAAAGGGCTGAATGAAGAGGAATCTGATACGAGAGCAGAGTGGGTGAAAGGCAAGGAGGAAGGGAAGAAGAAGAAGTAAGCCCTTAACTCCGAGTGGAGTCACCGGGACGCCGTCGTAACAGTGTTTTTTTTAGCAGGCATTCTTGTTTTTACGAGGCCGAGTCGCTAGCTCGACGCTCAGCCTAGCACTGATGGAAAGCATACAAGGGAGCTGGCTGGATTCGAAATCGGGAATCTGTAACGGCATCGGCTCCGAAGTCTGGCGCTGATGCCACTAGGCCACCAGCCGGCAGAGCGAGGGAACCAAAGGGAAATGCTGGATAGGTGTGCAGAAGAGAACAGGTGAGAGGGGAACCAGAATGGTTTTTGGAATCGGGGGAGAAATGGGCAAATATTCCCCTCCACCAGCCAGGTAAGGCTTATTCCCCTCCATAGGCACTGTCTGACCTGCTGAGTTCCTACAGCATCTTGTGTGTTACTCTGTCCATAGACACTGTCTGACCTGCTGAGTTCCTGCAGCATCTTGTGTGTTACTCTGTCCATAGACACTGTCTGACCTGCTGAGTTCCTGCAGCATTTTGTGTGTTACTCTGTCCATAGACACTGTCTGACCTGCTGAGTTCCTGCAGCATCTTGTGTGTTACTCTGTCCATAGACACTGTCTGACCTGCTGAGTTCCTGCAGCATTTTGTGTGTGTTACTCTGTCCATAGACACTGTCTGACCTGCTGAGTTCCTACAGCATCTTGTGTGTTACTCTGTCCATAGACACTGTCTGACCTGCTGAGTTCCTGCAGCATCTTGTGTGTTACTCTGTCCATAGACACTGTCTGACCTGCTGAGTTCCTGCAGCATTTTGTGTGTTACTCTGTCCATAGACACTGTCTGACCTGCTGAGTTCCTGCAGCATCTTGTGTGTTACTCTGTCCATAGACACTGTCTGACCTGCTGAGTTCCTGCAGCATTTTGTGTGTGTTACTCTGTCCACAGACACTGTCTGACCTGCTGAGTTCCTGCAGCATCTTGTGTGTTACTCTGTCCATAGACACTGTCTGACCTGCTGAGTTCCTGCAGCATTTTGTGTGTGTTACTCTGTCCATAGACACTGCCTGACCTGCTGAGTTCCTGCAGCATCTTGTGTATTACTATGACCATAGACACTGCCTGACCTGCTGAGTTCCTCCAGCATTTTGTGTGTGTTACTCTGTCCATAGACACTGTCTGACCTGCTGAGTTCCTACAGCATCTTGTGTGTTACTCTGACCATAGACACTGTCTGACCTGCTGAGTTCCTGCAGCATTTTGTGTGTGTTACTCTGTCCATAGACACTGTCTGACCTGCTGAGTTCCTGCAGCATTTTGTGTGTTACCCTGTCCATAGACACTGTCTGACCTGCTGAGTTCCTGCAGCATTTTGTGTGTGTTACCCTGTCCATAGACACTGTCTGACCTGCTGAGTTCCTGCAGCATTTTGTGTGTTACCCTGTCCATAGACACTGCCTGACCTGCTGAGTTCCTGCAGCATCGTGTATGTGCTACTCTGTCCATAGACACTGTCTGACCTGCTGAGTTCCTGCAGCATTTTGTGTGTGTTACTCTGTCCATAGACACTGTCTGACCTGCTGAGTTCCTCCAGCATCTTGTGTGTTACTCTGTCCATAGACACTGTCTGACCTGCTGAGTTCCTGCAGCATCTGTGTTTGTGTTACTCTGACCATAGACACTGTCTGACCTGCTGAGTTCCTGCAGCATTTTGTGTGTGTTACTCTGTCCATAGACACTGTCTGACCTGCTGAGTTCCTGCAGCATTTTGTGTTTTACCCTGTCCATAGACACTGCCTGACCTGCTGAGTTCCTGCAGCATTTTGTGTGTGTTACCCTGTCCATAGACACTGCCTGACCTGCTGAGTTCCTGCAGCATCTTGTGTGTTACTCTGTCCAGACTCTGTCTGACATGCTGAGTTCCTGCAGCATCTTGTATGTGTTACTCTGTCCATAGACACTGTCTGACCTGCTGAGTTCCTGCAGCATTTTGTGTGTGTTACTCTGTCCATAGACACTGTTTGACCTGCTGAGTTCCTGCAGCATTTTGTGTGTGTTACCCTGTCCATAGACACTGCCTGACCTGCTGAGTTCCTGCAGCATTTTGTGTGTGTTACTCTGTCCATAGACACTGTCTGACCTGCTGAGTTCCTGCAGCATTTTGTGTGTTACCCTGTCCATAGACACTGCCTGACCTGCTGAGTTCCTGCAGCATCTTGTATGTGTTACTCTGTCCAGACACTGTCTGACCTGCTGAGTTCCTGCAGCATCTTGTATGTTACTCTGTCCATAGACACTGTCTGACCTGCTGAGTTCCTCCAGCATTTTGTGTGTGTTACTCTGTCCATAGACACTGTCTGACCTGCTGAATTCCTCCAGCACCTTGTGTGTTACTCTGTCCATAGACACTGTCTGACCTGCTGAGTTCCTGCAGCATCTGTGTTTGTGTTACTCTGACCATAGACACTGCCTGACCTGCTGAGTTCCTGCAGCATCTTGTATGTGTTACTCTGTCTATAGACACTGTCTGACCTGCTGAGTTCCTGCAGCATTTTGTGTGTGTTACTCTGTCCATAGACACTGTCTGACCTGCTGAGTTCCTGCAGCATTTTGTGTGTTACCCTGTCCATAGACACTGTCTGACCTGCTGAGTTCATGCAGCATTTTGTGTGTGTTACCCTGTCCATAGACACTGTCTGACCTGCTGAGTTCCTGCAGCATTTTGTGTGTGTTACTCTGTCCATAGACACTGCCCGACCTGCTGAGTTTCTGCAGCATCTTGTGTGTATTACTCTGTCCATAGACTCTGTCTGACCTGCTGAGTTCCTGCAGCATTTTGTGTGTGTTACTCTGTCCATAGACACTGTCTGACCTGCTGAGTTCTTCCAGCATTTTGTGTGTGTTACTCTGTCCATAGACACTGTCTGACCTGCTGAGTTCCTCCAGCATCTTGTGTGTTACCCCATAGACACTGCCTGACCTGCTGAGTTCCTGCAGCATCTTGTATGTGTTACTCTGTCCAGACACTGTCTGACCTGCTGAGTTCCTGCAGCATCTTGTATGTTACTCTGTCCATAGACACTGTCTGACCTGCTGAGTTCCTCCAGCATTTTGTGTGTGTTACTCTGTCCATAGACACTGTCTGACCTGCTGAGTTCCTGCAGCATCTTGTATGTGTTACTCTGTCTATAGACACTGCCTGACCTGCTGAGTTCCTGCAGCATTTTGTGTGTTACTCTGACCATAGACACTGTCTGACCTGCTGAGTTCCTGCAGCATTTTGTGTGTGTTACTCTGTCCATAGACACTGCCTGACCTGCTGAGTTCCTGCAGCATCTTGTATGTATTACTCTGTCCATAGACACTGTCTGACCTGCTGAGTTCCTGCAGCATCTTGTATGTGTTACTCTGTCCATAGACACTGTCTGACCTGCTGAGTTCCTGCAGCATTTTGTGTGTTACTCTGACCATAGACACTGTCTGACCTGCTGAGTTCCTGCAGCATTTTGTGTGTGTTACTCTGTCCATAGACACTGTCTGACCTGCTGAGTTCCTCCAGCATTTTGTGTGTGTTACTCTGTCCATAGACACTGTCTGACCTGCTGAGTTCCTGCAGCATTTTGTGTGTTACTCTGACCATAGACACTGTCTGACCTGCTGAGTTCCTGCAGCATCTTGTATGTATTACTCTGTCCATAGACACTGTCTGACCTGCTGAGTTCCTGCAGCATCTTGTGTGTGTTACCCTGTCCAGACACTGCCTGACCTGCTGAGTTCCTGCAGCATCTTGTATGTGTTACTCTGTCCATAGACACTGTCTGACCTGCTGAGTTCCTGCAGCATTTTGTGTGTGTTGCTCTGTCCATAGACACTGTCTGACCTGCTGAGTTCCTGCAGCATCTTGTATGTGTTACTCTGTCCATAGACACTGTCTGACCTGCTGAGTTCCTGCAGCATTTTGTGTGTGTTACTCTGTCCATAGACACTGTCTGACCTGCTGAGTTCCTGCAGCATTTTGTGTGTGTTACTCTGTCCATAGACACTGTCTGACCTGCTGAGTTCCTGTAGCATTTTGTGTGTTACTCTGACCATAGACACTGTCTGACCTGCTGAGTTCCTGCAGCATTTTGTGTGTGTTACTCTGTCCATAGACACTGTCTGACCTGCTGAGTTCCTGCAGCATTTTGTGTGTGTTACTCTGTCCATAGACACTGTCTGACCTGCTGAGTTCCTGCAGCATTTTGTGTGTTACTCTGACCATAGACACTGTCTGACCTGCTGAGTTCCTGCAGCATTTTGTGTGTTACTCTGACCATAGACACTGTCTGACCTGCTGAGTTCCTGCAGCATTTTGTGTGTGTTACCCTGTCCATAGACACTGTCTGACCTGCTGAGTTCCTGCAGCATTTTGTGTGTGTTACCCTGTCCATAGACACTGTCTGACCTGCTGAGTTCCTGCAGCATCTTGTATGTATTACTCTGTCCATAGACACTGTCTGACCTGCTGAATTCCTGCAGCATTTTGTGTGTGTTACCCTGTCCATAGACACTGCCTGACCTGCTGAGTTCCTGCAGCATCTTGTATGTGTTACTCTGTCCATAGACACTGTCTGACCTGCTGAGTTCCTGCAGCATTTTGTGTGTGTTACTCTGTCCATAGACACTGTCTGACCTGCTGAGTTCCTGCAGCATCTTGTATGTGTTACTCTGTCCATAGACACTGTCTGACCTGCTGAGTTCCTGCAGCATTTTGTGTGTGTTACTCTGTCCATAGATACTGTCTGACCTGCTGAGTTCCTGCAGCATTTTGTGTGTGTTACTCTGACCATAGACACTGTCTGACCTGCTGAGTTCCTGCAGCATTTTGTGTGTGTTACTCTGTCCATAGACACTGTCTGACCTGCTGAGTTCCTGCAGCATTTTGTGTGTGTTACTCTGTCCATAGACACTGTCTGACCTGCTGAGTTCCTGCAGCATTTTGTGTGTGTTACTCTGTCCATAGACACTGCCCGACCTGCTGAGTTCCTGCAGCATTTTGTGTGTGTTACTCTGTCCATAGACACTGTCTGACCTGCTGAGTTCCTGCAGCATTTTGTGTGTTACTCTGACCATAGACACTGTCTGACCTGCTGGGTTCCTCCAGCATCTTGTATGTTACTCTGGTTTTCCAACACGCGTAAATGCAGACAATGTCGATGTTTAGTCTTGGGGATCTGTGGGAACACTGCATCGGGCTGGTACCTGCAGGATGTTCACTGGAAGATCGACGGTGAGCTGTGCATGCGAGGTTGAAGACTGTGCCGTCAGCTGGAAGGCCAGATCCCCGTCTCCAGTTGGGTCGTCCTGAAAGAGAAAGGGTTCCATTGAATAAACCGCAGCGTGACAGACACACATAAAATGCTGGAGGAACTCAGCAGGTCAGGCAGCATCCATAGAAATGAATAAAAATTCAATGTTTCAACACTATTTATTCAGGACTGAAAGGATGAAGGAAAACGCCAAAATAAGGTGGTGGTGGGGAGGTTGGGGGCAGGAGGACAAACCAGAAGGTGACATGAGACAGGGTGCATGAAGCTGGGAGGTAAAGGGCTGGAGAAGAAGGAATCTGAGAGTGGTCCGCGGGAGGAAGGCAAAGGGGAAGGGCACCAAGGGGAGGTGATGGGCAGGTGAGGAGAACAGGTAAGAGACCAGAGTGGGAAACTGAAGAGGGAAGGGGGTAAAAATTACTGGAAATTGGAGAATTTGATGTTTATGCTATCAGGGTGGAGGCTACCCACATGGAATATGAGGTGCTGCTCCTCCAACCCAAGAGTGGCCTCATCATTGCAGAAGAGCAGGCCATGAAATGGGGAATGGCGGGGGGGGGGGGGGGGGGGGGTAGAAATTAAACTGATTGGCCAGCGGAAAACTCTACTTTTTGCTGATGGAGCGGAGGTGCTTGATGAAGTGGTCCCTTGATGTGTCTCGGGTCTCACCAATGTAGAGGAGACCGCCTTGGGAGTACTGGATACAGTAGACAACCCAAAAGATTCACAGAAAAAGTATTGCCTCACCTAGAAGGACTGTTTGATTGGGAGAATGGGCACAAAAGTGGCAGAAAGGGTAGGGAAGTGCATGGTCATGAACTTTGGAAAAAAGGAATAACGGTATAGACTATTTTTTAAACAGGGAGCTGATTCAGAGGTGCAAAGGGATTTAGGAGTCCTCATGCAGGATCCCTTAAAGGTTAAATGGCAAATTGAATCAGTGGTGAGGAAGACAAATGCAACGTTGGCATTTATTTCAAGGACCAGAATATAAAAACAAGGATATAATGCTGAGGCTTTATATTGTATTGTTCAAACCTCATTAGGAGTACTGAGAGCAATTTTAGGCCCCTTATCTATGAAAGGATGAGCTGCGATTGGAAAGGGTCCAGAGGAGGTTCATAAGAATGATTTCAGCAATGAAATGGTTAAAGTGCAAAGACCATTTGAAGGCTACGGGCCTGTACTCATCGGAGTTTAGAATGTCGGGGACCTGGCTGAATCGAAAGGCCTACCTAGTAGAGTGAAGATGGAGAGTATATCTCCTGTAATGGGGGAGAGAATAAAAGGACATTCCTTTAGAACAGAGATGGAGGGATTCATTCAGCCACAGGGAGGTGAATCTGGGGAATTTGGTGCCACAGACAGCCATGGAGGCCAAGTCATTGGATATAGTTATGGCAGAGAGTGATAGGTTCTTGAATTTTCAGGAATTAACCGTTACAGGGAGGTGCTGGGAGAACGTTGTGGAGAAAAAATGGTTGAAGAAAATGGACGGGCCAAATGGCCTAATTCGGCACCTATTTCACTGGATGACTGAGGAATTCAGTTCACTCCCCCAGAAGACCAGTGCAGCCCAGAATCACTATTTAAAACAGTCACATCTGAAGAGCGCTGACTTCTGCTGGGTGAGAGGAATGGAGGCAGGTGAGCCTACCTGGAGGAGCTGCGGCTGGACGTAGTGAGCTGTCATGTTGGGCTCACGCACGGCCAGGGCACTGGGAGGCATCATCAGGTTCCCAAACCGGCTGGGCTGGCTCACAGCAGCCGACGTCGTGGCCGGTCCTCTGCAGGATTTCTTTCTTTGGTTGGTACAGCCAGAACCCTCTGGGGCAGCGGAATGAAAGAAACCAGTTAGTGCAACACACGCAAAATGCTGGAGTAATGTGGTCAGGCAGCATCGATGGAAATGAGTAAACTGTCAACGTCTCAGGTCAGACCCTCCATCAGCACTGGAAGGAAAAGGACAGATGCCAGAATCAGCTGGTGGAGGGAGAGGAAGGAGATGAGGGATGAAGTGAGAAGCTGGGAGGTGATAGGTGGAAAAGGTGAAGGGCTGGAGAGAGAGGAGAGTGGACCATGGGAGGAAGGGAAGGACGAGGGGCAGATGAGAAGGGGTTAAGAGGCCAGAGTGGGGAATTGACGAATAGGGAAGAGGGAGGGGAAAAGTTACCGGTTAGTGTGCTGAAAGCAAAGAACGGAGAAAGAGAGAGACAGAGACTGATCAACTGACCACTGGAACAACAGTTAACCAGCTGAGTGTTTAGCATTAAGACGTGACAATATCCACGACAATGAAAAACATTCAGAACTAAGCAGATGGGAGTTCAACCTGGAAAAGTGTGAAGCCAGTCACTTTGGAAGGTCCAACTTGAAAGCAGGGTACAGGGTTAATGGGAGAATTCTTAACAACATGGAGGAACAGAGGGATCTTGTCCATAGATGCCTCAAAGTTGCTTCACAAGTCGATAGGGTGGTTAAGAAGGCATACAGTGTGTTGGTCTTCATACAGTTGTGGGTTTGACTTCAAGATTATGCTGCAGCTCTATAAAACCCTGATTAGACTGCACCTGGAATATCATGTTCAGATCTGTTCACCTCATCATGGGAATGATGTGGAAGCTTTGGAAGGGTGCAGAGGTTATTTGCCAGGATGCTGCCTGGATTAGAGAGCTTGTCTTATGAGGATAGGTTGAGTGAGCTAGGGATTTTCTCTTTGGGGAGGAGAGGGACAAGAGGTAACTTGATAAAGGTGTACAAGATGATAAATAGTATAGATAAGAGTGGACAGCCAGAGACTCTTTCCCAGGGCAGAAATAGCGAATATGAGAGAGCATAGTTTAAGGTGATGGAGCAAGGTGTAAGTTGGGATGTCAGAGGTAGATTTTTACACAGAGAGTGGTAGGTATGTGGAACGTGCTGTCAGGGGTGGAGGGAGAGGCAGATATCTTGAGAAACTCTTTTACCGGCACATGGATGATAGAAAATGGAGGGCCACGTGGGAGAGAAGGGTTAGATTGATCTTAGAGAAGGTTAAAAGGTTGACACAATATCATGGGCTAAAGGGCCTGTACTGTGCTGTAATGTTCTATGCTTTAGTCTGGTCTCCCCAATACAGGAAAGACGTCTAGACTTTGGAGAGGATGAAGAGGTATACTAGGATGTTGTCTGGATTAGAGGGCATGTGCTATAATGAGGGGTTGAACAAATTTAGCTTTTCTCTGGAACGGAGGAGGGCAAGGGGAGATCTGGTAGAGGTTTCTAACATTATGAGAGGCATCGATAGAGCAGACAGACAGTATCTTCTTCACAACACAATTCTAGAAGCCAGGCACTTAGAGGGTAAATTTAGAGGAGATGTGAGGGGCAAGTGAGAGTTGTGGGTGTTTCAAATGTGGTAGAGGCAAATATATTAGAAACCTTTAAGAAAGGCTTATGTAGGCACGTAAATATGAGGAAAATGATGGGAATGGACATTGTGTAGGCAAGAGACGAGTTCAGTTGGCCATTCGATTACAAATGTAATTGTGGGCTGAATGGCCTGTTCCTGTGCTGTGTTGTTCTACGATACTGTGCTGTGTTATCTACGATACTGTGCTGTATTGTTCTACGATACTGTGCTGTATTGTTCTACGATACTGTGCTGTATTGTTCTACGATACTGTGCTGTGTTATCTACGATACTGTGCTGTGTTATCTACGATACTGTGCTGTGTTATCTACGATACTGTGCTGTGTTGTTCTACGATACTGTGCTGTGTTGTTCTACGATACTGTGCTGTGTTATCTACGATACTATGCTGTGTTGTTCTACGATACTGTGCTGTATTGTTCTACAATACTGTGCTGTGTTATCTACGATACTGTGCTGTGTTATCTACGATACTGTGTTGTGTTGTTCTACGATACTGTTCTGTGATGGGGCTAAGACTGGCAGACAACAAGTAAAATAGAGAAAATATGAACCAATCCAACTGGAGACCAGAGGTCTGTCTCACCACAGCCCAAGCAGTCTGCTCGCCGACAGGAACCTTACCTGGGCTGGCCCCCACTCCCTTCTGTTTCCTCTTCTTAGCAAGCTGTATTGCTCGATAGTCAGTCCGTGCCGAGCCCCCACTTTCCTGCGTATAATTTCAATGGTTAGTGACAGAAGGTAACAATCTGTTTGGCTCGGTAATCAGTCCATGCAGTGTGCTGTTGACACTGCCTTTTGCCCCTAGGCTCCAAAGTAACTGTTTCATTTGGCTGTATTTATATATGGTTAAATGACAATTAAACAAACTTGCAGTGCTAGATTTGGCCACAATTCAGTCAATTATTTAAACAACAGAAATCAAATTTGATTTCTCTGAGCAGTTTTTACTGCCACTGAAGATTATTCTACAGAAAAGCCATAGCAATGCTCATGGACTCCTCACCTCACTGAGTCTACAGAAGTTACCCAGCTAACTTTCATCTCCCATTACCACACCTTCTCATCCAGCCTCTACCCTGCGTGCTAATCTCTCACTACTTTCCACCCCAAAGACCCCCTCCCCTTTAGTTTACCCTCTCTGTTTCTCCACACCATAAAACTTGTATCATCTGTAATATTCTGCTGCTCTGATGAAAGACTGCTACCCCGATGTTTTGTCTCTATGGATGCTGCCCGACCAGAGTAGGCCCAAGCATTCTTTTTAATTCCAAACTTGCAGGACCCGTAGTATTTGAGAATCCCACTGTCTTGCACCTCCTTCTTTACAATATTTATTCCCTTGGAAATTTTGAATCTGCGTCCAGACACTGTGCTCAGCTCATGCCTAGATCACACACACACAAAGTACTGGAGGGCCTCAGCAGGCCAGGCTGCGAGAATAGAGAGGAATGAAAGGTCTTGGCCCAAAATGACAGCTGTTTATTCCTCTACATAGATGCTACCTGACCTGAAGAATTCCTCCACCATTTTGTGTGTGCTCTGGATTTCCAGCACCTGCACAATCTCTTGTTCCTAGATCGTACCTTGCCTTGCCTACATGTCACTTTACCAAGATATCAGCTTTCACATCTGCTAAATCCTTGAATATTAACACTTCTGAAACAAAAGCCAGCACCATAGGAACTTCACACCAGAGACCCACAGTTCACAAAAGGAACCTTCTGCCAACCCACCATTAGAATGTGAATCTAGAGCAATAGTATTAGCAGGTTGTGGGGAAAACACAGTGGGGCGCCATGGAAGTGTACCAGTTAGTGCGACACCATTACAGTTCAGTGTGTCAAGAGTTCAATACCAACACTGTCCGTAAGCAAGTTTGTATGTTACTTCCCCGGTGCATGTATATTTTTCATTCAAATACATAATTTGTTACTCAGTTAAGATTGGTTTGTCACTTTTATATCACGTGCATCAAAGAATTTTACAGATTCACCACCCTCTAGCTGAAAAAATTCCTCCTCGTCTCTGTTCTAAAGGGATGTCCTTCTATTCTGAGGCTGTCCCCTCTGGTCCTTGATTCTCCCACTACTGGAAACAGCCTCTCCACATCACTATCTAGGCCTCTCCACAATGTATTACCCCCACATATCTGTTTTGAAATGCAGAAACACAAAAGATTCTGCAGATGCTGGAAATCCAGAGTAACACACACAAAATGCCGGAGGAACTCAGTGGGTCAGGCAGCTTCTACGGAGAAGCTGAAATCCTGATGAAGGGATCTAGGCCAAACTATCGACTGTTTATTTTCTCTGCATTGATGCTGCTTGATCTAGGAGTTCCTCCAGAAGTTTGTCACTGTACACTTCAGAAAGGTGTTGACAAACCATCCCCCTCTGCAACTACGCTCCTCCGTAGAGACAGTGAAGCGCATCAAGCTCCTGCAAGTTCACATCATGGATGACCTCACCATCCCTGAACAAGAAGGCACAGCATCATCTCCACTTCCTAACAGGATCAATCCCCCTCCCCCTCCATCTTAACCGCATTTTACAGGAGCACCATTGAGAGCATCCTGACAGCTGCATCTCCATCTGGTCTGGGAGTAGTCGAGCATCGGACTGGAAGTCCCTACAAAGGACTGTGAGAAGAGCTGAGAGGATCCCAGGGTCTCCTCTGGGGGCATTTCTCAGGAGTGCTGCATATACAGGGCACTTTGTGTTATTAAGGATCGCACCCATCCGTCCAGCATCCTCTTTGACTTTCTACCATCAGGCAGGAGACTCTGACACATAAAGTCACGATGAGAAACCGTTTCTGCTCCCAGGACATCAGGCTTCGGAACTCCCTACTGCATCGTATTGAAAATGTCTCGTTAATCTGTTCTGAACCTACAATATTTAATATTAATACACTTTAGTTCATTATTTATGTGTGATTCATCCGTAGATTTTATTCATTAAGTTTACACCCCTTTGAAGAAACATTGTCTACGTTCTCTAAACATTATATGGTTATATACATACTGTATATGTCGTTAAATGACAATAAACTTCTCTTGATTTTGTGTGTGTTACTCTGTACTGAAATCCATTTGCCACTCCTCAGCCCACTCCCCTAACTGATCAGGATCCCCCCCCACCCCACATAACCTGAATAGACTCTACTGGGCGTACCACAGTATGTCGCGTCTGTGAATCTTGAGTTCAAAGTGAATTTATTATCAAAGTTCGTACTATATAGGCTCTGAGATTCATTTTCTTACGGGCATTCAGAGTAGGTATGTAGAAATACAACGGAGTCAAAGACGGACAACCAACTGACGTGCAGGAGAGGACAAATGTGCAAAAACAACAAATAATATTTATTAAATAACTAAGTTGCCAGGTACCTACCAGAAAGGAGCACCCAGACACCATGTTCAGCTCCAGCTCTTTCTGTGCGTTGAAGGTGCTAGTTGGGGTGTTTAAGTTGGAGAAGACGTACTGGGCGACCACTTTGTTGCCCTCCTGCTGACTCATCACGTCAGACACGCTCAGCATGTGACACTCCACCTTAGTGGGAGTCAGCAGTTCAGGGATGTGGCTGTTCCCCAGGCAGCTGGAGGGGCTCAGGGCTCCGCTTGATGATAAGCCCTGGAGCTCCTGGCAGCCACTGGGCCCCCTCATCGACAAAGCTCCCAGAGCCTCTGTACTGACCGCCTGCACACCCTCCATGTTCAGCGTGCCCTGCTGCAGGATGCCGGCGGGGAGCCCAAGGCCACCGTCCATCGTGTGCGACATGTCCGGCGCAGCCACGATGAGGGGGTCGGTGCTCTGAGCCATGGCACTGTTGCTGACGGAGACGTTGCCACCCAGGGTGGAACCCACAGACGAGGCATCAATGGTCAGGATCCCCGAGCTGACCAGCGACATGTCCGGCGAGATGCTGACCGGAGCGACGGGCACGGCAGAGAACAGCGAGGCGATGTCCACGTTGCTGAGGTCATTCTGGCTCGAACTGGTCAGCTCATTGCTCGGGGTCAGGGAGCCGGTCAGTTCCAGCTGGGACAACAGATCTGAAACAAAAATACACTGCCCATTCAGCCTATCAGCACTGAGTATATTCAGCACATCACCCTGTGCCAGCTCCTTCACACAGCTCTCTACTTAGCATGGGAGCAATTATACCACGTATTAGGCCATTCAGCCCATCCAGTCTGCTAACCATTCCATCATGATTTATTATCCCTCTCAACCTCATTCTTCTGTCTTTTCCCCATAACCTTTGACAACCTTACTATTCAACAACATATCAAAACCTGCTTTAAATTTACCCAGTGAGTTGGCCTCCACAGCTGCTTGTGGCAATGAATTCCACAGATTCACTATCCTTTGGGTAAAAAATTGCCCCTCATCTCTGTTCTAAAGGGACATATCTCTATTCTGACACTGTGCCCACTGATCCTAGACTGCCAATATTGGAAAGAGCCACTCCATATAAGACCATAAGACACAGGCGAAGAATTAGGCCATTCAGCCTATCAAGTCTACACCTCCATCCTCAGCCCCACTCCCTGGCCTTCTCCCCGTAACCTTTGATGCCATGTCCAGTCAAGAACCTATCAAGCTCTGCCTTCAATACTCCCAACAACCTGACCTCCACAGCTGCCTATGGTAATAAATTCCACAAGTTCACCACCCTCTGGGTAAATAAATTTCATCGCATCTGTTTTAAATGGACACGGCTCTACGCTGAGGCTGTGCCCTCTTGTCCTAGACTCCCCCTCCATGGGAAACATCCTTTCCACATCTACCATGTCTAGGCCTTGCAACATTTAAAAGGTTTCAATGAGATCCCCCTTCATCCTTCTAAATTCCAGCAAGTACAGACCCAGAGGCATAAAACATTCCTCGCAAGATAACCCTTCTGGACCCTCTCCGATGCCAACACATCTTTTCTGAGATGAGGAGTCCAAAACTGTTCACAATACTCACGGTGAGGCCCCACATCCCTGCTCTTGTACTCTAGATCTCTTCAAATGAATGTTAACAATACATTCGCCTTTCTCACCACCGACTCAACCTGCAAGTTAATCTTTAGATTGTTATGCATAAGGACACATAAGTCCCTTTGCATCTCAAGAGTTTTTGATTTTATTCCCACTGAGAAAATAGTCTACACATTTACATCTTCCACCAAAGTGCATGACCGTACATTTTCTGACATTGTATTTCATTTGCCATCAACAAAGCCATCTATTCCATTACCTAAATCATTTATACACAGCATAAAAGGATGCAACACCAGCCCCTGCAGAACACCACTAGTCACTGGCAGCCAACCAGAAAAGTGTCCTTTTATTCCCACTCATTGCCTCCGACCCATCAGCCAATGCTCTATCTATGCCAGTAATTTTCCTGTAATACCATGGGTTCTTAACTTGGTAAGTAACCTCACATGTTGCACCTTATCAAAAGCTTCTGAAAATCTAAATGTACAACATCCACTACATCCCCTTTATCTATCTTATGTGTAATCTCAAAGAATTCTATCAGATTCCTCAGGCAAGATTTTCCCTTAAGGGAACCAGGCTGACTTTATCCTGTCCTATCTTGTGACACCAAGTACTCCATAACCTTATCTTTAACAATTGACTCCAACATCTTCCCAACCACTGAGGTCAGGCTAACTGGTCTATAATTTCCTTTCTGCTGCCTTCCTCCTTTCTTAAAGGGTCGAGTGACATTTGCAAAATCCAGTACTCTGACACCATGCCAGAGTCCATTGATTTTTGAAAGATCATTACTAATACCTCCACAATCTCTACCGCTACCCTTTTCAGAACCTTAAGGTGTAGTTCATCTGGTCCGGGTGACTTAAGTATCCTTAGTTTTTTCAGCTCTGTGAGTAGCTTAACTCTTGTTATAGTACTTACTTCTCTTCCCTCACACTCTTCACATCTGGCACACTGCTAAGGTCTTCCACAGTGAAGGATGATGCAAGATACTCATTTACTTCATCTGCCATCTCCTTGTCTCCCGTTATTATTTCTTTGGCCTCATTTTCTAGCGGTCCTATGTCTATTCTCATCTCTCTTTTGTTCTTTATATAGCTGAAAAAGCTTTTACTATCCACTTTGATATAGTTTGCTAGCTTGCTGTCTTATTTCATCTTTTCCCCGCTAATGACCTTTTAGTTGCATTCTATAGGTTTTTAAAAATATCTCAATCCTCTGTCTTCCCACTAATTTTTGCTTTGTTGTATGCCCTTTCTTTTGATTTTACATTAGCTTTGACTTCCCTTGTCAGCCACAGTTGTACCATTTTGTCATTTGAGTTTGTTTTTGGAATACACGTGCCCTGCACCTTGCTCATTTTTCCCCAGAATCTCACGCCATTGCTGCTCTGCTGTCATCCCTGCCAGCATCTCCTTCCAACTTACTTTGGCCAACTCCTCTCTCAGGAGTTTCCTTTACTCCACTGAAATACTGCTACGTCAGACTTTACTTTCTCCCTATCAAATTTCAAGTTGAACTCAATCATAACGATCACTGCCTCCTAAGAGTTCTTTTACATTAAGCTCCCGAATCACCTTCGGTTGATAGAAACAGAAAACCTACAGCACAATACAGGCCCTTCGGCCCATAATGCTGTGTCAAACATAGACTTAACTTTAGAAATTACTTAGGTTTACCCATAGCCCTCTATTTTTCTAAGCTCCATGTACCTATCCAGGAGTCCCTGAAAAGACCCTATCGTATCTGTCTCCACCACCATCACCAGGAGCCTGTTCCACGCACTCACCACTCTCTGTGTAAAAATCCTCCACACTGCCAAGAGTCTTACCATTAATACAGTATTCTGCCATCCTATTTGATGAACCGCCTCACCCTTATCTGGGCTGAACTCCATCTGCCACTTCTCAGCCCAGTTTTGCATCCGTATCAATGTCCTGCTGTAACCTCTGACAGCCCTCCACACTATCCACAATACCCCCAACCTTTGTGTCATTAGCAAATTTACTAACCCATTCCTCCACTTCCTCATCCAGGTCATTTATAAAAATCACAAAGAGTAGGTGTCCCAGAACAGATCCCTGAGGCACACCACTGGTGACTGAACTCCATGCAAAATATGACCTGTCTACAACCACTCTTTGCTTTCTGTGAGCAAGCCAATTCTGAATCCAGAAAGCAAGGTCCCCTTGGATCCCATACCTCCTTACTTTCTCAATAAGCCTTGCATGGGGTACCTTATCAAATGCCTTGCTGAAATCCATATACACTACATCTACTGCTCTTCCTTCATCAATGTGTTCAGTCACAATCTCAAAAAATTCAATCAGGCTTGTAAGGCACAACCTGCCTTTCACAAAGCCATGCTGACTATTCCTAATCATATTATACCTCTCCAAATGTTCATACATCCTGTCTCTCAGGATCTTTTCCATCAACTTACTTAACTCACTGAAGTAAGACTCACTGGTCTATAATTTCCTGTGTTATCTCTACTCCCTTTCTTGAATAAGGGAACAACATCTGCAACCCTCCAACCCTCCGGAACTTCTCCCGTCCCTATTGATGATGCAAAGATCATCATCCGAGGCTCAGCAATCTCTACTCTCACCTCCCACAGTAGACTGGGTACTTCTCATTTGGTCCTAGAGACTTATCCAACATGATGCTTCCCAGAAACTCAAGCATATCCTCTTTCTTAATATCTACATGCTCAAGTTTTTCAGTCCACTGCAAGTCATCCTTTTCCATAGTGAATACTGAAGTATTCATTAAGTATCTTTGCTATCTCCTCCAGTTCCATACACACTTTTCCACTATCACACTTCATTGGTCCTATTCTCCCACGTCTTATCCTCTTGCTCTTCACAAACTTGTAGAATGCCTTGGGAGTTTTCCTTAATCCTGCTCACCAAGGCCTTCTCATGGCCCCTTCTGGATCTCCAAATTTCATTCTTAAGCTCCTTCCTGCTAGCCTTATAATCTTCTAGATTGCTATCATTACCTAGTTTTTTTGAACCTTTCGTAAGCACTTCTTTCCTTCTTGACTTGATTTTCAACAGTCTTTGTACACCACGGTTCCTGTACCATACCATCCTTTCCCTGTCTCACTGGAACGTACCTATACAGAACTCCTTGCAAATATCCCCTGAACATTTGCCACATTTCTTCCGTACATTTCCCTGAGAACATGTTCCCAATTTATCTTTCCTGAGAGACTCATATTTCCCCTTACTCCAATTAAACGCCTTCCTAACTTGTCTGTTCCTATCCCCCTCCAATGCTATGGTAAAGAGATAGAATTGTGATCACTATTCCCAAAATGTTCTCCCACTGAGAGACCTGACACCTGACCAGGTTCATTTCCCAATACCAGATCAAGTACAGACTCTCCTCTTGTAGGCTTATCTACATATTGTATCAAGAAACCTCCTGAATACACCTAACAAACTCCACCCCATCTAAACCCGTTGATCTAGGGTGATGACAATCAATATTTGGGAAATTAAAATCTCCCACAACAACCCTGTTATTATTACACCTTTCCAGAATCTGCCTCCCTATCTGCTCCTCAATGTCCCTGTTACTATTGGGTGGTCTATAAAAAAACACCCAGTAGAGTTATTGACCCCTTCCTGCTCCTAACTTCCACCCACAGAGACTCCATAGACAATCCCTCCATGACTTCCCCCTTTTCTGCAGCCGTGACACTACCTCTGATCAGCAGTGCCACACCCCCACCTCCTTTGCTTCCCTCCTTGAAACATCTAAAGCCTGACACTCTAAGTAAAGTTAGTAACTCTAAGTAATCACGGACATTTACACTACACGCTGCATCCGCAAAGCAAACAGCATTATGAAGGACCCCTTGCACCCCTCATACAATCTCTTCTCCCTCCTGCCATCTGGGAAAAGGTTCCGTAGTATTTGGGCTCTCACGACCAGACTATGTAACAGTTTCTTCCCTCAAGCTATCAGACCCCTCAATACCCGAAGCCTGGACTGACACCTTGCCCTACTGTCCTGTTTATTATTTATTGTAATGCCTGCACTGTTTTTGTGCACTTTATGCAGTCCAGTGTAGGTCTGTAGTCTAGTGTAGCTTTCTCTGTGTTTTTTATTACGTAGTTCAGTCTAGTTTTTTTGTACTGTGTCATGTAACACCATGGTCCTGAAAAACATTCTAATTTTTACTATGCACTGTACCAGCAGTTATGGTCGAAATGACAATAAAGGTTGACTTGACTTGAACCATTCCTGCCCCTGAGCCATCCAAGTCTCTGTAATGACCTCAACATCATAGCTCCAAGTACTGTTACATGTTCTAAGTTCATCCACTTTGTTCATGATGCGTCTTGCATTAAAATAGACACATCTCAAACGATCAGTCTGAGCTCGTCCCTTCTCTATCACCTATCCCCCCCCTCGCATTGTCTCCAAGTATTCTCTATTTATAAGCCAACAGCCCCTTCCTCTGTCTCTTCAGTTCGGTTCCCACCCCCCCCCCCCCAACAATTCTAGTTTAAACTCTCTCCAATAGCCTTAGCAAACCTCTCTGCCAGGATATTGGTCCCCCTGGGATTCAAGTGCAACCCATCCTTTTTGTACAGGTCACACCTGCCCCAAAAGAGGTCCCAATGATCCAGAAATCTGAATCCCCGCCCCCTGCTCCAATCCCTCAGCCACACATTTATTCTTATACTCACCGTCGCGTGGCACAGGCAGTAATCCCGAGATCACTACCTTTGAGGTCCTGCTTCTCAACTTCCATTCTAACTCCCTGTAGTCTTTTCCTACCAATGTCGTTGGTACCAATATGTACCACGACCTCTGGCTGTTCACCTTCCCACTTCAGGATATCGTGGACGTGAACAGAAACATTCTGGACCCTGGCACCTGGGAGGCAAACTACCGTGTGTTTCTTTCCTGCGTCCACAGAATCGCCTGTCTGATCCCCTAACTATAGAGTCCCCTATCACTGTTGCCATTCTCTTCCTTTCCCTACCCTCCTGAGCCACAGGGCCAGACTCTGTGTCAGAGGTGCAGCCCCTGTTGCTTCCCCAGGTAGGCTGCTCCTCCCAAAAGTACTCAAGCAGGACTACGTATTGTTAAGGGGGACAGCCACAGGGATACTCTCTAGTATCTGCCACTTGCCCTTCCCCCTCCTGTTACCCACGTATCTGTCTCTCAAGGCCCCGGTGTGACTACTTGCCTATAACTCTATCACCTCCTCACTTTCCCTAACCAGACAAAGGTCATTGGGCTGCATCTCCAGTTCCCTAACACGGTCCCTAAGGAGCTGCAGCTCAACACACCTGGCACAGATGTGGCTGCCAGGGAGATTAATTTTAAAACACCCAATCCAGTATAGCTGGTTCCCTAGTGAGGCTCAACCAAACGGCTCTAAAAAGCCATCTTGTAGGCATTCAACAAACTCACTCTCGCGATTCCTTACCAATCTGATTTTCCCAATTGATCTGCACGTTGAAATCTCCCATGACTATCATAACATCACCCTTTTGACTCGCCTTTTCTATTTCCCATTGTAATCTGTGGTCCAGATCCCAGCTACTGTTGGGAGGCCTGTATATAACTGCCATTAGGGTCCTTTTACCCTTGCAGTTTCTTAACTCAATCCAATGTCACATCTTCCTACTGATTTGATGCTGTTCTTCACCAGCAGAGCCACACCACTCCTTTGCCTACCCTCCTATCCCTCCGATACACTGTGTAACCTTGGACATTCAGCTCCCAACTACAACCACGATTCAGTGATGGCCACAACATCATACCTGACAATCTGTAATAGTGCAACAAGATCATCCACTTTGGTTTCTGTACTCCGTGCATTGAGATTTAACACTTTGAGTACTGTATTTGCTACCCTTTTTGATTCTGCATCCCTAATGCACTGATACTCACCCTGCTGGCTGCAATTTTGTCCTATCATCTGCCTGCCCTTCCTGACAATCTGATTGCAAGCTATCTTTGCTCTTTCAACCATCCAATCTATCCTGAGTCCCTTCACTCCAGTTTCCCCACCCCTGCCAAATTAGTTTAAACCCTCCCCAACAGCTCTAACAAATCTGCCTGCAAGAATACTGGTCTCCTCCAGAACTCGGCGCAACCTGTCGATTTTGAATAGGTCATACCTCCCCCAGAAAAGATCCCAGTGATCCAAGAACTTTATCCACTCTGTATAGGTCTTCCAGCATTCAGTTGGTAGATAAAGCAATAAAAAGATTTAGAACACAAGTTCCAGGATTTCAGAGAGTGGATATCACTCCGGATGGGGAGCTGGAAGAGCTTACAGAGGTGGAAAGAGGGAAATAGGAGATACTTTAATGCAAGGGTATTCCATAGATACACTATGGAAACAAGCCCTTCGGCCCACTGTCCTTAGTGACCTATTCACACAATCTAATAAGAATGCCTTTTCTTTTTACACAAACTTCTTCAAATTATACCACTTATAATCACACTACTGGCAATTTACAGCTGTCAATTGTCCTACCAACCTGAAGTCATGTGGGAAGAAAGAGAAGTAGGAATTGGCCATTTGGCCCATCGAGCCTGCTTGGCTGCACTATAAGGTCATGACTGATGTGGCCGTAGACTCTGCTTTTCCCCATAACCCTTCGTTCCCCTGCTTCACCTATCACCTTCTAGCTATTCTCCCTCCCCATGCCCCACTTTTTAACTCTGGCATTTTCCCCCTTCCTTTCCAATCCTGAATAGTCTCAGCCCAAAATGTCAACTATTCATTTCCACTGATGTAGCCTGACCTGCAGAGTTCCTCCGGTATTTTGTGTGTGTTGTTAAAGACTTAGCTTTATTTGTCACATGTACATTGAAACGGGGCAATGATCGACACGGTCTGAGGCCGCTGGGGCAGCTCACAAGTACTAACACAGCGTGCCCACTACTTATTAACCCTTTGGTGTGTGGGACGAAACCAGTGTACACAGAGGAGAGCTACACAGTCACAGGGAGAACACACTAACTTCTCAAAGACAGTAGTGGGAATTGAACCTCACTCTTTCAGCTTGTGTTGTAAAGTGTAGCAGTTAGCTTAACACTACCATGGAGCCCTGATCTAACAGTGTTTTAAAGTTTTTTAAGCAAGGACAGCTTGTGGGCAGTGAATTGCACAGATGCACTACTCACTGGGAAAAGCAGTTCCTCCTCATCTCCATCCTAAATCTGCTCCCCATGCATTTTGAGGCAATGTCCTAGTCCATTTAGACGGCACTAGGGGTCAGGATCAAACCCAGGTCCCGGCACAGTGGAGATGTGAATAGTTGCATGCAGCTAAGGAACTCTGGGCAACACCAGTGCCTGGTGTTGTGAGGGAGGGTGCTGCATGGGCTGGGATCCGGCACAGTCCCTGGGAACCATTATGGCTGACAGGAGCAAAGCTGACCGACATACCAGGGCTGATGTTGTGCTGTTTCATCATGTGAGCCTTGATGCTATTCTTGGAGTTGAAGAGCTTGCTGCAGTTGGAAAGAGGGCAGCGGGTTTTCACCTTGTCCGCATCCTCCAGGTGCTTTTTGGAGTGGATGTAGAGACTGCTGCGTGCCGAGAATCGGGCCTCACAACCTAGCACACAAGAGACACAAGTTACCACGTAGCATACTGCACCCTGCGACCCCAGCTGAGCAGAAATTATTCAGTCCCTCCACACAGTGCCCGGTTTAAAGCTGCAACATAACTTCCTGAGTTGTGAACTCAATTCCTCGACTACGAAAGGTAAGCACGTATGCCTCCTTTACAGCTTATCAATTCGAGCAGCCACTTTCAGGAACCTTTGGACTCAAACGCCAAGATCCCTCCGTACAGCAACACTTCTGAAAGTTTTGCCATATCACACACAAAACGTTAGAGGAACTCAGCAAGTCAGGCAGCATCTGTGGAGAGAGATAAAGAGTCAACGTTTCAGGCCAAGACCCTTTATCAGGAATGTCAACTATTTATTCCCCTCCAGAGATGCTGCCTGATTTGAGTTTCTCCAGCATTTCATAACTGCTATTCAAGATTTCTGCATCTCCAGAATCTGGTGATTACGATTGTACTATCTTTTCAAAGTGCAGCATCTCATGCTTACAATCATAGAACACAACAGCATAGAAACAGACCCTTCATCCCATCTAGTCCATGCCAAACTATAAATCTGCTTAGTCCTAGTGATCTACACATCGACCGTAGCTCTCCAAACCCCTCCCATCATGTACCTACAATGGCATGCAAAAGTTTTGGCTCCCCTGGTCAAAATTTCTGTTACTGTGAATAGTCAAGTGAGTAGAAGATGAACTGATCTCCAAAAGTCATCAAGTTAAAGATGAAACATTCTTTTCACCATTTTAAGCAAGATTAGTGTATTATTTTTGTTTTGTACAATTTTAGAGTGAAAAAAGGAATGGAGCACCATGCAAACTTTTGGGCACCCCAAGAGATTTGAGCTCTCGGATAACTTTTACCAACGACTCAGACCTTAATTAGCTTGTTAGGGCTATGGCTTGTTCACAATCATCAGTAGGAAAGGCCAGGTGATGCAAATTTCAAAGCTTTATAAATACCCTGACTCCTCAAAACTTGTCCCAACAATCAGCAGCCATGGGCTCCTCTAAGCAGCTGCCTAGCACTCTGAAAATTAAAATAAATGATGCCCACAAAGCGGGAGGCTATAAGAAGACAGCAAAGCGTTTTCAGGTAGCCATTCCCTCAGATCGTCATGTGATTAAGAAATGGTAGTGAACAGGAATGGTGGAGGTCAAGTTGAGGTCTGGAAGACCAAGAAAACTTTCTGAGAGAACAGCTTGTATGATTGCTAGAAAGGCAAATCAAAACCCGTTTGTCTGCAAAAGACCTTCAGGAAGATTTAGCAGACTCTGGAGTGGTGGTGCACTGTTCTACTGTGGAATGACACCTGCACAAATATGATCTTCATGGAAGAGTCATCAGAAGAAAACCTTTCCTGTGTCCTCACAAAATTCAGCATCAGAAGTTTGCAAAGGAACATCTCAACAAGCTTGATGCATTTTGGAAACAAGTCCTATGGAGTGATGAAGATAAAATAGAACTTTCTGGCCGCAATGGCCGAAGGTAGGTTTGGAGAAAAAAGGCTGCAGAATTTCATGAAAAGAACACTGCTCCAACTGTTAAGCACGGGGGTGGATTGATCATGCTTTGGGCTTGTGTTGCAGCCAGTGGCACAGGGAACATTTCACTGGTAGAGGGAAGAATGAATTCAATTAAATACCAGCAAATTCTGGAAGCAAACATCACACCGTCTGTAAAAAAACTGAAGATGAAAAGAGGATGGCTCCTACAACAGGATAATGATCCTAAACACACCTCAAAATCCACAATGAACTACCTCAAGAGCTGCAAGCTAAAGATTTTGCCTTGGCCCTCACAGTCCCCCGACCTAAACATCATCGAAAATCTGTGGATATACCTCAAAAGAGCAGTGCATGCAAGATGGCCCAAGAATATTATAGAACTAGAAGCCTTTTGCAAGGAAGAATGGGCAAAAATCCCCCAAACAAGAATTGAAAGACTCTTAGCTGGCTACAGAAAGTGCTTACAGGCTGTGGTACTTGCCAAAGGGGGTGTTACTAAGTAATGACCATGCAGGGTGCCCAAACTTTTGCTTCGGGCCCTTTTCCTTTTTGTTATTTTGAAACTGTAAAAGGTGGAAACAAAAAAGTAATCTTGCTTAAAATATTAAGGAAATGTGTCATCTTTAATTTCATGCCTTTTAGAAATCAGGTCATCTTTTACTCTTAGCTATTCACAATAACAGATATTTTGACCAGGTGTGCTCAAACTTTTGCATGCCACTGTATCTTAATTTCTCTTAAATGTTGAAATCAAACCTGTACCCACCACTTCTACTGGCAGCTGTTCCCTCTCACGTTCCCCTTAAACATTTCATCTTTCACCTCTAGTTCTAGTCTCAAACATTCTCAGGGAAAAAGCCTGTTTGCATTTACCCTATCTATACCCCTCATAATTTTGCAAACCTCTATCAAATCTCCTCTCATTCTTCAACATTCCAGGCAATAAAGTCCTAACCCATTAAACCTTTCACTGTAACTCAGGTCCTCAAATCCTGGCAACATCCTCATACATTTTTGCTGCACTCTTTCAATCTTATTGATATATTTCCTGTAGGAGGCGACCAGAACCGCACACAATACTCCAAATTAGGCCTCATCAGTATCAACATAACATCCCAACTCCTGGATATAATGCTTTGATTTGTGAAGGCCAGTGTGTCAAAAACTCTTTTTAAGATCCTATCGACCTGTGCTGCCACTTTCAAGGAGTTACGGATCTATGCTCCCAGATCCCTTAGTTCTACCTCACACCTCAGTGTCCTACCATTCACATGGGTTGGTACTTTGAAGTGCAAAACCTTGCACTTATCTACATTAAATTCCACCTGCTATTCTTCAGCCTATGTTTTTCAGCTGGTCCAGATCCCGCTGCAAGCCCCCTGGCTGTCCACTAGTTTGCTGATCCAGTCGACCACATTATGATCAGGTTGTTGATACAGATGACGAACAACAACGGACACAGTCTGATCCCTGCAGGTTGGACAGGTCAAATTCCATCTGCCGTTTCTTTATCCTGATCTATGACAAGCCACTGTACGGCTACGTTGCACACTACCCTCAACACCACCAACTTCTGTGTCACCCGTAAATTTCCTACCCAACTTACCAATCAGCCACGTCTTCTCCAAGTAATTTTAAATTTAGAAATGCAGCATGAAATCCAGGCCCAACAAGCCAGCACCATCAATTACCCTCAAGTAACCAATTAATGTGTACATCTTTGGAATGTGTGAGGAAGCAGAACACCCACAGGCAACCCACACAATCCTGGGCAGAACACACAAATTCCTCAGAGGTAGCGGCGGATCTGAACCCAGGCCCCTGGTGCAGTAATAGCGTTACGCTAACTTGCTACACACTAAACATCACCAACAGCAGTGGTCCCTGCAGAACACCACTGGTCACAGAGCTCCAGCCCGAATAAGTCCCATTGACAACTACCTGAATCACCATGAACCCTCATGCACTGTAAACTCCAGGATGATCTTCCCGAGCGACCTTGTCA
The DNA here is from genome assembly GCF_030144855.1 of Hypanus sabinus. NCBI lineage: Eukaryota > Metazoa > Chordata > Chondrichthyes > Myliobatiformes > Dasyatidae > Hypanus > Hypanus sabinus. The sequence continues at coordinate 2,688,113 of NC_082724.1, forward strand.
AACTCTTTACTAAACCCCATGTAGACAACATGAACCTTCCCGAGGGTCCTTGTCAAACTCTTTACTAAACCCCATGTAGACAACATGAACCTTCCCGAGGGACCTTGTCAAACTCTTCATTAAACCCCATGTAGACAACATGAACCTTCCCGAGGGACCTGGTCAAACTCTTTACTAAACCCCATGTAGACAACATGAACCTTCCCGAGGGAACTTGTCAAACTCTTCATTAAACCCCATGTAGACAACATGAACCTCCCCGAGGGTCCTTGTCAAACTCTTTACTAAACCCCATGTAGACAACATGAACCTTCCCGAGGGACCTTGTCAAACTCTTCATTAAACCCCATGTAGACAACATGAACCTTCCCGAGGGTCCTTGTCAAACTCTTTACTAAACCCCATGTAGACAACATGAACCTTCCCAAGGGACCTTGTCAAACTCCTTACTAAACCCCATGTAGACAACATGAACCTTCCCGAGGGACCTGGTCAAACTCTTTACTAAACCCCATGTAGACAACATGAACCTTCCCGAGGGAACTTGTCAAACTCTTCATTAAACCCCATGTAGACAACATGAACCTTCCCGAGGGTCCTTGTCAAACTCTTCATTAAACCCCATGTAGACAACATGAACCTTCCCGAGGGTCCTTGTCAAACTCTTCATTAAACCCCATGTAGACAACATGAACCTTCCCGAGGGACCTTGTCAAACTCTTCATTAAACCCCATGTAGACAACATGAACCTTCCCGAGGGACCTTGTCAAACTCTTCATTAAACCCCATGTAGACAACATGAACCTTCCCGAGGGACCATGTCAAACTCTTTACTAAACCCCATGTAGACAACATGAACCTTCCCGAGGGTCCTTGTCAAACTCTTTACTAAACCCCATGTAGACAACATGAACCTTCCCGAGGGACCTTGTCAAACTCTTTACTAAACCCCATGTAGACAACATGAACCTTCCCGAGGGACCTTGTCAAACTCTTTACTAAACCCCATGTAGACAACATGAACCTTCCTGAGGGTCCTTGTCAAACTCTTTACTAAACCCCATGTAGACAACATGAACCTTCCCGAGGGACCTGGTCAAACTCTTTACTAAACCCCATGTAGACAACATGAACCTTCCCGAGGGACCTGGTCAAACTCTTTACTAAACCCCATGTAGACAACATGAACCTTCCCGAGGGACCTGGTCAAACTCTTTACTAAACCCCATGTAGACAACATGAACCTTCCCGAGGGACCTTGTCAAACTCTTTACTAAACCCCATGTAGACAACATGAACCTTCCCGAGGGTCCTTGTCAAACTCTTTACGAAACCCCATGTAGACAACATGAACCTTCCCGAGGGTCCTTGTCAAACTCTTTACTAAACCCCATGTAGACAACATGAACCTTTCCGAGGGACCTTGTCAAGCTCTTCATTAAACCCCATGTAGACAACATGAACCTTCCCGAGGGTCCTTGTCAAACTCTTTACTAAACCCCATGTAGACAACATGAACCTTCCCGAGGGTCCTTGTCAAACTCTTTACTAAACCCCATGTAGACAACATGAACCTTCCCGAGGGTCCTTGTCAAACCCTTTACTAAACCCCATGTAGACAACATGAACCTTCCCGAGGGTCCTTGTCAAACTCTTTACTAAACCCCATGTAGACAACATGAACCTTCCCGAGGGTCCTTGTCAAACTCTTTACTAAACCCCATGTAGACAACATGAACCTTCCCGAGGGTCCTTGTCAAACCCTTTACTAAACCCCATGTAGACAACATGAACCTTCCCGAGGGTCCTTGTCAAACTCTTTACTAAACCCCATGTAGACAACATGAACCTTCCCGAGGGTCCTTGTCAAACTCTTCATTAAACCCCATGTAGACAACATGAACCTTCCCGAGGGTCCTTGTCAAACCCTTTACTAAACCCCATGTAGACAACATGAACCTTCCCGAGGGTCCTTGTCAAACTCTTTACTAAACCCCATGTAGACAACATGAACCTTCCCGAGGGACCTTGTCAAACTCTTTACTAAACCCCATGTAGACAACATGAACCTTCCCGAGGGACCTGGTCAAACTCTTTACTAAACCCCATGTAGACAATATGAACCTTCCCGAGGGACCTTGTCAAACTCTTTACTCAACCCCATGTAGACAACATGAACCTTCCCGAGGGTCCTTGTCAAACTCTTTACTCAACCCCATGTAGACAACATGAACCTTCCCGAGGGTCCTTGTCAAACTCCTTACTAAACCCCATGTAGACAACATGAACTTTCCCGAGGGTCCTTGTCAAACTCTTTACTAAACCCCATGTAGACAACATGAACCTTCCCGAGGGTCCTTGTCAAACTCTTCATTAAACCCCATGTAGACAACATGAACCTTCCCGAGGGACCTTGTCAAACTCTTTACTAACCCCCATGTAGACAACATGAACCCTCCCGAGAGTCCTTGTCAAACTCTTTACTAAACCCCATGTAGACAACATGAACCTTCCCGAGGGTCCTTGTCAAACTCTTTACTAAACCCCATGTAGACAACATGAACCTTCCCGAGGGTCCTTGTCAAACTCTTTACTAAACCCCATGTAGACAACATGAACCTTCCCGAGGGTCCTTGTCAAACTCTTTACTCAACCCCATGTAGACAACATGAACCTTCCCGAGGGTCCTTGTCAAACTCCTTACTAAACCCCATGTAGACAACATGAACCTTCCCGAGGGTCCTTGTCAAACTCTTTACTAAACCCCATGTAGACAACATGAACCTTCCCGAGGGTCCTTGTCAAACTCTTTACTAAACCCCATGTAGACAACATGAACCTTCCCGAGGGTCCTTGTCAAACTCTTTACTAAACCCCATGTAGACAACATGAACCTTCCCGAGGGACCTTGTCAAACTCTTTACTAAACCCCATGTAGACAACATGAACCTTCCCGAGGGACCTTGTCAAACTCTTTACTAAACCCCATGTAGACAACATGAACCTTCCTGAGGGACCTTGTCAAACTCTTTACTAAACCCCATGTAGACAACATGAACCTTCCCGAGGGACCTGGTCAAACTCTTTACTAACCCCATGTAGACAACATGAACCTTCCCGAGGGACCTTGTCAAACTCTTTACTAAACCCCATGAATACAACATGAACCTTCCCCAGGGTCCTTGTCAAACTCTTCATTAAACCCCATGTAGACAACATGAACCTTCCCGAGGGTCCTTGTCAAACTCCTTACTAAACCCCATGTAGACAACATGAACCTTCCCGAGGGTCCTTGTCAAACTCTTTACTAAACCCCATGTAGACAACATGAACCTTCCCGAGGGTCCTTGTCAAACTCTTTACTAAACCCCATGTAGACAACATGAACCTTCCCGAGGGTCCTTGTCAAACTCTTTACTAAACCCCATGTAGACAACATGAACCTTCCCGAGGGTCCTTGTCAAACTCTTTACTAAACCCCATGTAGACAACATGAACCTTCCCGAGGGACCTTGTCAAACTCTTTACTAAACCCCATGTAGACAACATGAACCTTCCCGAGGGACCTTGTCAAACTCTTTACTAAACCCCATGTAGACAACATGAACCTTCCCGAGGGACCTTGTCAAACTCCTTACTAAACCCCATGTAGGTAAGATGGATTCAGCACAGCCTGTGAAAGAGGTGATAACTCCTACATCATGGAGGAGGCTACAAAGCATCCACACCAGGACCACCAGACACAAAACAGTTACTTTTCTCAAATAGTAAAGCCAGTCAACACCGCCAGCCACTACTACTTTATCATTGCCTGTCAGTCCCCTTACATACTGACACTTCCATGTCTAGCATCACTTTATGGATATACCATTAATGTGTATAAGCTAATGCATGTTTATTGTGTTTTTTATCATGTTCCTTACCTTATTGTGTTCTGCTGCATCGGACCCGGAGTAACAATTACTTCGCCCCTGTGTACTAGAAATGATATTAAACCTAGATGTTCTGCAGCGCAGTTCACACATACCATCGACAGGACAAACAAACGGTCTGGTGCCAAGGTGGGTGATGCTGTGTCCTTTCAGATGTTCGGCCCTGGTGAATGATTTCCCACAGCCATCCACAGGACAGACAAACCTCCGGTCATCTTCGTGGGTCCTGGGCAGAGAGAGAAACCAGATTTTGGTGAGCAAATCCATGGGTGTCGCTGTCCGGTCAGAGACCATGGGCACGGATCACCAAGTCTGTACCATCACCATCATGCATTTTATTCTCCATTCAGGTCTGTGCCAACTATCACCCACCTCAATCTCCCCGCATTCCTTTAAAAAATTTTAAGCGTTTACCTTTCTTTGTCACATGTACATGCGTACAGTGAAAAAGCGTTTGTGTCAACAACACAGTCCGAGGATGTGCTGGGGGCAGTCTGTGAGTGTCACCAGGATTCAAATGGCTCGAAATTTACTAATCCTAACCCATGCATCCCGGAATGAGTGAGGAAACCCATGCAATCATGGGGAAAATGCGTAGATTCCTTACAGACAGCGGCAGGAATTGAACCCCAATTGCTGGTGCTGTAAAGTGTGACGCCCTACGTCAGAACAGTGACTCTACACCATTACAAACAGGATTGCGGTTCCTACGTCAGAACAGTGACTCTACACCATTACAAACAGGGTTGCGGTTCCTACGTCAGAACAGTGACTCTACACCATTACAAACAGGGTTGCGGTTCCTACGTCAGAACAGTGACTCTACACCATTACAAACAGGGTTGCGGTTCCTACGTCAGAACAGTGACTCTACACCATTACAAACAGGGTTGCGGTTCCTACGTCAGAACAGTGACTCTACACCATTACAAACAGGGTTGCGGTTCCTACGTTAGAACAGTGACTCTACACCATTACAAACAGGCTTGCGGTTCCTACGTTAGAACAGTGACTCTACACCATTACAAACAGGCTTGCGGTTCCTACGTCAGAACAGTGACTCTACACCATTACAAACAGGGTTGCGGTTCCTACGTCAGAACAGTGACTCTACACCATTACAAACAGGGTTGCGGTTCCTACGTCAGAACAGTGACTCTACACCATTACAAACAGGGTTGCGGTTCCTACGTCAGAACAGTGACTCTACACCATTACAAACAGGGTTGCGGTTCCTACGTCAGAACAGTGACTCTACACCATTACAAACAGGGTTGCGGTTCCTACGTTAGAACAGTGACTCTACACCATTACAAACAGGCTTGCGGTTCCTACGTTAGAACAGTGACTCTACACGTTACAAACAGGCTTGCGGTTCCTACGTTAGAACAGTGACTCTACACCATTACAAACAGGATTGCGGTTCCTACGTTAGAACAGTGACTCCATTACAAACAGGGTTGCGATTGCTACGTTAGAACAGTGACTCTACACCATTACAAACAGGGTTGCGGTTCCTACGTTAGAACAGTGACTCTACACCATTACAAACAGGCTTGCGGTTCCTACGTTAGAACAGTGACTCTACACGTTACAAACAGGCTTGCGGTTCCTACGTCAGAACAGTGACTCTACACCATTACAAACAGGGTTGCGGTTCCTACGTCAGAACAGTGACTCTACACCATTACAAACAGGCTTGCGGTTCCTACGTTAGAACAGTGACTCTACACCATTACAAACAGGGTTGCGGTTCCTACGTTAGAACAGTGACTCTACACCATTACAAACAGGCTTGCGGTTCCTACGTTAGAACAGTGACTCTACACGTTACAAACAGGCTTGCGGTTCCTACGTTAGAACAGTGACTCTACACCATTACAAACAGGATTGCGGTTCCTACGTTAGAACAGTGACTCCATTACAAACAGGGTTGCGATTGCTACGTTAGAACAGTGACTCTACACCATTACAAACAGGGTTGCGGTTCCTACGTTAGAACAGTGACTCTACACCATTACAAACAGGCTTGCGGTTCCTACGTTAGAACAGTGACTCTACACGTTACAAACAGGCTTGCGGTTCCTACGTCAGAACAGTGACTCTACACCATTACAAACAGGGTTGCGGTTCCTACGTCAGAACAGTGACTCTACACCATTACAAACAGGGTTGCGGTTCCTACGTTAGAACAGTGACTCTACACCATTACAAACAGGATTGCGGTTCCTACGTTAGAACAGTGACTCCATTACAAACAGGGTTGCGATTGCTACGTTAGAACAGTGACTCTACACCATTACAAACAGGGTTGCGGTTCCTACGTTAGAACAGTGACTCTACACCATTACAAACAGGCTTGCGGTTCCTACGTTAGAACAGTGACTCTACACGTTACAAACAGGCTTGCGGTTCCTACGTTAGAACAGTGACTCTACACCATTACAAACAGGATTGCGGTTCCTACGTTAGAACAGTGACTCCATTACAAACAGGGTTGCGATTGCTACGTTAGAACAGTGACTCTACACCATTACAAACAGGGTTGCGGTTCCTACGTTAGAACAGTGACTCTACACCATTACAAACAGGCTTGCGGTTCCTACGTTAGAACAGTGACTCTACACGTTACAAACAGGCTTGCGGTTCCTACGTCAGAACAGTGACTCTACACCATTACAAACAGGGTTGCGGTTCCTACGTCAGAACAGTGACTCTACACCATTACAAACAGGGTTGCGGTTCCTACGTTAGAACAGTGACTCTACACCATTACAAACAGGATTGCGGTTCCTACGTTAGAACAGTGACTCCATTACAAACAGGGTTGCGATTGCTACGTTAGAACAGTGACTCTACACCATTACAAACAGGGTTGCGGTTCCTACGTTAGAACAGTGACTCTACACGTTACAAACAGGCTTGCGGTTCCTACGTCAGAACAGTGACTCTACACCATTACAAACAGGGTTGCGGTTCCTACGTCAGAACAGTGACTCTACACCATTACAAACAGGGTTGCGGTTCCTACGTCAGAACAGTGACTCCATTACAAACAGGGTTGCGATTGCTACGTTAGAACAGTGACTCTACACCATTACAAACAGGGTTGCGGTTCCTACGTTAGAACAGTGACTCCATTACAAACAGGGTTGCGATTGCTACGTTAGAACAGTGACTCTACACCATTACAAACAGGGTTGCGGTTCCTACGTTAGAACAGTGACTCTACACGTTACAAACAGGCTTGCGGTTCCTACGTCAGAACAGTGACTCTACACCATTACAAACAGGGTTGCGGTTCCTACGTCAGAACAGTGACTCTACACCATTACAAACAGGCTTGCGGTTCCTACGTTAGAACAGTGACTCTACACCATTACAAACAGGCTTGCGGTTCCTACGTTAGAACAGTGACTCTACACGTTACAAACAGGCTTGCGGTTCCTACGTCAGAACAGTGACTCTACACCATTACAAACAGGGTTGCGGTTCCTACGTCAGAACAGTGACTCTACACCATTACAAACAGGGTTGCGGTTCCTACGTCAGAACAGTGACTCTACACCATTACAAACAGGGTTGCGATTGCTACGTTAGAACAGTGACTCTACACCATTACAAACAGGGTTGCGGTTCCTACGTCAGAACAGTGACTCTACACCATTACAAACAGGCTTGCGGTTCCTACGTTAGAACAGTGACTCTACACCATTACAAACAGGATTGCGGTTCCTACGTTAGAACAGTGACTCTACACCATTACAAACAGGCTTGCGGTTCCTACGTTAGAACAGTGACTCTACACGTTACAAACAGGCTTGCGGTTCCTACGTTAGAACAGTGACTCTACACCATTACAAACAGGATTGCGGTTCCTACGTTAGAACATTGACTCCATTACAAACAGGGTTGCGATTGCTACGTTAGAACAGTGACTCTACACCATTACAAACAGGCTTGCGGTTCCTACGTTAGAACAGTGACTCCACACCATTACAAACAGGGTTGTGTTTCCTACGTTAGAATAGTGACTCTACACCATTCTACTTGGATTGGGAACTTGAAATGTAACTATATTGTGGCTATCTGTCGTATTCGACATTGACAGGAAACCAGTGAGGGAGAATTTTTACAGTGAAAAAGCCACTTTTTGCACTGGGACAGTTCCACTCTCTCGGCCTCAGCAGTCCAGCTCCAGTGATAAAAGTAGTTGTCACATCTGGGGTCTTCCTTGGTTGCTGTGGAGGACCACGACATCCTCAGGAGCTTGCGATGACCTAGACTCTCCGCGGCGCGTTGTAGAACTGCCTTCAGGCTATTCGATTTCACGGAAGATCTCATTTGCTCAGCTGACTTCACATGCCTGGACAGTCATTTCCCTAACTCACCAGGGTATGAGGTCTGCTGGCTACCCTCACCTGCCCTAGCCCACCTATTGAAGCAGTGTATTGGAGTGTGGCCATTGTCATGTGCAAATAGCTACTGGGAGCCACAGGTAGGAGCGGAGTGTCTGGTGGGGACCAAAGGTGAATTGAGCTTCCCTGAAAAGGATACATCAAGCCTCTTCACCAGAAGTGCTACCCCTCCCTGGACAACCCAAACAATAATTAATTCTACAGTACTTACATAAACTCTGTAATAACCGGTGCCGGGAGTCTGTTTACCTTTTGTGCCGGAGTAGCTTGGACATGCAGGTGAATGACCAGCCACAGCCATCAAAGTCGCAGATAAAGGGCCTCTCACCTGCACCAGAAACATCAGTCTTTTAGTAATCTGGAGCAACACATTTCCTGATGAAAATCAAATCTGCCTGCTTTCAAACAGAGCCAGAGCACTGCATACTGTGTCCAAAAGAACCACAGCTACTGATGCAACTGATTTTGGTGGGTCCAGCATCCAGGCCATGCTCTCTTCTCACTGCTACCATCAGGAAAGAGGTACAGAACCATTAGGTCCCACACCACCAGGGTCAGGAACCAGCACAGACCTCTTCACTCATCAACAGATCATTGAACACGCTCTATACACTCACTTTCAAAGACTCTACAACCACATTCTCAAATGATTTAATTTATTTCTTGTTATTCGTTTGCTGTTTGTCTTTTGCACATGGGTTGATTATTGGTCAGTCTTTGTGTGTGGTTTTTATTGATCCCATTGTGCTTCCTTCTTGTATTGCAAAGGGCAGTATACGATGATACAGTACCTGTAATTTGATAATAAATCTTTGAGCAGATTTGCACTGGTCACAGTCACGGGCAGACGAACAAATGCAACTCAACAACAGAGTCACAGAGCATTACAGCACAGAAACAAGCCCTTTGGTTCCCCACACCTGTTGTCCTGGCTTTTTATTCTGACAGAACCATACAAACTCTAAATTTCACATTTGAAGGCCTCACACTGACCAAGCACCCCTTTGCCAAAAGACAATCTGTCCCAATACACACTTGCCAGGTCCTATCTAAAGTCATCAAAACTGGCCTGTTTCCAATTGGTAAATGACCAAGGACACTGACAGATTACTGAGGGGAGTGTTCTAACTGGCTGCATCACTGTGTGGTATGGCGGGAGGGAGGAACTGCACAGGATCAGAAGTAGTGTAGAAATTTGTGAACTCATCAGGGCCACTAGCCCCTCCAGCATCGAGGACATCTTCAAGGAGCGATGGCTCAAATAGGCAGCGTCCATCATTAAGGACCCTCATCACCCAGGACATGCCTTGTTCTCATTGCTACCATCAAGAAGGAGGTACAGAAGCCTGAAGACACACACTCCGATTCAGGAACAGCCTCTCTCTATATATATAGCTAGATAGATTATATTTTACAATTTTTATTATGTATTGCACTGTACTGCTGCAGCACAACAATGAATCTCATGACATATGCCAGTGAAATTACACCCGATTCTGATCGAGAATCTACCCAGGGTCCAGACCTATCCTTCTTGATAATTATCTTAGAACTAATGGAATTATGATCATTAAATCCAAAGTGTCCCCCTACCTACATCCCAGAAAGAACTGCATTTAACCGGCATCCTCGATATTCATCTATTCCCAACTGGTGCACAAGGGCTGCACTGTTATGTCTCCCAAATTCCCTGCAGCTTTCCGTCTGGACTGCTCTGCTCTTGACAGAACCTTCCAAACGTACAAACTTCTCCCAGTGGGGTCAAGGGTAACTGAACATCAAACTCAGCAATTTCCCCTCAAAAGTCAAGTACTATTTTGATTTCAGACTCAAACTTATTTCAAAACATATAGTTTGTGTTAACAACTAACACACCCAAGGATGTGCTACTTTCTTTACAGACTTCTTATTTTCATTGTCAAGGAACTCACCCCTCGCCTGCAGCACTGTGTCAATGCCTTCTGCAGAGGGACCACAGCCACCGATGAATCAGAATCAGAACTGTTTAATGTCCCCAGCATATGTGTGAAATATGTTCTTTTGCAGCAGTGGTACGATGAATATATAATAAAATCAAACTATAAATTACAGTAAGAAAAATAGATCTGAAAATTTAATTAAATGGTAGTGCCAAAAGAAAGCAAAAAAAAAGGTAGTGTACATGGGTTCATTGTCCATTCAGAAATATGATGGTTGAGGGGAAGAAACTGTTCCTAAAACATTAGGTGTGTGTCTTCAGGCTCCTGTACCTCCTCCTTGAAGGTAGTTAGGAGAAGAGACCACGTCCTCAGTGATGGGGGTCTGCGATGACGGATGCCCCTTTTTGGGGCATCGCCTTTAGATGTTCTCGATGCTGGCAGCTCACCTGCACTTTCCCAGGACAGTGAAGAATGGGCAATAAATGGTGTCCTTGCAAATAAACAAGAAACACAGCAAACTCTTAAAGTGTAGTCATTACCCAGTTCCAGCCATGTTACTCCGATGGGAGCTGATGACCCTGTTGCAGCTGTCAATAACTAATAACTCAGGTTCTAAAGTTATCGAGGCATTCCAGGCCACGCTCTTTTCTCACTGCTGCCATCAGGGAGAAGGTACAGGAGCCTCAGGACTCACACCACCAGGTTCAAAGACAGTTACCACCCCTCAACCATCAGGCTCTCGAACAAAAGGGGATAACTACACTCTCTCGCCCATCCATTGAGATTTGTGAAACCAAAGATTTCACTTTTAGGACTTTTAATCTCATATTCTAGTTACTTATTAGTATTTATTTATATTTGTACTTGCACAGTTTGTTGTCTTCTGTACTCTGATCTTTCATTGATCCTGTTATAGTAACCACTCTATAAATTTGCTGAGTGTGCATGCAGCAAAATGAACCTCAGGGTTGTATGTACTCTGATAATAAAAGGTACTTTGAGCTGTGATTTGGGACTGTACCTGTGTGGCTCCTGAGGTGAATCTTCAAGCGACAGGCTTTGTCATAGCGCTTGTCACAGCCCGGGAAAGAGCAGCTGAAGTGTTCCTGGTCACGGAAGTGCGAACGGTTGTGTGAGCCCAGTGCACTGACAGTAATGAACGTTTTCTCACAGCCTGCAATGCAAAACCATGGTCACCGGCTTTCAAGTAACTAACCACTTTTCCCTTCACCATTTAAATTCACAAGTCTACAACACTGCTTGTCAGGAACAGGAGAGTGAGCCCTTAGAACACATAAGAGTACAGCACAGGAACAGGCCATTCAGCCCACAATGTTGTGCCAAACCAGCTGAAAAGCAAATCAAAAAACACCCAAACACTAATCCCTCTTCCCTACACCTTGTCCATATCTCTCCACCTTCCTCACATCCATGTACCTATCTAAACGTCTCTTAAAAGCCTCTAATGTGTTTGCCTCTACCACCAGACCAGGCAGTACATTCCAGGCATCTACCACTTTGAGTAAAAAACTTGCGCCTCACATCCCCTCAAACCTGGAATTTTTTTACACGCTGGAATTGAGGAGATTGAGAGGGGATCTGATTGAAACGTTTAAGATAATTAAAGGATTTGATAGGATTGAGGCAGGAAATATGTTCCAGATGTTGGGAGAGTCCAGTACCAGAGGGCATGGATTGAGAATAAGAGGTCAGTTATTTAAAACAGAGTTGAGGAAGAGCTTCTTCTCCCAGAGAGTTGTGGAGGTGTGGAATGCTCTGCCTCGGAAGACAGTGGAGGCCAATTCTCTGGATGCTTTCAAGAAGGAGCTAGATAGATATCTGATGGATAGGGGAATCAAGGGATATGGGGACAAGGCAGGGACTGGGTATTGTTAGTGAATGATCAGCCATGATCTCAGAATGGCGGTGCAGACTCGAGGGGCCGAATGGTCTACTTCTGCACCTATTGTCTATTGTCTAAACCTACCCCCTCTCAACTTTGACACATGCCCTCTGATATTAGATATAACCTTTGAACAAAATAAAACTCCATACCTTCTGCGGAGACAGACAAACTGCCCGCCTCAGGCAACCCTCCTCCGCAACTCTCTAACTACATCTGAGATATTACGTCCCATGAAGCTTTGAGGTTCTTTAAACCTTTCCTCAAACCAACTTTACCTGAAAATCAAACAAAACATGCTGGAAAACCCCCCTCCCATGTCAGACAGCATCCGTGGAGAGAGAAAGAAGTGGGGAGTCCCAGATCCAAACGTTAACTTTTTGTTTTCAGAGGCACTGACTGACCTACTGTCTCTCCCTTTTAGCCCCTTAAAAACCTCATCTAATCATTTCCTGATGGCTCACAGGGTTTCAGTTTAATTCAAACTGATAAGTCTAAAGATGCAAGGCACTATACAAATGCAAGTTTCTGTGTGCCTTCATGCACAAGAGGCATCTTTCTCACCTATTCCAATCTCCCTTGTCAGGATCGGAGCAGGTTTATTATCACTAACACTTGCAGGACAGAACTAGGCTGATTGTAATGTAGGTCAAAAGGTTGGCACAATATTGTGGGCCGAAGGGCCCGTACTGCAATGCTCAATGTACAACAATGGTTACATACAGCCCTGGAAAAAATCTGGCTGTTTGGCCCTTCTATCGCTGCTAGCCCCTGCCCACCACAGCATTTAGCTATGCTACCCCCTACAAACAGCCCCTCCAGAAAGCTATCTGCTCAGTCCCTCTAACCCTACTAGCCCATACCACCCTCACAATCACCCTGTAGCTGAGCTACAGCCCCCAAGAGTCTGACTGTTTATCCCTTTGATCCCTGCTAGCCCCCGCCAGAGGCTCCCTTTGTACTGGCTGCAAAGGTTCGACTGTTCGGCCCGCTACCCCTGCTAGCCCGTTCCCAAGAGCCTCACCGGGGAAGTCACACTTGAAGGGCCGCTGCGGCTCGAAGTGGCAGCGCCGGTGGCTGCTGAGCCTGGGCGCGGTGGCGAAGGGCTGTGAGCAGACGTCGCAGGCGAAGGCGGGCTCCCGGGCGTGGGCCTTCATGTGGGCCCGGAGGTTGTAGACGGTGGTGAAGCGCTTGCCGCAGCGCTCGGCCTGGCAGCCGTAGGGCCGCAGCTTGCCGTGCGAGCGCAGGTGGCGCTTCAGCTTGTAGGCCGTGGCGAAGGCCCACTCGCAGCCCGACACCGAGCAGCGGAACGGCCGCTGCCCGTGCGACACCAGGTGCAGCCGCAGCCTCTGCTTCTTCTCGAAGGCCTGCTGGCAGTCCCGCTCGGGGCAGCGGTGTAGCGTCGCGGGGCCCTTCGGCGGCCCGGCCCCAGGCTCCAGGCTCGGGGCTCCCGCTAGCGGAGGAACCGAAGCCGGGGCCGGCGCCGCCGCGGGCTCTTCCTCGGGTTTGGCCGGGCCCCCGGCTCCGGCCTCGGGCGCGGCTAGCAGCAGTAGACCGTCCTCCAGGCGCAGAAGCAGGTCGCGGCCGCTGAGGCCCAGGGTGGCGGCCAGGCCGCCAGGCGAGGTCCCGGGCAGGTTGTCGAGGGCGGCGGGCGTCTCCAGCAGGAGTCCGGGCCCCGGAGGAGGAGGAGGGGGCGGCGGCGGCGGCGGCAGCGTCTGCTCAGCCTCCCCGCCCTGCTCGGCCGGCGGGTGCGCCGCGGCAGCTACTCGAGCCGCAGGCCTGTCGGTCCCGGCCGCGGCCTGCACCGAGCTCAGGTAAAAGACGGTGTCCGCCGTGGCTGCCGCCGCCTCAGCGCCGCCGTCCGGCTCCAACCGCGGCTCGGTCTGACGCCGCTCCTGCCCCGGCTCCGGTGGGGCGGCTGCGGCCGCGGCCTCCGCCTCGGGCTCCAGGTTGAAGACAACGAAGATCTCCGGGTCGGCGGCCGGGCCCCGCAAGTCGGGCGCGTCGTCAAGAAAAAGCGAGTAGCGGGCGGGCGGGCCGCTGGGCGGAGGGAGCTCGACCCCCGGGGCCTCCTGCCCGAGCCCCAGGCCGAGCCCGAGGCCCAGGCCCAGGCCCTGCTGCTCCATCCCCGGTGTCCCCGCCACAGCCGCCGGCCGCCGCAACACCCGGCCCGGAGTCCGGCGCGGCGGAACGGAGCCAGGGCGCGGCGGATGCAAAACGCGGACAGGAGTTCCAGGGGATCCGGATTCCGCGGTACGTCTCCTTCAAAGTAAAGTTTATGTCATACTCAGCCAATCTGTACAATATTACAGGGTCAATGAAAGATCAACCAGAGTGCAGAAAACAACAAACTGTGCAAACGCGAATATGAATAAATAGCAAAAGACAATGAGATAATGATAATAATATGTCCTTGGTGGTGGGTAGGCTGGTGCCGATGATGCCTTGGGCAGTTCTGACTACCCGATGCAGATCCCTCCTGTCCGTATCATGCCGCTTGTTAGGATGCTCTCTATCTGTACAATGATGGGAGTGTAGATGTGCACAGCCCAGCACCCTTCAGCCCCCTCGGAGAGTCGAGGTTTCCTGATTGTGTAGAATATGCTCAGGGACTATGAGAAGTTCTGCCCGTTCTGGTTGACTGTCAGTAACTAGTGGTGTTTTATGTCTGTATTGGGAACGCTACTTTTCTCATTGTTTGTCAATGATTTAGATAATGGAATTGATGGCTTCGTGGCAAAGTTTGCAGATGATAAGATAGGTGGATGGGTAGGTAGTGCTGAGGAAGCAATGCGATTGCAGCAGGACTTAGACAAATTGGAAGAATGGGCAAAAGAGTGGCAGATAGAATACAGTGTGGGGAAGTGTATGATAATGTATTTTGGTAAAAGGAACAGGCTGTTATCTAAATGGGGAGAAGGTTCAAACATCAGAGATGCAAAGGGACTTGGGAGTCCTCGTGCAAGACTCCCGGAAGGTTAATTTACAGGTTGAGTCTGTGATAAAGAAGGAAAATGCAATGTTGGCATTCATTTCAAGGGGAATAGAATATAAAAGCAAGGAGATAATTCTGAGCCTTTATAAGACACTAGTCAGGCCGCACTTGAATATTGTCATCAGTTTTGGGCCCCATATTTCAGAAAGGATGTGTTGTCATTGGAGAGAGTCCAGAGGAGGTTCAAGAGGATGATTCTGGGATTGAAGGGGCTTACATATGATGAGTGTAGCAGCTTTGGGCCTGTATTCACTGGAATTTAGAAGAATGTGTGGGCATCTCATTGAAACCTACTGAATGTTGAAAGGACTACACAGGGTGGATGTGGAGAAGATGTTTCCTGTGGTGGAGGTATCCAGAATTAGAGGGCACAGCCTCAAATTTGAAGGGTAACCCTTTAGAACAGAGGTAAGGAGGAATTGTTTTAACCAGAGTAGTGAATCTATGGAAGGCTCTGCCACAGACTGTGGTGGAGGCTGGGACCATGGGTATATATAATCTGGATTCAGTGAGAGGGCAGGTGTATGGGATCCGGGATCAGCCATGGTGAAATGACAGAGCAGATTCGATGGGCTGAAAGGACTAATTCTGCTCCTCTGTCTTTCAGTCTTATCAGTTAGTGTGAGACTATTACAGCCTGGGGCAACGGAGTTCAGAGTTCAATTCAAGCGCCCTCTGTGAGGAGGTCTCTACATTCTTCCCAAGTACTCATGGGTTTCCTCCCACGTACCAGTTAGTAGGTTAGTTGGTCACTGTAAATTGTCTGGGACTTGGGCCTGGGTCAGATAGGTGGGTTGCTGGGCTGGATAAGCCTATTCCATGTAGTATTTCTCAACAAAATTCATTAAATAAATCATTAGGTGAATGAATAAATGAATATTTTTAAAGAATTAGTTCAGTTCTGTTGTGTGTGGGAAGGGTTGGCAGGAATCGGGACAGCGACCAATGGGAGGGGAATGAGAAACCATCAGGAATAGTGAATCAGGATTATTGGGGTTTTATTCTAGATCAGTGGTTCCAACCTTTTTTATATCTTGGAGCCTTACCATTAACCGAGGGGTCTGTAGGCCCCAGGCTGGGACCACCAGATAGAGATGGTTACGATGAGGGTGTTCATCAATTTCTCCCTCTGGCCTCTACTCACCTGTCCTGGTGCCCCGCCCTTCCCTTTCTCCCATGATCCACTGCCCTCTCCTATCAGATAATTCCTTCTTCAGCCCTTTACCTTTTCTACCAATCACCTCCCAACTTCTCACTTCATTCCCCTCATCTGGTCTCACCTATCACCTGCTGGCTTGTCCTCCTTTCCCTCCCCTGCATCTTATTCTGGCATCTTCTCAAATAGCCTCTGACAACCAAGTCCAGCTCCTGGCCTTTATATGCGGCTTAGCTATTAAGCCCAGTGACTCCATTTCTCTGATGGGAGAGGAAGCAAGGGTGGGTTACTGGTGCCTTCAAACTAGTTGCTTCGGGCTGTGGTTGGCAGCTCATCGAGGAGAAGGAAATTGAAGAGGCAACCTTTTAGAACAGAGGTAAGGAGGAATCCAAGCTCAAACCTGTGCTACTGAAGCTGTACCTGTTGTGTATTTAGTCAAAGCATTCTTGGTTTAAATGATCATTATGGGTTACGTATGGAAATTGCATACATCGTGACACTCCAGGAGAAGGAAGTCTGATCTCAAATCCTCACTGCTTTGCGGCTATACCCACACAGGAGAACGCCAGGGAGAAATTCAGGACTGGGGTCCCTAAGACAGTCCTACATTAAGTTCAACACTGGCAACTCCCGCGATGCCTCTGGTGCCAAACTGTATCGGTCTCTGCCTTTAATTGGATTAATCAGCTGCATGGAGAGGGGGAGCCTGCTGCATGGGAACAGCTTGCTCTTCATATTACACTGCCCTGGCCTGTGTGTCCTGGGACGCCACATCCACGGTCGGCCCTGACCAGCAGACAATCTCTGTATGTGACATTCCTCGGACAAACAAGTGTAGCGTCTGTGATTAAATTCGTTAACACCAACGTCTCTCCCACCAGGACAGGGTCTCCTCCCACCCCAGGACAGGTTTTCTCCTCCCCCTTCACCAGGACCTGGGTTCGATTCCCATCGCACGGTAGTGTAGTGGTTAGCACAACGTTTACAGTACCAGTGACCCGGGTCCAATTCCCATCACACGGTAGTGTAGTGGTTAGCACAACGTTTTACAGTACCAGAGACCCGGGTTTGATTCACATCACACGGTAGTGTAGTGGTTAGCACAACGTTTACAGTACCAGTGACCCGGGTTCAATTCCCATCACACGGTAGTGTAGTGGTTAGCACAACGTTTTACAGTACCAGAGACCCGGGTTTGATTCACATCACACGGTAGTGTAGTGATTAACACAACGTTTTACAATACCAGTGACCCGGGTTCGATTCCCATCACACGGTAGTGTAGTGGTTAGCACAATGTTTACAGTACCAGTGACCCGGGTTCAATTCCCATCACACGGTAGTGTAGTGATTAACACAACGTTTACAGTACCAGTGACCCGGGTTTGATTCCCATCACACGGTAGTGTAGTGGTTAGCACAATGTTTACAGTACCAGTGACCCGGGTTCAATTCCCATCACACGGTAGTGTAGTGGTTAACACAACGTTTACAGTCCCAGAGACCCGGGTTTGATTCACATCACACGGTAGTGTAGTGATTAGCACAACACTTTACAGTACCAGAGACCCGGGTTCGATTCCCATCACACGGTAGTGTAGTGATTAACACAACGTTTACAGTACCAGTGATCTGGGTTCAATTCCCATCACACGGTAGTGTAGTGATTAACACAACGTTTACAGTCCCAGTGACCTGGGTTCAATTCCCATCACACGGTAGTGTAGTGGTTAGCACAACGTTTACAGTCCCAGTGACCTGGGTTCAATTCCCATCACACGGTAGTGTAGTGGTTAGCACAACACTTTACAGTACCAGTGACCCGGGTTCAATTCCCATCACACGGTAGTGTAGTGGTTAACACAACGTTTACAGTCCCAGTGACCTGGGTTCAATTCCCATCACACGGTAGTGTAGTGGTTAGCACAACACTTTACAGTACCAGAGACCCGGGTTTGATTCACATCACACGGTAGTGTAGTGGTTAACACAACGTTTTACAGTACCAGTGACCCGGGTTCAATTCCCACTACTCTCTGTAAGGAGTTTGTACATTTCCCCATGACCACGTGGGTTTCCTCCGGGTGATCCGATTTGTTCCCTCGTACCAGTTTGTAGGTTACTTGGTCATTGTCAATTGTCCTGTGAAGGATAGGATTAAATCAGGGTATTGGTGGGCTGCCTATCTCAATAAATAAACAAACGAACTCCGGCGGTGTGAGGTACCCACCCCCTTCAAGCAGACTTCAAACATACCAGCGCCCAAGAAGAGCGTGATAACCTGTCTGAACGACTGCAACCCAGTGGCACTCACATCCACGATGATCGGTGATCCACATGTCAGATCCCGTCTGAATTGGATCCACTCCAATTCACCTCCCGAAGCAACAGGTCTACAGCAGATGCCATCTCATTGACTCTTCACTCAACCCTGGGACACCTGGACATCAAAGATGCAACACCAGGATGCTCTTTATCGATTACAGCTCAGCATTTAACACCATCTTCCCCTCAAAACTAATCAGTAAATCCCAAGACCTGGGCCTCAAAATACCCCCTTGTGCAACTGGATCCTGGATTTCCGCATCTGTAGACCCCGATCAGATCGGATTGACAAAAACATCTCCTCCACAATTTCATCAGCGCAGGAGCACCACAAGGATGTGTGCTTAGCCCCTGCTCTACTCGCTTTACACTTATGACTGTGTGGCTGAGCACAACTTGAATACCATATACAGGTTTGCTGATGACACCACTGTTGTGGGCCGCTTCAAAGGGGGATAATGAATCAACATACAGGACACAGATTGAAAATTTAGCTGAGTGGTGTCGTAACAACCTCTCACTCAATGTCAACAAGACCAAGGAACTGATTGTAGACTTCAAGAGAAGGAAACCAGAGGTCCACTAGCCGGTAATCATTGGAGATGGTCAGTAACTTTAAATTCCTGGCTCTCACGATCTCAGAGACCTGTCCTGGACCCATCATATAAATATAATTGCAAAGAAAGCACACAGCACCCACTACTTCCTCAGGAGTCTACGGTGATTCAGCGTGTGATCAAAACCTTGGCAAACTTCATCAGATGTGTGGTGGGAAGTGTGCTGACCGGCCGCGTATGGAATGCCTTTGAGCGGAAATCCTACAGAAGGTAGTGGATCCAGACCAGTACATCACGGGTAAAACCCTCCCAACCATTCAGCATCTGCATGAACCGTTGCCGTAGATAAGCAGCATCCATCATCGGAGACTCACCACCCAGGCCGTGCTCTCTCCTCACTGCTGTCTGCCACCCAGCAGAAGCACAGGAGCCTCAAGACCAGCTCCACCAGGTTCAACAACAGTTACCACCCCTCAATCATCAGGCTCTTGAACAAAAGGGGATAACTATGCTCATTTAAGGACTCTGTTATGTTGTTTATTCATTTTGGTTATATATTGCTATTAATTTATTCTCTGCATTTGCACAGTTTGTACACTGTTTACAGATCCAGATGTTTACTGTTTACAGATCTTGTTTACAGTTACTGTTCTATACATTTGTTAAGTATGCCCACAGAAAAAGAACCCCAGGGTTGTATGTGGTGATGTGTATGTACTCTGATAATAAATTTCACTTTGAACTTTGAGATAATAAGAACAGCTGGTCACAGAAACTGGTGGTGTAACAATATTCATTTTTATTCCTGGATTTTTGTGATATTTTGATTTCAGGAAGTTGTTAACAAAATTCTCGTGCACAGAAAAAAGCCTTTGTCTGTTTTGTTCTGTACACTTTGTCAGAATAAAGAGGAGATGGGGGGGGGTGATTGAAGAACAGTTAATAATCTCCACCACATTCACTCGTTGTCAGGATGGAGTCAGTCAGGATGAGACTCTCACTACCCCTCAGAGAAGATTCACATGAATCATCCTGGTAATGAAAGGGTTAACATTTGAGGAGCATTTGATGGCTCAGGACCTGCACTCATTGGAGTTGAGAAAAATCAGGGGAGATCACATTGAAACCTATTGAATACTGAAAGGCTGAGACAGAGAGGATGTTTCCTGTAGTGGGGGAGTCTAGGACCAGAGGACACAGATAGTGGATGTAGAGAGGATGTTTCCTATAGTGGGGGAGTCAAGGACCAGACACAGATAGAGTGGATGTGATGTTTCCTATAGTGGGGGAGACTAGGACCAGAGGACACAGATAGAGTGGATGTGGAGAGGATGTTTCCAATAGTGGGGGAGTCTAGGACCAGAGGACACAGATAGAGTGGATGTGGAGAGGATGTTTCCTATAGTGGGGGTGACTCGGACCAGAGGACACAGATAGAGTGGATGTGGAGATGATGTTTCCTATAGTGGGGGAGTCTAGGACCAGAGGACACAGATAGAGTGGATGCGGAGAGGATGTTTCCTATAGTGGGTGAGTCGTGGACCAGAGGACACAGATAGAATGGATGTGGAGAGGATGTTTCCTACAGTGGGGGAGACTAGGACCAGAGGACACAGATAGAGTGGATATGGAGAGGATGTTTCCTATAGTGGGGGAGTCTAGGACCAGAGGACACAGATAGAATGGATGTGGAGAGGATGTTTCCTACAGTGGGGGAGACTAGGACCAGAGGACACAGATAGAATGGATGTGGAGAGGATGTTTCCTACAGTGGGGGAGACTAGGACCAGAGGACACAGATAGAGTGGATATGGAGAGGATGTTTCCTATAGTGGGGGAGTCTAGGACCAGAGGACACAGATAGTGGATATGGAGAGGATGTTTCCTATAGTGGGGGAATTTAGGACCAGAGGACACAACCTCAGAATAGAGGGATGTCCATTTAGAACCGAGATGAGCCGGGGGTAGTGAATCTGAGGAACTCATTGACACTGCCTTCTGTGGAGGCCAGGTCATTGGTATGTTTAAAGCAGAGGTTGATAGGTTCTTGAGTAGGCACAGCATCAAAGATTACAGGGAGAAGGCAGGAGAATAGGGT
The DNA here is from genome assembly GCF_030144855.1 of Hypanus sabinus. NCBI lineage: Eukaryota > Metazoa > Chordata > Chondrichthyes > Myliobatiformes > Dasyatidae > Hypanus > Hypanus sabinus. Next base: position 2,709,417 of record NC_082724.1, read on the forward strand.
TAAGAGGGATAGTAAATCAGCCGTGAGGGAATGGTGAAGCAGACTCAATGGGCTGAATGGCCTAATTGTGCTCCAATGTCTTGTGGTCTTAACTCATGAATTCTATTTCTAGACTCACACAAACTCAGTGGGAAAGCCTGCTTACATTTACCCCTCATAATTCCACACACCCCTATCAAACCTCCCCTCATTCTCCTACGCTCGAGGGAATAAAGTCCCGACCTATTCAACCTTTCCCTATAACTCAGGTTCTCCAGTCCCAGCAACGATCTTGTCAAATTTCTCTGCACTCTTGCAATCTCATTTACATCTTTCCTGTAGGTACTACTACTGTGTCGACGCTGGCCTAGGGGGCCGGCATCACGCATCCTGGAGGTAGGGCACCAGAAATGCACACAATCCTCCAGAAAGGCCTCAGCATGGTCTTCAACAAAATCTGCTGTCAGTAGGGGCACAATTAAAACATACCCCATAACATCAAACAGCATGTCCACCCAGGTGATGCCCTTATCTCGTCACTACGGACCATCGGGGGGAGGTACAGGAGCCTGAAGACACACACTCAACGATTCAGGGACAGCTTCTTCCCCTCTGCCTTCGGGGGGAGGTACAGGAGCCTGAAGACACACACTCAATCATTCAGTAACAGCTTCTTCTCTGCCATCAGGGAGGGGGTACAGGAGCCTGAAGACACACACTCAACAATTCAGGAACAGCTTCTTCCCCTCTGCCACCAGGGGGACGAGGTACAGGAGCCTGAAGACACACACTCAACAATTCAGGAACAGCTTCTTCCCCTCTGCCATCAGGGAGGAGGTACAGGAGCCTGAAGACACACACTCAATCATTCGGGAACAGCTTCTTCCCCTCTGCCATCAGGGGGGAGGTACAGGAGCCTGAAGACACACACTCAACAATTCAGGAACAGCTTCTTCCCCTCTGCCACCAGGGGGACGAGGTACAGGAGCCTGAAGACACACACTCAATCATTCGGGAACAGCTTCTTCCCCTCTGCCATCAGGGACGAGGTACAGGAGCCTGAAGACACACACTCAACAATTCAGGAACAGCTTCTTCCCCTCTGCCACCAGGGGGATGAGGTACAGGAGCCTGAAGACACACACTCAACCATTCGGGAACAGCTTCTTCCCCTCCACCGTCAGATTTCTGAATGGAGAGTGAACCAATCCTGAGCACTACCTCACTATCTTCTCTACCTTTGCACTCCTTTTTGAAATATTTTATAAATCTACTCCTTATTGTAGTTTACAGTATAGTTTATGTACTGCTGCAAAACAACAGACTTCTCAACATCTGATAGTAGCGGAAAGGTTCTGGCAAGTGTGGATTGGGATAGGCTGTTTTCTGACAAAGATGTACTTAGAAAGCGGGAGGCTGTCAAAAGCGAAACTTCGAGACTACAAAGCTTGTATGTGTCTGCCAAAATAAAAAGAAAGGATAATAGGATTAGGGAATGTTTCTTTTTGAAAGATATTGAGGCCCTGATTAAGAGAATAAAAAGGAAGTGTGTAGCAGGTATAAGCAGGTAGGAACATGAGGTGCTTATGGAGTATAAGAAATGCAAGAGGACATTTAAGAAATAATCAGGATGGCTAAAGAAGGCACGAGGTTGCCCTAGGTGAAGGAGAATCCTAAAGGATTCTACAGATATGTTTCGAGCAATAGGATTGAGAGGGACAAAATTGCTCCTCTGGAAGACCAGAGTGCTAATCTATGCATGGAGCCAAACGAGATGGAGGGAGGGGGGATTTTAAATGTACTCTTTGCATTTGTTTTTACTCGGAAAACTAACAGAGTCGATAGAAGTGAGGCAAAGCAGTAGCAAGGCCGCGGACCCTTTACAGATTACAGGTGAGGAGGTGTATGCTACCCAGGGTAAATCAGGGTGGATAAAACCCCAGGGCCTAACAAGGCGTTCCCTCAGACCCTACAGCAGACAAATGCAGAAATTGCCAGGGCCCTAGCAGAGATATTTAAATCATCCTTAGTGACAGGAGGGGTACCAGAGGAATGGAGGACGGCCAATGTTGTTCCACTGTTTAAGGAGGCTCTAAACACAAACCAGGAAATTATAAGCTGGTGAGCCTGACATCAGTTGTTCTAAGGGACCCGAAATGTGAGCATTGGGACGGACAGGGTCAACATGGAGTGCGTCACTGCTCATGTCTAACCAATCTTGGAGAGCTTTTTAAGGAAATTACCAGGAAAGCTGATGGAGGCAAGGCATTTGACAAGTCCCACAAGGGAGAGTGAACAGGAAGGTTCAGTCGCTTGGCATTCAGTAAACTGGTTTATACACTGGTAGCTGATGGTTGCCTCTCTGACTGGAGGCCTGTGACTGGTGGTGTGCCGCAGGGATCGGTGTTGGGTCGGTTGTTGTTTGTCATCTATATCAATGATAATGTGGTTAACTGCAGCTGATACCAAGATTGGGGGTTAGTCTTACACAGTGAATGGTAGGACACTGAGGAGTGCAGTACAACAAAGGATCTAGGACTTCCTCCACTGAGGTTGGGTGGGACTACAACTAGAGGTGATGGGTTAAGGGTGAAAGGTGAAAAGAGAGTGGAATGGGCTGACCGTGCAGGTGGAGCATGCGAGCTCGATTTCAACGTTTAATGGAAGTCTGGATAAGTACGTGGATGGTGGGGATATGGACCCAGTGCAAATCGATGGGAACAGGCAGTTTAAATGGTTTGACATGGACTAGATGGGCCAAAGGGCTTGTTTTTCTGCTGTACTTTTCTATGACTCCGTGTCTATAAACCTGACTCTGATTCTGATCTTGGTGACTGACGGGGCAACGTTCGAATGGATTCCTCCTACCCCGACTGATTATGTGCTTGTGATTGAAGATGATAACATCGGTCGCAGATCATAAACGGATTAGACCAGCCATTTTGTGGCGTGGGGTTCGGACAGAACTGGGTGAGGGAGGCTGTCAGTTCGGGAACGGTCACATTGCCTCTCTCTGCAGGGCTTGATCGAGCATGGCCTCGTCCTCCACCCTGTGGGGGAGAGTGACCCTTAGGCGGCTGTTTTCCCTCATCGTCCTGCGGATAGTCTGGTAGGCAGTGAGACTGCCGGACCAGCAGCGGCGTGAAACCTGCAGGACCGAGAAAGAAAGATTCAGGATTGTTTAACGTCATTTCCAGTGCACAGGTGTAAAGGAGAACAAAGTCATTGTTACTCCGGATCCGATGCAGCACAAAACACACAATAAATATAAACACATAAGATAGCTCATATACGTAGTCTGTATGCCCATAAAATGACTCTAGGCATAGGAGTGTCTGTACATGAGGTGATTCTGACAAGAAACAGTGCGGGATGGGTTAGCGGGTGGAGATGTTGATCAGTCTTACTGCTTGAGTTGTTGGAATGCAAAGGAGGTGGCTTTCTTGAGCAGCGTGTTACTGAACCTACGAGGGAACGTGCTGTCTTGGATCTGGTCCCGTGCAATGAGACAGGTAAAATCAGTGATCTTGTAGCTAGGGATCCTCTTGGAAAGAGTGATCATGGTATGATTGAATTGCTTCTGCAAATGGAGGGTGCAATAGTTGGATCTAAAACCAGTGTATTATGCTAAACAAGGGAGACTACAATGGGACGAGGGAGGGTTTGGATAGAGTAGACTGGAAACACAGACCATATGGTGGGATGGTTGAGGAACAGTGGAAGATTTTCAAAAAGATTTTTCATGGTGTTCAACAAAAGAACGTTCCAGTTAAAAGCAAAGACAATAAGGGTGGGGTGAGCCCACCTTGGATAACTAAATAAATAAAAGAAGGCATCAAACTAAAAGCTTGTGCATACAAAGTCACCAAGAGTAGTGGGAAACTGGAAGATTGGGAAAACTTTAAAAAGCAACAAAGAACCATTAAGTGAGCAATAAAGAAAGGGAAGCTAGATTGTGAAAATAAACTAGCACAAAATATAAAACAGATAGTAAAAGTTTATATAATTCTATAAAGTGGAAAAGGGCAGCCAAAGTGAATCGAGGTTCATTGGAGGATGAGAAGTGGGTATTGATGTTGGGTAATGAGGAAATGGCCAAGTATTTGTGTGGTCCTCATGGCGCAGGACATATCGAACAAGCCAAAGAGATGGTATGGATGTGATGGGAGGTGAGGACCTCGATACACTAGAGGCAGTGCTGAGCAGACTTGTGGGCCTGAAGATAGGTAAGTCCCCTGGTCCTGATGGAATGCATCCCAGGGTACTGAAAGAAATGGCAGAAGTTATAGAGGCTTTGGTGATAATTTACCAAAATTCTCTGGACTCTGGGCAGGACCTGGGTGGATTGGAAGATGGCAAATGTCACACCACTGTTCAAAAAAGGATGTAGGCAAAAGGCAGGTAACTGTAGGCCAATTAATTTAACGTCTGTAGTTGGGAAAATGCTTGAAGCTATCATTAAAGAAGAAATAGCAAGGCATCTGCAAAGAAGTGGATCCAAAAATCAGATGCAGCATGGATTTGGCAAAGGCAGGTCCTATTTGACACACTTACTGGAGTTCTTTGAAAATATAGCAAGTGCAGTGGCTATAGACAGATGGACGTTATTTACTGAAATTTATAGAAGGCGTTCGATAAGATGCCACATAAAAGACTTAGATAAGGATGCATAGAGTTGGGGGTGATGTATTAGCGAGGATAGCGGATTGGTTGACCAACAGAAAGCAGAGAGATGGGATACATGGGTGTTACTCTGTTTGGTGATCAGTGGTGAGCTGTGTGCCACAGGGGTCGGTGCCGGGCCTGCAACTATTCACGATATACATTAATGATCTGGAAGAGGGGACCGAGTTTAGTGTATCTAAGTTTGCTAATGACACTAAATTGAGTGGAAAAGCAAATTGTGCAGGTCGTACAGAGGGTCTGTCGAGAGATTGAGTGGACAATTGTCTGGCAGATGGAGTGCAATGTTGGTGAATGCGAGGTCATCCACTTTGGAAGGAAAATGGAAGATCAAATTATTATTTAAATGGTAAATTTAAATAATTGCTGTGTAGAGGGGCTTGGGAGTGCTTGTTCATGAATCACAGAAGGGTGGTTTGCAGGCCGTCAGGAAGGCAAATGGAATGTTGGCCTTCATTGCCAGGGGGATTGAATTCAAGAGCAGGGAGGTCACGCTGCAACTATACAGGGTACTGGTGAGGCCGCACCTGGAGTACTGTGTGCAGTTCCGGTCTCCATACTTGAGGAAGGATATACCGGCTTTGGAGGCGGTGCAGAGGAGGCTCACCAGGTTGAATCCAGAGATGAGGGGGTTAGTCTATGATTGAGATTGAGTTGCCTGGGACTGTACTCACTGGAATTCAGAATGAGAGGGGATCTTATAGAAACATACAAAATTATAAAAGGGATAGATAAGATAGAGGCAGGAAAGATGTTTCCACTGAAAGGTGGGACTAGAACTTGGGGACACTGCCTCAAGATTCGGGGGGAGTAGATTTTGGACGGAGATGAGGAGGAACTGCTTTTCCCAGAGAGTGGTGAATCTGTGGAATTCTCTCCCAATGAAGCAGTGGAGGCCACCTCAGTAAATATATTTATGACCAGGTTGGATAGATTTCAGCATAGTTGGGGAATTAGGGGTTCTGGGGGAAAGACAGGTAGGTGGAGATCAGCCGTGATCTTATCGAATGGCGGGGCAGGCTCGACAGGCCAGATGGCCGACCCCTGCTCCTGTTTCTTACGTTCGCGAGGAAAGCAGCAGTTTTTGAGTGGCTGCTACTTGGCCTCCTTCCTGACAGGAGAGGGACAAACAATCCATGAGTGAGGTTCTTCATTGCAGGAACTTCAACGAGCCCCACTGAAAACCCAGCCAAGAGCTTGGGGCTCTCTCCAGCGTTATTAGCAGTACAGACCATCAGGTCTCTGCTGACCGCAATACCCGTCGGACTGATCCCGTCGGACTGATCCCGTCGGACTGATCCCATCTGCCTGCACATGGCCTGTATCCCCCCCATTTCCTCCAGGTAGTGTAGCAGAGTTCAAATGCTCAAAGATGAAAGTAAATTTCTTCTCAAGGTACATACATGTCACCATAAAGAACCCCGAGATTCGCTTTCCTGTGTCTAAGCTCGGTGAGTACAGAGAAATAGAATAAAATCACATCCAGCAGAACAAACAACCCATGTGCAAAAAAAAAAGCAAAGTGAACAAAAAGATTAAAAAAGCAAAATAATCTGAATGAATAAATAAATACAGAGCACACAAGAAAGCAAAAGTGAGTGAGTCCATGGGTTCGGGGAACAGTTCAGTGACGGGGCAAGTGAAGCTATCCCCTCTGGGTCAAGAACCTGAGGGTAGAGGGGTAATAACTGTTCCTGAACATGCTGGAGTACTCCCAAGGACACAGCGTAAAGAGGATGAGACAGACGAGCAGCTGGGGGAGGACGGGGAAGATCTCCCCTGTGGAGCTACTGTCATCTGGGACACAGTGCCTGAAATCGCGTTGGGAGTGGATTCAACAAGAATCTTCACAGGGAATAGGAGAAACATACAGGTAAAGATGATACATCGGAACATGGAATACCCCACAATATAGTGGAGAGTGTCGTTTTGTGTCAATGACCAACACGGTCCGAATGTGTGCTGGGGGCAGCCCACAAGTGTGGCCGTGTGGTGCTTCCAGCGCCAACACCACTTGTCTACAACTGACCGACTCGAACCCCTATGGCTTTGGAATGTGGGAGGAAACCAGAGCACCAGGGGAAAGCACACAGTCACGGGGAGAACATAAAAACTGCTTTCAGAGAGTGGCGGGACTGAACCATGAAATTCCACTCACTGGCGCTTTAAAGTGTTATACCAACCACCATGCCAGCCCACCATACTGAACCGGGCAGCGGGCAGGGAGCAGGCGAAAATGACTCATTACAGAGCCACACCACTCCAACGGGCAGACGCAAATACTTTCTAAATTCAAGCACCCTGTTTCTGCAAAAGAGGAGGACACCAAACTAAAAAAGATCCCTCACTCACCCCATTGGACACATCCCAGTTTAGCATCACCTTTGCCCGCTCCTCAGCATCCTTGGAACCATCGAGCACCAGCCCAAACCCTCCATTCACTGCCTCTCCCCTGTGTATCAGGAAGAAAACTGTGAACCAGTGAAGATCTCCCTCCACACCATCTCATCACACACTCCCTCCACACCGTCTCATCACACACTCCCTCCACACCGTCTCATCACACACTCCCTCCACACCGTCCCATCACACACTCCCTCCATACTGTCCCATCACACTCTCCCTCCACACCGTCCCATCACACACTCCCTCCACACCGTCCCATCACACACTCCCTCCATACTGTCCCATCACACTCTCCCTCCACACCGTCCCATCACACACTCCCTCCATACTGTCCCATCACACTCTCCCTCCACACCGTCTCATCACACACTCCCTCCACACCAACCCATCACACACTCCTTCCACACCGCCCCATCACACACTCCCTCCACACCGTCCCATCACACACTCCCGGGGTCAGACACAGAGTGAATCTCCCTCCACACCGTCCCATCACACACTCCCTCCATACTGTCCCATCACACTCTCCCTCCACACCGTCCCATCACACTCTCCCTCTACACCGTCTCATCACACACTCCCTCCACACCAACCCATCACACACTCCTTCCACGCCGTCCCATCACACACTCCTTCCACGCCGTCCCATCACACACTCCTTCCACACCGTCCCATCACACACTCCCTCCACACCATCCCATCACACGCTCCTTCCACACCGTCCCATCACACTCTCCCTCCACACCGCCCCATCACACACTCCCTCCACACCGTCCCATCACACTCTCCCTCCACACCGTCCCATCACACACTCCCTCCACACCGTCCCATCACACACTCCTTCCACACCGTCCCATCACACACTCCCGGGGTCAGACACAGAATGAATCTCCCTCCACACCGTCCCATCACACACTCCCGGGGTCAGACACAAAGTGAATCTCCCTCCACACTGTCCCATCACACACTCCCTCCACACCGTCCCATCACACACTCCCGGGGTCAGACACAGAGTGAATCTCCCTCCACACCGTCCCATCACACACTCCCTCCACACCGTCCCATCACACACTCCTTCCACACCGTCCCATCACACACTCCCGGGGTCAGACACAGAATGAATCTCCCTCCACACCGTCCCATCACACACTCCCGGGGTCAGACACAGAGTGAATCTCCCTCCACATTATCCCATCACACACTCCCGGGGTCAGACACAGAGTGAATCTCCCTCCACACCATCCCTTCACACACTCCCGGGGTCACACACAGAGTGAATCTCCCTCCACACCGTCCCATCACACACTCCCAGGGTCAGACACAGAGTGAATCTCCTTCCACACCGTCCCATCACACACTCCCTCCACACCGTCCCATCAGACACTCCCGGGGTCAGACACAGAGTGAAATACTCACCAGCCCACACCCCCACCGTTGTGCAGGGACACCCATGTTGCTCCTCGGATAGAATCACCAAGAAAATTCTGTACTGCCATGTCTGGGGAAGGAGAGAGCAGAGCTGTGGTTAGTAACCGGACCATTGTCATTAACTGTTCATCCCCCAGCCAGTCAGGCCAAATAGGCATTTTGCAGTGTGAGTCCATAGGCCACTGAAAGTGGGAACACGTAGTCTCAGAGACACACACAGAACACTGCAGAAACATGAATAAGCAGTCAGCATTGGTGCCTCTGTGTGTGCGTGCATGCGTCTGGGTGTGTGCGTGTGTGTCTGTGTGCCTGTATGTGTGAGTGTATGTGTGTGCGCATGTGTGTACGTGAGAGAGTGTGTGTCTATGTGCGCGCATGTGTGTGTATCTGTGTGCACGTGTGTGTCTGTGTGCCTGTATGTGTGTGTGTGTCTGTGCGCACGCGTGTGTTTGTGTGTGCGTGTCTATGTGCACATGTGTGTATGTGAGAGAGTGTGTCTGTGTGTACATGTGTGTGTCTGTGTGCATGTGTGTTGCGCACGTGTGTGAGAGTGTGTGTGTGCACGTGTGTGTGAGAGTGTATGTCTGTGTATGCGTGCGTGTGTGTCTGTCTGTCTGCCTATATGAGTGTGTGTGCGTCTGTCTGTATGCGCGCGTGTGTGTGTGTCTATGCGCGCGTGTGTCTGTCTGTATGTATGCGTGTGTGTGTCTGTCTGTATGCGTGTGTGTGTGTGTGTCTGTATGCGTGTGTGTGTGTGTGTCTGTATGCGTGTGTGTGTGTCTGTATGCATGTGTGTGTGTGTCTGTATGCGTGTGTGTGTGTGTCTGTATGCGTGTGTGTGTGTCTGTATGCGTGTGTGTGTGTCTGTATGCGTGTGTGTGTGTGTGTCTGTATGTGTGTGTGTGTCTGTCTGTATGTGTGTGTGTGTCTGTCTGTATGCGTGTGTGTGTGTGTGTCTGTATGCGTGTGTGTGTGTGTCTGTATGCGTGTGTGTGTGTCTGTATGCGTGTGTGTGTGTGTCTGTATGCGTGTGTGTGTGTCTGTATGCGTGTGTGTGTGTGTCTGTATGTGTGTGTGTCTGTCTGTATGTGTGTGTGTGTTGCTCAAGATTTCCAACATCTGCAGAATCTCCTGTAACTCAATCATACGAGTGGAGAGGGGTAAGGAAGGCCTTCATCTGTCAAGCCGCTGAGCACGGAGTCCGGAAGCCATGTCACACTGTATAAAACTCTAGTTAGGCAATGCAGCAGAGAGGAACGTCAGTGTTCCCTGTGAACAGCAATGAGGGGGATCTGATAGAGGGGGTTAATATCAGGAAGGGTGTGACTGAGTAGACAGGGAGGGGAGAGAGGGAGGGGGAGAGACGCATCAGGAGAGAGAGGGTAGGGGTAAGGGGGTAGGAGTGAGGGTAGGGAGGAGGGGATAGGAGTGAGGGTAGGGAGGAGGGGATAGGAGTGAGGGGGAGGGGTGAGGGGAGGGTGACAGGGAGGGGGAGTGGACGAGTCTGTACATCTGTCAGTGATACGATGGTCTGGCCACCCATCGTGGGGCCTCGGAGGATGGGTACAGACCTGCACAAAATGCTGAACCATCGTAGATGTTGGAAGTTTCCCTGAACGGGCTGTCTGTTCCACTCACGTCGTGGTGGTCTCGGCTGATCACTACGGGGGCCTGTGGAGATGAAGAGATCCCATTAGGAGATGGGAGTGGGGTGGAGGGAGGAGGGAGGAAGTAAGGCCATGGATCGAACAGGGGAGGAGAGGAAGAGATGCAAAGGGAGAGGAGGATATTGAGGAATACAGAGGGAAGGATGAGCGAGAATCCCTTGGGGATGTTACTGGAAATGGAGGCTGGAGCTACTGGGCAGACTGGGACTGCTTTCCCTGAAGGGAAGGAGCTGAGGGGTGATTTATAACGTGAAGGGGAGGAGGGGTGTATACAATCCCAGGGTAGTGGAGGGCTCAGGTTTAAGGTGAGATGGGAAAGATGAACAAAGGACCTGAGAGGCATCATTTTTCCATAGGGAGGCTGGTTAGCGAATGGAACGAGTTGCCAGAAGCCAATTAGTGAAGCACAATCATAATGTTTAAAAGTCACTTGGACATGTAGATGGATTGGAAAAGTTTTAAAGATTAACTTTATTTGTTACCTGTACATCGAAACGTAAAGTGACAGGAGGCAGATGCATCTCCACCAAAGGAGATGCTCCCTCCCTCCACTGGCCTGCAGGTCACCCTTGGGCAAGGTGTAGCCCCTGCTTAACCTCCCCACCCCCACCCCCCTGGATCAGGGTCACGTGAAGCCATGGGATCCGGTGGATGGTTGTACGAGCAGCCGGTGCAGATCACACGTCCTGGTTATGCAATCAGTGACGCCAAGCAGACAGTCTCTGATGAGTATTGATAATGGCTGGGGTCGCCCGTCACGTAAAGACTCTGCCCCAGAAGGTGGCAATGGCAAACCACTTCGGTAGAACCAAAAGCCAAAAACACACACGGCCAACAGCTGGAAGACCACGGTCACCCATGTCCACGTCATGGCACATGGTGATGATGCTGACGACATTGAGTACCCAGTGAAATGCATCATCTGTGTTAAATCAAGTCAGTGAGGATTGCAATGGGCAGCCTGCAAGAGCCACTACTTTTCTGATACCAACAGTACGTCTTTGGACTGTGGGAGGAAACCCACAGGGAGAACGTACAGACCCCTTATAGACGGTGGTGCTGTAAAATGTAGCACTAACCACTACGCAACCGTACTGGTCCTGGTTAGAGGGACAGGAGCTAAATGTGGCAAAGGGGACTAGCTCAGGTAGACATTGGCCAGTATTGCAAAGATGGGCCAAAGGGCCTGTTTCTGTGCTGTGACCCTGCTGTTCATTCTGTGAGCTTCATGCGAGCAGGATCTTTCATTGCACTGAACGAAGCTGACTGTGAGTTCGTCAGGGACGCGGAGAGGACAGAGGGAGCATATTTCAGGAGGAGGAGGAGGCTGAGACGGAACAGAGACCAATAGGGCAGGAGGCTGTGACCTGGGACCCCCTAAATAGAAGTACGGGGGGTGGGGGGGGAGGGTGAAAATTCAACAGGGAGGCCTTCCACAAGGACCCTGGAGGAGGCAACATGTTCCTGTCGAAAGGGCGAGGAAAATGAAGGATGAGAATTGGAATCGGAATCATGTTTAACAGGGTGTGTGGTGAAGCTTGTTCTAACACGGTAATTTGCGATATATAATAATAGAGGAGCTGTGGATTCAATGAGTGTATATAAAATATTAAATTATATAGGTAGGGCAAAAAGGGAGCAAAAAGTGAGGTGGTGTCCACGTGTCCAGTGTCCATTCTGAAATCTGATGGCGGAGGAGAAGAAGCTGTTCCTGAATCGTTGAGTCGGTGTGTCATTCTGCAAATCGTGGCCCTTACCTTGACCCTGCCTGTGGCGACCGCTTGGTTGATTGCTACGGCGATGGCAATTCGGCCCCTCTGGTCTGAGTACAGAATGCGAGCTTGAGAGCCGACCACCTGCGAGGGAGAGCGAGAGGCCGAGGGGCAGGTTTAATACCGTTCCGTCTCACTCTGCCGTATCGGTCTCCGTTCCGTCTCACTCTGCCGTATCGGTCTCCGTTCCGTCTCACTCTGCCCTATCGGTCTCCGTTCCGTCTCACTCTGCCGTATCGGTCTCCGTTCCGTCTCACTCTGCCCTATCGGTCTCCGTTCCGTCTCACTCTGCCCTACCGGTCTCCGTTCCGTCTCACTCTGCCGTATCGGTCTCCGTTCCGTCTCACTCTGCCGTATCGGTCTCCGTTCCGTCTCACTCTGCCCTATCGGTCTCCGTTCTGTCCTCACTCTGCCCTATCGGTCTCCGTTCCATCTCACTCTGCCCTATCGGTCTCCGTTCCATCTCACTCTGCCCTATCGGTCTCCGTTCCGTCTCACTCTGCCCTATCGGTCTCCGTTCCGTCTCACTCTGCCCTATCGGTCTCCGTTCTGTCCTCACTCTGCCCTATCAGTCTCCGTTCTGTCCTCACTCTGCCCTATCAGTCTCCGTTCCGTCTCACTCTGCCCTATCGGTCTCCGTTCCATCTCACTCTGCCCTATCGGTCTCCGTTCCATCTCACTCTGCCCTATCGGTCTCCGTTCCGTCTCACTCTGCCGTATCGGTCTCCGTTCCGTCTCACTCTGCCCTATCGGTCTCCGTTCCATCTCACTCTGCCCTATCGGTCTCCGTTCCGTCTCACTCTGCCGTATCGGTCTCCGTTCCGTCTCACTCTGCCCTATCAGTCTCCGTTCCGTCTCACTCTGCCCTATCGGTCTCCGTTCCATCTCACTCTGCCCTATCGGTCTCCGTTCCGTCTCACTCTGCCCTATCGGTCTCCGTTCCATCTCACTCTGCCGTATCGGTCTCCGTTCCGTCTCACTCTGCCGTATCGGTCTCCGTTCCGTCTCACTCTGCCCTATCAGTCTCCGTTCCGTCTCACTCTGCCGTATCGGTCTCCGTTCCGTCTCACTCTGCCCTATCGGTCTCCGTTCCGTCTCACTCTGCCGTATCGGTCTCCGTTCCGTCTCACTCTGCCCTATCGGTCTCCGTTCCGTCTCACTCTGCCCTATCGGTCTCCGTTCCGTCTCACTCTGCCCTATCGGTCTCCGTTCTGTCCTCACTCTGCCCTATCGGTCTCCGTTCCTTCTCACTCTGCCCTATCGGTCTCCGTTCCATCTCACTCCGTTCTGTCCTCACTCTGCCCTATCAGTCTCCGTTCTGTCCTCACTCTGCCCTATCAGTCTCCGTTCCATCTCACTCTGCCCTATCGGTCTCCGTTCCATCTCACTCTGCCCTATCGGTCTCCGTTCCGTCTCACTCTGCCCTATCAGTCTCCGTTCCGTCTCACTCTGCCCTATCGGTCTCCGTTCCGTCTCACTCTGCCGTATCGGTCTCCGTTCCGTCTCACTCTGCCCTATCGGTCTCCGTTCCATCTCACTCTGCCCTATCAGTCTCCGTTCCGTCTCACTCTGCCGTATCGGTCTCCGTTCCGTCTCACTCTGCCCTATCGGTCTCCGTTCCGTCTCACTCTGCCGTATCGGTCTCCGTTCCGTCTCACTCTGCCCTATCGGTCTCCGTTCCGTCTCACTCTGCCCTATCGGTCTCCGTTCCGTCTCACTCTGCCCTATCGGTCTCCGTTCTGTCCTCACTCTGCCCTATCGGTCTCCGTTCCTTCTCACTCTGCCCTATCGGTCTCCGTTCCATCTCACTCCGTTCTGTCCTCACTCTGCCCTATCAGTCTCCGTTCTGTCCTCACTCTGCCCTATCAGTCTCCGTTCCATCTCACTCTGCCCTATCGGTCTCCGTTCCATCTCACTCTGCCCTATCGGTCTCCGTTCCGTCTCACTCTGCCCTATCAGTCTCCGTTCCGTCTCACTCTGCCCTATCGGTCTCCGTTCCGTCTCACTCTGCCGTATCGGTCTCCGTTCCGTCTCACTCTGCCCTATCGGTCTCCGTTCCATCTCACTCTGCCCTATCAGTCTCCGTTCCGTCTCACTCTGCCGTATCGGTCTCCGTTCCGTCTCACTCTGCCCTATCAGTCTCCGTTCCGTCTCACTCTGCCGTATCGGTCTCCGTTCCATCTCACTCCGTTCTGTCCTCACTCTGCCCTATCAGTCTCCGTTCCGTCTCACTCTGCCCTATCGGTCTCCGTTCCATCTCACTCTGCCCTATCGGTCTCCGTTCCATCTCACTCTGCCCTATCGGTCTCCGTTCAGTCTCACTCTGCCGTATCGGTCTCCGTTCCGTCTCACTCTGCCGTATCGGTCTCCGTTCCGTCTCACTCTGCCGTATCGGTCTCCGTTCCGTCTCACTCTGCCCTATCGGTCTCCGTTCTGTCCTCACTCTGCCCTATCGGTCTCCGTTCCATCTCACTCTGCCGTATCGGTCTCCGTTCCGTCTCACTCTGCCCTATCGGTCTCCGTTCCGTCTCACTCTGCCGTATCGGTCTCCGTTCCATCTCACTCCGTTCTGTCCTCACTCTGCCCTATCAGTCTCCGTTCCGTCTCACTCTGCCCTATCGGTCTCCGTTCCATCTCACTCTGCCCTATCGGTCTCCGTTCCATCTCACTCTGCCGTATCGGTCTCCGTTCCATCTCACTCTGCCCTATCGGTCTCCGTTCAGTCTCACTCTGCCGTATCGGTCTCCGTTCCGTCTCACTCTGCCGTATCGGTCTCCGTTCCGTCTCACTCTGCCGTATCGGTCTCCGTTCCGTCTCACTCTGCCCTATCGGTCTCCGTTCCGTCTCACTCTGCCCTATCGGTCTCCGTTCCTTCTCACTCTGCCGTATCGGTCTCCGTTCCGTCTCACTCTGCCCTATCGGTCTCCGTTCCGTCTCACTCTGCCCTATCGGTCTCCGTTCCATCTCACTCTGCCCTATCGGTCTCCGTTCCATCTCACTCTGCCCTATCGGTCTCCGTTCCGTCTCACTCTGCCCTATCGGTCTCCGTTCCGTCTCACTCTGCCCTATCGGTCTCCGTTCTGTCCTCACTCTGCCCTATCGGTCTCCGTTCCTTCTCACTCTGCCCTATCGGTCTCCGTTCCGTCTCACTCTGCCGTATCGGTCTCCGTTCCGTCTCACTCTGCCGTATCGGTCTCCGTTCCGTCTCACTCTGCCCTATCGGTCTCCGTTCCGTCTCACTCTGCCCTATCGGTCTCCGTTCCGTCTCACTCTGCCCTATCGGTCTCCGTTCCGTCTCACTCTGCCGTATCGGTCTCCGTTCCGTCTCACTCTGCCCTATCGGTCTCCGTTCCGTCTCACTCTGCCGTATCGGTCTCCGTTCCATCTCACTCTGCCGTATCGGTCTCCGTTCCATCTCACTCTGCCCTATCGGTCTGCCGTATCGGGAGTGTGTGATGGGACAGTGTGGAGGGAGATTCACTCTGTGTCTGACCCCGGGAGTGTGTGATGGGACAGTGTGGAGGGAGTTTCACTCTGTGTCTGACCCCGGGAGTGTGTGATGGGATGGTGTGGAGGGAGATTCACTCTGTGTCTGACCCCAGGAGTGTGTGATGGGACGGTGTGGAGGGAGTGTGTGATGGGACGGTGTGGAGGGAGATTCACTCTGTCTGACCCCGGGAGTGTGTGATGGGACGGTGTGGAGGGAGACTCACTCTGTGTCTGACCCCAGGAGTGTGTGATGGGACGGTGTGGAGGGAGATTCACTCTGTGTCTGACCCCGGGAGTGTGTGATGGGACAGTGTGGAGGGAGATTCACTCTGTGTTCTGACCCCGGGAGTGTGTGATGGGACAGTGTGGAAGGAGATTCTCTCTGTGTCTGACCCCGGGAGTGTGTGATGGGACGGTGTGGAGGGAGCTTCACTCTGTGTCTGACCCTGGGAGTGTGTGATGGGACGGTGTGGAGGGAGATTCACTCTGTGTCTGACCCCGGGAGTGTGTGATGGGACAGTGTGGAGGGAGCTTCACTCTGTGTCTGACCCTGGGAGTGTGTGATGGGACAGTGTGGAAGGAGATTCTCTCTGTGTCTGACCCCGGGAGTGTGTGATGGGACAGTGTGGAAGGAGATTCTCTCTGTGTCTGACCCCGGGAGTGTGTGATGGGACGGTGTGGAGGGAGATTCACTCTGTGTCTGACCCCGGGAGTGTGTGATGGGACAGTGTGGAAGGAGATTCTCTCTGTGTCTGACCCAGGCTCTAATGTACCACTTGCAGGGAATGTTGACGGGATAAGGACACTGCTAGAAACCTCCAGCTGTTTCCTGTGGTCAGTGTGCTGCAGTGTTCTGACACGGGAATCCCGAGCAATGTCGCAGAGAGGCCTGGATCCCATCCGCCAGGCAAAGGAGAGGAGAGGAGGATAGAATGTGATGTCACGAACCAGCTTGTGGTTGGCAGCCTGTTTTATCCATTTCAGGTTGTCGGAATATTGCTGTTTCACCGGCTTCTCGGTTCCTGCCGAACGGAAACACATTGAGCAGTGTTAGAGCGAGATCGCAGAACCAGGAGCTGATCTCTCCAATACAGGGAAGGGAAAATGACAGAATATTCCCTGTGTGAGCTGTTAGAAGCCACTGTTTCTTTAAATAACATTTTTGATCAAGATTTGTACTTTTGAACAAACTCGTGGATTTTTCACACAAACGCTGGAGGGACTCCGCAGGCCAGGCAGCATCTGTGGAAAAGAGTGAGCAGTCGACGTTTCAAGCTGAGACTCGAGTCCTGTTGAAGGATCTCAGCCCAAAATGTCAGCGTTCACTCCTTTGCACAGATGCTGCCTGGCCTGCTGTGTTCCTCCAGACTTTGTGTGTGTTGCTTTGAATTCTAACATCTACAAATTTTCTCTTACTTTTCACACTCACTGGCAGAACGTGGTATAGCAGCAAACTAACAGGTCATCTCTTGTCTCACTTGTCATTGGTTACATATTAGCATAGTATGTATTGGAGTATAAAAATATTATGGAGTATAAAAGTTGTATTATTTGCTGTGTAACCAAAACTATGTAGTCAGCTTGCTATGCATGTAACCAAAATGAAATCCTAGGAATGTAGAAGACAATGGTGTGTTAATGAGAGGTAGCTAAAGAGATGTAGGTTAGAACATTGGTCAGTTCTGAGTTTGCTATTTGCTATGCATGTACCCAATTTAGTAGGAGAATGAAATCTTAAGAATGTAGAAGACAATGGTGTGTTCATGAGAGACAGCTAAGAGATGTAGATTAGAACATGATTAAGTCAATGGGACATACGTGTGGTACATGTGAAACTGGACCAGGAGATTGCTATAAAAAATGCTGTGTCCGGGGATCGGTGGGCAATCAGCGACTAGCTCAATGACTGTCTCAGCTTTGATTTGCAAATTAAAGTTTAACCCTTCTTGAAGAATCTTCTGTGTCTGTTGGTCATTTCTGGGGCACGAGAAACCACAACATATGCAGGTGATGTCATTGTTTTAATCATGTAGCCTATTAATTCATTCATCACTATCTAAGGAATGTTCTATAAAGGTAAAAGATTGTACAGAAATGCTATCTTTATTCGATTGTCTTACAACCCTCAGCATTAACTCCTCTCTCAGCATCCTTTCCCAGCTCTTTGTTAGTTTGCTTAGTATTTATGTTAGAAACATAGAAAACCTACAGCACAACACAGGCCCTTCGGCCCACAATGCTGTGCCGAACATGTACTTACTTCAGAAATTACCCATAGCCCTCTATTGTTCTAAGTTCCATGTACCTATCCAGGAGTCTCTTAAAAGACCCCACCACCGCTGCTGGCAGCCCATTCCATGCACTCACCACTTTCTGAATAAAAAACTTACCCCTGACATCTTCTCTGTACCTACTTCTAAGCACCTTAAAAACTATGCCCTCTCGTGCTAGCCATTTCAGCCCCGGGAAAAAGCCTCTGACTATCCAGCGATCAATGCCTCTCATAATCTTGTACACCTCTATCAGGTCACCCCTCATCCTCCGTCGCTCCAAGGAGAAAAGGCCGAGTTCACTCAACCTATTCTCATAAGGCATGCTCCCCAATCCAGGCAACATTCTTGTAAATCTCCTCTGCACCCTTTCTATGGTTTCCACATTCTTCCTGTAGTGAGGCGACCAGAACTGAGCACAGTACTCCAAGAGGGGTCTGACCAGGGTCCTATATAGCTGCAACATTACCTCTCAGCTCCTAAACTCAATCCCACGATTGATGAAGGCCAATACACCATACATCTTCTTAACCACAGAGTCAACCTGTGTAGCAGCTTTGAGTGTCCTATGGACTCAGACCCCAAGATCCCTCTGAGTCTCCACACTGCCAAGAGTCTTACCATTAATACTATATTCTGCCATCATATTTGACCTACCAAAATGAACCATCTCACCTTTATCAGGGTTGAACTCCATTTGCCACTTCCCAGCCCAGTTTTGCATCCTATCAATGTCCCGGTGTAACCTCTGACAGCCCTCCACACTATCCACAACACCTACAACCTTTGTGTCATCAGCAAATTTACTAACCATTCCTCCACTTCTTCATCCAGGTCATTTATAAAAATCACGAAGAGTAGGGGTGTCAGAACAGATCCCCAAGGCATACCAGTGGTGACTGACCTCCATGCAGAATATGACCCGTCTACAACCACTCTTTGCCTTCTGTGGGCAAGCCAGTTCTGGATCCACAAAGCAATGTCCCCTTGGATCCCATGCCTCCTCACTTTCTCAATAAGCCTTGCATGGGGAACCTTATCAAATGCCTTGCTGAAATCCATATACACTACATCTACTGCTCTTCCTTCATCAATGTGTTTAGTCACATCCTCAAAAAATTCAATCAGGCTCGTAAGGCACGACCTGTCCTTGACAAAGCCATGCTGACTATTCCTAATCACGTTATGCCTCTTCAAATGTTCATAAATCCTTCCTCTCAGGATCTTCTCCATCAACTTACCAACCACTGAGGTAAGACTCACTGGTCGATGATTTTCTGGGCTATAATTAACCTGCCCTTGACAAAGCTATGCTGACTATTCCTGATCATGTTATTGCCTCATATTCATCATATTATAAGTTTGCTTGTACTCTAAAATAAACTGAAATCTTGGAATTAAGACCTCGTCATTCCTGACTTCTGGAAGAACCCCAAGGATCGGAAAATAAACAGAGACCCGACAGAGGAGTCAGGAAGCTTCGTCCACCAGTGTAAGTAGAAGGGTGTGTTAGTAAGATTTGCAGATCACATTAAGGTTGGTGGAGGTGTGGAAGGTGTGAAAGGTTGACGAAGGTTACAACAGGACTGACGGGATGTTCAGCTGGGCTGAGGGGTGGCAGACGCAGCTCAATCCAGAGAAAAATGTGAAGTGATGCACTTTGTGAGGGCGAACTTCAAGGCAGAATACAGGATGCTAAACCGCTTGGAGGAACAGAGGGACATTGGGGTCCATGTCCATAGGTCCCTCAAAGTTGCTGCACAAGTTGTGTTAAGAAGGTGTACGGTGTGTTGGCCTTTATTAGTTAGAGGTATTGAGTTCCAGAACTGTGTGGTAATGTTGCAGCTCTATGAAACTCTGCCTGGACCACACCTGGAGTACTGGGTTCAGTTCAGGCCACTTCATCATAGGAAGGGTGTGGACGCTTTAGAGAAGGTGCCGAGGAGATTCACCAGGATGCTGTCTGGATTGGAGAGGGTGCAGAGGAGATTCACCAGGATGCTGTCTGGATTAGAGAGGGTGAGGAGATTCACCAGGATGCTGTCTGGATTGGAGAGGGTGCAGAGGAGATTCACCAGGATGCTGTCTGGATTAGAGAGGCTGCAGAGGAGATTCACCAGGATGCTGTCTGGATTAGAGAGGGTGAGGAGATTCACCAGGATGCTGTCTGGATTAGAGAGGGTGCAGAGGAGATTCACCAGGATGCTGTCTGGATTAGAGAGGGTGCAGAGGAGATTTACCAGGATGCTGCCTGGATTAGAGAGGGTGCAGAGGAGATTCACCAGGATGCTGATTTGATTAGAGAGGCTGCAGAGGAGATTCACCAGGATGCTGTCTGGATTAGAGAGGGTGCAGAGGAGATTCACCAGGATACTGTCTGGATTAGAGAGGGTGCAGAGGAGATTCACCAGGATGCTGTCTGGATCAGAGAGGGTACAGAGGAGATTCACCAGGATGCTGTCTGGATTAGAGAGGGTGCAGAGGAGATTCACCAGGATGCTGTCTGGATTAGAGAGGGTGCAGAGGAGATTCACCAGGATGCTGTCTGGATCAGAGAGGGTGCAGAGGAGATTCACCAGGATGCTGTCTGGATCAGAGAGGGTGCAGAGGAGATTCACCAGGATGCTGTCTGGATTGGAGAGGATGAAGAGGAGATTCACCAGGATGCTGTCAGGATTAGAGAGGGTGCAGAGGAGATTCACCAGGATGCTGTCTGGATTAGAGAGGGTGCAGAGGAGATTCACCAGGATGCTGTCTGGATTAGAGAGGGTGCAGAGGAGATTCACCAGGATGCTGTCTGGATTAGAGAGGGTACAGAGGAGATTCACCAGGATGCTGTCTGGATTAGAGAGGGTACAGAGGAGATTCACCAGGATGCTGTCTGGATTAGAGAGGGTACAGAGGAGATTCACCAGGATGCTGTCTGGATTAGAGAGGCTGCAGAGGAGATTCACCAGGATACTGTCTGGATTAGAGAGGGTGCAGAGGAGATTCACCAGGATGCTGTCTGGATTAGAGAGGGTGCAGAGGAGATTTACCAGGATGCTGTCTGGATTAGAGAGGGTACAGAGGAGATTTACCAGGATGCTGTCTGGATTAGAGAGGGTGCAGAGGAGATTTACCAGGATGCTGTCTGGATTAGAGAGGGTGCAGAGGAGATTCACCAGGATGCTGTCTGGATTAGAGAGGGTGCAGAGGAGATTCACCAGGATGCTGTCTGGATTAGAGAGGGTGCAGAGGAGATTTACCAGGATGCTGTCTGGATTAGAGAGGGTGCGGAGGAGATTCACCAGGATGCTGTCTGGATTGGAGAGGGTGCAGAGGAGATTCACCAGGATGCTGTCTGGATTAGAGAGGGTGAGGAGATTCACCAGGATGCTGTCTGGATTGGAGAGGGTGCAGAGGAGATTCACCAGGATGCTGTCTGGATTAGAGAGGCTGCAGAGGAGATTCACCAGGATGCTGTCTGGATTAGAGAGGGTGAGGAGATTCACCAGGATGCTGTCTGGATTAGAGAGGGTGCAGAGGAGATTCACCAGGATGCTGTCTGGATTAGAGAGGGTGCAGAGGAGATTTACCAGGATGCTGCCTGGATTAGAGAGGGTGCAGAGGAGATTCACCAGGATGCTGATTTGATTAGAGAGGCTGCAGAGGAGATTCACCAGGATGCTGTCTGGATTAGAGAGGGTGCAGAGGAGATTCACCAGGATACTGTCTGGATTAGAGAGGGTGCAGAGGAGATTCACCAGGATGCTGTCTGGATCAGAGAGGGTGCAGAGGAGATTCACCAGGATGCTGTCTGGATTAGAGAGGGTGCAGAGGAGATTCACCAGGATGCTGTCTGGATTAGAGAGGGTGCAGAGGAGATTCACCAGGATGCTGTCTGGATCAGAGAGGGTGCAGAGGAGATTCACCAGGATGCTGTCTGGATCAGAGAGGGTGCAGAGGAGATTCACCAGGATGCTGTCTGGATTGGAGAGGATGCAGAGGAGATTCACCAGGATGCTGTCAGGATTAGAGAGGGTGCAGAGGAGATTCACCAGGATGCTGTCTGGATTAGAGAGGGTGCAGAGGAGATTCACCAGGATGCTGTCTGGATTAGAGAGGGTGCAGAGGAGATTCACCAGGATGCTGTCTGGATTAGAGAGGGTACAGAGGAGATTCACCAGGATGCTGTCTGGATTAGAGAGGGTACAGAGGAGATTCACCAGGATGCTGTCTGGATTAGAGAGGGTACAGAGGAGATTCACCAGGATGCTGTCTGGATTAGAGAGGCTGCAGAGGAGATTCACCAGGATACTGTCTGGATTAGAGAGGGTGCAGAGGAGATTCACCAGGATACTGTCTGGATTAGAGAGGGTGCAGAGGAGATTTACCAGGATGCTGTCTGGATTAGAGAGGGTACAGAGGAGATTTACCAGGATGCTGTCTGGATTAGAGAGGGTGCAGAGGAGATTTACCAGGATGCTGTCTGGATTAGAGAGGGTGCAGAGGAGATTCACCAGGATGCTGTCTGGATTAGAGAGGGTGCAGAGGAGATTCACCAGGATGCTGTCTGGATTAGAGAGGGTGCAGAGGAGATTTACCAGGATGCTGTCTGGATTAGAGAGGGTGCGGAGGAGATTCACCAGGATGCTGTCTGGATTGGAGAGGGTGCAGAGGAGATACACCAGGATGATGTCTGGATTAGAGTGCGTGTCTGATGGGGACGTGAGCGAGCTCAGGCATTTCTCTTTGGACTGAAGGAAGATGACAAGTGACTTGATAGAGGTGTATCGGGTGTTGGGAGGTGCACTGGCCAGCCCACACATTTCTCCCGGGCTGACAACGGCTAACAGCAGAGGACATCTTCTAGTTGAGTCAGGAAAAGTTTAGTGAAGATGTCAGAGGTAGGTTTTTTCAGCACACAGGCAGTGGTGGATGGTTGGAACCCACGGTTGGGTGGTGGTAGAGGGAGATTCATTAGGGACATGAGCGAAAGAGAACTGAAGGGCAATGGGCTTGTAAGAGGAGATGGATGGATGGATCATGGCCAGTTCCATCATGGACACCAGCTTCCCCACTATCGAGGACATGGGATTATTTAAATTGGCACAATAGCATGGTGTAAAGGAACTGGACTGTGCTGTACTGTTCTCTG
Source organism: Hypanus sabinus (assembly GCF_030144855.1). Lineage (NCBI taxonomy): Eukaryota > Metazoa > Chordata > Chondrichthyes > Myliobatiformes > Dasyatidae > Hypanus > Hypanus sabinus. The sequence continues at coordinate 2,732,251 of NC_082724.1, forward strand.
TTCTACGAGCCCTTTCTCATCCCTTCAGTAACTCCCTGATGCTGGCCAAGTGATCTACCTTTTTCCAATCAGTCTGAGAGATTTTGTCCCATGACCATCACCTTCCCGCTCTACTCTCTTGCCAACACACTTCTTCCCTTCCCCTCCACTGGCCAGGAAGCAGAGTCTCCACATTTTACTCTCACAGCCAGTGAATGCCAGCTGTGCTGTGGTATCCCAAAGACACAGGAGGAATTTTATGCCTTTGCACAGCGCTGCTACCGCAAAACAACAAATTTCAGTGTCAGAATCAGATTTGTTGCTTTATGTTATAATCACAGACATGAAATCGTTCTGCAACCTCATTCTGTTTTATTATTCTCTATGAATTTTATGAAACAAAGAGGATAAACACCAGTCCGGGCCACCGCGGTACCCTCACTCCTTGATCCACTCACCGTCCTCACTCATCATCCCCTCCAGGATCGACGTCACGATGGCGTCTGTCTCCGCCAGGTCGCGGGGGTCAGCCGAGGTGCAAACCCAACGAAAGGGTCCGAAGCCCATGGAGAAGATTTCTCTACAGAGGGGAAAGGCAACACTGGTCAATGAAGTCACAGACAACACAGGGAGACAGGAACTGGAGAAGGCCATTCAGCCCTTCAAATCTAACCTTGCCACTCTATTTAGAGCATAGAACATGGTACAGCTCTTTCAGCCCATGATGTTGGCTGACCTATACAACAAAACCAGAATCAGGTTTATTATCACTCAACTATGTCATGAAATGTGTTGTCTTGTAGTACACAAAATACTCTGTACAATAAGAAATATTAAAGAAATAAATAGTTTATGCAAAGACCGAGGGAGGTAGTAAGGTAATGTTCACAGACTGTTCAGAAATCTGATGGTGGAGGGGAAAAACCAGACTTCTGAGATGTTGAGTGCTGCTGTACCTGCCGTGCTCAGCCCACTACCGTTCACACTGCTATCTCACGACTGTGTTGCAGGATCCCGCTCAAACCATCTCCTCAGTCAGCAGTGGTTGGCCTTATCAAGAATGATGACGAGGTGGAGTGCAGAGAGGAAGTGGGCCGGCTGGTGGGATCGGTGTAAGCCTGAACGTGGAGAAGACCAAGGAAATCATCGTGGACAAGCCGTCCCCCTCTGAGAATACATGGCTCCTCGTAGAGAGAGCCAAATGTACAAAGTTCCCGGGAGTTCACATCACGGATCACCTCCCTGAACAAGGAGGCACTGCAGGTCTCCACTTCCTCAGAAGAGGCAAGCAAGGCTCCCTCCTGCCCCCCACCCCCCCCATCTTAACCGCAGTTTACAGGAGCACCATTGAGAGCATCCTGACAGCTGCATTTCCATCTGGTCTGGGAGTAGTCGAGCATCAGACTGGAAGTCCCTACAAAGGACTGTGAGAAGAGCTGAGAGGATCCCAGGGTCTCCTCTGGGGGCATTTCTCAGGAGCGTTGAATATACAGGGCACTTTGTATTATTAAGGATCGCACCCATCCATCCAGCATCCTCTTTGACTTTCTACCATCAGGCAGGAGACTCTGACACATAAAGTCACGATGAGAAACCGTTTCTGCCCCCAGGCCATCAGGCTTCGGAACTCCCTACTGCATCGTATTGAAAATGTCTCGTTAATCTGTTCTGAACCTACAATATTTAATATTAATACACTTCAGTTTGTTATTTATCTGTGATTCCTCTGTAGATTTCATCCTTATCTTCATGTTATTGTGTGTTATGTGTATTACTGTGCTTTACACCTGCTTATAGAAACATTATCTAGTTTATATAAATATTCAGCAAACACACAGAAATCTACAGATGCTGGAAATTCAAACAACACACACAAAATGCTGTTGGAACACAGCAGGCCAGGCAGCATCTATAGGGAGAAGCACTGTCGATGTTTCGGGCCGAGACCCTTTGTCCTGACGATACTGCCTGGCCTGCTGCATTCCACCAGAATTTTGTGTGTATTGTTTTTATATAAATATTATCTGGTTATATGCCTTATACAGTGCCTTTTGAAAGTATTCACACCCAATTTGGAAGTTTTACAGTTTTATTGCCTTATGACATTGAATCACAGTGGAATTAATTCGGTTTCTTTGGCACCAATCACAGAAAAAGACTCTTTTGTGTCAAAAGTGAAAACAGATCTCTACAAAGTGATGAAAAAAAATCCAAATAGAAAACACAAAATAATTGATTGTGTAAGTATTCACCCCCTTTAATATGACACATAAAAACATCACTGGTGGAAATACACCTGTATCTGGAAGGTCCAACTGCTGGTGAGTCAGTATCCTGGCAAAAACTACATCATGAAGACAAAAGAACGCTCCAAGCAACTCTGTGAAAAGGTTATTGAAAAGCACAAGTCAGGAGATGGATACAAGAACGTTTCCAAGTCACTGAATATCTTGGGGTACAGTTAAGTCAATCATCAAGAAATGGAAAGAATATGGCACAGTTTTAAATCTGCCATCCTCAAACACTGAGTGACTGTGGAAGAAGGGGACTAGTGAGGGAGGCCAGCAAATGACTTATGACATCTCTGGAGGAGTTACAAGCTTCAGTGGCTGAGATGGGAGAGACTGTGCATACAACAACTGTTGCCTGGGTGCTTCACCAGTCACAGCTTTATGGGAGAGAGGCAAAGAGAAAGCCACTGTTGAACAGCACTCACATGAAATCTCAGCTAGACTTTGCAAGAAGGCATGTGGGAGACTCTGAAGACAACTGGAAAAAGATTCTGAGGTCTGATGAAACCAAAATTGAGCTTTTCAGCCATCAGACTAAACGCATAAGCCAAACACCACACATCATCAAAAACACACCGTCCCTACCGTGAAGCGTGGTGGTGGCTGCATCACACTGTGGGGATGCTTCACTGCAGCAGGCCCCGGAAGGCTTGTGAAGGCAGAGGGTAAAATGAATGCAACAAAATACAGGGAAATCCAGAAGGAAAACCTGATGCAGTCTGCAAGAGAACTGCCACCTGGGAGAAGATTTGTTTCCAGACAATGACCCCAAGCATAAAGCCAAAGCTACAGGGGAAAGGCTTAAAAACAATAAAGTTAATATCCTGGAGTGGCCAAGTCAGAGTCCAGACCTCTGACAGAGCTTGAGCAGCTTTGGGGACATTCACTCGGGGTGGGGGGGGGGAAGAGGTAAGTAATTATGGAATCAATTATTTTGTGTTTAATAATTGTAATAAATTTAGACTCACTTGTAGAGATTTGTTTTCACTTTGCCACGAAAGAGTCTTTTCTGTTGACCAGTGTCAAAAAAGCCAAATTAAATCCACGGTGATTCAGTGTTGTAAAACAATAAAATATAAGGACTTCCAGGGGATGGGGCGAATGCTTTTTATAGGCGCTGTATGCACGTCTGTAGTTCAGTGATAATAAACTTCACTTGACTTCTCCCTGATGCTTGCAATGAGAAGAGGCCTTGTCCTGGATGACGAGGGTCCTTTGTGACGGTCGTCACCTTTCTGATGCACCTCCTCAACAACAATCTCACACTCAAGACCAAAGAATTGAATTTGGACTTCAGGAAGAGGAAATTGAGGGAACACACACCAGTCCCTTTTCAGGGATCAGCAATGGAAAGGGTGAGCAGTTTCAAATTCGTAGGCATCAAAATCTCTGAAGATCTATCTGGGCCCAACACATTAATGCTCCATCATGGGCAGGAGCCTCCCGACATTGAGGACATCCTCAAAAAGCAAGGCCTCAAGAAGGTGACATCCATCATGAAGGACTCTGACCATCAAGGGCATGCCCCCTTCTCTTTACTGCCATCGGGGAGGAGGTACAGGAGCCTGAAGACACACACACAACAATTCAGGTACAGCTTCTTCCCCTCCACTTTCAGACTTCTGAACAGTCCTGGAACACTACCTCACTATTCATTTTGTAATTTATTGTGATTTTAGATCTTTGCACCTGTTGCTGCTGCAAAACAATACATTTCACAGTGTACAGTACGGAGCAAAGGTGTTTTTATTATTATTCTGTTCTTTATTAAGTGCGTTTTTGTGCTGTATCGAATTCGGAGTCACAATTACTTCATTGTCTTTTACCCGTGTGTACTGGAAACAACATTAAACAATCTTGAATCTTGAAGGATGAAAGATGAAATATTTAAGAGGAATCTGAGGAGGAGTTATTCACTCAGAGGGTGGTGAGAGTGTGGAACGAGTTGCCAGTGGAAGTGGTGAATGCAGGTTTGATTTCTACACTGAAGAGAAATTTGGACAGGTACATGGATGGGAGGGTATGGAGGACAATGGTCTGGGTGCAGGTCGATGGGGCGAGGCAGAGTTACAGTTCAGCACGGACTAGACGGGCTGAAGGGCTCTATGACTGCAAATACACCCAGCAATGAGGGGGTGTGGAGTGTCCGGTCCCGCCGGTCAGACACAGCACAGCCAGCCCCCGCACACTACGCACTCACCCCATGATATGCTGCACGTAGGAAGGGAACTTGAACTCCATCTTCCCGCTTTCAGCTTTCTCCACATCCGCACCTGTGAAGCATTGTACAGAGAACGTGTTCAGACACGTGGTTAGCAAGAGGCGTCCTCAGAGCCGGGCCGGAGGCCAGAGGTCAGGTTGACCAGGAGTATCAATTCTCCAGAACTACAGAGAATAGTGAATCAGCCCAACACAGCGTGGCACCTCCCTCCCCCACCGTCGGGCAGTGAATCAGCCCAACACAGCGCGACACCTCCCTCCCCCACCGTCGGGCAGTGAATCAACCCAACACAGTGGCACCTCCCTCCCCCACTGTCGGGCAGTGAATCAGCCCAACACAGCGCGACACCTCCCTCCCCCACTGTCGGGCAGTGAATCAGCCCAACACAGCGCGACACCTCCCTCCCCCACCGTCGAGCAGTGAATCAGCCCAACACAGCGCGACACCTCCCTCCCCCACCGTCGGGCAGTGAATCAACCCAACACAGCGCGACACCTCCCTCCCCCACCGTCAGGCAGTGAATCAGCCCAACACAGCGCGACACCTCCCTCCCCCACCGTCAGGCAGTGAATCAACCCAACACAGTGGCACCTCCCTCCCCCACCGTCAGGCAGTGAATCAGCCCAACACAGCGCGACACCTCCCTCCCCCACCGTCGGGCAGTGAATCAACCCAACACAGTGGCACCTCCCTCCCCCACCGTCAGGCAGTGAATCAGCCCAACACAGCGCGACACCTCCCTCCCCCACCGTCAGGCAGTGAATCAGCCCAATACAACGCGACACCTCCCTCCCCCACTGTCGGGCAGTGAATCAACCCAACACAGCACGACACCTCCCTCCCCCACCGTCAGGCAGTGAATCAGCCCAACACAGCGCGACACCTCCCTCCCCCACCGTCAGGCAGTGAATCAACCCAACACAGCGCGACACCTCCCTCCCCCACCGTCGAGCAGTGAATCAGCCCAACACAGCGCGACACCTCCCTCCCCCACCGTCGGGCAGTGAATCAGCCCAACACAGCGCGACACCTCCCTCCCCCACTGTCGGGCAGTGAATCAGCCCAACACAGCGCGACACCTCCCTCCCCCACCGTCAGGCAGTGAATCAGCCCAACACAGTGGCACCTCCCTCCCCCACCGTCGGGCAGTGAATCAACCCAACACAGCGCGACACCTCCCTCCCCCACCGTCGGGCAGTGAATCAGCCCAACACAGCGCGACACCTCCCTCCCCCACCGTCAGGCAGTGAATCAGCCCAACACAGCGCGACACCTCCCTCCCCCACCGTCGGGCAGTGAATCAGCCCAACACAGCGCGACACCTCCCTCCCCCACCGTCGAGCAGTGAATCAGCCCAACACAGCGCGACACCTCCCTCCCCCACCGTCAGGCAGTGAATCAGCCCAACACAGCGCGACACCTCCCTCCCCCACCGTCAGGCAGTGAATCAGCCCAATACAGCGCGACACCTCCCTCCCCCACCGTCGGGCAGTGAATCAGCCCAACACAGCGCGACACCTCCCTCCCCCACCGTCGGGCAGTGAGTCAGCCCAACACAGCGCGACACCTCCCTCCCCCACCGTCGGGCAGTGAGTCAGCCCAATACAGCGCGACACCTCCCTCCCCCACCGTCAGGCAGTGAGTCAGCCCAATACAACGTGACACCTGTCGGTCATATCTATGGGAAACGCTGTCTCAAGAAGGCAACATCCATCACCTAAGACTCCCCACCATCCAGGCCACACCATCTTCTCACAGCCACCATCGGGCAGGAGGTACAGGAGCCTGAAGACCCACACCACCAGGTTCAGGAACAACTACTTCCCTTCAACCATCCGGTTGTTGAACCAACTAACACAACCATAATCACTGCAGTTTAGCGACACTGTGACCACTTTGATCATGTTACACTGAAGGGACCTTTTTGTTCCTTTCTTGTAAAAATTGTGTCTGATTGACTGATGTTTTTCCGGTGAATGCTGTCGATGTGACCAACGTGCCTGTGATGCTGCTTCAAGCACGTTTTTCACTGTACCTGTGCACACATGAACTCAACGTCAACTGTTTATTCCTCTCCATAGATGCTGCCTGACCTGCCAAGTTCCTCCGACGTTTTGTGTGTGTTGCTGCTGTCACAGCCAATTAACTGGACGCCGAAAACTCACTCAATCCTCAAGCACACTTTATTTACGTGTGCACAGGGAACAGCTGGGGCCATAACCAAACTGTTCTGATTCCTGAACAGAGAAATGCCATTTCCATACCGAATTGACAAAACGGTTACAAATAATGACCAGTTGGTTATCTATGAATGTTTGAACTCCTTACTTGCAAGGTTCACAATACAGGTGTGAGAAGTCAAGAGAAACTACGAGTTAAAAACCAACGATACATTGAAGTTAGTAAAGTGATTGTCCTCAGACGGTTTGTGTTTCCTGTGCCTTCTGTTACATCACTTGGAGATACATCTCTACCAAAGGAGGTGTAAGGAGATCCTTCCCTCCGCTGGCCTGCAGGTCACCCTTGGGCGAGGTGTAGCCCTTGCTTAGTCCCTGTTCAGGGTCACGTGTAGTCATGGGAGCAGGTGGTGGATGGTCGTATGAGCAGCCGGTGCAGATCACTAGTCCCAGTTATGTGACCACTGACAATCTCTGAAGAGTATTGACAATGGCTGGGGTCACCCATCTTGTAAAGACACTGCCCAGAAGGCAGCAATGGCAAAGCACTTCTGTAGAAAGATTTACCAAGAACAGTCATGGTGATGGCCTACATCATTTGACGTGGCACATAATGATGATGACGATCCCTGAGCGCGAAGGGAATCTATCCTCTTCAAAGACCATTCTTAACAGATGTTTCTTGCCTGGGTGGACTGCAGACAGTCTGTAAATTATCCTAACCCACACTGTTATCACCCTCCCTCTTTACATCTCCCCACGTGCCCCACCTCTCACTTTCTAGATTGAAGTCCATTTGGCAATTCCCTGCCCAGGGGAATATCCCAGTGAGACCCTCCTGGTGTCCGCCACTCCACACTTACGGACAATTCCTTGTGTTTCCTGCATGCATCCTTATCGGAACAGATTCGTGGAAGGAAGGAGAAGGGGTTGGGTAAGAACCTCTGCTGGAAACAGAAGGCCGCCGTGGTTCTGACACGTTTCAAATACATGAGAGGGAGGAGGGCCCAGGCCAGAGACCAATAAGGAATGGCAGGGAGCAGACACCCTCTCATTGTGTGAGTGTTCACCCCTGACCACCGGAGAGGGAGGCAGAAGGTTCATTTCCATAGCCCCTCACAGATCCTCAGCAACACCCGAGGCAGTGAGATCCTGAGAAGAACGTTCAGTCCCACCCCTCCCATTGAAACTCCCTCAGTCCCACCCCTCCCATTGAAACTCCCTCAGTCCCACCCCTCCCATTGAAACTCTCCTCAGTCCCACCCCTCCCAGGGAAACTCCCTCAGTCCCACCCCTCCCAGGGAAACTCCCTCAGTCCCACCCCTCCCATTGAAACTCCCTCAGTCCCACCCCTCCCATTGAAACTCTCCTCAGTCCCACCCCTCCCAGGGAAACTCCCTCAGTCCCACCCCTCCCAAGGAAACTCCCTCAGTCCCACCCCTCCCATTGAAACTCCCTCAGTCCCACCCCTCCCATTGAAACTCTCCTCAGTCCCACCCCTCCCAGGGAAACTCCCTCAGTCCCACCCCTCCCATTGAAACTCCCTCAGTCCCACCCCTCCCATTGAAACTCTCCTCAGTCCCACCCCTCCCAGGGAAACTCCCTCAGTCCCACCCCTCCCATGGTGTGACTCTCCCTCAGTCCCACCCCTCCCACGGTGTGACTCTCCCTCAGTCCCACCCCTCCCACGGTGTGACTCTCCCTCAGTCCCACCCCTCCCATTGAAACTCCCTCAGTCCCACCCCTCCCATTGAAACTCTCCTCAGTCCCACCCCTCCCAGGGAAACTCCCTCAGTCCCACCCCTCCCAGGGAAACTCCCTCAGTCCCACCCCTCCCATTGAAACTCCCTCAGTCCCACCCCTCCCATTGAAACTCTCCTCAGTCCCACCCCTCCCAGGGAAACTCCCTCAGTCCCACCCCTCCCACGGTGTGACTCTCCCTCAGTCCCACCCCTCCCATGGTGTGACTCTCCCTCAGTCCCACCCCTCCCACGGTGTGACTCTCCCTCAGTCCCACCCCTCCCATGGTGTGACTCTCCCTCAGTCCCACCCCTCCCAGGGAAACTCCCTCAGTCCCACCCCTCCCACGGTGTGACTCTCCCTCAGTCCCACCCCTCCCACGGTGTCTCTCCCTCAGTCCCACCCCTCCCACGGTGTGACTCTCCCTCAGTCCCACCCCTCCCATGGTGTGACTCTCCCTCAGTCCCACCCCTCCCAGGGAAACTCCCTCAGTCCCACCCCTCCCACGGTGTGACTCTCCCTCAGTCCCACCCCTCCCACGGTGTGACTCTCCCTCAGTCCCACCCCTCCCAGGGAAACTCCCTCAGTCCCACCCCTCCCATGGTGTGACTCTCCCTCAGTCCCACCCCTCCCACGGAGTGACTTTCCCTCAGTCCCACCCCTCCCACGGTGTGACTCTCCCTCAGTCCCACCCCTCCCATTGAAACTCTCCTCAGTCCCACCCCTCCCATGGTGTGACTCTCCCTCACCCACCCCTCCCATTGAAACTCTCCTCAGTCCCACCCCTCCCACGGTGTGACTCTCCCTCAGTCCCACCCCTCCCACGGTGTGACTCTCCCTCAGTCCCACCCCTCCCACGGTGTGACTCTCCCTCAGTCCCACCCCTCCCACGGTGTGACTCTCCCTCAGTCCCACCCCTCCCACGGTGTGACTCTCCCTCAGTCCCACCCCTCCCACGGTGTGACTCTCCCTCAGTCCCACCCCTCCCACGGTGTGACTCTCCCTCAGTCCCACCCCTCCCACGGTGTGACTCTCCCTCAGTCCCACCCCTCCCACGGTGTGACTCTCCCTCAGTCCCACCCCTCCCACGGTGTGACTCTCCCTCAGTCCCACCCCTCCCACGGTGTGACTCTCCCTCAGTCCCACCCCTCCCACGGTGTGACTCTCCCTCAGTCCCACCCCTCCCAGGGAAACTCCCTCAGTCCCACCTCTCCCACGGTGTGACTCTCCCTCAGTACCACCCATGGGTGCCAGGTAGGTATAAGGTGTCTCCGAGTGTTCTCACCTGCTCTCTTGGCTTCAAGCAGGAACGCATTCCCATAATCCCAGAAAAACATTCCCTTCTCTGACAGCCGGCTGATAGCTGTCACCTGTCGTCTCAGACTGTGGGAGGGAGGGAGCTTCAGAAATAAACTATGCATGTCTGTCCCACCACACACCCTCACCCCTCCCTCACCACACACCCCTCCCTCTCCCCACCACACACCCTCACCCCTCCCTCTCCCCACCACACACCCTCACCCCTCCCTCACCACACCCCTCCCTCTCCCCACCACACACCCTCACCCCTCCCTCTCCACACCACACACCCCTCCCTCTCCCCACCACACACCCCTCCCTCTCCCCACCACACACCCTCACCCCTCCCTCACCACACAACCTCACCCTTCCCTCTCCCCACCACAAACCCTCACCCTTCCCTCTCCCCACCACAAACCCTCACCCTTCCCTCTCCCCACCACAAACCCTCACCCCTCCCTCACCACACAACCTGACCCCTCCCTCTCCCCACCACACACCCTCACCCCTCCCTCACAACACACCCCTCCCTCTCCCCACCACACACCCTCACCCCTCCCTCTCCCCACCACACACCCTCACCCCTCCCTCTCCCCACCACACACCCCTCCCTCTCCCCACCACACACCCTCACCCCTCCCTCACCACACAACCTGACCCCTCCCTCACCACACAACCTGACCCCTCCCTCTCCCCACCACACACCCTCACCCCTCCCTCTCCCCACCACACACCCTCAGCCCTCCCTCACCACACAACCTGACCCCTCCCTCTCCCCACCACACACCCTCACCCTTCCCTCACCCCTCCCTCACCACACAACCTCATCCCTCCCTCTCCCCACCACACACCCTCACCCCTCCCTCTACCCACCACACACCCTCACCCCCCTCTCCCCACCACACACCCTCACCCTTCCCTCTCCCCACCACAAACCCTCACCCCTCCCTCTCCCCACCACACACCCTCACCCCTCCCTCACCACACAACCTCACCCCTCCCTCTACCCACCACACACCCTCACCCCTCCCTCACCACACAACCTGACCCCTCCCTCTCCCCACCACACACCCTCACCCTTCCCTCTCCCCACCACAAACCCTCACCCCTCCCTCACCACACAACCTCATCCCTCCCTCTCCCCACCACACACCCTCACCCCTCCCTCTCCCCACCACACACCCTCACCCCTCCCTCTCCCCACCACAAACCCTCACCCCTCCCACACCACACAACCTCATCCCTCCTTCTCCCCACCACACACCCTCACCCTTCCCTCTCCCCACCACAAACCCTCACCCCTCCCACACCACACAACCTCATCCCTCCCTCTCCGCACCACACACCCTCACCCTTCCCTCTCCCCACCACAAACCCTCACCCCTCCCTCTCCTCACCACACAACCTGACCCCTCCCTCTCCCCACCACACACCCTCACCCCTCCCTCTCCCCACCACACACCCTCACCCCTCCCTCTCCACACAACCTCACCCCTCCCTCTCCACACAACCTCACCCCTCCCTCTCCCCACCACACACCCTCACCCCTCCCTCTCCACACAACCACACCCCTCCCTCTCCCCACACCCTCACCCCTCCCTCTCCCCACCACACACCCACAACCCTCCCTCACCCACCACACACCCTCACCCCTCCCTCACCCCCACACACTGAATCCCTCCCCACAGCCACTCCCCCACACACTGAATCCACACAACCTCACCCCTCCCTCTCCCCACCACACCCTCACCCCTCCCTCACCACACAACCTCACCCCTCCCTCTCCACACAACCTCACCCCTCCCTCTCCCCACCACACCCTCACCCCTCCCTCTCCCCACCACACACCCTCACCCCTCCCTCTCCCCACCACACACCCTCACCCCTCCCTCTTCCCACCACACAACCTCACCCCTCCCTCTCCACACAACCTCACCCCTCCCTCTCCCCACCACACCCTCACCCCTCCCTCTCCCCACCACACACCCTCACCCCTCCCTCTCCCCACCACACACCCTCACCCCTCCCTCTTCCCACCACACAACCTCACCCCTCCCTCTCCCCACCACACACCCTCACCCCTCCCTCTCCACACAACCACACCCCTCCCTCGCCACACACCCTCACCCCTCCCTCTCCCCACCACACACCCACAACCCTCCCTCACCCACCACACACCCTCACCCCTCCCTCACCCCCACACACTGAATCCCTCCCCACAGCCCACAGACACTCCCCCCACACACTGAAACCCCCCACACACTGAATCCCCTCCCACAGCCCACAGACACTCCCCCCACACACTGAAACCCCCCATACACTGAATCCCCCTCACAGTGCACAGACACTCCCCCACACACTGAATCCCCCCACAGACACTCCCCCCACACACTGAATCCCCTCCCACAGCCCACACACTCCCCCCCACACACTGAAACCCCCCACACACTGAATCCCCTCCCACATCCACTCCCCAACACACTGAATCCCCTCCCACAGACACTCCCCAACACACTGAATCCCCCACAGACCACAGACTCTCCCCCCACACACTGAATCCCCTCCCACAGCCCACAGACACTCCCCCACACACTGAATCCCCTCCCACAGCCCACAGACACTCCCCAACAGACTGAATCCTCCCCACAGACACTCCCCGCACACACTGAATCCCCTCCCAAGCCCACAGACACTCCCCCCACACACTGAATCCCCTCCCACAGCCCACAGACACTCCCCCACACACTGAATCCCCTCCCAAGCCCACAGACACTCCCCCCACACACTGAATCCCCTCCCAAGCCCACAGACACTCCCCCCACACACTGAATCCCCTCCCAAGCCCACAGACACTCCCCCCACACACTGAATCCCCTCCCACAGCCCATAGACACTCCCCCACACACTGAATCCCCTCCCAAGCCCACAGACACTCCCCCCACACACTGAATCCCCCCCCCCCACAGCCCATAGTACTTGTTTCATCATGTCCCCTGGCCGTCCCTTCCCAGTTGGGTGGTGTGAATACCCCAGCCCATGACTCTGCACTGGGATGGGGAGGACAGGACAGTCTCTCCACTGTTGGTACTTTTGAACTGACCTCTCTTGCACCAGGGTCCGGAACTGCTTTGGGTCGGTGTGCATCAGCTGGTTGGCTGCCTGGAATGTCAGCTGCACAGGGTAGTAACCCCCACTGAACGGGTTGTGGCAGGACGTCTGATCCGACCCCAAATCCACCAGCAACTCTCCCGTCAGCTCGTATTCCTGAACCAGCTTCTCCCTACGGGTGACAGCAGATTGTTATCGAAACCTCTCCCCACCTGCGTCCCAGGAGCACCCTCAGCCTCAGCTTCCCCTCCACTGAGGGCAAACAGGCCGCATGCGCCACTGAGGAGCCTCAGCACCTGGGATGTGCCCTCTCCCCATTGTAAGGAGACCCACTCTCCTGCCCTCCACCTCCAGATTCCTAAGCATGGACACCACCCCACTATTCCTTTCTTGCACTAGTTTATTTGTTCTCTAATTTTAGCAATTTTACGTCTTTACATTCCACTGTTACCGCAAGGGGACAAACTGCATGTCCTGTTGGAAAGTGATTCTGATTCTAAAGGTCTGCGGATCACTGTGGGAGAGGAGAGTGTAGCGTCAGGTCCTTGCCGGAGGCTTTGGGCAGAGGACGAGGCTGCTGGCTTACAAGTAGATGCAGTTCGCAGTTGGACTGTGAAGGACAGGGCAAAATTGGAGTCAGTGGGATGAGGTGAGGAGTAACATGGGGGCAAAATGGCAAAAGGTGATCGTAATGTGAAAGACTTCACTTGCAACTTCAAAGTAAAATTCATTATCAGAGGTCATACATGTCACCACCTACAACCCTGAGATTCCTTATCCTGCAGGCATACTGAGTAAATCTATGGAACAGTAACTGTAACCATGACCAATGGACGACAAACTGTGCAAATGCAAATATAAATAAATAGCAATAAACAACGAGCATTAAATAACAAAAAAAAAGTCCGTAATTGAGAGTAGCTATCCCTTTTTGTCCAAGAGCCTGATGGCTGAGGGGTAGTAACTGTTCCTGAACCTAGTGGTGCGAGTCCTGAGGCTCCTGTACCATCTACCTGATGACAGCAGTGAGGAGAGAGCGTGGTCTGGGTGGTGAGGGTCTCTGATGCTGGATGCTGATGACAGCAGTGAGGAGAGAGCGTGGTCTGGGTGGTGAGGGTCTCTGATGCTGGATGCTGATGACAGCAGTGAGGAGAGAGCGTGGTCTGGGTGGTGAGGGTCTCTGATGCTGGATGCTGATGACAGCAGTGAGGAGAGTGTGGACTGGGTGGTGAGGGTCTCTGATGCTGGATGCTGATGACAGCAGTGAGGAGAGAGCGTGGTCTGGGTGGTGAGGGTCTCTGATGCTGGATGCTGATGACAGCAGTGAGGAGAGCGTGGTCTGGGTGGTGAGGGTCTCTGATGCTGGTTGCTGATGACAGCAGTGAGGAGAGAGCGTGGACTGGGTGGTGAGGGTCTCTGATGCTGGATGCTGATGACAGCAGTGAGGAGAGAGCGTGGTCTGGGTGGTGAGGGTCTCTGATGCTGGATGCTGATGACAGCAGTGAGGAGAGAGCGTGGTCTGGGTGGTGAGGGTCTCTGATGCTGGATGCTGATGACAGCAGTGAGGAGAGAGCGTGGTCTGGGTGGTGGGGGTCTCTGATGCTGGATGCTGATGACAGCAGTGAGGAGAGAGCGTGGTCTGGGTGGTGGGGGTCTCTGATGGTGGTTGCTGATGGCAGCAGTGAGGAGAGAGCGTGGTCTGGGTGGTGGGGGTCTCTGATGGTGGTTGCTGATGACAGCAGTGAGGAGAGCGTGGTCTGGGTGGTGAGGGTCTCTGATGCTGGATGCTGATGGCAGCAGTGAGGAGAGAGCGTGGTCTGGGTGGTGAGGGTCTCTGATGGTGGTTGCTGATGACAGCAGTGAGGAGAGCGTGGTCTGGGTGGTGAGGGTCTCTGATGCTGGATGCTGATGGCAGCAGTGAGGAGAGAGCGTGGTCTGGGTGGTGAGGGTCTCTGATGCTGGATGCTGATGACAGTGGTGAGGAGAGAGCGTGGTCTGGGTGGTGGGGGTCTCTGATGCTGGATGCTGCTTTCCTATGGCAACATTTCATGTAGATGTGTCCAATGAGTGGGAGGACTTTAGCCGTGCTGTACTGGGCTGAATCCACGACCTTCTGTAGGATTTTCCACTCAGAGGCTTTGGTGTTCCCACACCGGGCCCTAACGCAGCCGGTCAGCACACTCCCCACCACACATCGGTAGAAGTTTGCTGAGGTTTCTGGTGACGTGCCGAACCTCCGCAGATTCCTGAGGAAGTGGAGATGCTGTTGTGCTTGCTTTGCAAATACATTTGTATGTTGGGTTCAGGACAGGGTCTCTGAGATAATGGTACCCAGGAATATAAAATTACTGACCCTCCAACGATTACTGGCCCATGGACCTCTGGTTTCCCTCTCCGGGGCTTTCCCTTTTTCAGAGGGCTAAGCAGTGCAGTGTTTCAGTGCAGTAATGGGAATTACAGAGGCATGAGAAAGTAGCTGGACAAAGTTCACTGAAAGGGAATACCAGCAAAGATGATGACAGAACGAATACTGTACAGCCCGAAGATGAAGAAGTTAGGCAACCATGGCTGACAAAAGAAGTGAAAGGCAACATAAAAGGAAAAGAGAGGGCAGATAATAGGGCAAGAATAAGTAGAGGGCAGTTAGAGGATTCGGAAGCTTTAAGAAACCAACAGGAGGCAACTAAAAAGCCATAAGGAGAGAAAAGATGAACTATTGAAGATAAGCTAGTCAATAGCATTAAAGAGGATACTGTTATGATCCCAGCCCCCTCCTTTGTGAGAATCGCAAGAGCACCCGTTGAGGGGGGGGGGGGGGTCAGTAGACCCAGGAAGTGAGAGAGAGAGAGAGAGAGAGAAACGTGCCAAATTGCACGTCCCACCCGGGATACAGAATAAGACGACAGTGACTATTTGTCTCATGGATACCACGTGAAAAGCCCTCGGGCAAGGTGGGCTGGTTGAGAGAGAGATTGCATCGTCCCAACCTGATTGACACCTGCGACCCCGTGAGGAAGTATAAAGGAGAGTCTCAGGGGGACAGCCCCTCAGACGCACCAAGAAGACACGAGAGAGTGATCCCGCAGCAGCGGGAAGCCATTCTGAAGGAAGCCACGTGCGTTAGATTCCGGAATTGGAATTTGTGGCTGGAATCACAGAGAACCGCTTTTAACTAACATCGGGGAGAGGAAACCAACGCTCCCCCGATTTCACGGAAGATTCATCAAGACTCGGCAAGTTCTTTCTCTTCTCCCCCAACCTCTCTCTCTCGGTCGCCCCACGTGAAACCCAGCGATTTTCAAAGGGCTGAGGCCTGCAGACTTTCTGAGTGACTTTTATATTTCCAACGGACAATCTATTAACCCCTAGACAACAGCAGAGCTCACTTCTTAATGATGATTATTACTATACCCGCGCTTTAGATTGAGTGTTGACGATGTGCACTATCTGAATGTATGTATTAACCCTACTTTTGTGTCCCTTTATAAATAAAACGTTTGAAAATAGTGACATCAGACTTCAACGGACCTCTCTATCTCTGCTGGTAAGTTCCCCAGTTACGGGATTCATAACAATACCTAAAGGTTTTTCAGATACATAAAGTGTAAAAGAGAGGTGGGGGTGGATATCGGATCACTGGAAAATGCTGTTGGTGATGCAGTAATGGGGACAAAGGATTAGTCCCAGTACTGGCAATTTCAATAACAGAATTGATAGCTTTGTGGCCAGGATTGTGGACAATTTGAAGGTAGGTGGAGGGGCAGGTAGTATTGAGGAAGCAGGGAGTCTGCAGAGGGACTTGGACAGGTTGAGCGGACGGGCAATGAAGTGACAGATGGAATACAGTGTAGGGAAGTGTGTGGTCATGGTGGAAGGAATAAGGGTGCAGGGAGAAAATTCAAAAATCAGAGGTGCAGAGGGACTTGAGGCTCCCTGTGCAGGATTATCTAAAGGTGAACTTGCAGGTAGAGTTGGTGGTGACAAAGACAAATGCAATGTTAGCTTTCTTTTAGAGGTCTAGAGTATAAGAGCAAAGATAAGAACGGATGTGGAGAGGATATTTTCTATGGTGGTTGAGTCTAGGACCAGCGGGCACTGTCTCAGAACTGAGGGATTTCCATTTAGAACAGAGATGAGGAGGAATTTCTTTAGCCACGGGGTGGTGAATCTGTGGAATTTGTTGCCACAGACGGCTGTGGAGGCCAGGTCACTGGGTATATTTAAAGCAGAAGTTGATAGATTCTTGGTTAGTCAAGGCATCTAAAGAAACAGAGAGAAGGGAGGAGAGTGGGGTTTAAGGGAGATAATAATCAGCCATGATGGGATGGTTGAGCTGAGGAGCCTAATTCCGTTCCTTTGTCTTACGGTAAAACCTACCCTCTCACCGTCTTTCTTGGGAGGGAATCTGCCGTCCGTAACACCATAACACCAGGCCTGTCAACATGACCAATCCTGTACTACCTCTGCAATGGTCCATAGAGTGTCACTGAGTACTACAGCACAGAAACAGGCCCTTTGGCCCATCTAGTCCATGCTAACTATTATTCTGCCTAAGCCCATCACTGCGCACTTATGCTTATCCAAACTCCTCTCAAATGTTGCAATTGGACCCGCTTCCACCACTCATTCCACACTCTCACCACCCTCTGAGTGAAAAGTTCCTCCTCTGATACCTCTTAAATATTTCACCTTTCACCCTTAACTCATGACCCTGCTTGCATTTACCCTATCTATATAACTAACAATTTTGTATACCTCTATCAAATCTCCCTTCATTCTCCTAGGCTCCAGGCAATGAAATCCAAACGCATTCAACCTTTTCCTGTAATGCAGGCCCTCATGTCCTGCCAATATTCTTGTGAATTTTCTCTACATTCTTTCAATCTTACTGACAACCTCCCTGTGGGTCGGTGACCAAAACTGCACACAATACTCCAAATTAGGCCTCATCAAGATCTTCAAAGTTCAAAGTAAATTGATTATCAAAGTGCATGCATTCACCATATACAATCCTGAGATACATTTCTTGTGGGCATACTCAATAAATCCATAGAATTCTGATACTATCAACAATACCCAACACTGAATGAATTTAAAAAAATAAATTGAAGTGGGGCATATGGGAGAGAAAGTTGTTAAAAAGCATTAACTGTAAAATCTCCACCATATATACACCACCTACCAAAGATCCACCACGTTACCATGGTAACCAAGGCTGAGGGCCTTCTTTGTCTGTCGAGCCTCCCTGAAATTCATAAGGAGAACAAATGTTAGTCTGTCATGATTCAAGACATTCTGCTTTGAACACTTTTGCTGAGGTACTGAGATGAACAAAAGACACAGTGGGCTTAATTTCGACATACTCCCCCATATTGGGACGGCTGGTTGGATTTGGTACATTATTGTCACATGTACTGAGATACAGTGAAAAGCCGTACAAACCATCCATCCAAACAGCAGGTATTTCTAATCACAGTACAGCAGTGGTCGGGTATGTTGAGACCCCTGGAGATGCTGGTATATCCTGATAATAACTGGGCAGAGATTTCTTCAAACAAGCCTGATAGAAGCTCCCAGCTATGATGTGAAAGGTGCTGGGGTGAGCTATTTCTTCTCTGGCGATGGCAGCATTCAATGCCTGATTAATGCCGGCCTTTGGCGGAACGTGAACTACGGTAAGGATCAAGGAGAACTCACTTGGTAAGTGGAATGGTCAGCAGTTAATTGTCAGATGTTCCAGGTCAGGGAACAAGAGTGCAACAATACTGCTACGTCCAAACACCACTATCATGTAACAGAGACAACTGCACATTCATTTCATTGTCATTCAACCATACATCAATACCCATGAATACAACAGAACAAAACGTTCCTCCGGGGCCAAGATGCAGAACACACCACACCACAAGGCACATAAAGACAGCATTCAAACTACATCACATAATAGTCCAGATCCCTGAGTCCACGAAAGTAGCAGCAGTCTGCAAACACAATACACCTTGTCTTCTGCCGAGCCAACACTGGAGAGCAGCAAAACATCAGCATAAAACCTGCAGCAGCAGGGTGCTGGATATATCAATAAGACCCGATTCTATCTGGTGGAGCACACCGACTCCGACACCTTTCCCCGGACACCCCGTCTCCTCTCCCCCCGGACACACAGACTCCTCTTTCCCCGCGGACACGACGACCCCTCTCTCCCCGGACACGACGACCCCTCTCTCCCCGTGGACACACCGACCCCTCTCTCCCCGGACACCCCGACTCCTCTCCCCCCGCGGACACACCGACCCCTCTCTCCCCGGACACGACGGCCCCTCTCTCCCCGGACACGACGACCCCTCTCTCCCCGGACACACCGACTCCTCTCTCCCCGGACACACCGACTCCTCTCTCCCCGGACACGACGACCCCTCTCTCCCCGGACACGACGACCCCTCTCTCCCCGGACACACTGACTCCTCTCTCCCCGCGGACACACCGACCCCTCTCTCCCCGGACACGACGACCCCTCTCTCCCCGGACACGACGACCCCTCTCTCCCCGGACACACCGACTCCTCTTTCCCCGGACACGATGACCCCTCTCTCCCCGGACACACCGACTCCTCTCTCCCCGGACACACAGACTCCTCTTTCCCCGGACACACCGACTCCTCTTTCCCCGGACACGATGACCCCTCTCTCCCCGGACACACCGACTCCTCTTTCCCCGGACACGATGACCCCTCTCTCCCCGGACACACCGACTCCTCTCTCCCCGGACACGATGACCCCTCTCTCCCCGGACACGATGACCCCTCTCTCCCCGGACACACCGACTCCTCTTTCCCCGGACACGATGACCCCTCTCTCCCCGGACACACCGACTCCTCTTTCCCCGGACACGATGACCCCTCTCTCCCCGGACACACCGACTCCTCTCTCCCCGGACACGATGACCCCTCTCTCCCCGGACACACCGACTCCTCTCTCCCCGGACACACAGACTCCTCTTTCCCCGCGGACACGACGACCCCTCTCTCCCCGGACACACAGACTCCTCTCTCCCCCCGGACACACCGACTCCTCTCTCCCCGCAGACACACCGACTCCTCTCTCCCCCCGGACACGACGACCCCTCTCTCCCCGGACACACCGACTCCTCTCCCCGCGGACACACCGACCCCTCTCTCCCCGGACACACCGACTCCTCTCTCCCCGGACACACCAACTCCTCTCTCCCCGGACACACCGACTCCTCTCCCCCCGCGGACACACCGACCCCTCTCTCCCCGGACACACAGACTCCTCTCTCCCCCCGGACACACCGACTCCTCTCCCCCCGCGGACACACCGACCCCTCTCTCCCCGGACACACCGACTCCTCTCCCCGCGGACACACCGACCCCTCTCCCCCCGGACACACCGACTCCTCTCTCCCCGGACACACCAACTCCTCTCCCCGCGGACACACCGACTCCTCTCCCCCCGCGGACACACCGACCCCTCTCTCCCCGGACACACCGACTCCTCTCTCCCCGCGGACACACCGACTCCTCTCTCCCCCCTGACACCCCGACCCCTCTCCCCCCGCGGACACACCGACCCCTCTCTCCCCGGACACACCGACTCCTCTCTCCCCGCGGACACACCGACTCCTCTCCCCCCGCGGACACACCGACCCCTCTCTACCCGGACACCTCGACTCCTCTCCCCGGACACACCGACTCCTCTCTCCCCAGACATACAGACTCCTCTCCCCCCGGACGCACCGACTCCTCTCTCCCCGGACACCCCGACTCCTCTCTCCCCGGACACACAGACTCCTCTCCCCCCGCGGACACACCGACCCCTCTCTCCCCGGACACACCGACTCCTCTCCCCGCGGACACACCGACCCCTCTCCCCCCGGACACACCGACTCCTCTCTCCCCGGACACACCGACTCCTCTCCCCCCGGACACACCGACTCCTCTCCCCCCGCGGACACACCGACCCCTCTCTCCCTGGACACACCGACTCCTCTCTCCCCGGACACCCCGACTCCTCTCTCCCCGGACACACCGACTCCTCTCTCCCCCCGGACACACCGACTCCTCTCACCCCCCGGACACACAGACTCCTCTCTCCCCGGACACACAGACTCCTCTCTCCCCCCGGACACACCGACTCCTCTCCCCCCGCGGACACACCGACCCCTCTCCCCCCGGACACACCGACTCCTCTCTCCCCGGACACACCGACTCCTCTCTCCCCGCGGACACACCGACTCCTCTCCCCCCGCGGACACACCGACCCCTCTCTACCCGGACACCTCGACTCCTCTCCCCGGACACACAGACTCCTCTCCCCCCGGACACACCGACTCCTCTCTCCCCGGACACCTCGACTCCTCTCCCTGGACACACCGACTCCTCTCTCCCCGGACACGCAGACTCCTCTCTTTCCCCGGACACACCGACTCCTCTCCCCATGGACACCCCGACTCCTCTCTCCCCGGACACACCGACTCCTCTCTCCCCGGACACCCCGACTCCTCTCCCCGGACACCCCGACTCCTCTCTCCCCCCGGACACGCAGACTCCTCTCTTTCCCCGGACACACAGACTCCTCTCTCCCCGGACACGCAGACTCCTCTCTCTCCCCGGACACACCGACTCCTCACTCCCCGGACACCTCGACTCCTCTCCCCGGACACACCGACTCCTCTCTCCCCCCGGACACGCAGACTCCTCTCTTTCCCCGGACACACCGACTCCTCTCCCCACGGACACCCCGACTCCTCTCTCCCCGGACACACCGACTCCTCTCTCCCCGGACACACCGACTCCTCTCTTCCCCCGGACACACCAACTCCTCTCTCCCCCCGGACACACCGACTCCTCTCTCCCCCCGGACACCCCGACTCCTCTCTCCCCCCGGACACACAGACTCCTCTCTCCCCCCGGACACACAGACTCCTCTCTCCCCCCGGACACGCCGACTCCTCTCTCCCCCCGGACACGCCGACTCCTCTCTCCCCGGACACGCCGACTCCTCTCCCCACGGACACCCCGACTCCTCTCTCTCCCCGGACACACCGACTCCTCTCTCCCCGGACACCCCGACTCCTCTCCCCGGACACCCCGACTCCTCTCCCCGGACACCCCGACTCCTCTCTCCCCCCGGACATCCCGACTCCTCTCTCCCCCCGGACACACCGACTCCTCTCTCCCCCCGGACACACCGACTCCTCTCTCCCCCCCGGACACACCGACTCCTCTCTCCCCCCGGACACCCCGACTCCTCTCTCCCCGGACACCCCGACTCCTCTCTCCCCCCGGACACACCGACTCCTCTCTCCCCCCGGACACACAGACTCCTCTCTCCCCCCGGACACACTGACTCCTCTCTCCCCCCGGACACCCCGACTCCTCTCTCCCCGGACACCCCGACTCCTCTCTCCCTGGACACCCCGACTCCTCTCTCCCCCCTGACACACCGACTCTTCTCTCCCCGGACGGCTGCCAACAGGCGACACCACGGCTCGAGGCCTGGTTATCACTACGACTAACACCACGCAGCTCCTCTGCCGTTTGACAATAGACAATAGGTGCAGAATTAGACCATTCGGCTCTTCGAGCCTGCATCGCCATTCTGAGATCATGGCTGATTATCTACTATCAATACCCGGTTCCTGCCTTGTCCCCATATCCCTTGATTCCCCTATCCATAAGATATCTATCTAGCTCCTTCTTGAAAGCATCCAGAGAATTGGCCTCCACTACCTTCCGAGGCAGTGCATTCCAAATCCCCACAACTCTCTGGGAGAAGAAGTTCTTCCTTAACTCTGTCCTAAATGACCTACCCCTTATTCTCAAACTATGCCCTCTGGTACTGGACTCTCCCAGCATCTGGAACATATTTCCTGCCTCTATCTTGTCCAATCCCTTAATAATCTTATATGTTGCAATCAGATCCTCTCTCAATCTCCTTAATTCCAGCATGTACAAGCCCAATTTCTCTAACCTCTCTGCCTAAGACAGTCCGGACATCCCAGGAATTAAACTTGTGAATCTACGCTGCACTTCCTCTACAGCCAGGATGTCCTTCCTTAACCCTGGAGACCAAAACTGTACACAATACTCCAGGTGTGGTCTCACCAGGGCTCTGTACAAATGCAAGAGGATTTCCTTGCTCTTGTACTCAATTCCCTTTGTAGTAAAGGCCAACATTCCATTAGCCTTCTTCACTGCCTGCTGCACTTGCTCATTCACCTTCAGTGATCGATGAACAAGGACTCCGAGATCTCTTTGTATTTCTCCCTTAGCCAACTATACACCGTTCAGATAATAATCTGCCTTCCTGTTCTTACTCCCAAAGTGGATAACCTCACACTTAGTCACATTAAACGTCATCTGCCAAGTATCTGCCCACTCACCCAGCCTATCCAAATCACCCTGAATTCTCCTAACATCCTCATCATGTCACACTGCCACCCAGCTTAGTATCATCAGCAAACTTGCTGATGTTATTCTCAATGCCTTCATCTAAATCGTTGACGTAAGTCGTAAACAGCTGTGGTCCCAATACCGAGCCCTGTGGCACCCCACTAGTCACCACCTGCCATTCCGAGAAACACCCATTCACCGTTACCTTTTGCTTTCTATCTGCCAACCAGTTTTCTATCCATGTCAATATCTTCCCCCCAATGCCATGAGCTTTTATTTTACCCACCAATCTCCTATGTGGGACCTTATCAAATGCCTTCTGAAAATAGAGGTACACTACATCCACTGGATCTCCCTTGTCTAACTTCCTGGTTACATCCTCGAAAAACTCCAACAGATTAGTCAAGCATGATTTGCCCTTGGTAAATCCATGCTGGCTCGGCCCAATCCTATCACTGCTATCTAGATATGCCACTATTTCATCCTTAATAATGGACTCTAGCATCTTCCCCACTACTGATGTTAGGCTGACTGGTCGATAGTTCTCTGTTTTCTCCCTCCCTCCTTTCTTAAAAAGTGGGATAACATTAGCCATTCTCCAATCCTCAGGAACTGATCCTGAATCTAAGGAACATTGGAAAATGATTACCAATGCATCCGCAATTTCCAGGGCCACCTCCTTTAGTACCCTAGGATGCAGACCATCTGGACCTGGGGATTTGTCAGCCTTCAGTCCCATCAGTCTTCTCATCACTATTTCCTTCCGAATGTCAATCTGTTTCATTTCCTCTGTTACCCTATGTCCTTGGCCCATCCATACATCTGGGAGATTGCTTGTGTCTTCCTTAGTGAAGACAGATCTAAAGTACTCATTAAATTCTTCTGCCATTTCTCTGTTTCCCATAACAATTTCACCCAATTCATTCTTCAAGGGCCCAACATTGTTCTTAACTATCTTCTTTCTCTTCACATACCTAAAAAAGCTTTTGCTATCCTCCTTTATATTCCTAGCTAGCTTGCGTTCGTACCTCATTTTTTCTCCCCGTATTGCCTTTTTAGTTAAGTTCTGTTTTTCCTTAAAAATTTCCCAATCATCTGTCCTCCCACTCACCTTAACTCTGTCATACTTCCTTTTTTTTAAATGCTATGCAATCTCTGACTTCCTTTGTCAATCACTGTGGTCCCTTTCCCCCCTTTGAATCCTTCCTTCTCCGGGGAATGCACATTATTCCCAAGAATACCTGCCATTGCTGTTCCACTGTCTTTTCTGCTAGGATATCCATCCAGTTAACTTTGGCCAGCTCCTCCCTCATGGCTCCATAGTCTCCTTTGTTCAACTGCAACACTGACATCTCTGATCTGCCCTTATCATTCTCAAATTGCTGATAAAAACTTATCATGTTATGAATTTGCCAATGAACCAGTGAACCAGACTCACAGCAATCCACATTACCAATGTCCAGCAGGGTCTTGCAATCACAGGAAAGGTGACTAAGATAATCAGTTGATTGTTATACTGCACACAGCCTCTGTGTACTGACACCCACACCCCTCTGACTCGGGTGGAACACAACCTGCGCCAAGTTTGGCTCCTTCAGTTTCTCTGCCAAAGAGCAACTCGTTGATGGGGTAGACCTACAGTACTTCTAAGTTCTCAATGTCCAACAGGGTCTTGTAATCATAACAAATACATTATAAAAAGAAAATAACACCTTTGGTTGGCCCCATATAAGCCGCTGCATCTAAGCAAACCATCTTACCGGAAGACCCTCACCATTTGCCTTCTTCAAATCAGCAGTCTGGTGCATCCTGAGTATCGAGATGCCCTCGAGTCTTACCGACATATCCAGCACCCTGGTGATACAGGCTCTAAGGTGATGATTATTGGGCACATATTTCTTCAAACAAGCCTGACTGGAGTGAGCCACGTATCCATGAAACAAAGAACATAGCAATCTCTCATTTCTCTCCAACACCGCAGTCATACCCTCAGATACTCAATCTCGTTCTACAGTGACAGTACATTCACTAACAAGATGCTGAGTAATGGAACTACCATTCCTCTGAGTTTCAATTCGAGTTGGAGTCCTTCCCTCATCCCTACTGGCCATTGTGGTGAACCTTCGTCCACTTACAGGTGCCGTGTGTGCACGCTTCAGAGTTAAATCCTCAGTTCTTCAGGAGATCATGAAATCCCTAGTTTGTTAACACGGTTCAAAAGTACGCTGCTTGAAGGGAGATTACGGGCTGCAAATTGCAGCAAGAGTAATTCAAAAGAGGTTCATTTAATAGTATGGTACCTCACTACCAGATTTAAACTCATATTCTCTTATACTGGGAGGCGATTTTAATTGTTGGTTAGATCCTAATTTGGATCGATCGTCCTCTGTTACTAGATCACCTACTAAATCTGCTTTAGCTATTCACTCTTTTCTCTCTAATTATGGTATCTGATATATATGGCGTTTCCTTCATCCTATCGAGAGAGATTATTCTTTTGTTTTTCACATGTTCACCATACCTTTACTAGAATTGATTATTTTTTGCTTGTTAATTAACTTATTCCATTTGTCTATTCTTGTGATTATCAGAGTATACTGATTTCTCTTCCAGGTTGAAGAAGAGGGCGGGGAACATCATAAAGGACTCCTTCCATCCTGCGCATGGATTGTTTGAACTGCTTCCATCTGGTAGGCGCTTCAGATCCCTCCAGACTAAGACTAATAGGCACTGGAGAAGTTTTTTCCCTACTGTGGTCACTTTGCTGAACAGTTAACTGCCGGTTAACTTTCAGCTAACTATTACTTGGATTGCACTACCTGTATGTATAATCTATATTTTCATTTATATTTATCATTATTATTGTTATGAGCAGTGAGACAACATCTGCTGGAAGTAAATTCCTTGTATGTGCACAGGTACTTGGCGATTAAAGTCTGATTCTGATTATGCCCCAATTACTTTGTCTCTAAATTTTCCTGGTCTCCTTCAGAGGAGTAAACACTGGCGTTTTAACTCGACTTTATTATCGGATGATGATTTTCTAAAATTTATTAAGGATCAGATAACTTTTTATTTTAACACCAATATGTCATCTGAAATGTCATCCCAGATTGTCTGGGATGCCATGAAAGCATATTTGAGGGGTCAAATACTCTCCTATACAGCAAATCTTAATAGAAAGTCCCGTATAGATCGATTAGACCTAATTAATCAGATTAAAGAATTAGATCAATTGTGTGCTCAAACTGAGAACCCTGAATTTCAAACTAATTTAATCTTCTGTCTACTCAACCTGTTGAACGCCAACTTCTTGTAAGTAAGAGTCGTTTTTATATTCACGGTGACAAATCTGGTAAATTTCTAGTTAATCAGCTGAGGCGTTCTAAAGCTAAACAACATATCACAAAGATCCGGAAGGAGAATGGGGATTTTACATCGGATCACTTAGAAATCAATGACGTATTTAAAAATTTTTACTCTCGGCTTTATTCCTCTGAATCTCTGAATGAGAATATTTCTGTTGATCTTTTCTTAGATACTCTGAATATTCGTTCACTTTCATCTGATTTTAAAGCCAAACTTAATGAGCCTATATCATTAGAAGAAATATCTTTTGCAATTTCTGTATTGTCTTCAGGCAAATCTCCTGGACCTGATGGGTTCCCCGTAGAATTTTATAAATCATTCCCTTCACTCCTTTCTCCTCAGTTACTCTCAGTACTATCTGACTCATTTAATTACGGTAAATTGCCACCCTCTTTTAATGAGGCATCTATTATTCTTTTATTAAAAAAGGGTAAAGACCCAACAGAGTGTTCCTCGTACAGGCCGATTTCTTTGCTTAATGTTGATGTTAAAATCTTGGCTCATAGATTAGAAACTGTTATTCCCTCTATTATTTCTGATGATCAAACTGGTTTTATTAAAAACTGTCTTCCTTTTTTTAATATTTGATGTTTATTTAACATTTTATATTCACCTTCAACTGGGATTCCTGAATGTGTTATTTCCCTCGATGCGGAGAAAGCATCTGATCGTATAGAGTGGAACTACCTCTTTGCAGTTTTAGAAAAATTTGACTTTGGTCAAAGTTTTATCTCTTGGGTCAAATTGCTGTATCTGTGTCCTACTGCCTGTTTTGACTAATTTTCAGCAATCCCAGTTATTTAACCTCAAATGTGGCACCTGTCAGGGATGCCCTTTAAGTCCCTTTCTCTTTGATTTGGCTATAGAACCTTTGGCGATAGCATTTCGAATCTGTCCTGAACTGACCGGGATTTGGAGGGGGGTGTTGAGCATTAAGTTTCTCTTTATGCTGATGATCTATTACTTTTTCTTTCAAATCCGTTCACATCCTTACCTCCAATGTTTTCACTTCTTGATCAATTTAGCCAGTTTTCTGGCTATAAACTTAATTTACATAAGAGTGAACTTTTCCCAATTAATAAAGAAGCACAAGAGTTAGCATTTCGTGACCTCCCTTTTAAAGTAGTCCATAATCAATTTACTTACCTTGGGATTACAGTTACAAGGAAGTTTAAAGATCCTTTTCATGAAAATTTTGCCAATCTTTTATATACTACAAAACAGAGTCTGTCACAATGGTCACCTCTATCTATGTCTTTGGTAGGTCATATTAATGTTGTTAAAATGTATGTTCTCCCTAAATTTTTATATTTATTTCAATCTATTCCAATTTTTATTCCTAAAACCTTTTTTGATTCCTTAGACAATTATTTTGTCATATCTGTGGAAGAATGGGCGCTCTAGAATTAATAAAGTTTGTCTTCAAAAATCTAAAAATGAGGGTGACATGGCCTTACCTAACTTTCGTTTATACTACTGGGCAGCTAACATATATTGTACTACCTTTTGGTCTTTTTTTCATAACCAACCCGAGTGCCCTAATTGGGTGGCAATAGAGTTGAGTTCCACTAAAGATTTATCTATTTCTGCACTTCTTGGTTCTGCACTCCCTAGTAGTTTGTCTAGACTAATTGTTAATCCTCTTGTTAGACACACTTTGCGAATATGGGCTCAGTCTAGGAAATTTTATGGCTTTTATGGTTTTTCCCTTTCTAGTCCTATCTCACATAATCACCTGTTTTACCTACTATGTATGATTCAACATTCCATGATTGGTATAGGAAGGGCATTAGACATTTTGAAGATCTTTTTATCGATAATCATTTCGCATCTTTTCAACAGCTCTCTGCTAAGTTCAATCTGCCTAATGCCCATTTTTTTAGATATCTCCAAATCAGACACTTTATTAATCCTTTAATTCCTAACTTCCCTGAAATGCCCAAGAAAAATGTTATGGATTTATTTATTTCTATTAATCCACTGGGTAAAGGCTTAATATCATTTATTCGTGATAAATTAGCATTCTTACGGCGTGCCCCTGTGGATAAAATTAGAATGGCTTGGGAGCATGACTTAAATATCTCTTTATCTGATGAGACTTGGGACTCGATTCTCAAATCGGTTAATTCAACCTCTCTTTGTGCTCGCCATTGCCTTTTACAGTTTAAGATTGTTCATAGAGCCCATAAGTCTAAATCTAAATTATCTCAATTTTACCCTAATATTAGTCCTCGTTGTGATAAATGCAAAAGGGGCGAGGCCTCTCTTATTCACATGTATTGGTCCTGTCCTGGCTTAGAGAAATTTTGGAAAGATGTTTTTATAACCTTATCTTGTATTCTGAATCACCACTTAGAACCTAACCCTTTAATTGCTTTGTTCGGTTTTTTGGGTGAGACAGATCTACGTCTGAGTTCGACTAACTGTCGAATATTATCTTTTGCTTCTCTCCTGGCTAGACGTTTAATCCTCCTTAGATGAGAGATGTTGCCCCGTCCACGCATGCTCAATGGCTTAACGATATTATGGCCTGCTTAGACCTTGAAAAAATTCATTATTCAATTCTTAATTCGGATTTAAAGTTCCATAAGGTCTGGGGACCTTTTATTGAGTACTTTCATAACCTTCCTCTTAACTCAGGTTTTTTTTCGGTCCCGTACTTTCAGCTCTTTTTTTTTGGTAGTAGGCATTATTATCTTCTGTTGCTAAGTGTATTTACAGTTCTGCGGGTTTGATTGTCCTGATTTATATTCTCTATATTGTGTTGTGGTTGGTCTGGAGTTTTTTTTTGTTGTGGGGCTTGGGGAGGATACTAACTTTACATGACTTCAATTTGGGTGCTTTCTCAATGATCTTTTTTGTATTATATTATTATTGTATGTTTATTTTTGCACTGTATGAATTTTTTTATTTTGGTTTGGGGCATTTTTTCTTATCTGTAGTGTTGTAGAAAATGCATTAAAAAACCAATTAGAAGTATGGTAAGCTGCCCACAAGACAATGCCATGGTTCACTGGGACCACCTTGTTGCAGTTACAGAGAAAGTGCAGTGCTGGTCGACAGTGAAGTGCAAGGTCACAGCGAGGAAGATTGTGAGGTCAGGAGTCCATCTTACTGTACTGGGGAACCGTTCAATAAGCTTAAAACAGCGGATAGAAGCTGCCCTTGAGCCTGGTAGTCAGCACTTTCTGATCTTTGTATTTACCCAATGGGAGAAGAGAGAGTGGCTTATGATGGCTGGATGACCGAGGGTTAAAACAGCTGATCATGGGCCCCAGTCCTACCCCTTTCCATTCAAATGTAAACAAATACCCGTCTATTAATGATGTTCCATAATTATCTCTCCACGCACTTTTTTCTTTGGAGCAAAGGAGGATGTGAGGTGACTTGACAAGAGGCATAGATCAAGACAACTGGAGACTTTCCCAGGATAGAAATGGATAATACGAGGTGAGGGGGGGTTGGGAATAATTTAGTGTCAGAGATAAATTATTTTTGCAGAGTGTGCTGGGTGTGTGGAACGCACTGCCGGGGGGGGGGGGGGGTGATAGAGACAGATGCATAAGGAACATTTAAGAGACTCAGACAGGCACCTGGATGAAAGAAAAATGGAGGGATATGTGTGAGGGAGGGGTTAGATTAATCTTAGAGCAGTTTAAGAGGCTCCACTGTGGTGCAGAACCAGTGTATTAACGTGCAGAACCAGTGTATTAACTTCCATTTCACCTTTCTCAGCCACAGGACACCACCCACCCCCCCCCCCACCCCACCCCAGTTCCTAATCCAGAAACTCTCTCCTCTTCCCCCGGACTTCGTTGCCCAGAAGGGCGAGTTCAGGGAGACAATGGGTCAGGAGAGCCAGGGGATGGGCGAGACAGGGTCACACACCTGATCCGGGCTACACACTGCTCCAGGCTGCCAGTCACTTCCATCAGCCATCCTTGTTGCTGGCGTTTCCTCAGGGCCGCCCCATCCACCTGAAACAGAAAGGTTTATGTTGACCTGACTGGCCCCTCTCACACAGTCGGATAGATTCACGGGGGGGGGGGGGTCTCAGTGACTCCCTGTGTGCCACAAGGGTTCAAATGACTCCCTGATAACGGTCGGGGTGATTTATCATAAACCCCCAACAGAGAATATGAGATAAAGCAAACTGGAAAGTGAGTCCTCAAGGTCCCGGTGTTTGCCACTCAGTGTGAGCCCAGGTTGTAATGGGGAGAACTGATCTGCAGGAGATTTGGTCTGTTACCGAAAACTCCTGCAAATCTCTGCAGAGGTACCGTGGAGAGCTTTCTGACTGCCTGGTGTTGTAGACTCGGCCAGCTCCAGCTCCCCCCACATCCCACCTCCACCACCTTCAAGAAATGATACATCGAGGAAGTGGCATCCATCGCTAATCACCCTCAACACCCAGGACATGGCCCCTTCCTGTGAGTAGCATCGGGGAAGAGGTACAGGAGCGTGAAAACACACACTCAACGATTCAGGAACAGCTTCTTCCCCTCTGCCATCAGGGAGGGGGTACAGGAGCCTGAAGACACACACTCAACGATTCAGGAACAGCTTCTTCCCCTCTGCCACCAGGGAGGAGGTACAGGAGCCTGAAGACACACACTCAACGATTCAGGAACAGCTTCTTCCCCTCTGCCACCAGGGAGGAGGTACAGGAGCCTGAAGACACACACTCAGCGATTCAGGAACAGCTTCTTCCCCTCTGCCATCAGGGGGGAGGTACGGGAGCCTGAAGACACACACTCAACAATTCAGGAACAGTTTCTTCCCCTCTGCCATCGGGGGGAGGTACAGAAGCCTGAAGACAGACATTCAATCATTCCGGAACAGCTTCTTCCTCTCCGCCATCAGGGGGGAGGTACAGGAGCCTGAAGACACACACTCAGCGATTCAGGAACAGTTTCTTCCCCTCTGCCATCAGGGGGGAGGTATGGGAGCCTGAAGACACACACTCAACAATTCAGGAACAGTTTCTTCCCCTCTGCCATCGGGGGGAGGTACAGAAGCCTGAAGACAGACATTCAATCATTCCGGAACAGCTTCTTCCTCTCCGCCATCAGGGGGGAGGTACAGGAGCCTGAAGACACACACTCAACGATACAGGGACAGCTTCTACCTCTCTGCCATCAGGGGGGAGGTACAGGAGCCTGAAGTCACACACTCAACGATTCAGGGACAGCTTCTTCCCCTCTGCCATCAGGGGGGAGGTACAGGAGCCTGAAGACACACAGTCAATCATTCAGGAACAGCTTCTTCCCCTCTGCCATCAGGGGGGAGGTACAGGAGCCTGACGATACACACTCAGCGATTCAGGAACAGCTTCTTCCCCTCTGCCATCAGGAAGGAGGTACAGGAGCCTGAAGACACACACTCAACGATTCAGGAACAGCTTCTCCCCCTCTGCCATCAGGGAGGAGGTACAGGAGCCTGAAGACACACACTCAGCGATTCAGGAACAGCTTCTTCCTCTCTGCCATCAGGGGGGAGGTACAGGAGCCTGGAGACACACACTCAACGATTCAGGGACAGCTTCTTCCTCTCTGCCATCGGGGGGAGGTACAGGAGCCTGACGACACACACTCAACAATTCAGAAACAGCTTCTTCCCCTCTGCCATCAGGGGGTAGGTACAGGAGCCTGACGACACACACTCAACAATTCAGGGACAGCTTCTTCCCCTCTGCCATCAATGGACAATCAACACCACCTTGTTATTTCTGCACTAGATATTTATTTACCGGTAGTTATTTATTGTCCTTTGATATCATTGTACCATAGTGCTGCTGCAAAACAGGAAATTAACACGCCATCACCTCATAGGTGATAAACTGGATTCTGATTCTGAATGTAGATAGGTTGAATAAATGGCGCGTAATGTGGGAAAGGCTCACGTTGAATGTGTTTCTGAATTCTGGTTACTCTATTTTTGCCACGTGAGCAGTTTGATTGGGGTAATTGATGAAGACTGGGGTGCTTCAGGGAAGAAAGGCCCTGGGGTGCACAGTGGGTGGTGGTACTGAACTGAAGTAAGCGGAATGCTCCTGGACTCCAAGTTCAATGTTTGATAAGCTGTGTGTTGTTGACCCACTTTCCAACGTTTGCGCAATCTGCTCCCTCTTTTTTGTGCATTTTCCTGAACGGGTTCTTTGTTTCATGGCTGCCTGTGGGAGGGTGAATCTCTGAGATGTAAACACACTTTGATAATAATTGTACTTTGAATCTTTGAAAGAGCGAGGTTGTGAAAGAAAAATCTAAAGGTAGATTTTAACCTAGATCAGAAACTCCCAACCTGGGCTCCACAGACCCCTTGGTTAATGGGAAAGGACCCTGGTGTATAAAAGGTTGGGGAGCCCTAACCTAGAGGGAGAGAGAATGCAGAATCAGAATCAAATCATTTTATTATCACTAACTTATATGAAGTGAAATCCGTTGTTTTAAGGGAGCAGGGCAAAGACATCAAAATTACTATCAATTACAATAAGAAACATACACTCAGTGGACACTTTACTCAGTACAGTTAACCCACCCCCATCTTGCCCCTCCCCATCTCCTTGCTGTTCCCATTCCCCAGCTTCCAGCTCCCCCCATATCCCACCTCCGGCCCACCCTTTGTTGGACCTGGTTCAACAGCTTCAAGGTTCGAATGCAGTGGCCACAGAGTACAGATAAATGGTGCAGCACGGGAGTAAGAACAAGATGGTGTTCCTGGGTTTGTCAGATCTGAGACGTGTCTCTGACTCGCTGAGACTGGGTCTTCTGACGGTAGACGATAGAGGGGTCGAGGAATTCCCGAGCATGGATCACATAAAGCTAACAGGTAGGTGCAGTAGTGGTTAGAAAGACAAATGGAAGACTGGTCTTTATTTTCAAGAAGTCTGGAGCTTAGAAGTAGCAAATTATTGTCACAGTTGTGCAGGGTGCTGGTGAGGACAAACCCGGTGTACTGTCTACAGTTCCGTGCCCCTTACTTAAGTAAAAGTACTCTGGCATTGGAGACAGTGCACTGGGAATTGCTTGGATGAGAGGGTTGTCCGATCAGGAGTATCTAAAGAAAAGATTTCTGTGTTGAGTTTGAAACATGGAAAATGGGTACAGGAGTAGGCCATTCGGCCCTTCGAGCCTGCACCGCCATTCAGTATGATCATGGCTGATCATCCAACTCAGAACCCTGTACCTGCTTTCTCTCCACACCCCCTGATCCCTTTAGCCACAAGGGCTATATCTAACTTCCTCTTAAATATAGCCAATGAACCGGCCTCAACTGTTTCCTGTGGCAGAGAAGAACGATGGGTGATCTTATTGGAACTGAGCAGATCCTGAGAACGTGGACGTGGAGTTGTGTCCACTAGTGCGAAGGGCTAGAATGCACGATCACGGACCAGAGCTAAGTGAGATCTTCTCACGGGGGTGATGAATGTCTGAAATCCTTGAAGGTGGAGGATTTCATCTCATCCCAAAACAAGATCCCCCCCAATCATTCACCCACCCTGTCTCGTATTTCTCCTTCCCTATTTCCCAAAGTTCCCATTCCCCATTTGTCACCTCTCCCCATCTTTCATCACTTCCCACACCTAACTCCACAAATCCCTCAATCATGCCTTTCCCTATGGTTCACATCCTCCTCCTCCCTCCCTTCCCTAATCCCCACCTCCCATCAGTCTCCTATCCACCATTGTCCTGGCCCTCATCCTCCATCTCTCATCTCCTCCCAAAACCCAACTCTCCCAATCCGCCCTCCCCACGATTCCCATTCCAAATCTCTAGACCCCCATCTTCACTCCATTTTCCATTCCCTATTTCCTTATCTCTCTGCACCCCATCTACCCCTTTGCTGTTCCCATTCCCCAATCTCCAATTCCCCACCTCCATCTCCCATCTCTCCCTGAACCCCCATTACCCCAGTACCCACCATCCATCATACCGACTGCCCACCCCCATGGTACCCACCCATTCCCAGACCGGGCTCCGACCGATATTGTGGTGGACATGCAGACTCACCTCTGCGATCACGCCCACGCAGCCCAGAATGACCGCTGCCTTGGCCTGCGCACCGCTCATCCCCCCCAGGCCCGAGGTCACGAAGACTTTCCCACTGAGGTCGTCCAATCCCAGGTAACGCCGGCCAGCGTTCAACACCGTCAGCTGGAAAAGGAACGGGCATCGGGCCTTTAACGCAGCAGGCTGATGGTGCCAGGAAGCCATTTCTCTGGCCTCTAGGCAACAGCAGGGGAGAAGGATGGCCGTACACTGACCTCTCAGACGAGGGCTACGTGGACTGGGCGGCCTCCTCGGGGACTGGAGCGATAGAGAGATTAGTGATGGGGGAATGGAAGCAGGAGGAAGATTGGGATCGGGGAGAGATAGGAGACTGGAGATTTGGAATGTGAATTGTGGGGACATGGGGGTAGTGAGAGATGGGAGATGGGGGACTGGAGATTTGGAATGTGAATTGTGGGGACATGGGGGTAGTGAGAGATGGGAGATGGGGGACTGGAGGTTGGGTGTTAGGAGGATTTAAGGGACGGGGATAAGACCCGTGGGAATGGGAACCATGGGTGATTATGAGTTGGAGAGAGTTGGGGGTTAGGGTGTGATGGGGAGATGAGAGATGGGAGATTGAGGGAATTGAGTGTCAGAAGGAGATGAGAGGGAGGGATAAGGACCAGAGGAATGGGAACGGTGGGAACATTATGAGCTGGAGGTCAGGGAGAGAAGGGAGATGGGTGTTGGGAAGAGATGAGGGCTGAGGGCCAGGTGAATGCAGACTGGGGGGGGGGGTACAGCCGTTTCAGATGAATGTGAGGAGTTTGTTCTCTCTGGGATTCTCATCTTCATACAACTGGAATCGTAGATTCCCTCAGACACATAGATGCTGGTCTACGGATCTTGCAAAGGATGTCTGTTTAAGGTTTTTAGAGGAAGGTATGGGGGTGGGGGGGATGTCAGGGGTAGGGTTTTTACACAGAGAGTGGGGGGAGTGTGGAACAGGCTGCCAGGGGTGGTGGCAGAGGCAGATACGTTAGGAGCATTTAAGAAACTCTTAGATAGGCACATGGATGATAGAAAATCGAAAGGCTATGTAGGAGGGAAGGGTTAGATTCATCTTGGAGTAGGTTAAAAGGCTGATACAACATTGTGGGCCAAAGGGCCTGTATTTGCTGTAGTGTCCTGTGTACCCCGTTCTACTCCCTCCGTCGATACCGCGTACGTGTCTGTGTGGGTGTGAGTGACATGTGGACACTGTGACCTGAGATGAGACCACCGCCCAGTATGACCCTTGCCCTTTCCATTCAGCCCTTGAGGTAACGGAGGTGTTGTGTTGACGGGGGAGGGAGACATCGTTACCACTGTGCCGTGGACGATCCCTTGGGGTCCAATGTAGCAGTAGCTTCCGGCAGTCATCTGGCCGTACCTGTGACAAACAAAGCAAGGCCTCCGTTACTTTGACCGTCTGAAGACCCTGGAGCTCGGTGTGACGAAGGACTGGGTCACCAGTGGAGATATGGATGCAATGAATGGCCCCGGTTTGTAACGTCTAACGGTGAAACTGTTGGCCGAGTCATGGAGTCATACCGCAGGAAGACCCGTTCTCGGGGTTTCATAACCGGCCGTTGTTGTTCCGCACGCCAAGGGCTCGGTCTAAGGCTTCGGCTCGGCTTTGGAGGCCTACGATCTCAGGGGTTTAGAGATGGGCGGATCGAGGGTCGGCGGGAGAGTTGGACTATCTGTGGCCGTATGCCCAGAGACTCGAGATCTTTGGGCACAGAGCTGGGAAAAAGCAGTGTAACGGACTATTAGCATCATAAACCAGTGAGTTGATTGTCATGTCTCCCCTCTTGCTGGGAAAACGGAGACACCTCTTTCTCCCTCATTAGGAGAGAGAGCCTGTGGCATATCGAGTACCAGGTGAACGAGCAGCCGTTGGGGTAACTGCAAGTCTGTGTTTTGCTGTTGCTTTGCTCACTCGAGTGCTCGGTGCTGGTGGGGGGAGGGGATTGTTGTCCACTGCCGCTTACGCACGGGAGGGAGGGGAGCTGGGGGGGGGGACTTCGGGGTTCTAACATTTAACTGTCGTTCCTTCTTTGGGGCACTTCTCTGTTTTTGTGGATGATTGTGAAGAAAAAGAATTTCAGGTCGTGTATTGTATATATTTGTCTGACATTAAATGTACCTTTGAAACTTTGAAATTGTCCCATTTCCCTGTGTTTGGTCATATCCCTTTAACCAGAGGCTCCCAACCTGGGGTCCACAGAGTTCCTGGTTAACGGCATTGGTCTGCAGCATAAAGAAAGGGTTGGGGACCCCTGTTCAGAACCTTTCCTATCCCAGTATCTGTCCAATAGTCCTACAGCTATTGTATTATAACCATAACATATAGGAGCATAATTAGGCCATTCAGCCCATCAAGACTGCTCCCCCATTCCATCATGGCTGATTTACTTCCCCCTCTGGCCCCATTTTCCTGCCTTCTTCCCACAACCTTTGACACCCTGATTAATCAGAAACCTATAAATGACCCGGCCTCCACAGCCATCCGTGGCAACGAATTCCACAGATCTGACACTCACTGGCTAAAGAAATTCCTCCTCATCCTGGTTCTAAACAGACGTTCCTCTATTCTGAGGCTGTGCCCTCAGGTCCGAAACTCCCCCCTATAGATAAACCCATAAAACTATCAAGCTGGAGAAATCCCCACCTCTACCACTTCCTCTGACAGCTTATTTGACACACTCGCCACCCTCTCTGTGGAAAAAGTTGTCCCTCAAGTCCCTTTCCCCCCTCACTTAAACCAGTGTCCTCTGGAGAGATGCAGGATCATCTTGTTTTTCACGTACATACATCGAAACATACAGTGAAATGCATCAAATTAAATCAGCACGGGTTTTGTTAAGCAGCCCACATGTGTCAGCACACTTGCGGCTCCGACGTGATAACCCTAACCGGTACATCGTCGGACCGCGGGAGGAAACCCACTCGGTCACGGGGAGATGGGACAAGTTCTCTGCAGTCAGGCTGGGATTCAAACTCCGGATCTGTTCCAGATCTGTAAATAAATCACCAGGCTACCCTTTGAACCGTTAGAGGGAAATGGGTCGGAAAAGACACAATACAAATGGTTACACATACCAAAGGGTTGCAACACGTCATCTCTTTAACCCTCGAACCTTCAGTCTGACAGCTCAGAGTTCCAGCGAACACTAAGATTCCCGACAGTGTCAGTTGGACACTGTGGCCACAGAGTGACCAACCCCACAGCACACCCTCACCGTTGGTGGAGTGAGTGGGTCTCTGTACTAGACAGCTCCTGATCTTTGGGGACATGAGAAACTGCAAATGCTGGAGTCTGGTGTCAAGTTTTTGTTTTATATACACGAGAGTGGTGGGTGCCTGGGGTGGTGGAAGAGGCAGATAGAGTGGAAACTTTTAAACAATGTTTAGACAGGCACATGAATATGAGGGAACAAAAGGATATGGACATGGTGTAGGCTGAAGGGCCTGTTCCTGGGCTGTACTGGTCTATTTTTTATGGGGCAATAAGCAATTTGCTGGAGGAACTCAGCAGGTCGAGCAGCATCTATGGGAGGAAGGGAATTGTTGACATTTCTGGTTGAAATTCTCGATCTGGATGCTGGGTAGGGCTCAGTATAGCAACAGCTCGACACGTGACCATGAGAGAGTTGTGGACACGATTCAGCAGGTCACGGAAACCAGCCACGAGTCTGTCTACACTCCATGGACTCTCATGGTCTCGGTAACAGCAGCCAGTATAGTCAAAGACCTTACCCACACCAGACATTCTCTCTTCTCCCTCTCCCATCAGACAGAACAAACAGAAATCTGAAAGCATGCGCCCCAGGATCAAGGACAGCTTCTACCCTTATCTCTTAACTTGCGTAGATCGAGCGGACAGCCAGAGAGTTTGTCCCAGGGCACAAATGGCTAACAGAACCGGGGTGCAAGTTTAAAGTGACTGGAAGAAAGTATAGGGAGATGATCAGAAGTAAGTTTTCTTTAAAACACGCAGAGGGGTGGGGGCATGGAACACCCTGCCTGTCCTACTGGAAGAGGCAGATACATTAGGGACAGTTAAGAAACTTAGATAGACACATGGATGATAAAACATTGGAGAACAGTGTGGGAAGGAAGGGTTAGATTGATCTTAAATTTTACAGCAGAATCATTGAGCATGTCCTCTCCATCTGGTACAGGAATTGCAGGGCATCTGACTGCAAGTCCCTGCGAAGGATTGCGACGACTGCCTAGAGGGTCTCTTCCACCCATTAGAGATGTTTACCAAGAGCTGGGTCCTTATCATTGTCAATGATCCCTCCCATCCTGCAATCTCCTTGCCCCCTTACCATCAGGCAGGAGGTACCGTAGCATTAGGACAAGGACTGTTAGGGAACAGCCTCTTCCCCCAGGCTGTGAGACACTGAACTCCCTGACACCCCCCAGGTCTCATCGAGCATGAAGAGTCAGTGATGTTATACAGCTTACTTTTTAACTTGTATTGTGAATGTGCCTTATTATTACTTTTTGTGTTGTGTATGAGTTATACGTACCGCGTTGTGCACACTGGTCCGCGGGAACGTTGTTTCATTTGGTGGGATACGTGTGTACGATTGAACGACAATAAACCTCAAGTTGAACTCAGAATCAGAATCAGGTTTAATATCACTGACACATGTCATTAAATTTGTTGTTCTGTGGCAGCAATACAGGACAATACACAATATCTATAAATTACAAGTACATATAAAAATTAAATAAAATAAGCAGTGCACAAAGAGAGGAAGAAAGTGAAGTCATGTTCATGGGATTATTGTGCATTCAGAAATCCGATGTCAGCTGTTGCAGAAACATTGAGTGTGTATCTTCAGGCTCCTGTACCTCCTCCCTGATGGAACAATGAGAAGAGGGCATGTCCTGGGTGGTGGGGTCCTGTATCATTGACGATGTCTGCAGGCTCCTGTACCTCCTCCCTGATGGAACAATAAGAGGGCATGTCCTGGGTGGTGGGGTCCTGTATCATTGACAATGTCTGCAGGCTCCTGTACCTCCTCCCTGATGGAACAATGAGAAGAGGGCATGTCCTGGGTGGTGGGGTCCTGTATCATTGACGATGTCTGCAGGCTCCTGTACCTCCTCCCTGATGGAACAATGAGAAGAGGGCATGTCCTGGGTGGTGGGGTCCTGTATCATTGACAATGTCTGCAGGCTCCTGTACCTCCTCCCTGATGGAACAATGAGAAGAGGGCATTCCTGGGTGGTGGGGTCCTGTATCATTGACAATGTCTGCAGGCTCCTGTACCTCCTCCCTGATGGAACAATGAGAAGAGGGCATGTCCTGGGTGGTGGGGTCCTGTATCATTGACGATGTCTGCAGGCTCCTGTACCTCCTCCCTGATGGAACAATGAGAAGAGGGCATGTCCTGGGTGGTGGGGTCCTGTATCATTGACAATGTCTGCAGGCTCCTGTACCTCCTCCCTGATGGAACAATGAGAAGAGGGAACGTCCTGGGTGGTGAGGGTCCTCAGTGATGGATGCCACCTTTGTGAGGCACCGCCTTTTGTAGATGCTCTCGATGCTGGGAAGCCAGCGCCCATGGTGGCTGAGTTTCTGCAGAGTCCACACAGTGATGCAGCCAGTTCCAATGCTCCATCTGGAGAAACTTGCGAGTGTCTTTGATACAAACCAAATCTCCTCCAGCTCCTAATGGAATACAGCCCCTTTCAAATCGCATTAATATGTTGGGCCCAGGATAGATCTTCAGACATGTTTACATCCAGGAACGTGAAACTGCTCCCCCTTTCCACTGCTGATCCCTCGATGAGGACAGGTGTGTGTTCCCTCGACTTCCTCTTCCTGAAGTCCACAATCAATTCCTTGGTTTTACTGGAAGTAGAGAGTGCAATGTTGTTGTTGTGACACCACTCAACCAGCTGATCAACTTTATTGGCAAATTTATAGATGACATTTGAGCTGTGTCTAGCCACCCAGTTGTGAGCGAAGAGAGAGTAGGGCAGTGGGCTAAGCACCAGTGTTACCAGCGAGGAGACATTATTTCTGATCCTCACAGACTGGTCAAGGATCCAGTTGCAGAAGGAGGGACAGAGGCCCAGGTTTTGGAGCTTGTTGATTAGTACTGAGAGTACGATGGTGTTGGACACCGAACAATAATCAATAAACAGCAGTCTGACGTAGGCGTAACTTAAAAGGTTGGCACAACATTGTGGGCCGAAGGGCCTGTTCTGTTTGTTCTCTGTTCTATATACCCGTACTTTTATTGAGTGGACCCCTTGTATGATAAGATCAACTTTTGACCTGTTCAAAAGTCTTAAGCGTATATCTATAGATAGGGTGCCTAAGAGTTTTACACAGTACTGCAGGAATTTTATGTATTGCACTGTACTGCTGCCACAAAATAAATCAAATTTCATGACATATGTGAGTGATGATAAACCTGATGCTGATCTGGGTCTCTATGTGGACTGAGAGTGGGAAGGGGACAGGGAGATAAACCTGATTCTGCTCTGGGTCTCTACGTGGACTGAGAGTGGGAAGGGGACAGGGAGATAAACCTGATGCTGATCTGGGTCTCTACGTGGACTGAGAGTGGGAAGGGGACAGGGAGATAAACCTGATGCTGATCTGGGTCTCTACGTGGACTGAGAGTGGGAAGGGGACAGGGAGATAAACCTGATGCTGATCTGGGTCTCTACGTGGACTGAGAGTGGGAAGGGGACAGGGAGATAAACCTGATGCTGATCTGGGTCTCTACGTGGACTGAGAGTGGGAAGGGGACAGGGAGATAAACCTGATGCTGATCTGGGTCTCTACGTGGACTGAGAGTGGGAAGGGGACAGGGAGATAAACCTGATGCTGATCTGGGTCTCTACGTGGACTGAGAGTGGGAAGGGGACAGGGAGATAAACCTGATGCTGATCTGGGTCTCTATGGTGGACTGAGAGTGGGATGGGGACAGGGAGATAAACCTGATTCTGATCTGGGTCTCTACGTGGACTGAGAGTGGGAAGGGGACAGGGAGATAAACCTGATGCTGATCTGGGTCTCTACGTGGACTGAGAGTGGGAAGGGGACAGGGAGATAAACCTGATGCTGATCTGGGTCTCTACGTGGACTGAGAGTGGGAAGGGGACAGGGAGATAAACCTGATGCTGATCTGGGTCTCTATGGTGGACTGAGAGTGGGATGGGGACAGGGAGATAAACCTGATTCTGCTCTGGGTCTCTACGTGGACTGAGAGTGGGAAGGGGACAGGGAGATAAACCTGATGCTGATCTGGGTCTCTACGTGGACTGAGAGTGGGAAGGGGACAGGGAGATAAACCTGATCCTGATCTGGGTCTCTACGTGGACTGAGAGTGGGAAGGGGACAGGGAGATAAACCTGATGCTGATCTGGGTCTCTACGTGGACTGAGAGTGGGAAGGGGACAGGGAGATAAACCTGATCCTGATCTGGGTCTCTATGGTGGACTGAGAGTGGGAAGGGGTCAGGGAGATAAACCTGATGCTGATCTGGGTCTCTATGGTGGACTGAGAGTGGGAAGGGGACAGGGAGATAAACCTGATGCTGATCTGGGTCTCTATGGTGGACTGAGAGTGGGAAGGGGACAGGGAGATAAACCTGATGCTGATCTGGGTCTCTATGGTGGACTGAGAGTGGGAAGGGGACAGGGAGATAAACCTGATCCTGATCTGGGTCTCTACGTGGACTGAGAGTGGGAAGGGGACAGGGAGATAAACCTGATGCTGATCTGGGTCTCTACGTGGACTGAGAGTGGGAAGGGGACAGGGAGATAAACCTGATCCTGATCTGGGTCTCTATGGTGGACTGAGAGTGGGAAGGGGACAGGGAGATAAACCTGATGCTGATCTGGGTCTCTACGTGGACTGAGAGTGGGAAGGGGACAGGGAGATAAACCTGATGCTGATCTGGGTCTCTACGTGGACTGAGAGTGGGAAGGGGACAGGGAGATAAACCTGATGCTGATCTGGGTCTCTATGGTGGACTGAGAGTGGGAAGGGGACAGGGAGATAAACCTGATGCTGATCTGGGTCTCTATGGTGGACTGAGAGTGGGAAGGGGACAGGGAGATAAACCTGATCCTGATCTGGGTCTCTATGGTGGACTGAGAGTGGGAAGGGGACAGGGAGATAAACCTGATGCTGATCTGGGTCTCTATGGTGGACTGAGAGTGGGAAGGGGACAGGGAGATAAACCTGATGCTGATCTGGGTCTCTATGGTGGACTGAGAGTGGGAAGGGGACAGTGAGAGGGGAATCATGGTTGGAAGATGGGGAAGGGAGAGTGGAGGGAGTGGGAAGCACCAGAGAGACATTCTGTTATGGAATCAAATAACCTTGCCTGGTGTCTCCACCAGCACCAGCACCCCTACCTCGGCACTGCTTCTCTGCCACGTCTCACAGCACTCACTCCACCCTCACCACTCCTTTTGTTCCTGCCAGATTTACAAACTCGCCCCCTGATCCACGGTGATGAACTCAGTCCTGTGCAAAAGTCTCAGACACCTGAACTACTGTATCTACGTGTCTAAGACTTCAGCACAGGACTGTACCTTGTTCTGACCTTGCTCGTTATGTCTGCCTGCACTGTCCTTTCTCTGAAACCGCAGCACTTTATTCTGCATTCTGTGAATGCTTTACCTTGCAAAAACGCGTTAAAAGATTAGCATTATTTGTCACATGTACATCGAGACATCCAGAGCCGCTTGCATCAACAACCAACACAGACCGAGGACGTGTTGCTGTGCTTTCGACGCCAACACTGCATGTCCCCAACTTACTGGCCCTTGTCATGGGATGAAGTGACCTGGACAGATGGTATATAAAGCAAAGTTTTCCACTGGACCTCGGTACACGTGACGGTAACAAACCGGGGTAGAACAGAACTGAATCCATAAAGTGTAAATTACAACCTGATCGCACCCTCTCCTGACCAGCCTGGGACTCTGCACTTGAGTCAAACGCACAAACACAGGGGCTCAGGAACCCACCGAGGCAAAACTAACACAACTAGTGCAAGTGTTTCACTGGCAGAGCTCGACAGGAAATTCCTTACATGGTCACTCCCATGGCAAACATCTTCTCGTACTCGTCCCTGGAGGAGTAGTTGGGTACAACCTGAAACACAGCAGTGAAATGCGTCAGGTATGGGACGAGGGTCAAGAGATCCCACCAACACCAACCCACAGACGGAAGCTGCAGCACTGCAGCGAAACACAGCAAGAACTGGAGGCTGATATGGTGATAACCGGCATAGATCGAGTGGACAGCCAACACCTTTTTCCCAGGGTGGAAATGGCTAGTATGAGGGGAGGCAGTATAGGAGGGATATCAGAGGTAACTTTTTTCTGTAACCCCCCGGGAAAGGTTTTGCTGCTAATGTCATGGTTTTTCTGTAGCAGAGTGTCTGGATTACGGCCAGAGATAACGGGGGCTCTCGAATGTGCACCATCCAATGAAGGGAGTGTGTTTTCATGCTGTGTGCCTGAGAATGAGGTGGTCTGGGTCTTTAGTTTGGAAAGAGATGGAGAGAGAAGATGCCAGAGAGGAGAGGTCGTAGACAGCTGGACAGAGTGGACTTGCAGTGGGGCTGGGCGTGGATGGAGCCCGGGGAAATCGATGGAGGACCAGCGGAACGGAAACTGTGAGCTCCAACTTGTGCATGTTAGACTTTCATAAAATGGGCCCTTTTCCTTTTGTTTTACTTTACCAACCCTTTAGTCAAATTAAGAACTATAAAGCTAATTCGTTTAATTGCATACGGTGTACTGTCTGTTATTGTGTGGTACTGAGTTGTAACGGGGAAATGGATCACTCAGAATCCTCACAAACAGGAGATTTTGCTCCTCAGCCTTCACACGTTTGGTGGGGCCAGAGACCGTCTTCCTCAGACTGACGCTGTTGGCTGAACCTGAGGTTATATTTTAAAACAGAGTGGTACGTGCAAAGATTTAGCACATGGAACATCCAATCCCATAATTTCAGGAAATGGGAGAAGGAATGAGGAGTGAAAAGAAAAGATGGAAATGGTCAACAGAGAGAGAGAAGATGAGGAAGCTGAAGAGAAGGGCAGTTCTTCTTTTATCACAGATGGGATCTGGCATCACTGAAAAGTGAAAAGACTAAACTAAGCGGAGAGAAAGAAGAGGCGA
The DNA here is from genome assembly GCF_030144855.1 of Hypanus sabinus. NCBI lineage: Eukaryota > Metazoa > Chordata > Chondrichthyes > Myliobatiformes > Dasyatidae > Hypanus > Hypanus sabinus. Next base: position 2,777,058 of record NC_082724.1, read on the forward strand.
GGTGCTGTTCTTCTGCTTTGTGTTGGGCCTCTGTGAGTTTCATAAATGACCTGGTTGAGGAAGTGGAAGGGTGTAGTAAGTTTGCAGATGGTGCAAAGGTTGGTGGTGGTGAGGACAGTGTGGAAGATGGTCAAGAAGATTGTTACAACCGGACATTGTCAGGATGCAGAGCTGGGCTGAGAAATGGAGTTCAATCCAGAAAATTGTGAAGTGATTCACTCTGGAAGATCGAACGTTGAGGCAGAATACAGGAGTAATAGCAGGAATTTTAACAATGTGGAGGAATGGGGGATCATGGGATGCATGTCCAAAGATCCCTCAAATTTATCGCACAAATTAACAGGGTGCAGGTGTGTTGTATGTTGGCTTTCATTAGTCAGGGACTGAGTTCAGTGTTACAGCTCTGTAAAACTCTGGTTAGACCACCCTTGGAATACTGTGTTCATTTCTGGTGTCCTCATTATAGGAAGGGAGTGGAAGCTTTAGAGAGGGTTCAGAGGAGATTTACGGGGATGCTGGATTAACAGCGTGAGGATAGACTGAGTGAACTAGGGCTTTAATCTTTGGAGTGAGGAGGAGGAGAGGAGACTTGATAGAGGTGTACAAGATGATAGAGTGGACAGGCAGAGACTCTTTCCCAGGGCACAGTAGCCAGTACCAGAGGACATCCATTTAAGGTGATTGGGGAAAGTTTGGGGGGGGGGGGAAATGTCAGAGATAGATTTTTTCCCTACACAGAGAGTGGTGGGTGCATGGAACCATTGTTCTCTCTAATTTTTTTACCCCTGCACGGACCAACCATTCCTACGGGCAGGAAATGTTTCCATGGCCTGAAAACTGTGCGGAACTTTAGTTTAAACATTAAAATTCCAGCTGCATAGAAACAAAGGCTACGTGTGTGGGAGCATTTTAGTTACTGTGCAGTCGCACACCTGCAGACCTCGGAGGGAGCAGTGCATGGAACGTACTGCCAGGGGTGGTGTAGAGGCAGATACATTAGGGGCATTTAACAAAATCTTAGATAGGCACGTGGATGATAGAAGACTGGAAGGGTTAGATTGACGTTGGAGTAGGCTAAAAGTTCAGCATAATATTGTGGGCCGAAGGGCGTGTACTGTGTTTTAGAGTTCTATGTAAGGAGATCACAGAATAGAGCGACAAGACTGGGAAAATTAGGGCCCTCCCAATAGACTGCAAATTCCCTTACCATGCCGTTGGTGATGACGACACGGGGCGCACTGGGGACACTGGGGAACAGGCCCTGGGGGTGTCCGCTACACATCACCAGCGTTTGGTCCTCTCCCATCTCGGACAGGTAGTGCATCGTTATCCAGAACTGCCAACACAAGAGTTCAAAGATCATGCAGGTCCAGCTAGAAAGGTCGCCCAAATCCTTCCCCATGTCGGAATTCTTTGTGTTTTTTTTATATTTCTTACTGTAACCTGTGGCATTCTATTTATAGTTTTACACAATACTGCTACTGCAAGACAACAAATTTCACAACGTATCTCAGGGATAATCAACGTGATTTTCATTCTGACTCACACGGTATGGAACGTGGGACGGGAAGCAGGGCAGACAGGCTGTGTAGACAGCCCTCCACATGGGGGCAGGGAGTGTGCACAGTGCAATCCCACATCGTGACCATCACTAACCTGAGCCCAGTTACTGAAGACTTGCCCATTCCCTCCATAGGTCACCAACTCCTGAGGAAACTGCAAGAGAAGAATTGTGAGAAATCACTGCGGTTTTCCAAAAACCTGTGGGAGAAGCACTTCCAGAACATTCCAGGCAGGGAATTGGTCCTTGCAGATGCAATGACTTCTGCAGGGGTACCTCGTTCTGCCATCCATCCCACAGCGACTCCACCTCACATCATGGTGGCTTCTCTCTTTTCAATCCATTTAGTTGAAGATGTCAAGGCCCTGGAGAGGCTGTCGAAGAGGGTCACCAAGATGCTGCCCGGACTAGAGGGCATCTTCTACCAGGATAAGTTTCTTCCAACCCACGACCAGATTTCAGAACAAACCATGGAGCCATGAACACGAGTGGACTATTTTGGCAATGCCTATATTTCATTTCACATGTCAGCAACTGGGTGCGGCGGTAGTGTAGCGGTTACCGTGATGATGTTACAGTCTGGGGCGTCAAGTGTTCGGAGTTCGATCCCGACATCCTTCGTAAGGAGTTTGTATGCCCTCCCCGTGGAATACAGGGGTTTGCTCCCACAGTCCGAAGATGTATCGAGAGTGGGTTAATTGTTCATTGTAAATTGTTTCTAGATTAGTACAACTAGGGTTAAATCAGAGGTTGCCAGGTCAGAGGGGACGTGCAGGACACGGGTGCCTGGAATGTGGTGCCGGGTGGTTGCCGCGGCAAATGCCACAAAGCCATTTAAAAATTCATAAATAGGCTCATGAATATGCAGTGAATGGAGGGATAGGGACATTGTTCAGGCAGGAAAAACTAGTTTTGTTCGATGCTTAATTACTAGTTTAATTTAGCACAAAATTGTGGAATGGACCTGTCTCTGTGCTGAATTGTTCTCTGCTGCCTGGTCTCTGCTCTCGGGTCTCTGTTCTACAGTCTACACTCCGTGGCCATTTTATTAGGTACACCTGTACACCTGGTCGTTAATGCAAATATTTAATCAGCCGATCATGTGCCAGCAACTCAATGCATAAACAGGTCAAGAGGTTCAGTTGTTGTTCAGCCCAAATGTCAGAAAGGGGAAGAAATGAGATCTAAGTGACTTTGACTGTGGAATGATTGTTGGTGCCAGACGGGGTGGTCTGAGTATCTCAGAAGCTGCTGATCTGCTGGGATTTTCACACACAACAGTCTCTAGAGTTTACAGAGAATAATGCAAAAAAATAAAAATACAGTGAGTGGTAGTTCTGAGAGTGAAAATGCCCGGTTAATGAGAGAGGTCAGAGGAGAATGGCCAGACTGGTTCAAGCTGACAGGAAGGTGACAGTAACTCAAATCACCACACGTTACAACAGTGGTGTGCAGAAGAGCATCTCTGAATGCACTACACGTTGAGCCTTGAAGTGGACGGGCTGCAGCAGCAGAAGACCATGAACATACACTTACTGGCCACTTTATTAGGTACAGGAGGTACCTGAGTGTATGTCCTGTGATATACGCTCACCCCTTCTCCATCCTGCAGTGTCTCCTTACTGCACCCAAGTCCCTTGTTGTATCAAACACCCCTCGTCGTATCAAACTCCCACGACCATGCCCGCACCCTGCCATTGGGAACAGCTTCCCTCTCTCCAACCCCTGTCCACCTCTCAGCTTTCTTGGTATCAGGCCTGGTGATTTCCGTACATCCCTGTGTTCCAAAGGTGTTCTGTCCCCTCCACGGACTCACTTACTCAAGGTACAGGGGAAATGCACAGAATGGAGATGAGGTGGATGAGACGACCGAGAGATGGGAGAGGTAACGGGCTGCTCGGTTCAGGTGAGGAGGGGTGTCTGAATGGGAAAGGACGAGGGTGGTGAGCAGGACATTTCAAAAATGGAAGGTTCCAAATTTATTTCAAAGCTGGCCGGTAGCGCAGTGGCTCCCGTACCAGACTTCGAGGCGAGTGGTCCCGGGTTCGAACCCGGCCTGCTCTTCGCACTCTTTCCATCCAGGCTGGGTTGAGCATCAAGCGAGCAACGGCCTCATAAAATGGACAAAATGCTGAAGAAACGGCAAAGTTGTCACCCGATGCACCACAGGGTACGGAGAGCAACAAGAAACTCAAGAGTTTCTGCAGATGCTGGGCAGGGACAGGGGACGGAGTATGGAAATTTTTGGTAATTCCTCCCACCTCTCCCTCTCTCTTTTCCATTCCCTATTCTGGTTCCCTTCTCTTCTCCTCATCTGCCTATCACTTCTTCCTGGGTCCCCTCCTCCTTCCTTTGCCCCCATGGTTCACTCTCCTCTCCTAGCAGATCCCTTCTTCTCCAGCCCTTTGCCTTTTCCCCCATCACCTCCCAGATTCTCACTTCATCCCTCACCCACCCACCTGCCCGCCCGCTTGTCCTGCTCCCCCTTCCTGGTGGAGAGTCTCAGCCTGAAGCAGCTGAGTTCCTCCAGCATCTTGCGTGTGCGCTTCCCGGTGAGAACCCCTCACCCTGCCACAGTGCTGAGCTTACCTGGGCAACCTGAGGGTCCAGGTTATTCATGATCATGTGCATAATGGCCGCAGCAGCCTTCGACCGGCTGGGGTACTCCTCAAATGGATACGCTCTGGGAGGGGCAACACAAACAGCCACTTATTACCTGCAGGGCTGTCCCACTCAGGATCCCTGTAAGGACAAAGCCACCCTGTACCCCGCTCCATATTACACCAACCCTGAAACGTTTGTGACAGTCCGCAACTGCGTCCCGGGTATGACCTGTGCCACCTCCGTCGCTCCAGCTATGCTTACTGGCTCAGTCTACTCCAGAGGCCGCAGGATCCCCCCTCAGTCACTCAACACCCGGAATGGGATAGCCTGCCGTGTCTGGCTGCTGTGAGGCATTTTAGAATCACGCCTTACAGCGCAAGCGACTGTGTGTCTGTAATTTGTATGTTCCTCCTGTGACCGTGTGGGTTCCCTCTGGGTGCTCCCATTTTATCCCACATTCCAAAGACGTATGGGTTAGTTGAGGGAATGCCATGTCCGTGCCCGAGGTGTGGAGTTGTACGGGTTAGGATGGGTGAGTTGTGGGAATGCCATGTCCGTGCCCGAGGTGTGGAGTTGTACGGGTTAGGATGGGTGAGTTGTGGGAATGCCATGTCTGTGCCCGAGGTGTGGAGTTGTACGGGTTAGGATGGGTAAGTTGTGGGAATGCCATGTCTGTGCCCGAGGTGTGGAGTTGTACGGGTTAGGATGGGTAAGTTGTGGGAATGCCATGTCCGTGCCCGAGGTGTGGAGTTGTACGGGTTAGGATGAGTAAGTTGTGGGAATGCCATGTCTGTGCCCGAGGTGTGGAGTTGTACGGGTTAGGATGGGTAAGTTGTGGGAATGCCATGTCCGTGCCCGAGGTGTGGAGTTGTACGGGTTAGGATGGGTGAGTTGTGGGAATGCCACGTCCGTGCCCGAGGTGTGGAGTTGTACGGGTTAGGATGGGTGAGTTGTGGGAATGCCATGTCCGTGCCCGAGGTGTGGAGTTGTACGGGTTAGGATGGGTGAGTTGTGGGAATGCCATGTCCGTGCCCGAGGTGTGGAGTTGTACGGGTTAGGATGGGTAAGTTGTGGGAATGCCATGTCCGTGCCCGAGGTGTGGAGTTGTACGGGTTAGGATGGGTAAGTTGTGGGAATGCCATATCCGTGCCCGAGGTGTGGAGATGTTTGCGGGCTGCCCCCAGCACCATCCTCGGTGACGTGATTTGATGCAAACGACGTACTTCACTGTGTGTCTTGATGTTTCAATGTACATGTGACAGATAAAGCTCATCTTACCCGGAGAGTGAATGCTGGAACTCTCTCCCCACCAGCACTGTGGGAGCCACTTCACTGCAGTGATCAGAGAAGGTGGGTCTCTCCCACCCTGTGAGGGGCAGTCAGGGATGGGAAAGACATGATTACGGAATATAGAGTGCGTATTGCCTGCAGTTCTGGTCACCTTGTACAGGACCGAGTACAGAGAATATTTACAAAGATGTTGCCAAGACTGGTGGATTTGTGTTTAAGGGAAAGATTGACTGGGTCAGGACTTTATTCCCTGGAGTGTAGGAGATTGAGGGGAGATTTGATAGAGGTAGACAAAATTATGAGGCGCATAGACAGGGTAAATGCAAGCTGGCTTTTTCCGCTGAGGTGGGTGGGACTACAACCAGAGGTCATGGGCTAAGGGTGAAAGGTGAAAAGTTTAAAGGGAACATGAGGGGAAACGTCTTCACTCAGTCGGTGATCAGAGTGTGGAATGAGCTGCTAGCACAAGTGGTACAAGTGTGCTGAATTTCAATATTTAAGCAAAGTTAGGATAGGTACATGGATAGTAGGAGTACAGAGGGCTGTGGTCCTGGTGCAGATTGATGGGATTAGGCAGTTTGAATGGTTTTGGCATGAACTAGATGGGCTGAAGGGCTGTTTCTGTGCTGTATTTCTCTACGGCTCTAAGTAAATCCCAGACACCAGAAAATATTCAAATGTCTAAACTTAATTGTGGAGTTGTAATTGCACAGGAACTTGACTAAGAGTTGGAAATGTCACAGCGTTCCTTCACAGGCCTCCCCAGCATCGAGGAGACTTTTAAAAGGCATGCCTCATGAATCTGAACCGAGTCACCCCTCCCCACCAACACCATGGGGGCACCGTCAGCAGAAGGTAAAGCCCACTCCTAACTACCCCCAGAAGGCAGATCACCTTCTTCCTCGCCAGCTCAAGGGGCAGTTAGGGATTGGCGATAAATGCTGGTGCCATTCAGATTCCCAGTGTTTTACAGGAACCGTGTCAATGTGGGGTGACGGGGTGCAGATACTTCGGGGGGTGGGGATTGAGGACAGTGGGGGGAATTGAGGATGGTGGGGGGGGTTTGAGGATAGCGGGGGTGGGGGTTAAGGACTGTGGGGGGGGTTGAGGACAGCGGGGGTGGGGGTTAAGGTCAGTGGGGGGGGTTGAGGACAGCGGGGGTGGGGGTTGTCAGTGGGGGGGGTTGAGGACAGCGAGGGTGGGGTTTAAGGACTGTGGGGGCGGTTTGAGGACAGCTGGGGTGGGGGTTAAGAACGGTGGGGTGATTGAGGAGGGGTGGGGGTTAAGGATGGTGGGGGGCTTTGAGGACAGCGGAGGTGGGGGTTAAGGGCAGTGGGGGGATTGAGGGGGTGGGGGTTTTGAGGACAGCCGGGGTGGGGGCTTTGAGGATGGTGGTGGGGGGTTTGAAGACAGCAGGGGTGGGGGTTAAGGACGGTGGGGGGATTGAGGAGGGGTGGGGGTTTTGAGGACGGTGGGGTGATTGAGGAGGGGTGGGGTGTTTGAGGACAGCGGGGGTGGGGGTTAAGGACGGTGGGGGGAATTGAGGACGGTGGGGGGGGGTTGAGGACGGTGGGGGGGGTTGAGGACGGTGGGGGGGGTTGAGGACGGTGGGGGGGGGGTTGAGGACGGTGGGGGGGGTTTGAGGACGGTGGGGGGGATTGAGGACAGTGGGGGTGTTGAGTACAGCGGGGGTGGGGGTTAAGGACAGTGGGGGTTTTGAGGACGGTGGGGGAGTTCTCACCTCATGTCGATCTGGGGACAGAACCGGTACATGTAGATATGCCCGAACTGCCTGAGCTCGTTGGTGAACTCCGGGGCCAGAGCAGCGTGCACATCCGCTGGGAAATATCGCAAAGCATTCCTCACCGCGAGCTGCAACAGCACGGACATAACGTCAGCAGCAAGACAGACATACCGACACACACACACACACACACACACCCCTTGAAGTTACTTCAGGATGGCCATCCCCACCCTCAAGGGTCAGGAAATCACTTCTTGGACGAGACTTGAATGGTTGTGGTTTTGCCTGGACCAGAAACGTATCAATCCCTGTCTCACTCCCCAATGGAGTACGTGAGGAGGTGATACTGAGGGAGGGTCACACTGTGGGAGGGGTGGTGCTGAGGGAGAGTCGCACTGTGGGAGGGGTGATACTGAGGGAGGGTCACACTGCGGGAGGGGTGGTACTGAGGGAGGGTCACTGTGGGAGGGGTGATACTGAGGGAGGGTCACTGTGGGAGGAGTGATACTGAGGGAGGGTCACACTGTGAGAGGGGTGGGTCAGAGGGATGATCACACTGTAGGAGGGGTGGTACTGAGGGAGGGTCACTGTGGGAGGGGTGATACTGAGGGAGGGTCACACTGTGAGAGGGGTGGTGCTGAGGGAGAGTCGCACTGTGGGAGGGGTGATACTGAGGGAGGGTCACACTGCGGGAGGGGTGGTACTGAGGGAGGGTCACTGTGGGAGGGGTGATACTGAGGGAGGGTCACTGTGGGAGGGGTGATACTGAGGGAGGGTCACACTGCGGGAGGGGTGGTACTGAGGAAGGGTCACTCTGCGGGAGGGGTGGTACTGAGGAAGGGTCACTCTGTGGGAGGGGTGGTACCGAGGGAGGGTCACACCGTGGGAGGGGTGGTACTGAGGGAGTGTCACACTGTGGGAGGGGTGATACTGAGGGAGGGTCACACTGCGGGAGGGGTGGTACTGAGGAAGGGTCACACCGTGGGAGGGGTGGTACTGAGGAAGGGTCACTCTGTGGGAGGGGTGGTACCGAGGGAGGGTCACACCGTGGGAGGGGTGGTACTGAGGGAGGGTCACTCTGTGGGAGGGGTGGTACTGAGGGAGGGTCGCACCGTGGGAGGGGTGGTACTGAGGGAGTCACACTGTGGGAGGGGTGATACTGAGGGAGGGTCACACTGCGGGAGGGGTGGTACTGAGGGAGGGTCACACCGTGGGAGGGGTGGTACTGAGGAAGGGTCACTCTGTGGGAGGGGTGGTACCGAGGGAGGGTCACACCGTGGGAGGGGTGGTACTGAGGGAGTGTCACACTGTGGGAGGGGTGGTACTGAGGGAGTGTCACACTGTGGGAGGGGTGATACTGAGGGAGGGTCACACTGCGGGAGGGGTGGTACTGAGGAAAGGTCACACTGTGGGAGGGGTGATACTGAGGGAGGGTCACACCGTGGGAGGGGTGATACTGAGGGAGGTCATACTGTGGGAGGGGTGGTACTGAGGGAGGGTCACACCGTGGGAGGGGTGGTGCCGAGGGAGGGTCACACTGTGGGAGGGGTGATACTGAGGGAGGGTCACACTGTGGGAGGGGTGGTACTGAGGGAGGTCATACTGAGGGAGGGGTGGTACTGAGGGAGGGTCACACCGTGGGAGGGGTGGTTCCAAGGGAGGGCCAGACCGTGGGAGGGGTGGTACTGAGGGAGATTCACACAGTGGGAGGGTCACACTGTGAGGGGGTGGTACCGAGGGAGAGTCACACTGTGGGAGGGGTGGTACCGAGGGAGGGCCACACTGTGGGAGGGGTGGTACCGAGGGAGGGTCACACTGTGGGAGGGGTTGAAGTGAGGGAGGGGCTGAAATATTTGTGTGGGAATCTGTGAGGAGACTCAGTGTCTCAACCTTTCAGTGCGTCAGAAATCAGAACCTAGTTACGGAGGGTTAAATGTTCACAGAGCTGACCGTCAGATATTTCAAGTAATAATTAGCCACGTTCAGTAAGCACAGCTAACACTGGCTGGGGATGAGCAGCATCGTCTCTAGACACATAGGCTCTGTGCTGCCTTACCCACACAAACACACGTATACCATATGTAAAATTGTTCAACAATTAATTTTTATTAAATTAAAATTATTGTAAAACTGTAAATAATTAAATAAAGTGATGTAGGGTTCATGGGTTCAATGTCCATTCAGAAATCAGATGGCAGAGGGGAAGAAGCTGTTCCTGAATCGCTGAGTGTGTGTCTTCAGGCTCCTGTACCTCCTCCCTGATGGCAGAGGGGAAGAAGCTGTCCCTGAATCGTTGAGTGTGTGTCTTCAGGCTCCTGTACCTCCTCCCTGATGGCAGAGGGGAAGAAGCTGTTCCTGAATCACTGAGTGTGTGTCTTCAAGCTCCTGTACCTCCCCCCTGATGGCAGAAGGAAAGAAGCTGTTCCTGAATCGTTGAGTGTGTGTCTTCAGGCTCCTGTACCTCCCCCCTGATGGCAGAGGGGAAGAAGCTGTTCCTGAATGATTAAGTGTGTGTCTTTAGGCTCCTGTACCTCCCCCCTGATGGCAGAGGGGAAGAAGCTGTCCCTGAATCGTTGAGTGTGTGTCTTCAGGCTCCTGTACCTCCCCCCTGATGGCAGAGGGGAAGAAGCTGTTCTTGAATGATTAAGTGTGTGTCTTCAGGCTCCTGTACCTCCTCCCTGATGGCAGAGGGGAAGAAGCTGTCCCTGAATCGTTGAGTGTGTGTCTTCAGGCTCCTGTACCTCCTCCCTGATGGCAGAGGGGAAGAAGCTGTTCTTGAATCACTGAGTGTGTGTCTTCAGGCTCCTGTACCTCCTCCCTGATGGCAGAGGGGAAGAAGCTGTTCCTGAATCACTGAGTGTGTGTCTTCAGGCTCCTGTACCTCCTCCCTGATGGCAGAGGGGAAGAAGCTGTTCCTGAATGATTGAGTGTGTGACGTCAGGCTCCTGTACCTCCTCCCTGATGGCAGAGGGGAAGAAGCTGTTCCTGAATCGCTGAGTGTGTGTCTTCAGGCTCCTGTACCTCCCCCCTGATGGCAGAGGGGAAGAAGCTGTTCCTGAATCACTGAGTGTGTGTCTTCAGGCTCCTGTACCTCCTCCCTGATGGCAGAGGGGAAGAAGCTGTTCCTGAATGATTGAGTGTGGGCCTTCAGGCTCCTGTACCTCCCCCCCTGATGGCAGAGGGGAAGAAGCTGTTCCTGATTCACTGAGTGTGTGTCGTCAGGCTCCTGTACCTCCCCCCTGATGGTAACAATGAGAAAAGGGCATGGCCTGGTCATCCTGACATGGGTGTTTGTGTTGTCCAGGTGATTTTGGGCCGTGTGGAGAGCCATTGAGATTGCATCTGCCGTAGACCTATTGTGCTGATGGGCAAATTCCAGTGGGTCCTGGTCCTTGCTGAGTTTGAACAGAAAAGCCTACAAGAAGCAGTGGATACGGTCCAGTCGATTAGGGGTAAAGCCCCCACACCATTGAGCACATCTACACAGAGCATCAGAAATCAGCCTCCGTCATCAGTGACCCCAACACCCAGAACAGCATTGCATCTCTTCTCACTGCTGGCATCAGGAAGAAGGTTCAGGAGCCTCAGGTCCCACACCACCAGGGTCAGGAACAGTTATTACCCCTCAACCATCAGGTCCCACACCACCAGGTTCAGGAACAGTTATTACCCCTCAACCATCAGGTCCCACACCACCAGGGTCAGGAACAGTTATTACCCCTCAACCATCAGGTCCCACACCACCAGGGTCAGGAACAGTTATTACCCCTCAACCATCAGGTCCCACACCACCAGGGTCAGGAACAGTTATTACCCCTCAACCATCAGGTCCCACACCACCAGGTTCAGGAACAGTTATTACCCCTCAGCCACCAGCTCCTGAACCAGTGAGGATAACCTCAACTCTGAACTGATTCCATCAGGAAGGAGGTACAGGAGTCTCAGGTCCCACACCACCAGGTTCAGGAACAGTTATTACCCCTCAACCATCAGGTCCCACACCACCAGGGTCAGGAACAATTATTACCCCTCAACCATCAGGTCCCACACCACCAGGGTCAGGAACAGTTATTACCCCTCAACCATCAGGTCCCACACCACCAGGTTCAGGAACAGTGATTACCCCTCAACCATCAGGTCCCACACCATCGGGTTCAGGAACAGTGATGACCCCTCAACCATCAGGTCCCACACCACCAGGTTCAGGAACAGTTATCACCCCTCAACCATCAGGTCCCACACCACCAGGGTCAGGAACAATTATTACCCCTCAACCATCAGGTCCCACACCACCAGGGTCAGGAACAGTTATTACCCCTCAACCATCAGGTCCCACACCACCAGGTTCAGGAACAGTGATTACCCCTCAACCATCAGGTCCCACACCATCGGGTTCAGGAACAGTGATGACCCCTCAACCATCAGGTCCCACACCACCAGGTTCAGGAACAGTTATCAACCCTCAACCATCAGGTCCCACACCACCAGGGTCAGGAACAGTTATTACCCCTCAACCATCAGGTCCCACACCACCAGGTTCAGGAACAGTTATCACCCCTCAACCATCAGGTCCCACACCACCAGGGTCAGGAACAGTTATTACCCCTCAACCATCAGGTCCCACACCACCAGGTTCAGGAACAGTTATTACCCTAAACCATCAGGTCCCACACCACCAGGGTCAGGAACAGTTATTACCCCTAAACCATCAGGTCCCACACCACCAGGGTCAGGAACAGTTATTACCCCTCAACCATCAGGTCCCACACCACCAGGGTCAGGAACAGTTATTACCCCTCAACCATCAGGTCCCACAGCACCAGGGTCAGGAACAGTTATTACCCTAAACCATCAGGTCCCACACCACCAGGGTCAGGAACAGTTTTTACCCTCAACCATCAGGTCCCACACCACCAGGTTCAGGAACAGTTATTACCCCTCAACCATCGGGTCCCTCACCACCAGGTTCAGGAACCGTTATTACCCCTCAACCATCAGGTCCCACACCACCAGGTTCAGGAACAGTTATTACCCCTCAACCATCAGTTCCCACACCACCAGGGTCAGGAACAGTTATTACCCTCAACCATCAGGTCCCACACCACCAGGGTCAGGAACAGTTATTACCCCTCAACCATCAGGTCCCACACCACCAGGGTCAGGAACAGTTATTACCCCTCAACCATCAGGTCCCTCACCACCAGGTTCAGGAACAGTTATTACCCCTCAACCATCAGGTCCCACACCACCAGGTTCAGGAACAGTTATTACCCCTCAACCATCAGTTCCCACACCACCAGGGTCAGGAACAGTGATTACCCCTCAACCATCAGGTCCCACACCACCAGGTTCAGGAACAGTTATTACCCTCAACCATCAGGTCCCACACCACCAGGGTCAGGAACAGTTATTACCCTCAACCATCAGGTCCCACACCACCAGGGTCAGGAACAGTTATTACCCTCAACCATCAGGTCCCACACCACCAGGGTCAGGAACAGTTATTACCCCTCAACCATCAGGTCCCACACCACCAGGGTCAGGAACAATTATCACCCCTCAACCATCAGGTCCCACACCACCAGGGTCAGGAACAGTTATTACCCCTCAACCATCAGGTCCCACACCACCAGGTTCAGGAACAGTTATCACCCCTCAACCATCAGGTCCCACACCACCAGGGTCAGGAACAGTTATTACCCCTCAACCATCAGGTCCCACACCACCAGGTTCAGGAACAGTTATTACCCTAAACCATCAGGTCCCACACCACCAGGGTCAGGAACAGTTATTACCCCTAAACCATCAGGTCCCACACCACCAGGGTCAGGAACAGTTATTACCCCTCAACCATCAGGTCCCACACCACCAGGGTCAGGAACAGTTATTACCCCTCAACCATCAGGTCCCACAGCACCAGGGTCAGGAACAGTTATTACCCTAAACCATCAGGTCCCACACCACCAGGGTCAGGAACAGTTATTACCCTCAACCATCAGGTCCCACACCACCAGGTTCAGGAACAGTTATTACCCCTCAACCATCGGGTCCCTCACCACCAGGTTCAGGAACCGTTATTACCCCTCAACCATCAGGTCCCACACCACCAGGTTCAGGAACAGTTATTACCCCTCAGCCATCAGTTCCCACACCACCAGGGTCAGGAACAGTTATTACCCTCAACCATCAGGTCCCACACCACCAGGGTCAGGAACAGTTATTACCCCTCAACCATCAGGTCCCACACCACCAGGGTCAGGAACAGTTATTACCCCTCAACCATCAGGTCCCTCACCACCAGGTTCAGGAACAGTTATTACCCCTCAACCATCAGGTCCCACACCACCAGGTTCAGGAACAGTTATTACCCCTCAACCATCAGTTCCCACACCACCAGGGTCAGGAACAGTGATTACCCCTCAACCATCAGGTCCCACACCACCAGGTTCAGGAACAGTTATTACCCTCAACCATCAGGTCCCACACCACCAGGGTCAGGAACAGTTATTACCCTCAACCATCAGGTCCCACACCACCAGGGTCAGGAACAGTTATTACCCTCAACCATCAGGTCCCACACCACCAGGGTCAGGAACAGTTATTACCCCTCAACCATCAGGTCCCACACCACCAGGGTCAGGAACAGTTATCACCCCTCAACCATCAGGTCCCACACCACCAGGGTCAGGAACAGTTATCACCCCTCAACCATCAGTTCCCACACCACCAGGGTCAGGAACAGTTACTACCCTCAACCATCAGGTCCCACACCACCAGGGTCAGGAACAGTTATTACCCCTCAACCATCAGGTCCTGAGCCTATGGACTCATTTTCTAGGGCTCTTCTTCTCAAGTTCTCGATATTTATTGCTCATTTGTTATTATGATTTCTTTCTTTTGTTTCTATCTGTATTTGTCTTTTTCACTCTGGTTGTCTGTTGAATGTGGTGTTTCAGGCTCTATTATGTTTCTTGTGGGTATCCACCGTAAACGAATCTCAGGGTTGTACACGGGCCTGCCTTTATTTGCAAGGGGTTTTGCTGTTGACTGATCCTGTCCAACCTTCCAAGTGCTTCTAGTGCATTTTTGACTTCAGTGCAAGGGGAGGGGGACAGCTTTCGAATGGGCAAGGCTATGGCAGCTGGGGCCGAGTGTGGCATAGGAACAGAGTGGAAAAGCAAGGAGAGTTTCTAATGCTGAGACACTGAAAGGCATTGGTGTCCTTGTACACCAATCGCTCGATGTAAGCATGCAGCTCAACAAGAAGCTTGAAAGGTTTGTTGGCCTTCAAGAGGATTTGTGGATGAGGGTAAAGATATCTCATTGCAAACGAACAGGCGCTGGGGAGGTTGCATCTGCACTGTTCAAAGTCCAAATAAATTTATCGAAGTACATACTGCGTATGTCACCTTACACTAACCCGAGATCCATTTCTTGTGAGCATTCACAATAAACACTATAGAATCAATGAAAACACGCACAAAAAGCTGACAACCAATGTGCAAAAGGTAACAAGGTGTGCAAAAATATGAAAGGAAAGAAAGAAAAAAATTATAATAAATATCGAGAACATGAGCTATAGACTCCATAAAATTGAATCAATAGGCTGTGGAATCAGTTCAGTGTTGAGTAGGGGCCAGTCTCCCTGTGCTGGAGAGAGCCAGGACCCTGTCTGCTATGGAGAAGTTTATCCACACAGAGAGACTAGACAGGCTGGAGCAAAGGAGACCCAGCAGTGACCGGCAGAGGGCAATAACATCACGATAGGGGAGATAGCCAAATTATTTTGCCCACGGTCAGGGTATCAAATAGGTTTAAAGTGAGAGAAGAATTCACAAAATGCTGGAGGACGCTTTGTCAGTACGCGAGGAGACATTGGCTGTGGAGAACATCTCCACCCAGTCTTCACCTGAGCTACACATCCTCCAGGTTACATGAATGGTAGCAAAACGGACGTCCATGTGGCAGGGAAGGGTAAGAAGATTGTGGGCTGCATGGCCTGTACTGTGCTGAAATACTCTGTGTTCAATGTAACAGGGAGATCTCGATCGGCTGGTCAAGGTGGACCCTGGGACAGAAATTGTGTTCAATATAGACAAGTATGAGGTGTTGCATTTTGGAAGCCAAACCAACACAGGAGCTACACACTGAACAACAGGCCGTGACCAAACCAGCACAGGATCTACACACTGAACAACAGGCCACGGCCAAACCCATATCGGAGCTACACACTGAACAACAGGCCGTGACCAAACCAGCACAGGATCTACACACTGAACAACAGTCCACGGCCAAACCCATATCGGAGCTACACACTGAACAACAGGCCATGGCCAAACCAGCACAGGATCTACACACCGAACAACAGGCCATGGCCAAACCAGCACAGGAGCTACACACGGAACAACAGGCCGTGGCCAAACCAGCACAGGAGCTACACACGGAACAGGCCACGGCCAAACCCATATCGGAGCTACACACTGAACAACAGGCCATGGCCAAACCAGCACAGGAGCTATACACTGAACAACAGGCCATGGCCAAACCAGCACAGGAGCTACACACGGAACAACAGGCCATGGCCAAACCAGCACAGGAGCTATACACTGAACAACAGGCCGTGGCCAAACCAGCACAGGAGCTACACACTGAACAACAGGCCATGGCCAAAGCCGTATCGGAGCTACACACTGAACAACAGGCCGTGGCCAAACCAGCACAGGAGCTACACACTGAACAACAGGCCGTGGCCAAACCAGCACAGGAGCTACACACTGAACAACAGGCCATGGCCAAACCAGCACAGGAGCTACACACTGAACAACAGGCCATGGCCAAACCCGTATCGGAGCTACACACTGAACAACAGGCCATGGCCAAACCAGCACAGGAGCTACACACTGAACAACAGGCCATGGCCAAACCCGTATCGGAGCTACACACTGAACAACAGGCCGTGGCCAAACCAGCACAGGAGCTACACACTGAACAACAGGCCGTGGCCAAACCAGCACAGGAGCTACACACTGAACAACAGGCCATGGCCAAACCAGCACAGGAGCTACACACGGAACAACAGGCCATGGCCAAACCAGCACAGGAGCTATACACTGAACAACAGGCCGTGGCCAAACCAGCACAGGAGCTACACACTGAACAACAGGCCATGGCCAAACCCGTATCGGAGCTACACACTGAACAACAGGCCGTGGCCAAACCAGCACAGGAGCTACACACTGAACAACAGGCCGTGGCCAAACCAGCACAGGAGCTACACACTGAACAACAGGCCATGGCCAAACCAGCACAGGAGCTACACACGGAACAACAGGCCGTGGCCAAACCAGCACAGGAGCTACACACGGAACAACAGGCCGTGGCCAAACCAGCACAGGAGCTACACACTGAACAACAGGCCATGGCCAAACCAGCACAGGAGCTACACACTGAACAACAGGCCATGGCCAAACCCGTATCGGAGCTACACACTGAACAACAGGCCATGGCCAAACCAGCACAGGAGCTACACACTGAACAACAGGCCATGGCCAAACCCGTATCGGAGCTACACACTGAACAACAGGCCGTGGCCAAACCAGCACAGGAGCTACACACTGAACAACAGGCCGTGGCCAAACCAGCACAGGAGCTACACACTGAACAACAGGCCATGGCCAAACCAGCACAGGAGCTACACACGGAACAACAGGCCATGGCCAAACCAGCACAGGAGCTATACACTGAACAACAGGCCGTGGCCAAACCAGCACAGGAGCTACACACTGAACAACAGGCCATGGCCAAACCCGTATCGGAGCTACACACTGAACAACAGGCCGTGGCCAAACCAGCACAGGAGCTACACACTGAACAACAGGCCGTGGCCAAACCAGCACAGGAGCTACACACTGAACAACAGGCCATGGCCAAACCAGCACAGGAGCTACACACGGAACAACAGGCCGTGGCCAAACCAGCACAGGAGCTACACACGGAACAACAGGCCGTGGCCAAACCAGCACAGGAGCTACACACTGAACAACAGGCCATGGCCAAACCCATATCGGAGCGACACACTGAACAACAGGCCATGGCCAAACCCATATCGGAGCTACACACGGAACAACAGGCCATGGCCAAACCAGCACAGGAGCTACACACTGAACAACAGGCCATGGCCAAACCCGTATCGGAGCTACACACGGAACAACAGGCCATGGCCAAACCCGTATCGGAGCTACACACTGAACAACAGGCCGTGGCCAAACCAGCACAGGAGCTACACACTGAACAACAGGCCGTGGCCAAACCAGCACAGGAGCTACACACGGAACAACAGGCCGTGGCCAAACCAGCACAGGAGCTACACACTGAACAACAGGCCATGGCCAAACCAGCACAGGAGCTACACACTGAACAACAGGCCATGGCCAAACCCGTATCGGAGCTACACACTGAACAACAGGCCGTGGCCAAACCAGCACAGGAGCTACACACTGAACAACAGGCCGTGGCCAAACCAGCACAGGAGCTACACACTGAACAACAGGCCATGGCCAAACCAGCACAGGAGCTACACACGGAACAACAGGCCATGGCCAAACCAGCACAGGAGCTATACACTGAACAACAGGCCGTGGCCAAACCAGCACAGGAGCTACACACTGAACAACAGGCCGTGGCCAAACCCGTATCGGAGCTACACACTGAACAACAGGCCGTGGCCAAACCAGCACAGGAGCTACACACTGAACAACAGGCCGTGGCCAAACCAGCACAGGAGCTACACACTGAACAACAGGCCATGGCCAAACCAGCACAGGAGCTACACACGGAACAACAGGCCGTGGCCAAACCAGCACAGGAGCTACACACGGAACAACAGGCCGTGGCCAAACCAGCACAGGAGCTACACACGGAACAACAGGCCGTGGCCAAACCAGCACAGGAGCTACACACTGAACAACAGGCCATGGCCAAACCAGCACAGGAGCTACACACGGAACAACAGGCCGTGGCCAAACCAGCACAGGAGCTACACACTGAACAACAGGCCATAGAGGGACCCAGGAGCACGGGTACATTGTTCCCTGAAAGTGGCATCACAGGTAGACAGGCTATTAACATGCTGGGCCTCATCATTCAGACAGTGGGGATTATGTTGTAGTTGTACAAGATGTAAGTGAGGTTTCATTTGGAATATTGCGTTCCGTTTTGGTCACCCTACTGTAGGAAAATGCCATCGAGCTGAAAGGTGGCAGAGGAGATTTGTGAGGACGTTGCCAGGATTTGATGGACTGAGTTATGGAGAGAGGCTGAGCAAGTTGGTACGATTTTCACTAGAGATGGGTAAATGAGGACTGACCCTACAGAGGTGTAAAAAACACAAGGGATGCAGACAGGGTAAACGTTCGCAGTCTTTTACTCGCAGTGTTGGGGAAACTGGAGTGTGAGAGGGGAGAGATTGAATAGGACCACGTTTTCTCACACACACACTGGTCAGTAAATGGAACCAGAGGCCAGAGGCATGGTTCAGGCAGATACTTTAATATTTACATAGAAGAGCGCGGCGCAGGAACAGGCCTTTCGGCCCGCTATGTGGTGCTGAACACAATAAGTTCGTAATCAAACGGCCCTCTGCCTACACTATGTCCCTATACCTCCATAGTCCTCGCTTCCATCCGCTATCTAAACGTCCCTCGTGTCTCTGCCTCTCCCACCGTCCCAGGGACAGTTCCCACCACTCACATCTCCTTTGAAATTACCCTCATTTTCAATGGTGACCTCTAGTATTAGGCATTCCGACCGGGAAAAGACCCTCGGACCAGCTGTGTCGATGTGAGCATGGATTGGATGGGCCGAAGGGAGCGCTGCGTTACTGTGACTGTCAGAGGTTGACGGGGCCGACCGAACGCCGCGTGTACCGAGGGGTGGGGCAGTTACCTTCTCCTCCTGGGCTGTGAGAGCGGGGGTGCGCACGGGAGCGTGGGACACCCGGCTGCTTCGCCCTCTGTTGGGGGGCAGCGGCTTCAGGGGCAGCCCCGAGCACAGCTCCCGCAGGCTGCTCATCCCGACCGGTATCGCAGTCCGCGCTGCTGCCCGTTGAAGGTGAGTGGGTTATGGTGGGTGGTTCCCCAACCCCGACCCTTATTGGCCATCACCATCCCCCGGGTGATAAATCATTAACGGAGCCCTCGGCTCAGAAACAGCCTGCCCCCACCCCACCAGGGCTCCTTAACATCCGCCATCCGGAATCACACTCCTTTGTCCATTGGTCCCTGCGCACCCATCCCTCCCGGGACCTACCCTTGCGAGCAGAACAAGCGCTGCACCATCCAGGTGAGGCGACACTTCACCTGCGAGTCTGTTGGGGTCGCCCGCTGTGTCCGGTGCTCCTGCACATCGCTTCGCCGGCAACCACGTTCCGTCTGTCCGAAAAAGCCGGCTATCTGACAAGTCACCATGTTAATTACTATTTTGACATGTCAATCCATGGCATCCTCTACTGCTCAGGTTGGGGGAGCTGCACGTTACATTCTACCTACCTAATGGCATGAACATCCATATCTCCAATTTCCAATAATTGCACCTGCCCATCACCTCCCCCTTACCTCCCCATCACCTTCCCTTCACCATTCCCCTTACCTCCTCTTCACCATTCCCCTTACCTCCCCATCACCATTCCCCTTACCTCCCCATCACCATTCCCCTTACCTCCCCATCACCTCCCCTTCACCATTCCCCTTACCTCCCCATCACCATTCCCCTTACCTGCCCATCACCTCCCCTTCACCATTCACCTTACCTCCCCTTCACCATTCCCCTTACCTCCCCTTCACCATTCCCCTTACCTCCCCATCACCATTCCCCTTACCTCCCCTTCACCATTTCCCTTACCTCCCCATCACCATTCCCCTTACCTCCCCTTCACCATTCCCCTTACCTCCCCTTCACCATTCCCCTTACCTCCCCATCACCTCCCCTTCACCATTCCCCTTACCTCCTCTTCACCATTCCCCTTACCTCCCCATCACCATTCCCCTTACCTCCCCATCACCTCCCCTTCACCATTCCCCTTACCTCCCCATCACCATTCCCCTTACCTCCCCATCACGATTCCCCTTACCTGCCCATCACCTCCCCTTCACCATTCACCTTACCTCCCCTTCACCATTCCCCTTACCTCCCCATCGCCATTCCCCTTACCTGCCCGTCACCTCCCCATCACCATTCCCCTTACCTCCCCATCACGATTCCCCTTACCTGCCCGTCACCTCCCCTTCACCATTCCCCTTACCTCCCCATCACCATTCCCCTTACCTCCCCATCACCATTCCCCTTACCTCCCCATCACCATTCCCCTTACCTCCCCATCACCATTCCCCTTACCTCCCCATCACCATTCCCCTTACCTCCTCTTCACCATTCCCCTTACCTCCCCATCACCATTCCCCTTACCTCCTCTTCACCATTCCCCTTACCTCCCCATCACCATTCCCCTTACCTCCCCATCACCATTCCCCTTACCTCCCCATCACCTCCCCTTCACCATTCCCCTTACCTCCCCATCACCATTCCCCTTACCTCCCCATCACGATTCCCCTTACCTGCCCATCACCTCCCCTTCACCATTCACCTTACCTCCCCTTCACCATTCCCCTTACCTCCCCATCGCCATTCCCCTTACCTCCCCATCACCATTCCCCTTACCTCCCCATCACCATTCCCCTTACCTCCCCATCACCATTCCCCTTACCTCCCCTTCACCATTCCCCTTACCTCCCCTTCACCATTCCCCTTACCTCCCCTTCACCATTCCCCTTACCTCCCCATCACCATTCCCCTTACCTGCCCATCACGATTCCCCTTACCTGCCCGTCACCTCCCCTTCACCATTCCCCTTACCTCCCCATCACCATTCCCCTTACCTCCCCATCACCATTCCCCTTACCTCCCCATCACCATTCCCCTTACCTCCCCATCACCATTCCCCTTACCTCCCCATCACCATTCCCCTTACCTCCCCATCACCATTCCCCTTACCTCCCCTTCACCATTCCCCTTACCTCCTCTTCACCATTCCCCTTACCTCCCCTTCACCATTCCCCTTACCTCCCCATCACCATTCCACTTACCTGCCCATCACGATTCCCCTTACCTGCCCGTCACCTCCCCTTCACCATTCCCCTTACCTCCCCATCGCCATTCCCCTTACCTCCCCATCACCATTCCCCTTACCTCCCCATCACCATTCCCCTTACCTCCCCATCACGATTCCCCTTACCTGCCCGTCACCTCCCCTTCACCATTCCCCTTACCTCCCCATCACCATTCCCCTTACCTCCCCATCACCATTCCCCTTACCTCCCCATCACCATTCCCCTTACCTCCCCATCACCATTCCCCTTACCTCCCCATCACCATTCCCCTTACCTCCCCATCACCATTCCCCTTACCTCCCCTTCACCATTCCCCTTACCTCCCCATCACCATTCCCCTTACCTCCCCATCACCATTCCCCTTACCTCCCCATCACCATTCCCCTTACCTCCCCTTCACCATTCCCCTTACCTCCCCTTCACCATTCCCCTTACCTCCCCTTCCCTGCCCGTCACCATTCCCCTTACCTGCCCGTCACCATTCTCCTTACCTCCACCATTCCCCTTACCTGCCCTTCACCATTCCCCTTACCTCCCCATCACCATTCCCCTTACCTGCCCTTCACCATTCCCCTTACCTCCCCTTCACCATTCCCCTTACCTCCCCTTCACCATTCCCCTTACCTCCCCTTCACCATTCCCCTTACCTCCCCTTCACCATTCCCCTTACCTGCCCTTCACCATTCCCCTTACCTGCCCTTCACCATTCCCCTTACCTCCCCATCACCATTCCCCTTACCTCCCCATCACCATTCCCCTTACCTCCCCTTCACCATTCCCCTTACCTCCCCTTCACCATTCCCCTTACCTCCCCTTCACCATTCCCCTTACCTGCCCTTCACCATTCCCCTTACCTCCCCATCACCATTCCCCTTACCTCCCCATCACCATTCCCCTTACCTCCCCATCACCATTCCCCTTACCTCCCCTTCACCATTCCCCTTACCTGCCCTTCACCATTCCCCTTACCTGCCCTTCACCATTCCCCTTACCTCCCCATCACCATTCCCCTTACCTGCCTGTCCCCTCCCCCTTCACCATTCCCCTTACCTGCCCGTCCCCTCCCCTTCACCATTCCCCTTACCTGCCCGTCACCTCCTCTTCACCATTCCCCTTACCTGCCCGTCACCTCCCCCTTCACCATTCCCCTTACCTCCCCATCACCATTCCCCTTACCTCCCCATCACCATTCCCCTTACCTCCCCTTACCTCCCCTTCACCATTCCCCTTACCTGCCCTTCACCATTCCCCTTACCTGCCCTTCACCATTCCCCTTACCTGCCCGTCACCATTCCCCTTACCTCCCCTTCACCATTCCCCTTACCTCCCCTTCACCATTCCCCTTACCTCCCCTTCACCATTCCCCTTACCTCCCCAACACCATTCCCCTTACCTCCCCATCACCTTTCCCCTTACCTGCCCATCACCATTCCCCTTACCTCCCCATCACCTTTCCCCTTACCTCCCCTCACCATTCCCCTTACCTGCCCGTCACCATTCCCCTTACCTGCCCGTCACCTCCTCTTCACCATTCCCCTTACCTGCCCATCACCCTCCCATCACCATTCCCCTTACCTGCCCATCACCTCCTCTTCACCATTCCCCTTACCTCCCCATCACCATTCCCCTTACCTCCCCTTCACCATTCCCCTTACCTCCCCTTCACCATTCCCCTTACCTGCCCATCACCATTCCCCTTACCTCCCCTTCACCATTCCCCTTACCTGCCCGTCACCATTCCCCTTACCTCCCCTTCTCCATTCCCCTTACCTCCCCATCACCATTCCCCTTACCTCCCCATCACCATTCCCCTTACCTCCCCTTCACCATTCCCCTTACCTCCCCTTCACCATTCCCCTTACCTCCCCTTCACCATTCCCCTTACCTCCCCATCACCATTCCCCTTACCTCCCCTTCACCATTTCCCTTACCTCCCCATCACCATTCCCCTTACCTGCCCTTCACCTCCCTCTGGTGGTCCTCCCCCTTCCATGGCTTTTTATTTTGTTCTCTCCTATCTCCTTCACCAATGAACTGCCCAGATCTTTATTTCTCCCCTCCCACTCACCACCTTGTATTTCTTCCTCTCCCCCACCCACCTTCTTGCTCTGACTTCTCATCTTATTTCTCCAGTCCTGACGAAGGGTCTCGGCTCAAAACGCCCACTGTTCACTCGTCTCCATCGATGCTGCCTGGCCTGCTGAGTTCCTCCAGCATTTGTGTGTACGTATTACTTTGATTTCCAGAATCTGCACATTTTTTCTTGTGTGTGTTTCAGCTGAAAGGGGGTCCATGGATTATGGAATTAGGTCAGGTTAACAGTTCCTGTGGGCAGCAGCGAGAGGAGAGCATGGCCTGGACGGTAGGGTCCCCGATGATGAATGGGGGGGCTTTATCTGTGACGGACTATTCCATACCCACTGTTTGCAGGGTTTTCTCTTCAAGGGTGCTGGTGTTTCCATACTGGGCTGTGATGCAGCCGGTCAGTATACTCTCCACTACACATCTACAGAGGTTTGGCATCTATATCTACTTTTACACATCTACAGAGGTTAGATGTCATGCCAAATCTGTGCAGGCTTTCTTTGTAATTGCACTTACGTGTTGGACCCAAGGCAGATCCTCTGAAAGGATAACACCAAGGAGTTGTGCCACAACAGAGCTCAGAGACTGCACTTTTTCTGGTCCTGTGCAGTGCCCCCCCCCCCCACCCCATAACAGCTGCAGCAGAGTGCTTTCCGTGGCTAAACGCACATCTCCCTCCACAGGATGGGAAACGAGGAAATCGGCAGATGGAAAGAAGCGGATTTCTTCACTTAAGGTGAACACTAAGCAGTAGGTTGTAATATCTTGCGGCATCATGGTAATGTAGGGGTTGGCAGTTCCTGTGGTCTGTACGGTCACGAGGGGGCAAGGAGTTTCTTGCTGGTGCTCCGGTTTCCTTCCACATTCCGAGCCAGACAGGTTAGGGTTAGTTGTGAGCATGCTACGTCAGTGCCAGAACCACAACGACACTGTGCCCTGACCCCAGAACAGAGACAAAAATAGGCCCTTCAGCCCATCTAGTCTGCACCAAACCATTTAAAGTGCCTCATCTCATTGACTTGCACCAGGACCATAGCCCTCCATATTCCTACGATCCACGTACCTATCCAAACTTCCCTTACATGTTAAAATCGAAATCTCATCCACTGGTGCTGGCAGCTCATTCCACTCCCACTCTCAGTGAGAAGTTTCCCCTCACATTCCCCTAACCTTTCCTTTTTCACACATAACCCATAACCCACCCAACCTCAGTGGAAAAAGCCCTCATGATTTGGAGAGGTATATGGACAGGAAAGGAATGGAGGGTTATGGGCTGAGTGTGGGCCAGTGGGACTAGGTGAGGGTAAGCATTCGGCACGGACTACAAGGGCCAAGATGGCCTGTTTCCATGCTGTAATTGTTATATGATTTTGTACACCTCTATCACATCTCCTCTCAATCTTCTACATTCCAGGTAATAAAGTCCTAACCTGTTCAATCTTTCCTTGTAACTCAGCTCCTCCAGACCCAGCAACATCCTAGTAAATTTTCCCTGTACTCTTTCAAAGTTACAGACATCCTTCCTGTAGGTGGGTGACCAAAACAGCACCCAATACTCCAAATTAGGCCTCGCCAATGTCTCATAACAACTTCAACATGACATCCTGCCTCCCGTACTCAATACTTTGATCTAGGAAGGCCAATGTGCCAAATACTTCCTTTAGAACCAGAATCAGATTTATCATCACTGACAAGCGTTGTGAAATTTGTTAACTTAGCAGCAGCAGCACCCTATCTACCTGCAACGTCACTTTCAATGAATTATGGACCTGCATTCCCAGATACGTCTGATCTACCGCACTCCCCAGGGCACTACAGCTCTACCCTGGTTTATCCTCACACTCATCCGCTGGTCTTGGCACAGTGTTGGTCACCGACAGAAACGGCACATCTCACTCTACGTCTCGAAGTACAGGTGAGAAACAAAGCTAACCCTAACTCCGGAAAGGTACACAGCCCTCCATCATACAGGCCAGCACGGATGAGGTGAACTGAAGGCCTTGTTTCTATCATCCCTAAGAGAGCAAACAAACCAGTATCCACGACACAACTTAAAAATATCTTTAATTTAGAATGTATTTGCTGTGCTGTAGAGAAGGGGCTGGCAGCTTACAGTGCAGTGTGGGTATTGATTAGCTGCCACAACCCCTTCCCCAGCAGTGTAGACACACAGAGCCTGGTCCCTGCTCAAGGGAGGGGGGTGGTGGAGTTCTCACCACGGAAAGAACCTTAGCAGCGAGACTGTCCTGTTCACACCCTCAGGGAGCGATTCCGACTGTTCTCCCCCCCCCACTGCCCGTCTCTATGCCAGCAACTGCAGGGAGACACCCCCTCATCACCAGTCTCTGTGCTAGCAGCTGTAGGGAGCCCCCTCTCCCTTCACCCTCCCCGCGCCCCGCCCTGGTCTCCGTGCCAGCAGAAAACCCCTCCCCCACGAAGGAGAAGGTCAGCCGGCAGCTGGGAGCTGCGGAGGGGACGCTGGACACCTCCCCCCACAACCCTACTGATTAGCTGGAGCCCTGAGTCTGGGCTGGGGGCGTCTCCTGGACTGGGAGTTCGCTTGGCTGCTCCTGGTCAGTAGGAGGCTGGGCCTCGGCTTCCTCGTCCTGAGGGTAGAGGTCGGGATAATGCTGCATACACTCCTGCATGGTGCGGAACTGCTCCAGGCAGTCGGAGCCCTTCACCTCCTCCTGGCTGTTGTGGAAACAGGAGAAGGCAGACTTGAACTGCCCACCACAGGGACCGCTGGCCATGCCTCCCAGGCACGGGCAATTCCAGTTAATATCTCCATTCGGTAAGATCAGTCCTGCAAGCACAGAGAGACACCGCGTTAGGAAGGGCGCCGGGGGAAGTACAGACCATAAGACATAGGAGCAGAATTTGGCCATTCGGCCCATCATGATCCCCTATTCCTCTCAACCCCATTCTCTTGCCTTCTCCCCTTAACCCACCTAATCACGAATCTATCAATCTCTGCTTGAAATATACCCACTGATCTGTCCCCCACAGTCAGCTGTGACCATGAATTCCACAGACTGGCTAAAGATATTCCCTCTCATCTGTCCTAAAGGTATATGCTTATGCCCTCTGGTCCTAGACTCCCCCACGATTAGAAACACGTATTCCAGAGGTCAGGGTCGGGGTCGACTGTGGATGCTGCATTCCAGCTTCTATGTGATACGCACGCCAGGGCTGTACGGTATGTACAGCAAGCACGTAGCAGCAGAGACCGATAGAGTTTGGCACCAGCAGGGTCGCGGGAGCCGCCAGTCAGTGTAAGCTCTGTGTAGGATTGCCTTAGGGGCTCCAGCTCCAGATTTTTCCTCAGGGTTTAATGCCAAAGCCCTCCCCATGAGTGGGTGTAGCCGTGAGGCGGTGGACAGATGGGATCAGAGATTTCCTTCTCCTAGATGAGCTGCCAACCACGGCTGATGAGCCCCACCTGCCCAAAGCGATTGGTTTTAAGGCACCTGTAACCCGCCTCTGCCCCTTGTCCTGTCAGTAGAAACGGTTCTGCCAGGCTTACTATCTGAGCCACACGTGACGGCCAGGAGCAGGATCTGGTTGTCAGAGGCTATTTGATATGCACAGCACTGGGAGCATTTAATAGGTAGTGGGAGCTTGTCCCCATTACCACCCCCGGCTACAACACCCTTATGCAACCAGTGCACTCCACATCCACTCCATCTAGGTCAGGGGTTCCAAGGGCCCCTTGCTCAATGGGATTGCTTCATGCCATAGAAAAGTTTGGAAACCTCTGATCTTTCAAAAGACCATAATACATAGGAGCAGAAATGGCCCATCGAGTCTGTTCAACTCTCAACTCCATTCTCACCACAGCCCCATGCCCTGACTAATCAAGAGCCTATCAACCTCCTCTTTAAATTCACCATGACCTGGCATCCATAGCCACCTGTGGCAACAAATTCTCCACCTCCTGGCCAAAGAAATTCCTCGTCTCTGTACTAAATTATTGCCCCTCTATTTTGAGGCTAGACTCACACGCCATCATCCTCTCCACCTAGGCCTTTCAATATTCGATAGGTTTCAATGAGATCACCCCTCATTATTCCAAACGCCAGCGAGTTCAGACACAGATCAAACACTCCTTTATATGATAACCTTTTCATTCCCGGAATCATTTTCGTGAACCTCCCCAATGTCAGCACATCCTTTCTTTAAACAGGGGCACAAAAGTCTGTGTGCGGTCTGACCAGAGCCTCAGCATCACATTCTTGTTCCCGTCCTCCTGAAAGGAATGCTGACATCGCATTCGGGTTCTTTAACTACCTCCAACAGAGGTACTGGGGCAGAAGAGCCCCCTCCTTAGGGCAGCACAGGGGTTGGCATAACACCTTACAGTGCCAGAGACCAGATCCAATTGCATTTCAAAGGATGGCCATGAGGTGGGGAGGGTCTTCTTGAAACCCGTTGAACATCAAAAGCCTTAGCTAGTGGATGTGGAGGATGTTTCCTACAATGGGGGAGTCCAGGACCAGAAGCACAGCCTCTAAATAGAGGGACATGTATCTGGAACAGAGATGAGGAGGAATTTAGCCAGGAGCTGGTGAACCTGTGGAATTCATTGCCACAGACAGCTGTGGAGGCCGTCACTGGGTGCATTTAAATCAAAGGTTGATGAGTTCTTGACTAGTAAGGGTGTCAAAGGCTATGGGGAGAAAGCAGAAGATTTAGGGCTGAGAGGAAAAATTAATCAGCCACAATGACACGGCATATTCTGCTCCCTTGTCCTATTGTCAACCCCTGCCACTGTCTGTAAGGAGTTTGTAATTCTCCCTGTGACCATGTGGGTCTCCTCCGGGTATCCAGCTTCCACACACAAAGACGTCCAGATTTGGATCAGTAATCTGTGGGCACCAGAAACATGGGCTGCCCCAGCACGTCCTCGGACTGTGTCCGTCGTTGATACAAACGACACATTTCACTGTACGTGTTAATGTACTCGACAGATAACGCCAATCTTCATCTATGGGAAGGAGATACAGGGATCAGAATCGTTCATTATCACTGACATACGGTGTAAAATTTGTACTGCAGCAGTACAGTGAAATACATTAAAAATGATTAATTTACAATAAATATAAAAAAGGCAGTGCAGATAGAGAAAACAATGAGGTAATGTTCATGGACCGTTGAGAAATCTGATAGCTGAGGGATAGAAGCTAAAACGTTGAGTGTCTACCCTCCCTGATTGTAGCAATGGGAAGAGGGCATGTTCTGGGTGATGGGACTCCTTACTGCCTTCTTGAGACACTGCCTGTTGAAGATGTCCTTGATAGTGGCAAGGCTTGTACCGGAGATGGAGCCGGCTGAATCTCCAATCCCCTACAGCTTTTACAACAGCGGACATTCACAGCACAGGTGCCAGGGCTGAAAGGCCTCCTCCTTCCACTACACGAGGGGTGGGGGGGGGGGGAAGAATGGGTCTTCCAACCAACACCAGCTCACTGGTATCACACAGGAGATCTGTTTAATAGACTGTACCAGTGGGGTAGAAGCTGTCTCTGTCCTCGTAGGTATGTTTGGGCTTTTCTTCCGGTTTAAGATGACTCCGGTGAAGCCTCATGACTCCTTATCAGCAGCAAACAGAACGAAGAAAACGACTAAATACTTTGTTAATGACTACTGGAATGAGTGCCAGATGAAGTGGTGAATGTGGGCTCATTTTTAACATTTAAGAAAAACTTGGACAGATGAGAGGGTTATGGAGGGATACGGTCCAGGTGCAGGTCAGTGGGACTAGGCAGAGAAATGGTTCGGCACAGACAAGAAGGGCCGAAGGGCCTGTTTCTGTGCTGTAATGTTCAATGGCTCTATCATCACTAACAATGGACAGGCACACAGAGGGGAGGCGGGATCGAGACGAAGGAATGACCCAGTGTTTGGATGATTTAAGTACTGGGCCATATTGAAAAGGTCACGCTGTCAGGACTGGAAGCGAGAGACAAGCCAGTTCCACCCGGCTCTGCTCACTGCTGTGTGATGTTTAACCAGCTCTGCGCTGAGCACGAGCTGTGGCCTGCTCCGGGTGTAGCGATACCTGGCTTTGGGTCTGCGGCTGTGTGATGTTTAACCAGCTCTGCTCTGACCTTCGGCCGCAGCCTGCTCCAGGTGTAGCGATGCCTAGCTTCATGTCTTTTGTAAGACTTCAGTTCTAAGTTCTATTGATTAGTTTTATTGATTTATTTTTTCTCTTTCTGCACAGTTTTTTAAAAAATGGGTTCTTCTGGATACTTTTGTTTTGTGGCTACCTGTAAGGAGATGAATCGAGGTTGCACAAAGTGTGGATACGTCGATAATAAATGTACTTTGAATCTCCTGCCAGAGGGGAGAGGGGAGAAGGGAGTATGTCCAGGGTGTGTTCTTCATTCGTTATGAGCCGTGTCACCTTACATGGTCTATCCATGACCATGATTGTTCTTGGCAAACTTTTCTACAGAAGTGGTTTGCCATTGCCTTCTCCTGGACAGTGTCTTTACAAGACGGATGACCCCAGCCGTTATCTACACTTTTCACAGATTATCTGCCCAGCGTCAAAACCAGGATTTGTGATCTGCACCGGCTGCTCATACGACTATCTATCGGCTGCTCCCATGGTTTCCCATGACCCTGATCGGGGGCTCAGCAGGGGCTACAGCTTGCCCAAGGGTGCCCTGCAGGCTAGCAAAGGGAAGGAGCACCTCACACCTCCTTTGGTAGAGACGCATCTCCACCCGACACCCGTGATGTGTGGGGTCTTTGTCTACTTTACCGAGGCAGCAGGAAGTGTAAACGGTCCACGGAGACGAAGCTGTTCCCTGATAGAACATCAGAAACCTGTGGTTTCTTGCAGTCACGGGCAGAGGAGTTGCCATACCAAACCATGATACATCCCAATAGGACCAATAAAAATTGGTGAGGGTCATCAGGAACGTACTGAAATTTCATAGCCAAGTTTAGAAAATTCCTTTTCTTAATCGCAGTAATATCAATGCTGATCTGGAGAAGTACAGAGGCAATAAATAGAGCGCTGCCGCCATCTTGTGGCGTGGTTTGGAATTACAACAGCTAAACTCAAGAACTGAATCCACACTCGCTGCTCCACAGCAGACTGGCGTGGCGTCGCTGGAGCTGCCAGCCAGCACTGATCTCAACGCTCCAGACTTTCATTCTGAGTTTACTCCTGAGGCCTTCTCCACAAGGCAGCATCAGCATCGAGATTGGCATATCATGAGTTGGATGCTCTGTGTCCTATCCTTCTCATAAGACATAGTAGAATTAGGCCATTCAGCCCATCTGGTTTGTTCTGTCATTCCATCATAACTGATTTATTATCCTTCTCAATCCCATTCTCCAACACCCTAATCACAAACCCATCAACCTCCACTTTCAACATACCCAATGACGTGGTCTCCACAACCATCTGTGGCAATGAATTCCACAGATTCACCACCCTCTGGCTAAAGATATTCCTCATTATCTTTGGTCTAAAGGGGCATCCTTCTATTCTGAGACTGTGCTCACTGGCTCTAGACTCCCCCACTATAGGAAACATCCTCTCCACATCCACTCTATCTGTGTCCTCTGGTCCTAGTCTCCCCCACTATAGGAAACATCCTCTCTACATCCACTCTATCTGTGTCCTCTGGTCCTAGACTCCCCCACTATAGGAAACATCCTCTCCACATCCACTCTGTCTGTGTCTTCCGGTCCTAGTCTCCCCCACTACAGGAAACATCCTCTCCACATCCGCTCTATCTGTGTTCTGGTCCTAGACTCCCCCACTATAGGAAACATCCTCTCTACATCCACTCTGTCTGTGTCTTCCGGTCCTAGACTCCCCCACTACAGGAAACATCCTCTCCACATCCGCTCTATCTGTGTTCTGGTCCTAGACTCCCCCACTATAGGAAACATCCTCTCCACATCCACTCTATCTGTGTCTTCCGGTCCTAGACTCCCCCACTATAGGAAACATCCTCTCCACATCCACTCTATCTGTGTCCTCTGGTCCACGACTCCCCCACTATAGGAAACATCTTCTCCACATCCACTCTATCTGTGTCCTCTGGTCCTAGACTCCTCCACCATAGGAAACATCCTCTCCACATCCACTCTATCTGTGTCCTCTGGTCCTAGACTCCCCCACTGTAGGAAACATCCTCTCCACATCCACTATTCGTGTCCTCTGGTCCTAGACTCCTCCACCATAGGAAACATCCTCTCTACATCCACTCTGTCTAGGCCGGGGGTCGGCAACCCGCGGCTCCGGAGCCACATGTGGCTCTTTTACGTCTGTGCTGCGGCTCCCTGTTGCTTTGGGAAATAATTGGTTGTGGCGACCCTTTTCCTGGCACACAACTCACCGACTCACAATTAGATAGCCTACGGGGGTTTGCGAGCACAGAGCTTTGGAGCCTCTGCACCATGGGGGGGCAGGTTGAGGGAGGCTTAAAAGTGAGGCTGAAGATTTCGAATAAAGTTTTTTCCTTCGACTGCAGTTACCGACTCCGTGTCGTAATTTTAGCGCTGCGTGTAGCACACCGCTACATGGTCAGTATTTAATTAAAATGTATTTTATGTTTGTTAGTTTTTGAAATGTAAATCTAAATTTGAAGATTATGGTGATCTTGTACAATCTAAATAAGACGTTGTGGCGACCCATTTCCTGACACATCCGAACCGGCTCACAATTAGCCAGCGTTCAGGCTAAGGGAGATAGCCTACGGGGGTTTATGAGTACGTGTCTTTTGCAGCATCCGCGCCCATGGGGGGCGGGTTGAGGGAGGCTTAAAAGCAAGGCTGTTTAGTTCGAATAAAGTATCTTTGACTGCAGTTTACTGACTGCGTGTAGCACACCGCTACAACGTGTTTTTATCGCTGGCTGTCCAGAGGGGAGGTGCTGAAACGCTTTGTCGCGTGTCTGGAAGAAGTGAAAACTTTCCTGGGCAGCAAAGGGCTCACCTTTCCCGAGCTGGAACAGCCAGAGTGGCTGGAAAAGCTACACTTCATGGTAGACATGACAGCGCACCTGAACACGCTGAACACAGCTCTTCAACGGGGTAAGGACGTACAGCCCTGCACATGTTGGAGGATGTTTTGGCATTCGAGCGCAAGTTGACGTTGCTTGCCAGAGATTTACAGAAAGGCACATTGTCTCACTTCCCCAATTTGAGAGAGTTCAAACAAGGTCACGACATGATAAATTCGGAGTATTTACATTCTGCAATCATCGCAATGCAAACAACGTTTGGGAAACGCTTCTGTGAGTTCAGAGAGGAAAAAAACACATTATCCTTCCCGGTCACTCCCCTAAGCATCGATCCATCCCTACTGAATACGACTGCATTGTCAGGTGTGAGTCAACCTGAACAAGGATGATAAATATTTTAATTGCCTATTATTTTACGTATATTCATATGTTTTCATTGTTCAGTGAAATAGTCCTTTTATTTTTCAGGTTGACAGCTGGCTGACGTTATTTTTGGTTTGCTGCTGGCGGCAAATTTAAGTTTGGCGTTTTTCATAAATACAAGAAGGACTCAAATAGACGTTGAGTATTTTACTTAAAAGTAACCTTCAACCCAACGTCTTTTTTTCGGAGGTCAAAATGTTTTTGTTGCATGCAGAAATGTAATTTCGTTTTCTCTGCAGGAGTTCATCAATTTCATAAATGCAACACATTATAGCTTGTTTACACATAGCATAAAGGCAAAACAAAACGTTGTATGCAGTGTTATTTCATTTTAAATGTCAAACGGGTTTTGCGGCTCCCAGTGTTTTCTTTTCTGTGGGAAACGGGTCCAAGTGGCTCTTTCAGTGGTAAAGGTTGCCGACCCCTGGTCTAGGCCTTTCAATATTTGATGGGTTTCAATGAGATCCTCTCTTATTCCTCTAAATGTCAGCGAGTCCAGACCCATGGCCAGTGGACGTGGAGCCCCATCCTTGTTTCCCCTGGATATTGTGGAGCTGGAGGGACGGATTTAGGAACTGAAGCTCCCATTGGCCACCTCTGGGGGCATGTACAGAGCCGAGGAATTCTCTCTGGGAAGTAGCAAAAATTGATTGGCTGCAGCTGAGGATGCCATGATACGTGAATGGTCACACAACACCCACACTCACCTTGATCTTCGTAAGGGTCGTTGGGATCATCTGCAATCAGCTCAGCACTACTCGGAGTCTCGTGATCCTCCTTGGTGACGAAGATGATCCTGTCTTTGCCTGGAAGTCAATGGAAGGTTCAGATTAGTCCACAACAACACCACCAAGTGAGTAAGCATTACGCTAACCGCTATGGCACCGTGCTGGGCAAGGAAGTTCAGTGACGTTCTTATCCAGGGCTTCAGTCAATGAGATTGCAAACTAGAGGGGAGGTGAGGGCCTCCGTCGGTCAGAGTCGACCATCGATATTGCATCCTAGCTGTCTAGATACACAGGCCAGGGCAGTGTGATGCGGAGAGCAAGCTGTTGCCCATACAGCAGGCTCCCCCTCTCCACACAGCTGATAAACCCAAAGTAGAGACGGTTCCGCTGGGTTTAATAGCTAAGCCACACGTGAAGGCCAGGAACTGGACCTGGTTGTCAGAGGCTATTGGAGGCACATGCCATTCGGAGCGTTTAACAGGTAGAGGGTGCTCATCCCCATTACCTTGCATGGCTCTAACAACCTTAGGGTCAACTGAATTCCCTGAAAGCTCTGAATTAGGGCACCAACGCTGCCTGTCGGTTAGTGTAACACTTCACAGCACCAGCGACCCGGGTTCCATTCCCTCTGCTGTGAGGTTCTCACTGTGCCCTGCACACTCCAATCCCCTCGCACATTCCAGACACTCCGGCTGGTCACATGGGTGTAACTGGGCTCATTACCATGACACATCTCTAAATAAAAATAAAATCGTCTAATTCAAGAAAGAAAGCAAACTCAGCTCATCCAGAACCAAGATAACCATGTGTTTGATTTACAAGTGCAACGAGTTCAGACCCGCACCCGGATCGTAGCCCTGAGTGAACATTATCGATAGCCTGTTTTGGTTTAACCATGCACTCAGCACAGCCAGGAAAGCTCACCCATACCTTCACTTCCTCAAGAGTGGAAGCAAGTTCTGAGTGCCCCCATACACCCTCTCCAGTATGCACCACGGGCAGCACCCTATCGGGGAGCATCACGGCTTGACTCGGCAAACACTCTGCCTGACCTGGGCCAGTACTGACCAGGGAGGGAACCTCACTGAACCCTCTCGAATATCGAGAGGCCGGGACAGAGTGGATGTGGAGAGGATGTTTCCTATAGTGGGCCAGAGGGCACAGATAGAGTGGATGTGGAGAGGATGTTTCCTATAGTGGGGGAGTCTAGGACCAGAGGACACAGATAGAGTGGATGTGGAGAGGATGTTTCCTATAGTGGGAGAGTCAAGGACCAGAGGGCACAGATAGAGTGGATGTGGAGACGATGTTACCTATAGTGGGGGAGTCTAGGACCAGAGGACACAGATAGAGTGGATGTGGAGAGGATGTTTCCTATAGTGGGTGAGTCTAGGACCAGAGGACACAGATAGAGTGGATGTGGAGAGGATGTTTCCTATAGTGGGGGAGTCTAGGACCAGAGGACACAGATAGAGTGGATGTGGAGAGGATGTTTCCTATAGTGGGGGAGTCTAGGACCAGAGGACACAGATAGAGTGGATGTGGAGAGGATGTTTCCTATAGTGGGTGAGTCGTGGACCAGAGGGCACAGATAGAGTGGATGTGGAGAGGATGTTTCCTATAGTGGAAGAGTCTAGGACCAGAGGACACAGATAGAGTGGATGTGGAGAGGATGTTTCCTATAGTGGGGGAGTATGGGACCAGAGGACACAGATAGAGTGGATGTGGATGTGGAGAGGATGTTTCCTATAGTGGAGGAGTCTAGGACCAGAGGACACAGAGTGGATGTGGAGAGGATGTTTCCTATAGTGGGGGAGTCTAGGACCAGAGGACACAGATAGTGTGGATGTGGAGAGGATGTTTCCTATAGTGGGAGAGTCTAGGACCAGAGGACACAGATAGTGTGGATGTGGAGAGGATGTTTCCTATAGTGGGGGAGTCTAGGACCAGAGGACACAGATAGAGTAGATGTGGATGTGGAGAGGATGTTTCCTATAGTGGGGGAGTCTAGGACCAGAGGACACAGATAGTGTGGATGTGGAGAGGATGTTTCCTATAGTGGGAGAGTCTAGGACCAGAGGACACAGATAGTGTGGATGTGGAGAGGATGTTTCCTATAGTGGGGGAGTCTAGGACCAGAGGACACAGATAGAGTGGATGTGGATGTGGAGAGGATGTTTCCTATAGTGGGAGAGTCTAGGATCAGAGGACACAGATAGAGTGGATGTGGAGAGGATGTTTCCTGTAGTGGGGGAGTCTAGGACCAGAGGACACAGATAGAGTGGATGTGGATGTGGAGAGGATGTTTCCTATAGTGGGAGAGTCTAGGACCAGAGGACACAGATAGAGTGGATGTGGAGAGTATGTTTCCTATAGTGGGTGAGTCGTGGACCAGAGGACACTGGTAGAGTGGATGTGGAGAGGATGTTTCTGATAGTGGGGGAGCCTAGGACCAGAGGACACAGATTGAGTGGATGTGGAGAGGATGTTTCCTGTAGTGGGGGAGTCTCGGACCAGAGGACATAGATAGAGTGGATGTGGAGAGGATGTTTCCTATAGTGGGGGAGTCTCGGACCAGAGGACATAGATAGAGTGGATGTGGAGAGGATGTTTCCTGTAGTGGGGGAGTCTCGGACCAGAGGACATAGATAGAGTGGATGTGGAGAGGATGTTTCCTATAGTGGACCAGAGGGCACAGATAGAGTGCATGTGGAGAGGATGTTTCCTATAGTGGGTGAGTCGTGGACCAGAGGGCACAGATAGAGTGGATGTGGAGAGGATGTTTCCTATAGTGGGGGAGTCTAGGACCAGAGGACACAGATAGAGTGGATGTGGAGAGGATGTTTCCTGTAGTGGGGGAGTCTCGGACCAGAGGACATAGATAGAGTGGATGTGGAGAGGATGTTTCCTATAGTGGACCAGAGGGCACAGATAGAGTGGATGTGGAGAGGATGTTTCCTATAGTGGGTGAGTCGTGGACCAGAGGGCACAGATAGAGTGGATGTGGAGAGGATGTTTCCTATAGTGGGGGAGTCTAGGACCAGAGGACACAGATAGAGTGGATGTGGAGAGGATGTTTCCTATAGTGGGGGAGTCTAGGACCAGAGGACACAGATAGAGTGGATGTGGAGAGGATGTTTCCTATAGTGGGTGAGTCGTGGACCAGAGGGCACAGATAGAGTGGATGTGGAGAGGATGTTTCCTATAGTGGAAGAGTCTAGGACCAGAGGACACAGATAGAGTGGATGTGGAGAGGATGTTTCCTATAGTGGGGGAGTATGGGACCAGAGGACACAGATAGAGTGGATGTGGATGTGGAGAGGATGTTTCCTATAGTGGAGGAGTCTAGGACCAGAGGACACAGAGTGGATGTGGAGAGGATGTTTCCTATAGTGGGGGAGTCTAGGACCAGAGGACACAGATAGTGTGGATGTGGAGAGGATGTTTCCTATAGTGGGAGAGTCTAGGACCAGAGGACACAGATAGTGTGGATGTGGAGAGGATGTTTCCTATAGTGGGGGAGTCTAGGACCAGAGGACACAGATAGAGTAGATGTGGATGTGGAGAGGATGTTTCCTATAGTGGGGGAGTCTAGGACCAGAGGACACAGATAGTGTGGATGTGGAGAGGATGTTTCCTATAGTGGGAGAGTCTAGGACCAGAGGACACAGATAGTGTGGATGTGGAGAGGATGTTTCCTATAGTGGGGGAGTCTAGGACCAGAGGACACAGATAGAGTGGATGTGGATGTGGAGAGGATGTTTCCTATAGTGGGAGAGTCTAGGATCAGAGGACACAGATAGAGTGGATGTGGAGAGGATGTTTCCTGTAGTGGGGGAGTCTAGGACCAGAGGACACAGATAGAGTGGATGTGGATGTGGAGAGGATGTTTCCTATAGTGGGAGAGTCTAGGACCAGAGGACACAGATAGAGTGGATGTGGAGAGTATGTTTCCTATAGTGGGTGAGTCGTGGACCAGAGGACACTGGTAGAGTGGATGTGGAGAGGATGTTTCTGATAGTGGGGGAGCCTAGGACCAGAGGACACAGATTGAGTGGATGTGGAGAGGATGTTTCCTGTAGTGGGGGAGTCTCGGACCAGAGGACATAGATAGAGTGGATGTGGAGAGGATGTTTCCTATAGTGGGGGAGTCTCGGACCAGAGGACATAGATAGAGTGGATGTGGAGAGGATGTTTCCTGTAGTGGGGGAGTCTCGGACCAGAGGACATAGATAGAGTGGATGTGGAGAGGATGTTTCCTATAGTGGACCAGAGGGCACAGATAGAGTGCATGTGGAGAGGATGTTTCCTATAGTGGGTGAGTCATGGACCAGAGGGCACAGATAGAGTGGATGTGGAGAGGATGTTTCCTATAGTGGGTGAGTCGTGGACCAGAGGGCACAGATAGAGTGGATGTGGAGAGGATGTTTCCTATAGTGGGTGAGTCGTGGACCAGAGGGCACAGATAGAGTGGATGTGGAGAGGATGTTTCCTATAGTGGAAGAGTCTAGGACCAGAGGACACAGATAGAGTGGATGTGGAGAGGATGTTTCCTATAGTGGGGGAGTATGGGACCAGAGGACACAGATAGAGTGGATGTGGATGTGGAGAGGATGTTTCCTATAGTGGAGGAGTCTAGGACCAGAGGACACAGAGTGGATGTGGAGAGGATGTTTCCTATAGTGGGGGAATCTAGGACCAGAGGACACAGATAGTGTGGATGTGGAGAGGATGTTTCCTATAGTGGGAGAGTCTAGGACCAGAGGACACAGATAGTGTGGATGTGGAGAGGATGTTTCCTATAGTGGGGGAGTCTAGGACCAGAGGACACAGATAGAGTAGATGTGGAGAGGATGTTTCCTATAGTGGGGGAGTCTAGGACCAGAGGACACAGATAGAGTGGATGTGGAGAGGATGTTTCCTATAGTGGGGGAGTATGGGACCAGAGGACACAGATAGAGTGGATGTGGATGTGGAGAGGATGTTTCCTATAGTGGAGGAGTCTAGGACCAGAGGACACAGAGTGGATGTGGAGAGGATGTTTCCTATAGTGGGGGAGTCTAGGACCAGAGGACACAGATAGTGTGGATGTGGAGAGGATGTTTCCTATAGTGGGAGAGTCTAGGACCAGAGGACACAGATAGTGTGGATGTGGAGAGGATGTTTCCTATAGTGGGGGAGTCTAGGACCAGAGGATACAGATAGAGTAGATGTGGATGTGGAGAGGATGTTTCCTATAGTGGGGGAGTCTAGGACCAGAGGACACAGATAGTGTGGATGTGGAGAGGATGTTTCCTATAGTGGGAGAGTCTAGGACCAGAGGACACAGATAGTGTGGATGTGGAGAGGATGTTTCCTATAGTGGGGGAGTCTAGGACCAGAGGACACAGATAGAGTGGATGTGGATGTGGAGAGGATGTTTCCTATAGTGGGAGAGTCTAGGATCAGAGGACACAGATAGAGTGGATGTGGAGAGGATGTTTCCTGTAGTGGGGGAGTCTAGGACCAGAGGACACAGATAGAGTGGATGTGGATGTGGAGAGGATGTTTCCTATAGTGGGAGAGTCTAGGACCAGAGGACACAGATAGAGTGGATGTGGAGAGTATGTTTCCTATAGTGGGTGAGTCGTGGACCAGAGGACACTGGTAGAGTGGATGTGGAGAGGATGTTTCTGATAGTGGGGGAGCCTAGGACCAGAGGACACAGATTGAGTGGATGTGGAGAGGATGTTTCCTTTAGTGGGGGAGTCTCGGACCAGAGGACACAGATAGAGTGGACGTGGAGAGGATGTTTCCTATAGTGGGTGAGTCTAGGACCAGATGATACAGATAGATTGGATTTGGAGAGGATGTTTCCTATAGTGGGGGAGTCTAGGACCAGAGGACACAGATAGAGTCGACGTGGAGAGGATGTTTCCTATAGTGGGGGAGTCCAGGACCAGAGGACACAGAGAGAGTGGATGTGGAGAGGATGTTTCCTGTAGTGGGGGAGTCTAGGACCAGAGGACACAGATAGAGTGGATGTGGAGAGGATGTTTCCTATAGTGGGCCAGAGGGCACAGATAGAGTGGATGTGGAGAGGATGTTTCCTATAGTGGGTGAGTCGTGGACCAGAGGGCACAGATAGAGTGGATGCGGAGAGGATGTTTCCTATAGTGAGGGAGACTAGGACCAGAGGACACAGATAGAGTGGATGTGGAGAGGATGTTTCCTATAGTGGAGGAGTCTAGGACCAGAGGGCACAGATAGAGTGGATGTGGAGAGGATGTTTCCTATAGTGGGTGAGTCATGGACCAGAGGACACAGATAGAGTGGATGCGGAGAGGATGTTTCCTATAGTGAGGGAGACTAGGACCAGAGGACACAGATAGAGTGGATGTGGAGAGGATGTTTCCTATAGTGGGGGAGTCTAGGACCAGAGGACACAGATAGCGTGGATGTGGAGAGGATGCTTCCTATAGTGGGGGAGTCTAGGACCAGAGGACACTGATAGAGTGGATGTGGAGAAGATATTCCCTGTATTAGGGGAGACTAGGACCAGAGGACACAGATAGAGTGGATGTGGAGAGGATGTTTCCTTTAGTGGGGGAGTCTCGGACCAGAGGACACAGAGTGGACGTGGAGAGGATGTTTCCTATAGTGGGTGAGTCATGGACCAGAGGACACAGATAGAGTGGATGCGGAGAGGATGTTTCCTATAGTGAGGGAGACTAGGACCAGAGGACACAGATAGAGTGGATGTGGAGGATGTTTCCTATAGTGGGGGAGTCTAGGACCAGAGGACACAGATAGCGTGGATGTGGAGAAGATATTCCCTGTATTAGGGGAGACTAGGACCAGAGGACGCAGATAGAGCGGATGTGGAGAGGATGTTTCCTATAGTGGGTGAGTCTAGGACCAGATGATACAGATAGATTGGATGAGGAGAGGATGTTTCCTATAGTGGGGGAGTCTAGGACCAGAGGACACAGATAGAGTCGACGTGGAGAGGATGTTTCCTATAGTGGGGGAGTCTAGGACCAGATGATACAGATAGATTGGATGTGGAGAGGATGTTTCCTATAGTGGGGGAGTCTAGGACCAGAGGACACAGATAGAGTCGACGTGGAGAGGATGTTTCCTATAGTGGGAGAGTCCAGGACCAGAGGACACAGAGAGAGTGGATGTGGAGAGGATGTTTCCTGTAGTGGGGGAGTCTAGGACCAGAGGACACAGATAGAGTGGATGTGGAGAGGATGTTTCCTTTAGTGGGGGAGTCTCGGACCAGAGGACACAGATAGAGTCGACGTGGAGAGGATGTTTCCTATAGTGGGGGCGTCCAGGACCAGAGGACACAGAGAGAGTGGATGTGGAGAGGATGTTTCCTGTAGTGGGGGAGTCTAGGACCAGAGGACACAGAGAGAGTGGATGTGGAGAGGATGTTTCCTTTAGTGGGGGAGTCTCGGACCAGAGGACACAGATAGAGTCGACGTGGAGAGGATGTTTCCTATAGTGGGTGAGTCTAGGACCAGAGGACACAGATAGAGTGGATGTGGAGAGGATGTTTCCTGTAGAGGGGGAGTCTAGGACCAGAGGACACAGAGAGAGTGGATGTGGAGAGGATGTTTCCTTTAGTGGGGGAGTCTCGGACCAGAGGACACAGATAGAGTGGACGTGGAGAGGATGTTTCCTATAGTGGGGGAGTCTAGGACCAGAGGACACAGATAGAGTGGATGCGGAGAGGATGTTTCCTATAGTGAGGGAGACTAGGACCAGAGGACACAGATAGAGTGGATGTGGAGAGGATGTTTCCTATAGTGGGGGAGTCTAGGACCAGAGGACACAGATAGCGTGGATGTGGAGAAGATATTCCCTGTATTAGGGGAGACTAGGACCAGAGGACACAGATAGAGCGGATGTGGAGAGGATGTTTCCTATAGTGGGTGAGTCTAGGACCAGATGATACAGATAGATTGGATGTGGAGAGGATGTTTCCTATAGTGGGGGAGTCTAGGACCAGAGGACACAGATAGAGTCGACGTGGAGAGGATGTTTCCTATAGTGGGGGAGTCCAGGACCAGAGGACACAGAGAGAGTGGATGTGGAGAGGATGTTTCCTGTAGTGGGGGAGTCTAGGACCAGAGGACACAGATAGAGTGGATGTGGAGAGGATGTTTCCTTTAGTGGGGGAGTCTCGGACCAGAGGACAGGACACAGATAGAGTGGACGTGGAGAGGATGTTTCCTATAGTGGGTGAGTCTAGGACCAGATGATACAGATAGATTGGATGTGGAGAGGATGTTTCCTATAGTGGGGGAGTCTAGGACCAGAGGACACAGATAGAGTCGACGTGGAGAGGATGTTTCCTATAGTGGGGGAGTCCAGGACCAGAGGACACAGAGAGAGTGGATGTGGAGAGGATGTTTCCTGTAGTGGGGGAGTCTAGGACCAGAGGACACAGAGAGAGTGGATGTGGAGAGGATGTTTCCTTTAGTGGGGGAGTCTTCGACCAGAGGACACAGATAGAGTGGACGTGGAGAGGATGTTTCCTATAGTGGGTGAGTCTAGGACCAGATGATACAGATAGATTGGATGTGGAGAGGATGTTTCCTATAGTGGGGGAGTCTAGGACCAGAGGACACAGATAGAGTCGACGTGGAGAGGATGTTTCCTATAGTGGGGGAGTCCAGGACCAGAGGACACAGAGAGAGTGGATGTGGAGAGGATGTTTCCTATAGTGGGGTAGTCTAGGACCAGAGGGCACAGATAGAGTGGATGTGGAGAGGATGTTTCCTATAGTGGGGGAGTCTAGGACCTGAGGACACAGAGAGAGTGGATGTGGAGAGGATGTTTCCTGTAGTGGGGGAGTCTAGGACCAGAGGACACAGAGAGAGTGGATGTGGACAGGATGTTTCCTGTAGTGGGGGAGTCTAGGACCAGAGGACACAGATAGAGTGGATGTGGAGAGGATGTTTCCTATAGTGGGGGAGTCTAGGACCAGAGGACACAGATAGAGTGGATGTGGAGAGGATGTTTCCTTTAGTGGGGGAGTCTCGGACCAGAGGACACAGATAGAGTCGACGTGGAGAGGATGTTTCCTATAGTGGGGGAGTCTAGGACCAGAGGACACAGAGAGAGTGGATGTGGAGAGGATGTTTCCTTTAGTGGGGGAGTCTCGGACCAGAGGACACAGATAGAGTCGACGTGGAGAGGATGTTTCCTATAGTGGGGGAGTCCAGGACCAGAGGTTACAGAGAGAGTGGATGTGGAGAGGATGTTTCCTGTAGAGGGGGAGTCT
The DNA here is from genome assembly GCF_030144855.1 of Hypanus sabinus. Lineage (NCBI taxonomy): Eukaryota > Metazoa > Chordata > Chondrichthyes > Myliobatiformes > Dasyatidae > Hypanus > Hypanus sabinus. The sequence goes on from NC_082724.1 coordinate 2,819,921, forward strand.
AGGACCAGAGGACACAGAGAGAGTGGATGTGGAGAGGATGTTTCCTTTAGTGGGGGAGTCTCGGACCAGAGGACACAGATAGAGTGGACGTGGAGAGGATGTTTCCTATAGTGGGTGAGTCTAGGACCAGATGATACAGATAGATTGGATGTGGAGAGGATGTTTCCTATAGTGGGGGAGTCTAGGACCAGAGGACACAGATAGAGTGGATGCGGAGAGGATGTTTCCTATAGTGAGGGAGACTAGGACCAGAGGACACAGATAGAGTGGATGTGGAGAGGATGTTTCCTATAGTGGGGGAGTCTAGGACCAGAGGACACAGATAGCGTGGATGTGGAGAAGATATTCCCTGTATTAGGGGAGACTAGGACCAGAGGACACAGATAGAGCGGATGTGGAGAGGATGTTTCCTATAGTGGGAGAGTCTAGGACCAGATGATACAGATAGATTGGATGTGGAGAGGATGTTTCCTATAGTGGGGGAGTCTAGGACCAGAGGACACAGATAGAGTCGACGTGGAGAGGATGTTTCCTATAGTGGGGGAGTCCAGGACCAGAGGACACAGAGAGAGTGGATGTGGAGAGGATGTTTCCTGTAGTGGGGGAGTCTAGGACCAGAGGACACAGATAGAGTGGATGTGGAGAGGATGTTTCCTTTAGTGGGGGAGTCTCGGACCAGAGGACAGGACACAGATAGAGTGGACGTGGAGAGGATGTTTCCTATAGTGGGTGAGTCTAGGACCAGATGATACAGATAGATTGGATGTGGAGAGGATGTTTCCTATAGTGGGGGAGTCTAGGACCAGAGGACACAGATAGAGTCGACGTGGAGAGGATGTTTCCTATAGTGGGGGAGTCCAGGACCAGAGGACACAGAGAGAGTGGATGTGGAGAGGATGTTTCCTGTAGTGGGGGAGTCTAGGACCAGAGGACACAGAGAGAGTGGATGTGGAGAGGATGTTTCCTTTAGTGGGGGAGTCTTCGACCAGAGGACACAGATAGAGTGGACGTGGAGAGGATGTTTCCTATAGTGGGTGAGTCTAGGACCAGATGATACAGATAGATTGGATGTGGAGAGGATGTTTCCTATAGTGGGGGAGTCTAGGACCAGAGAACACAGATAGAGTCGACGTGGAGAGGATGTTTCCTATAGTGGGGGAGTCCAGGACCAGAGGACACAGAGAGAGTGGATGTGGAGAGGATGTTTCCTGTAGAGGGGGAGTCTAGGACCAGAGGACACAGATAGAGTGGATGTGGAGAGGATGTTTCCTTTAGTGGGGGAGTCTCGGACCAGAGGACACAGATAGAGTCGACGTGGAGAGGATGTTTCCTATAGTGGGGGAGTCCAGGACCAGAGGACACAGAGAGAGTGGATGTGGAGAGGATGTTTCCTGTAGTGGGGGAGTCTAGGACCAGAGGACACAGAGAGAGTGGATGTGGAGAGGATGTTTCCTTTAGTGGGGGAGTCTCGGACCAGAGGACACAGATAGAGTCGACGTGGAGAGGATGTTTCCTATAGTGGGGGAGTCCAGGACCAGAGATTACAGAGAGAGTGGATGTGGAGAGGATGTTTCCTGTAGAGGGGGAGTCTAGGACCAGAGGACACAGAGAGAGTGGATGTGGAGAGGATGTTTCCTATAGTGGGGGAGTCTAGGACCAGAGGGCACAGATAGAGTGGATGTGGAGAGGATGTTTCCTATAGTGGGGGAGTCTAGGACCAGAGGACACAGAGAGAGTGGATGTGGAGAGGATGTTTCCTGTAGTGGGGGAGTCTAGGACCAGAGGACACAGAGAGAGTGGATGTGGAGAGGATGTTTCCTGTAGTGGGGGAGTCTAGGACCAGAGGACACAGATAGAGTGGATGTGGAGAGGATGTTTCCTATAGTGGGGGAGTCTAGGACCAGAGGGCACAGATAGAGTGGATGTGGAGAGGATGTTTCCTATAGTGGGGGAGTCTAGGACCAGAGGACACAGAGAGAGTGGATGTGGAGAGGATGTTTCCTGTAGTGGGGGAGTCTAGGACCAGAGGACACAGAGAGAGTGGATGTGGAGAGGATGTTTCCTATAGTGGGCCAGAGGGCACAGATAGAGTGGATGTGGAGAGGATGTTTCCTATAGTGGGTGAGTCGTGGACCAGAGGGCACAGATAGAGTGGATGCGGAGAGGATGTTTCCTATAGTGAGGGAGACTAGGACCAGAGGACACAGATAGAGTGGATGTGGAGAGGATGTTTCCTATAGTGGAGGAGTCTAGGACCAGAGGGCACAGATAGAGTGGATGTGGAGAGGATGTTTCCTATAGTGGGTGAGTCATGGACCAGAGGACACAGATAGAGTGGATGCGGAGAGGATGTTTCCTATAGTGAGGGAGACTAGGACCAGAGGACACAGATAGAGTGGATGTGGAGAGGATGTTTCCTATAGTGGGGGAGTCTAGGACCAGAGGACACAGAGAGAGTGGATGTGGAGAGGATGTTTCCTGTAGTGGGGGAGTCTAGGACCAGAGGACACAGAGAGAGTGGATGTGGAGAGGATGTTTCCTGTAGTGGGGGAGTCTAGGACCAGAGGACACAGATAGAGTGGATGTGGAGAGGATGTTTCCTTTAGTGGGGGAGTCTCGGACCAGAGGACACAGATAGAGTCGACGTGGAGAGGATGTTTCCTATAGTGGGGGAGTCCAGGACCAGAGGACACAGAGAGAGTGGATGTGGAGAGGATGTTTCCTGTAGTGGGGGAGTCTAGGACCAGAGGACACAGAGAGAGTGGATGTGGAGAGGATGTTTCCTTTAGTGGGGGAGTCTCGGACCAGAGGACACAGATAGAGTCGACGTGGAGAGGATGTTTCCTATAGTGGGGGAGTCCAGGACCAGAGGTTACAGAGAGAGTGGATGTGGAGAGGATGTTTCCTGTAGAGGGGGAGTCTAGGACCAGAGGACACAGAGAGAGTGGATGTGGAGAGGATGTTTCCTTTAGTGGGGGAGTCTCGGACCAGAGGACACAGATAGAGTGGACGTGGAGAGGATGTTTCCTATAGTGGGTGAGTCTAGGACCAGATGATACAGATAGATTGGATGTGGAGAGGATGTTTCCTATAGTGGGGGAGTCTAGGACCAGAGGACACAGATAGAGTGGATGCGGAGAGGATGTTTCCTATAGTGAGGGAGACTAGGACCAGAGGACACAGATAGAGTGGATGTGGAGAGGATGTTTCCTATAGTGGGGGAGTCTAGGACCAGAGGACACAGATAGCGTGGATGTGGAGAAGATATTCCCTGTATTAGGGGAGACTAGGACCAGAGGACACAGATAGAGCGGATGTGGAGAGGATGTTTCCTATAGTGGGTGAGTCTAGGACCAGATGATACAGATAGATTGGATGTGGAGAGGATGTTTCCTATAGTGGGGGAGTCTAGGACCAGAGGACACAGATAGAGTCGACGTGGAGAGGATGTTTCCTATAGTGGGGGAGTCCAGGACCAGAGGACACAGAGAGAGTGGATGTGGAGAGGATGTTTCCTGTAGTGGGGGAGTCTAGGACCAGAGGACACAGATAGAGTGGATGTGGAGAGGATGTTTCCTTTAGTGGGGGAGTCTCGGACCAGAGGACAGGACACAGATAGAGTGGACGTGGAGAGGATGTTTCCTATAGTGGGTGAGTCTAGGACCAGATGATACAGATAGATTGGATGTGGAGAGGATGTTTCCTATAGTGGGGGAGTCTAGGACCAGAGGACACAGATAGAGTCGACGTGGAGAGGATGTTTCCTATAGTGGGGGAGTCCAGGACCAGAGGACACAGAGAGAGTGGATGTGGAGAGGATGTTTCCTGTAGTGGGGGAGTCTAGGACCAGAGGACACAGAGAGAGTGGATGTGGAGAGGATGTTTCCTTTAGTGGGGGAGTCTTCGACCAGAGGACACAGATAGTGTGGACGTGGAGAGGATGTTTCCTATAGTGGGTGAGTCTAGGACCAGATGATACAGATAGATTGGATGTGGAGAGGATGTTTCCTATAGTGGGGGAGTCTAGGACCAGAGGACACAGATAGAGTCGACGTGGAGAGGATGTTTCCTATAGTGGGGGAGTCCAGGACCAGAGGACACAGAGAGAGTGGATGTGGAGAGGATGTTTCCTGTAGAGGGGGAGTCTAGGACCAGAGGACACAGATAGAGTGGATGTGGAGAGGATGTTTCCTTTAGTGGGGGAGTCTCGGACCAGAGGACACAGATAGAGTCGACGTGGAGAGGATGTTTCCTATAGTGGGGGAGTCCAGGACCAGAGGACACAGAGAGAGTGGATGTGGAGAGGATGTTTCCTGTAGTGGGGGAGTCTAGGACCAGAGGACACAGAGAGAGTGGATGTGGAGAGGATGTTTCCTTTAGTGGGGGAGTCTCGGACCAGAGGACACAGATAGAGTCGACGTGGAGAGGATGTTTCCTATAGTGGGGGAGTCCAGGACCAGAGATTACAGAGAGAGTGGATGTGGAGAGGATGTTTCCTGTAGAGGGGGAGTCTAGGACCAGAGGACACAGAGAGAGTGGATGTGGAGAGGATGTTTCCTATAGTGGGGGAGTCTAGGACCAGAGGGCACAGATAGAGTGGATGTGGAGAGGATGTTTCTTATAGTGGGGGAGTCTAGGACCAGAGGACACAGAGAGAGTGGATGTGGAGAGGATGTTTCCTGTAGTGGGGGAGTCTAGGTCCAGAGGACACAGAGAGAGTGGATGTGGAGAGGATGTTTCCTGTAGTGGGGGAGTCTAGGACCAGAGGACACAGATAGAGTGGATGTGGAGAGGATGTTTCCTATAGTGGGGGAGTCTAGGACCAGAGGGCACAGATAGAGTGGATGTGGAGAGGATGTTTCCTATAGTGGGGGAGTCTAGGACCAGAGGACACAGAGAGAGTGGATGTGGAGAGGATGTTTCCTGTAGTGGGGGAGTCTAGGACCAGAGGACACAGAGAGAGTGGATGTGGAGAGGATGTTTCCTGTAGTGGGGGAGTCTAGGACCAGAGGACACAGATAGAGTGGATGTGGAGAGGATGTTTCCTATAGTTCTCAATATTTACTGTTCATTTATTGTTGCTATTTTCTCTTTTCCTTTTGTACGTTAGTTGTTTGTCCATCCCTTCCATTGATTCTACTACGGTTGCTGGATTTCCAGTGAACTCTCGCAAGAAACTGGATCTCAGAGTTGTACATGGTGACATTACTGTACTTCGATAATAAATTGATTCTGAACACAGCTAACATAATCTGTCTGCCTGCTCCAGGTATTCTCACTTCCTGTCCCATTGGGCAGAAGACAAAAGCCTGAAAGCAAGTACACCCCAGGTTCAAGAACAGCTTGGACCTCACCGGTACAGACAGTTCCCCAGAACAATCTACCTCATTCTGTCCTTGCACCTTGTTGTCTGCCTGTACTGCACTCTCTCTAACTTTATTCTGTTGTAGTTTCCCTTGGAGTGAGGTGACAGGCAAAATGACTAACACGAGGGGGCGTAACTTTAAGGTGACTAAAGGAAAGTATCGGGGCAATGTCAGAGGTGGTTTGTCTAGTTTTTTTTTTTACACAGAGAGTGGTGGACGTGTGGATTGCTCTGCCGGGATGGTGCTGGGAGCAGAAACGCTAGGGACATTTAAGGTACCCTCAGGCACATAAATGATAGAAAAATAGAGGACAATGTGGGAGGGAAGGGTTAGCTTGATTTTAGAGTAGGTTAAGAGGTCAACACAACATCGTGGGCTGAAGGGTTTGTACTGTTCTATGTCCTAAAACAAAGTTTTTCTCTGTATTTGTCACAATAATACACCAATTTAGCATTGCAGTGACTGTATAGGGCAGCAAATAGGACTGCGCATGGCCTAACTCATGTTTCACAAAGTTATACCATTATCTTCCTTTATTCCATCACCCACATAAAGGAGCCTAGCTTAAGCACCTTCATTGGAATTGCTTCTACAATCCTTTGTCTCTCCGTTGCTCAGTACTGCCTGACAACCTCCCCAAAGTATAGAGAACTGGTTGCATTCTCACCTGGTATGGAAACTGCAATGCACCAGGCTGTAGAGGGATGTAAACACAGCCACAGCCCTACCCAGCACTGAGGGCAGCTTCAAGCTTCAATACAACAGGCTGTAGCAGGTTGTAAACATAGCCACAGCCCTGCCCAGCACTGAGGGCAGCTTCAAGCTTCAATACAACAGGCAGTAGAGGGATGTAAACACAGCCACAGCCCTGCCCAGCACTGAGGGCAGCTTCAAGCTTCAATACAACATGCTGCAGAGGGATGTAAACACAGCCACAGCCCGACCCAGCTCTGAGGGCAGCTTCAAGGTGAGGCACCCATCACCGAGGACCATCAACTGGGAAACGCTCTCCTCTCATTGCTAACACCAGGGAGCAGGTACTGGACCTTAAAACACACACTCTACATTTTAGAAACAGGGTTAGGCTTATAGATCGAGAGTATTGATGCCAAAGGTGAGGGGGCACAACTTAAAGGCGGATGGAGAAAATTATAGGGGAGGATGCAAATGTCCAAAGTTGTTTTATTTTAAAACACAGAGAGCGGTGGGAGAGTGGAACACCCAGTCAGGGATGCTGATGAAGGAGCATTCTCAGATCGGCACTGGATGATAGAGAAGTAATGTGAGAGGGAAGGGTTAGATTGATCCTAGTGTAGTTTAAGGGTTAGCACAATATTGTGGGCTGAAGGGCCTGTACTGTTTGGTGTTTTAACTGATCTCACCAGCTGCCTGAGGAACCCGTCTCATTCTGGCCCTCACTTCACCGGATTTGGTCCATGAGATGTAGGAGCAGAATGTGGTCGTTTGGCCCATCAAGTCTGTTCCACCCTTCTCAACCCCATCCTCATCACTTTTCATGCCCTGATTAATTGAGAACCTATCAGTCTCTGCTTTAAATATACCCAGTGACTTGGCCTCCACAACCATCTGTGGCAACAAATTCCACAGATTCACCACCCTCTGGCTAAAGAAATTCCTCCTAATCTAATGGACATCTCTCAATTCTGAGGCTGTGCCCTCTGGTTCTAAACTCAATCACTATAGGAAACCTTCTTTATCTAGGTGTTTCAATATTTAATAGATTTCAATGAGATCCACCACCCCTCCCACATTCTTCTAAACTCCAGCAAGTACAGGCCCAAAGACTTGGCGAACCTTCTCTGCACCTTCTCCAATATCAGATCTTTTCTTAGATAAGGTGCCCAGAACTGCTCACAATACTCCAAGTGCAGTCTGACCAATGACTCCTTAAGCCTCAGCATTACATCCTCGCTCCTATATTCTAGTCCTCTCAAAATGAATGCTGGCATTGAACTTGCCTTCCTTACCACCAACTCAAAGCCTGCAAATTAGCCTTAGAGAATGCAAAGTTCTAACACAGAAACACACTCTGACCAACCCAGAGAAGGTAAATAGTTCGTCGTGGTCAATGTCGTCTCATTCCTTGGTAATCTTTAAACAGTGTTAACATCTAAACCTCTTTTCTCTCATCCAGATTTGTAACTGTATAAGTGACACCAGCCATGGGTGTACAATGCCAATGTAAACAAATCCCATCTCTTGGCATGTCTACATTCCCTGTCCAAACATCTCAACCTCACCACCCATGGACTAATGATTAGTTTTTAAAACACTTTTCATATAAGCAATATAGTTCACAGTGCTTTACAATGCAACAAGTTGTAAACATGAAAATAAAGTTTATAGTAATAGATATGAAGATAAAAGAAAAAAGATAAAAGCAAGGCTAAATAAAATAAGTTTCAAATAGGTATAAAAGTGTCAACTGAGACAGCATTGCTTATAGTTTTAGGTAGTGAATTCTACAGTTTAGGAGAAAAACTGACCTGCCAATGATCCTGAGGGAGATTGTTGAAATTTAAAAGGCTGGTAGAAGTAGACCGGAGAGTTCAAAATCTCTCATATGCAAATATCTCTCCCCTTCCATGGCCCAGCTGCCACAGTTCCCTACCTCAGACCCCCCACCACACCCCTGTCTGACCTTGTCCCCACACGCCCACCCCACTCCCTCTCTCTGACGTCTCCACACTCTCAATAATTTCTCCCAACACAAACAAAGTGCTAGAGGAACTCAGCTGGTCAGACCCCATCTATGGGGGGGGGGAATGAACCGTCAGCATTCTGGGTCGAGAGGACTGGAAAGGAAGGGGGCAGGTGAGAGGTGATAGATGGGGGGGGGGGATGCAGTACTGAGAGTCCCTCCCTCCCTCACTCTATCCCCTCCCTCCCTCCATCCCCTCCCTCCCTCAGTCACTCTATCCCCTCCCTCCCTCAGTCACTCTATCCCCTCCCTCCCTCACTCACTCTATCCCCTCCCTCCCTCACTCACTCTATCCCCTCCCTCCCTCACTCACTCTATCGCCTCCCTCCCTCCCTCACTCTATCCCCTCCCTCCCTCCGGTCGCCGCTCACCCTGCTGCCGGCAGTGGGACATCGCTGCCCGCTCGGTCCGTCTCGCCCAGAACCACGCCGCGACCTCTCACCCCCGCGCACGGCAAGACCCCGCCAGCCAATGACAGGCGGCAGGCGGGTCCGACCAATGGGAGGCGGCGACCTCTCACCCCCGCTCACGGCAAGAACACAGCCAGCCAATGACAGGCGGCAGGCGGGTCCGACCAATGGGAGGCGGCGACCTCTCACCCCCGCTCTCGCAAGAACACCGCCAGCCAATGACAGGCGGCAGGCGGGTCCAACCAATGGGAGGAGGCGACCTCTCACCCCCGCGCACGGCAAGACCTCGCCAGCCAATGACAGGCGGCAGGCGGGTCCGACCAATGAGAGGCGGCGACCTCTCACCTCTGCGCACGGTAAGAACACCGCCAGCCAATGACAGGCGGAAAGCGGTATCGACCAATGGGAGGCCGCGCTCTGGAGTGTGCCGGGGGGGGGGGTGACTCACCAAGTGCGGGAAACTTAAGGGAAACTCCTCCCTCCCCATCCCTCACCCTCCACTCCGTAAAACCTCCCTCCCCATCCCTCCCCATCCCGCACCCTCCACTCCGTAAAACCTCCCTCCCCATCCCGCACCCTCCACTCCGTAAAACCTCCCTCCCCATCCCGCACCCTCCACTCCGTAAAACCTCCCTCCCCATCCCTCACCCTCCACTCCGTAAAACCTCCCTCCCATCCCGCACCCTCCACTCCGTAAAACCTCCCTCCACATCCCTCACCCTCCACTCCGTAAAACCTCCCTCCCCATCCCGCACCCTCCACTCCGTAAAACCTCCCTCCCCATCCCTCCCCATCCCGCACCCTCCACTCCGTAAAACCTCCCTCCCCATCCCGCACCCTCCACTCCGTAAAACCTCCCTCCCCATCCCGCACCCTCCACTCCGTAAAACCTCCCTCCCCATCCCGCACCCTCCACTCCGTAAAACCTCCCTCCACATCCCTCACCCTCCACTCCGTAAAACCTCCCTCCACATCCCTCACCCTCCACTCCGTAAAACCTCCCTCCCCATCCCCTCCCCATCCCGCACCCTCCACTCCGTAAAACCTCCCTCCCATCCCGCACCCTCCACTCCGTAAAACCTCCCTCCCCATCCCGCACCCTCCACTCCGTAAAACCTCCCTCCCCATCCCTCCCCATCCCGCACCCTCCACTCCGTAAAACCTCCCTCCCCATCCCGCACCCTCCACTCCGTAAAACCTCCCTCCCCATCCCTCCCCATCCCGCACCCTCCACTCCGTAAAACCTCCCTCCCCATCCCTCACCCTCCACTCCGTAAAACCTCCCTCCCCATCCCGCACCCTCCACTCCGTAAAACCTCCCTCCCCATCACTCACCCTCCACTCCGTAAAACCTCCTCCCTCCCCATCCCGCACCCTCCACTCCGTAAAACCTCCCTCCCCATCCCTCCCCATCCCGCACCCTCCACTCCGTAAAACCTCCCTCCCCATCCTGCACCCTCCACTCCGTAAAACCTCCCTCCCCATCCCTCCCCATCCCGCACCCTCCACTCCGTAAAACCTCCCTCCCCATCCCGCACCCTCCACTCCGTAAAACCTCCCTCCCATCCCGCACCCTCCACTCCATAAAACCTCCCTCACCATCCCGCACCCTCCACTCCGTAAAACCTCCCTCCCCATCCCTCCCCATCCCGCACCCTCCACTCCGTAAACCTCCCTCCCCATCCCTCCCCATCCCGCACCCTCCACTCCGTAAAACCTCCCTCCCCATCCCTCCCCATCCCGCACCCTCCACTCCGTAAAACCTCCCTCCCCATCCCGCACCCTCCACTCCGTAAAACCTCCCTCCCATCCCGCACCCTCCACTCCATAAAACCTCCCTCCCCATCCCTCCCTATCCCGCACCCTCCACTCCGTAAAACATCCCTCCCCATCCCGCACCCTCCACTCCGTAAAACCTCCCTCCCCATCCCTCCCCATCCCGCACCCTCCACTCCGTAAAACCTCCCTCCCCATCCCGCACCCTCCACTCCGTAAAACCTCCCTCCCCATCCCTCCCCATCCCGCACCCTCCACTCCGTAAAACCTCCCTCCCCATCCCTCACCCTCCACTCCGTAAAACCTCCCTCCCCATCCCGCACCCTCCACTCCGTAAAACTCCCTCCCCATCCCTCACCCTCCACTCCGTAAAACCTCCCTCCACATCCCTCCCCATCCCGCACCCTCCACTCCGTAAAACCTCCCTCCCCATCCCGCACCCTCCACTCCATAAAACCTCCCTCCCCATCCCTCCCCATCCCGCACCCTCCACTCCGTAAAACCTCCCTCCCCATCCCTCACCCTCCACTCCGTAAAACCTCCTCCCCATCCCGCACCCTCCACTCCGTAAAACCTCCCTCCCCATCCCTCCCCATCCCGCACCCTCCACTCCGTAAAACCTCCCCCCCCATCCCGCACCCTCCACTCCGTAAACCTCCCTCCCATCCCGCACCCTCCACACCATAAAACCTCCCTCCCCATCCCGCACCCTCCACTCCGTAAAACCTCCTCCCCATCCCTCCCCATCCCGCACCCTCCACTCCGTAAAACCTCCCTCCCCATCCCGCACCCTCCACTCCGTAAAACCTCCCTCCCCATCCCTCCCCATCCCGCACCCTCCACTCCGTAAAACCTCCCTCCCCATCCCGCACCCTCCACTCCGTAAAACCTCCCTCTCCATCCCGCACCCTCCACTCCGTAAAACCTCCCTCCACATCCCGCACCCTCCACTCCGTAAAACCTCCCTCCCCATCCCGCACCCTCCACTCCGTAAAACCTCCCTCCCATCCCGCACCCTCCACTCCATAAAACCTCCGTAAAACCTCCCTCCCATCCCGCACCCTCCACTCCATAAAACCTCCCTCCCCATCCCGCACCCTCCACTCCGTAATACCTCCCTCCACATCCCTCCCCATCCCGCACCCTCCACTCCGTAAAACCTCCCTCCCCATCCCTCCCCATCCCGCACCCTCCACTCCGTAAAACCTCCCTCCCCATCCCGCACCCTCCACTCCGTAAAACCTCCCTCCATCCCGCACCCTCCACTCCATAAAACCTCCCTCCCCATCCCTCCCCATCCCGCACCCTCCACTCCGTAAAACCTCCCTCCCCATCCCTCCCCATCCCGCACCCTCCACTCCGTAAAACCTCCCTCCCCATCCCTCCCCATCCCGCACCCTCCACTCCGTAAAACCTCCCTCCCATCCCGCACCCTCCACTCCGTAAAACCTCCCTCCCCATCCCGCACCCTCCACTCCGTAAAACCTCCCTCCCATCCCGCACCCTCCGCTCCGTAAAACCTCCCTCCCCATCCCTCCCCATCCTGCACCCTCCACTCCGTAAAACCTCCCTCCCATCCCGCACCCTCCACTCCGTAAAACCTCCCTCCATCCCTCCCCATCCCGCACCTTCCACTCCGTAAAACCTCCCTCCCCATCCCGCACCTTCCACTCCGTAAAACCTCCCTCCCCATCCCTCACCCTCCACTCCGTAAAACCTCCCTCCCCATCCCGCACCCTCCACTCCGTAAAACCTCCCTCCCCATCCCGCACCCTCCACTCCGTAAAACCTCCCTCCCCATCCCTCCCCATCCCGCACCCCTCCACTCCGTAAAACCTCCCTCCCCATCCCTCACCCTCCACTCCGTAAAACCTCCCTCCCCATCCCACACCCTCCACTCCGTAAAACCTCCCTCCCCATCCCGCACCCTCCACTCCGTAAAACCTCCCTCCCCATCCCTCCCCATCCCGCACCCTCCACTCCGTAAAACCTCCCTCCCCATCCCTCCCCATCCCGCACCCTCCACTCCGTAAAACCTCCCTCCCCATCCCGCACCCTCCACTCCGTAAACCTCCCTCCCATCCCGCACCCTCCACTCCATAAAACCTCCCTCCCCATCCCGCACCCTCCACTCCGTAAAACCTCCCTCCCCATCCCTCCCCATCCCGCACCCTCCACTCCGTAAAACCTCCCTCCCCATCCCGCACCCTCCACTCCGTAAAACCTCCCTCCCCATCCCTCCCCATCCCGCACCCTCCACTCCGTAAAACCTCCCTCCCCATCCCGCACCCTCCACTCCGTAAAACCTCCCTCTCCATCCCCGCACCCTCCACTCCGTAAAACCTCCCTCCACATCCCGCACCCTCCACTCCGTAAAACCTCCCTCCCCATCCCGCACCCTCCACTCCGTAAAACCTCCCTCCCATCCCGCACCCTCCACTCCATAAAACCTCCCTCCCCATCCCGCACCCTCCACTCCGTAAAACCTCCCTCCCCATCCCTCCCCATCCCGCACCCTCCACTCCGTAAAACTCCCCTCCCCATCCCTCCCCCATCCCGCACCCTCCACTCCGTAAAACCTCCCTCCCCATCCCGCACCCTCCACTCCGTAAAACCTCCCTCCATCCCGCACCCTCCACTCCATAAAACCTCCCTCCCCATCCCTCCCCATCCCGCACCCTCCACTCCGTAAAACCTCCCTCCCCATCCCTCCCCATCCCGCACCCTCCACTCCGTAAAACCTCCCTCCCCATCCCTCCCCATCCCGCACCCTCCACTCCGTAAAACCTCCCTCCCATCCCGCACCCTCCACTCCGTAAAACCTCCCTCCCCATCCCGCACCCTCCACTCCGTAAAACCTCCCTCCCATCCCGCACCCTCCGCTCCGTAAAACCTCCCTCCCCATCCCTCCGCATCCTGCACCCTCCACTCCGTAAAACCTCCCTCCCATCCGCACCCTCCACTCCGTAAAACCTCCCTCCCATCCCTCCCCATCCCGCACCTTCCACTCCGTAAAACCTCCCTCCCCATCCCGCACCTTCCACTCCGTAAAACCTCCCTCCCCATCCCTCACCCTCCACTCCGTAAAACCTCCCTCCCCATCCCGCACCCTCCACTCCGTAAAACCTCCCTCCCCATCCCGCACCCTCCACTCCGTAAAACCTCCCTCCCCATCCCTCCCCATCCCGCACCCTCCACTCCGTAAAACCTCCCTCCCCATCCCTCACCCTCCACTCCGTAAAACCTCCCTCCCCATCCCGCACCCTCCACTCCGTAAAACCTCCCTCCCCATCCCTCCCCATCCCGCACCCTCCACTCCGTAAAACCTCCCTCCCATCCCGCACCCTCCACTCCATAAAACCTCCCTCCCCATCCCGCACCCTCCACTCCGTAAAACCTCCCTCCCCATCCCTCCCCATCCCGCACCCTCCACTCCGTAAAACCTCCCTCCCCATCCCTCCCCATCCCGCACCCTCCACTCCGTAAAACCTCCCTCCCCATCCCTCACCCTCCACTCCGTAAAACCTCCCTCCCCCATCCCGCACCCTCCACTCCGTAAAACCTCCCTCCCCATCACTCACCCTCCACTCCGTAAAACCTCCCTCCCCATCCCGCACCCTCCACTCCGTAAAACCTCCCTCCCCATCCCTCCCCATCCCGCACCCTCCACTCCGTAAAACCTCCCTCCCCATCCTGCACCCTCCACTCCGTAAAACCTCCCTCCCCATCCCTCCCCATCCCGCACCCTCCACTCCGTAAAACCTCCCTCCCCATCCCGCACCCTCCACTCGTAAAACCTCCCTCCCATCCCGCACCCTCCACTCCATAAAACCTCCCTCACCATCCCGCACCCTCCACTCCGTAAAACCTCCCTCCCCATCCCTCCCCATCCCGCACCCTCCACTCCGTAAAACCTCCCTCCCCATCCCTCCCCATCCCGCACCCTCCACTCCGTAAAACCTCCCTCCCCATCCCTCCCCATCCCGCACCCTCCACTCCGTAAAACCTCCCTCCCCATCCCGCCACCCTCCACTCCGTAAAACCTCCCTCCCATCCCGCACCCTCCACTCCATAAAACCTCCCTCCCCATCCCTCCCCATCCCGCACCCTCCACTCCGTAAAACATCCCTCCCCATCCCGCACCCTCCACTCCGTAAAACCTCCCTCCCCCATCCCTCCCCATCCCGCACCCTCCACTCCGTAAAACCTCCCTCCCCATCCCGCACCCTCCACTCCGTAAAACCTCCCTCCCCATCCCTCCCCATCCCGCACCCTCCACTCCGTAAAACCTCCCTCCCCATCCCTCACCCTCCACTCCGTAAAACCTCCCTCCCCATCCCGCACCCTCCACTCCGTAAAACCTCCCTCCCCATCCCTCACCCCTCCACTCCGTAAAACCTCCCTCCACATCCCTCCCCATCCCGCACCCTCCACTCCGTAAACCTCCCTCCCCATCCCGCACCCTCCACTCCATAAAACCTCCCTCCCCATCCCTCCCCATCCCGCACCCTCCACTCCGTAAAACCTCCCTCCCCATCCCTCACCCTCCACTCCGTAAAACCTCCCTCCCCATCCCGCACCCTCCACTCCGTAAAACCTCCTCCCCATCCCTCCCCATCCCGCACCCTCCACTCCGTAAAACCTCCCTCCCCATCCCGCACCCTCCACTCCGTAAACCTCCCTCCCATCCCGCACCCTCCACACCATAAAACCTCCCTCCCCATCCCGCACCCTCCACTCCGTAAAACCTCCCTCCCCATCCCTCCCCATCCCGCACCCTCCACTCCGTAAAACCTCCCTCCCCATCCCGCACCCTCCACTCCGTAAAACCTCCCTCCCCATCCCTCCCCATCCCGCACCCTCCACTCCGTAAAACCTCCCTCCCCATCCCGCACCCTCCACTCCGTAAAAACCTCCCTCTCCATCCCGCACCCTCCACTCCGTAAAACCTCCCTCCACATCCCGCACCCTCCACTCCGTAAAACCTCCCTCCCCATCCCGCACCCTCCACTCCGTAAAACCTCCCTCCCATCCCGCACCCTCCACTCCATAAAACCTCCCTCCCCATCCCGCACCCTCCACTCCGTAATACCTCCCTCCACATCCCTCCCCATCCCGCACCCTCCACTCCGTAAAACCTCCCCTCCCCATCCCTCCCCATCCCGCACCCTCCACTCCGTAAAACCTCCCTCCCCATCCCGCACCCTCCACTCCGTAAAAACCTCCCTCCCATCCCGCACCCTCCACTCCATAAAACCTCCCTCCCCATCCCTCCCATCCCGCACCCTCCACTCCGTTAAAACCTCCCTCCCCATCCCTCCCCATCCCGCACCCTCCACTCCGTAAAACCTCCCTCCCATCCCTCCCCATCCCGCACCCTCCACACCGTAAAACCTCCCTCCCATCCCGCACCCTCCACTCCGTAAAACCTCCCCTCCCCATCCCGCACCCTCCACTCCGTAAAACCTCCCTCCCATCCCGCACCCTCCGCTCCGTAAAACCTCCCTCCCCATCCCTCCCCATCCTGCACCCTCCACTCCGTAAAACCTCCCTCCCCATCCCGCACCCTCCACTCCGTAAAACCTCCCTCCCATCCCTCCCCATCCCGCACCTTCCACTCCGTAAAACCTCCTCCCCATCCCGCACCTTCCACTCCGTAAAAACCTCCCTCCCCATCCCTCACCCTCCCACTCCGTAAAACCTCCCTCCCCATCCCGCACCCTCCACTCCGTAAAACCTCCCTCCCCATCCCGCACCCTCCACTCCGTAAAACCTCCCTCCCCATCCCTCCCCATCCCGCACCCTCCACTCCGTAAAACCTCCCTCCCATCCCGCACCCTCCACTCCGTAAAACCTCCCTCCCCATCCCTCCCCATCCCACACCCTCCACTCCGTAAAACCTCCCTCCCCATCCCGCACCCTCCACTCCGTAAAACCTCCCTCCCCATCCCTCCCCATCCCGCACCCTCCACTCCGTAAAACCTCCCTCCCCATCCCTCCCCATCCCGCACCCTCCACTCCGTAAAACCTCCCTCCCCATCCCGCACCCTCCACTCCGTAAACCTCCCTCCCATCCCGCACCCTCCACTCCATACAACCTCCCTCCCCATCCCGCACCCTCCACTCCGTAAAACCTCCCTCCCCATCCCTCCCCATCCCGCACCCTCCACTCCGTAAAACCTCCCTCCCCATCCCGCACCCTCCACTCCGTAAAACCTCCCTCCCCATCCCTCCCCATCCCGCACCCTCCACTCCGTAAAACCTCCCTCCCCATCCCGCACCCTCCACTCCGTAAAACCTCCCTCTCCATCCCGCACCCTCCACTCCGTAAAACCTCCCTCCACATCCCGCACCCTCCACTCCGTAAAACCTCCCTCCCCATCCCGCACCCTCCACTCCGTAAAACCTCCCTCCCATCCCGCACCCTCCACTCCATAAAACCTCCCTCCCCATCCCGCACCCTCCACTCCGTAAAACCTCCCTCCCCATCCCTCCCCATCCCGCACCCTCCACTCCGTAAAACCTCCCTCCCCATCCCTCCCCATCCCGCACCCTCCACTCCGTAAAACCTCCCTCCCCATCCCGCACCCTCCACTCCGTAAAACCTCCCTCCCATCCCGCACCCTCCACTCCATAAAACCTCCCTCCCCATCCCTCCCCATCCCGCACCCTCCACTCCGTAAAACCTCCCTCCCCATCCCTCCCCATCCCGCACCCTCCACTCCGTAAAACCTCCCTCCCCATCCCTCCCCATCCCGCACCCTCCACTCCGTAAAACCTCCCTCCCATCCCGCACCCTCCACTCCGTAAAACCTCCCTCCCCATCCCGCACCCTCCACTCCGTAAAACCTCCCTCCCATCCCGCACCCTCCGCTCCGTAAAACCTCCCTCCCCATCCCTCCCCATCCTGCACCCTCCACTCCGTAAAACCTCCCTCCCATCCCGCACCCTCCACTCCGTAAAACCTCCCTCCCATCCCTCCCCATCCCGCACCTTCCACTCCGTAAAACCTCCCTCCCCATCCCGCACCTTCCACTCCGTAAAACCTCCCTCCCCATCCCTCACCCTCCACTCCGTAAAA
Source organism: Hypanus sabinus (assembly GCF_030144855.1). Taxonomy (NCBI): domain Eukaryota; kingdom Metazoa; phylum Chordata; class Chondrichthyes; order Myliobatiformes; family Dasyatidae; genus Hypanus; species Hypanus sabinus. The sequence continues at coordinate 2,837,276 of NC_082724.1, forward strand.
CCTCCCTCCCCATCCCGCACCCTCCACTCCGTAAAACCTCCCTCCCCATCCCGCACCCTCCACTCCGTAAAACCTCCCTCCCCATCCCTCCCCATCCCGCACCCTCCACTCCGTAAAACCTCCCTCCCATCCCGCACCCTCCACTCCGTAAAACCTCCCTCCCCATCCCTCCCCATCCCACACCCTCCACTCCGTAAAACCTCCCTCCCCATCCCGCACCCTCCACTCCGTAAAACCTCCCTCCCCATCCCTCCCCATCCCGCACCCTCCACTCCGTAAAACCTCCCTCCCATCCCGCACCCTCCACTCCGTAAAACCTCCCTCCCATCCCGCACCCTCCACTCCGTAAAACCTCCCTCCACATCCCGCACCCTCCACTCCGTAAAACCTCCCCCCCATCCCGCACCCTCCGCTCCGTAAAACCTCCCCCGTCATCCCGCACCCTCCGCTCCGTAAAACCTGCCCCCCCCATCCCGCACCCTCCGCTCCGTAAAACCTCCCCCCCATCCCGCACCCTCCACTCCGTAAAACCTACCCCCCCATCCCGCACCCTTCGCTCCGTAAAACCTCCCTCCCCATCCCGCACCCTCCACTCCGTAAAACCTCCCTCCCCATCCCTCCCCATCCCGCACCCTCCACTCCGTTAAACCTCCCTCCCCATCCCTCCGCATCCCTCCCCATCCCGCACCCTTCGCTCCGTAAAACCTCCCCCCCATCCCGCCCCCCTCCACTCCGTAAAACCTCCCTCCCCATCCCTCCCCATCCCGCCCCCCTCCACTCCGTAAAACCTCCCTCCCCATCCCTCCCCATCCCGCACCCTCCACTCCGTAAAACCTCCCTCCCCATCCCTCCCCATCCCGCACCCTCCACTCCGTTAAACCTCCCTCCCCATCCCTCCGCATCCCTCCCCATCCCGCACCCTTCGCTCCGTAAAACCTCCCCCCCATCCCGCCCCCCTCCACTCCGTAAAACCTCCCTCCCCATCCCGCACCCTCCACTCCGTAAAACCTCCCTCCCATCCCGCACCCTCCATTCCATAAAACCTCCCTCCCCATCCCTCCCCATCCCGCACCCTCCACTCCGTAAAACATCCCTCCCCATCCCGCACCCTCCACTCCGTAAAACCTCCCTCCCCATCCCGCACCCTCCACTCCGTAAAACATCCCTCCCCATCCCGCACCCTCCACTCCGTAAAACCTCCCTCCCCATCCCTCCCCATCCCGCACCCTCCACTCCGTAAAACCTCCCTCCCCATCCCTCACCCTCCACTCCGTAAAACCTCCCTCCCCATCCCGCACCCTCCACTCCGTAAAACCTCCCTCCCCATCCCTCACCCTCCACTCCGTAAAACCTCCCTCCACATCCCTCCCCATCCCGCACCCTCCACTCCGTAAAACCTCCCTCCCCATCCCGCACCCTCCACTCCGTAAAACCTCCCTCCCCATCCCTCACCCTCCACTCCGTAAAACCTCCCTCCCCATCCCGCACCCTCCACTCCGTAAAACCTCCCTCCCCATCCCTCCCCATCCCGCACCCTCCACTCCGTAAAACCTCCCTCCCCATCCCGCACCCTCCACTCCGTAAAACCTCCCTCCCATCCCGCACCCTCCACTCCATAAAACCTCCCTCCCCATCCCGCACCCTCCACTCCGTAAAACCTCCCCCCCATCCCGCCCCCCTCCACTCCGTAAAACCTCCCCCATCCCGCACCCTCCACTCCGTAAAACCTCCCCCCCATCCCGCACCCTCCACTCCGTAAAACCTACCTCCCCCATCTCCACACCCTCCACTCCGTAAAACCTACCTCCCCCATCCCACAACCTCCACTCACTCTGTAAAACCTACCTCCCCCATCCCCACACCCTCCACTCCGTAAAACCTCCCTCCCCATCCCGCACCCTCCACTCCGTAAAACCTCCCTCCCATCCCGCACCCTCCACTCCGTAAATCCTCCCTCCCCATCCCGCACCCTCCACTCCGTAAAACCTCCCTCCCATCCCGCACCCTCCACTCCGTAAAACCTCCCTCCCCATCCCTCCCCATCCCGCACCCTCCACTCCGTAAAACCTCCCTCCCCATCCCGCACCCTCCACTCCGTAAAACCTCCCTCCCCATCCCTCCCCATCCCGCACCCTCCACTCCGTTAAACCTCCCTCCCCATCCCTCCGCATCCCTCCCCATCCCGCACCCTCCACTCCGTAAAACCTCCCTCCCCATCCCGCACCCTCCACTCCGTAAAACCTCCCTCCCCATCCCGCACCCTCCACTCCGTAAAACCTCCCTCCCCATCCCGCACCCTCCACTCCGTAAAACCTCCCTCTCCATCCCGCACCCTCCACTCCGTAAAACCTCCCTCCACATCCCGCACCCTCCACTCCATAAAACCTCCCTCCCCATCCCGCACCCTCCACTCCGTAAAACCTCCCTCCCATCCCGCACCCTCCACTCCATAAAACCTCCCTCCCCATCCCGCACCCTCCACTCCGTAAAACCTCCCTCCCCATCCCTCCCCATCCCGCACCCTCCACTCCGTAAAACCTCCCTCCCCATCCCTCCCCATCCCGCACCCTCCACTCCGTAAAACCTCCCACCCCATCCCGCACCCTCCACTCCGTAAAACTTCCCTCCCATCCCGCACCCTCCACTCCATAAAACCTCCCTCCCCATCCCTCCCCATCCCGCACCCTCCACTCCGTAAAACCTCCCTCCCCATCCCTCCCCATCCCGCACCCTCCACTCCGTAAAACCTCCCTCCCCATCCCGCACCTTCCACTCCGTAAAACCTCCCTCCCCATCCCTCACCCTCCACTCCGTAAAACCTCCCTCCCCATCCCGCACCTTCCACTCCGTAAAACCTCCCTCCCATCCCTCCCCATCCCGCACCTTCCAATCCGTAAAACCTCCCTCCCCATCCCTCACCCTCCACTCCGTAAAACCTCCCTCCCCATCCCTCCCCATCCCGCACCCTCCACTCCGTAAAACCTCCCTCCCCATCCCTCACCCTCCACTCCGTAAAACCTCCCTCCCCATCCCTCCCCATCCCGCACCCTCCACTCCGTAAAACCTCCCTCCCCATCCCTCCCCATCCCGCACCCTCCACTCCGTAAAACCTCCCTCCCATCCCGCACCCTCCACTCCGTAAAACCTCCCTCCCCATCCCGCACCCTCCACTCCGTAAAACCTCCCTCCCATCCCGCACCCTCCGCTCCGTAAAACCTCCCTCCCCATCCCTCCCCATCCTGCACCCTCCACTCCGTAAAACCTCCCTCCCATCCCGCACCCTCCACTCCGTAAAACCTCCCTCCCATCCCTCCCCATCCCGCACCTTCCACTCCGTAAAACCTCCCTCCCCATCCCGCACCTTCCACTCCGTAAAACATCCCTCCCCATCCCTCACCCTCCACTCCGTAAAACCTCCCTCCCCATCCCGCACCCTCCACTCCGTAAAACCTCCCTCCCCATCCCGCACCCTCCACTCCGTAAAACCTCCCTCCCCATCCCTCCCCATCCCGCACCCTCCACTCCGTAAAACCTCCCTCCCATCCCGCACCCTCCACTCCGTAAAACCTCCCTCCCCATCCCTCCCCATCCCACACCCTCCACTCCGTAAAACCTCCCTCCCCATCCCGCACCCTCCACTCCGTAAAACCTCCCTCCCCATCCCTCCCCATCCCGCACCCTCCACTCCGTAAAACCTCCCTCCCATCCCGCACCCTCCACTCCGTAAAACCTCCCTCCCATCCCGCACCCTCCACTCCGTAAAACCTCCCTCCACATCCCGCACCCTCCACTCCGTAAAACCTCCCTCCCCATCCCTCACCCTCCACTCCGTAAAACCTCCCTCCCCATCCCTCCCCATCCCGCACCCTCCGCTCCGTAAAACCTCCCCCCCATCCCGCACCCTCCGCTCCGTAAAACCTCCCCCCCATCCCGCACCCTCCGCTCCGTAAAACCTCCCCCCTCATCCCGCACCCTCCGCTCCGTAAAACCTGCCCCCCCCATCCCGCACCCTCCGCTCTGTAAAACCTCCCCCCCATCCCGCACCCTCCACTCTGTAAAACCTCCCCCCCCCATCCCGCACCCTTCGCTCCGTAAAACCTCCCTCCCCATACCGCACCCTCCACTCCGTAAAACCTCCCTCCCCATCCCTCCCCATCCCGCACCCTCCACTCCGTTAAACCTCCCTCCCCATCCCTCCGCATCCCTCCCCATCCCGCACCCTTCGCTCCGTAAAACCTCCCCCCCATCCCGCCCCCCTCCACTCCGTAAAACCTCCCTCCCCATCCCTCCCCATCCCGCCCCCCTCCACTCCGTAAAACCTCCCTCCCCATCCCTCCCCATCCCGCACCCTCCACTCCGTAAAACCTCCCTCCCCATCCCTCCCCATCCCGCACCCTCCACTCCGTTAAACCTCCCTCCCCATCCCTCCGCATCCCTCCCCATCCCGCACCCTTCGCTCCGTAAAACCTCCCCCCCATCCCGCCCCCCTCCACTCCGTAAAACCTCCCCCCCATCCCGCACCCTCCGCTCCGTAAAACCTCCCTCCCCATCCCGCACCCTCCACTCCGTAAAACCTCCCTCCCCCATCCCGCACCCTCCACTCCGTAAAACCTCCCTCCACATCCCTCCCCATCCCGCACCCTCCACTCCGTAAAACCTCCCTCCCCATCCCGCACCCTCCACTCCGTAAAACCTCCCCCCCATCCCGCACCCTCCACTCCGTAAAACCTCCCCCCATCCCGCACCCTCCACTCCGTAAAACCTACCACCCCCATCCCACAACCTCCACTCACTCTGTAAAACCTACCTCCCCCATCCCCACACCCTCCACTCCGTAAAACCTACCTCCCCCATCCCCACACCCTCCACTCTGTAAAACCTCCCTCCGCCATCCCCACACCCTCCACTCCGTAAAACCTCCCTCCCCATCCCGCACCCTCCACTCCGTAAAACCTCCCTCCCATCCCGCACCCTCCACTCCGTAAAACCTCCCTCCCATCCCGCACCCTCCACTCCATAAAACCTACCTCCCCCATCCCACAACCTCCACTCACTCTGTAAAACCTACCTCCGCCATCCCCACACCCTCCACTCCGTAAAACCTACCTCCCCATCCCACAACCTCCACTCCGTAAAACCTACCTCCGCCATCCCCACACCCTCCATTCTGTAAAACCTACCTCTGCCATCCCCACACCCTCCACTCTGTCAAACCTCCCTCCCCATCCCACACCCTCCACTCAGTAAAACCTACCTCCCCCATCCCACACCCTCCACTCTGTAAAACCTACCTCCCCCATCCCCACACCCTCCACTCCGTAAAACCTACCTCCCCATCCCACAACATCCACTCCGTAAATCCTACCTCCCCCATCTCCACACCCTCCACTCTGTAAAACCTCCCTCCCCATCCCGCACCCTCCACTCCGTAAAACCTCCCTCCCCATCCCTCACCCTCCACTCCGTAAAACCTCCCTCCCCATCCCTCACCCTCCACTCCGTAAAACCTCCCTCCCCATCCCTCACCCTCCACTCCGAAAAACCTCCCTCCACATCCCTCCCCATCCCGCACCCTCCACTCCGTAAAACCTCCCTCCCCATCCCTCCCCATCCCGCACCCTCCACTCCGTAAAACCTCCCTCCCCATCCCGCACCCTCCACTCCGTAAAACCTCCCCCCCATCCCGCACCCTCCACTCCGTAAAACCTCCCTCCCCATCCCTCCCCATCCCGCACCCTCCACTCCGTAAAACCTCCCTCCCCATCCCGCACCCTCCACTCCGTAAAACCTCCCTCCCCATCCCTCCCCATCCCGCACCCTCCACTCCGTAAAACCTCCCTCCCCATCCCTCCCCATCCCTCACCCTCCACTCCGTAAAACCTCCCTCCACATCCCTCCCCATCCCGCACCCTCCACTCCGTAAAACCTCCCTCCCCATCCCGCACCCTCCACTCCGTAAAACCTCCCTCCCCATCCCGCACCCTCCACTCCGTAAAACCTCCCCCCCCATCCCGCACCCTCCACTCCGTAAAACCTCCCTCCCCATCCCTCCCCATCCCGCACCCTCCACTCCGTAAAACCTCCCTCCCCATCCCGCACCCTCCACTCCGTAAAACCTCCCTCCCCATCCAGCACCCTCCACTCCGTAAAACCTCCCTCCCCATCCCGCACCCTCCACTCCGTAAAACCTCCCTCCCCATCCCTCCCCATCCCGCACCCTCCACTCCGTAAAACCTCCCTCCCCATCCCGCACCCTCCACTCCGTAAAACCTCCCTCCCCATCCCGCACCCTCCACTCCGTAAAACCTCCCTCCCCATCCCGCACCCTCCACTCCGTAAAACCTCCCTCCCCATCCCTCCCCATCCCGCACCCTCCACTCCGTAAAACCTCCCTCCCCATCCCTCCCCATCCCGCACCCTCCACTCCGTTAAACCTCCCTCCCCATCCCGCACCGTAAAACCTCCCTCCCCATCCCTCACCCTCCACTCCGTAAAACCTCCCTCCCCATCCCTCCCCATCCCTCACCCTCCACTCCGTAAAACCTCCCTCCCCATCCCTGACCCTCCACTCCGTAAAACCTCCCTCCCCATCCCTCCCCATCCCGCACCCTCCACTCCGTAAAACCTCCCTCCCCATCCCGCACCCTCCACTCCGTAAAACCTCCCTCCCCATCCCTCCCCATCCCTCACCCTCCACTCCGTAAAACCTCCCTCCCCATCCCTGACCCTCCACTCCGTAAAACCTCCCTCCCCATCCCTCCCCATCCCGCACCCTCCACTCCGTAAAACCTCCCTCCCCATCCCGCACCCTCCACTCCGTAAAACCTCCCTCCCCATCCCGCACCCTCCACTCCGTAAAACCTCCCTCCCCATCCCTCCCCATCCCTCCCCATCCCGCACCCTCCACTCCGTAAAACCTCCCTCCCCATCCCGCACCCTCCACTCCGTAAAACCTCCCTCCCATCCCGCACCCTCCACTCCGTAAAACCTCCCTCCCCATCCCGCACCCTCCACTCCGTAAAACCTCCCTCCCCATCCCTCCCCATCCCGCACCCTCCACTCCGTAAAACCTCCCTCCCCATCCCGCACCCTCCACTCCGTAAAACCTCCCTCCCCATCCCTCCCCATCCCGCACCCTCCACTCCGTAAAACCTCCCTCCCCATCCCGCACCCTCCACTCCGTAAAACCTCCCTCCCCATCCCTCCCCATCCCGCACCCTCCACTCCGTAAAACCTCCCCCCCATCCCGCCCCCCTCCACTCCGTAAAACCTCCCCCATCCCGCACCCTCCACTCCGTAAAACCTCCCCCCCATCCCGCACCCTCCACTCCGTAAAACCTACCTCCCCCATCTCCACACCCTCCACTCCGTAAAACCTACCTCCCCCATCCCACAACCTCCACTCACTCTGTAAAACCTACCTCCCCCATCCCCACACCCTCCACTCCGTAAAACCTCCCTCCCCATCCCGCACCCTCCACTCCGTAAAACCTCCCTCCCATCCCGCACCCTCCACTCCGTAAAACCTCCCTCCCCATCCCGCACCCTCCACTCCGTAAAACCTCCCTCCCATCCCGCACCCTCCACTCCGTAAAACCTCCCTCCCCATCCCTCCCCATCCCGCACCCTCCACTCCGTAAAACCTCCCTCCCCATCCCTCACCCTCCACTCCGTAAAACCTCCCTCCCCATCCCGCACCCTCCACTCCGTAAAACCTCCCTCCCCATCCCACACCCTCCACTCCGTAAAACCTCCCTCCCCATCCCGCACCCTCCACTCCGTAAAACCTACCTCCCCCATCCCACAACCTCCACTCACTCTGTAAAACCTACCTCCGCCATCCCCACACCCTCCACTCCGTAAAACCTACCTCCCCATCCCACAACCTCCACTCCGTAAAACCTACCTCCGCCATCCCCACACCCTCCATTCTGTAAAACCTACCTCTTCCATCCCCACACCCTCCACTCTGTCAAACCTGCCTCCCCATCCCACACCCTCCACTCAGTAAAACCTACCTCCCCCATCCCACATCCTCCACTCTGTAAAACCTACCTCCCCCATCCCCACACCCTCCACTCTGTAAAACCTACCTCCCCATTTCACACCCTCCACTCTGTAAAACCTACCTCCCCCATCCCCACACCCTCCACTCTGTAAAACCTCCCTCCGCCTCTCCCCACACCCTCCACTCTGTAAAACCTACCTCCCCGTTCCCACACCCTCCACTCTGTAAAACTTCCCTCTGCCATCCCCACACCTTCCACTCTGTAAAACCTACCTTCCCCATCCCACACCCTCCACTCTGTAAAACCTACCTCCCCATCCCCACACCCTCCACTCTGTAAAACCTCCCTCCGCCATCCCCACACCCTCCACTCCGTAAAACCTCCCTCCCCATCCCGCACCCTCCACTCCGTAAAACCTCCCTCCCATCCCGCACCCTCCACTCCGTAAAACCTCCCTCCCATCCCGCACCCTCCACTCCGTAAAACCTACCTCCCCCATCCCACAACCTCCACTCACTCTGTAAAACCTACCTCCGCCATCCCCACACCCTCCACTCCGTAAAACCTACCTCCCCATCCCACAACCTCCACTCCGTAAAACCTACCTCCTCCATCCCCACACCCTCCATTCTGTAAAACCTACCTCCGCCATCCCCACACCCTCCACTCTGTAAAACCTACCTCCCCATTCCCACACCCTCCACTCTGTAAAACCTCCGTCTGCCATCCCCACACCCTCCACTCTGTCAAACCTCCCTCCCCATCCCACACCCTCCACTCAGTAAAACCTACCTCCCCCATCCCACACCCTCCACTCTGTAAAACCTACCTCCCCCATCCCCACACCCTCCACTCCGTAAAACCTACCTCCCCATCCCACAACATCCACTCCGTAAATCCTACCTCCCCCATCTCCACACCCTCCACTCTGTAAAACCTACCTCCCCATTTCACACCCTCCACTCTGTAAAACCTCCCTCCGCCTCTCCCCACACCCTCCACTCTGTAAAACCTACCTCCCCGTTCCCACACCCTCCACTCTGTAAAACTTCCCTCTGCCATCCCCACACCTTCCACTCTGTAAAACCTACCTTCCCCATCCCACACCCTCCACTCTGTAAAACCTACCTCCCCATCCCACACCCTCCACTCTGTAAAACCTACCTCCCCATCCCCACACCCTCCACTCTGTAAAACCTCCCTCTGCCATCCCCACACCCTCCACTCCATAAAACCTACCTCCCCATTCCCACACCCTCCACTCTGTAAAACCTCTCTCCGCCATCCCCACACCCTCCACTCCATAAAACCTACCTCCGCCTCTCCCCACACCCACCACTCTGTAAAACCTCCCTCTGCCATCCCCACACCCTATAATTTCCACCAGTCATCTCAAAATCTCGTTATAGCCATTTCCGCCCTGCTGACGTGTTCAGCTGTAAGGGACCTTTTAAAGTTACCGGGACTGGGCTTGAGTTAACAGGACAGGCTGCGAGTGTTTTCCCCTGAGTGGAGGAGGCCGAGGGGAACAGGTTTATGAAATTGTGAGGGACGTGGATAAGGTGGATGGTCACAGCCCTTTTGCTAGAGTAGGTGCAGGAAGCAGGTTTACAAGGTAGAGAGCAGCACAGGACACCTGTCCCACGCCCCTCCTGTGGCCCTCCACCCCCACCATTCTCAACATCCTTTGCTCTCCCAGATTTACAAACCTACTCTCTGCTCCATGTTGACAAGTACAGTACTGTGCAAAAGTCTGACACCCAAGAGATATATATGTGCCTACAATTTTTTCACAGTACTGTAGATAATATCAAAGAATCACAATTCACAGAAAAAAGAAATTCCTTCTCATTTGCTCCTGAAATGTGTGGTGTCCTTATTCTTGCCCTGCAAGAGGAATGTACTCACAGCACCTACCTGTCAATCTTCTCAGAAACTTTCTCAGATTGGAATTTCAGACCGTTTTCCTTCCACATATGAATGTACATCAAGTTCAGAGGTTAGAGCTTTACATGGGATCAAGGGCAGGGGTTTAAGGTCAGAGATTAGGGCTTTACATGGGATCAAGGGCAGGAGTTTAAGGTTAGAGGTTAGGGCTTTACATGGGGTCGGAGAGCTAAATCAGTTGATATCTGGGACACACTGACATGGGAGTTGGTGTAGACTAGAATTAGTGTCGATGGGTGAAATGGTGGGCCATCGGGCTGCTTTTGAGCTGAACAATTCTATCACTCTATAACCATTTTTCATTTTTACTAGATTTATTTGTGATAATTTTATTCTTATTGCCCCTTCAAAGCAGAAACATCTTATTTGCATCTACCCTATCAAAATGTTTCAAAATCAAAATGATCGAAGGTTCAGAGATTAATTTATTACAAAGCAGACAGCTCTGAGATTCCTCTTCTCCAGATAGCCACAAAAACAAGAAAGGAACGGTGCATGATCATCAACACTCAAATCCCGCATCCTCCCACAATAAAACAAAAACAGAACAGGCACTTTGATCCCTAAAACCCCTCCCCCAAGACAAAAAATGAGATTGGATGAGAAAAGCAGGTACAAAACAAAACTGAAAAAAAGTTCACAGTCCAAGTCCACATGCAAAATGCAGAAAACCCTGGCAACATTCACCCCTCTCCGTAGCAGAGCGATCCCACCAGTGATCAAAAGGCAGTCTCCCCTCTCCGTGACAGAGCGATCCCACCAGTGATCAAAAGGCAGTCTCCTCTCTCCGTAGCAGAGCGATCTCACCAGTGATCAAAAGGCAGTCTCCCCCCTCCGTAGCAGAGCGATCCCACCAGTGATCAAAAGGCAGTCTCCCCTCTCTGTAGCAGAGCGATCTCACCAGTGATAAAAAGGCAGTCTCCCCTCTGTAGCAGAGCGATCTCACCAGTGATCAAAAGGCAGTCTCCTCTCTCTGTAGCAGAACCATCTCACCAGTGATCAAAAGGCAGTCTCCCCTCTCCATAGCAGAACGATCTCACCAGTGATCAAAAGGCAGTCTCCCCTCTCCATAGCAGAACCATCTCACCAGTGATCAAAAGGCAGTCTCCTTTGTCCGGCAGCAGAACCATCTCACCAGTGATCAAAAGGCAGTCTCCCCTCTCCATAGCAGAATGATCCCACCAGTGATCAAAAGGCAGTCTCCCCTCTCCGTAGCAGAGTGATCTCACCAGTGATCAAAAGGCAGTCTCCCCTCTCCATAGCAGAACGATCCCACCAGTGATCAAAAGGCAGTCTCCCCTCTCCATAGCAGAACGATCTCACCAGTGATCAAAAGGCAGTCTCCCCTCTCCATAGCAGAACCATCTCACCAGTGATCAAAAGGCAGTCTCCTTTGTCCGGCAGCAGAACCATCTCACCAGTGATCAAAAGGCAGTCTCCCCTCTCCATAGCAGAATGATCTCACCAGTGATCAAAAGGCAGTCTCCCCTCTCCGTAGCAGAGTGATCTCACCAGTGATAAAAAGGCAGTCTCCCCTCTCCATAGCAGAACGATCCCACCAGTGATCAAAAGGCAGTCTCCCCTCTCCATAGCAGAACGATCTCACCAGTGATCAAAAGGCAGTCTCCTCTCTCTGTAGCAGAGCAATCTCACCAGTGATCAAAAGGCAGTCTCCTCTCTCCGTAGCAGAGCAATCCCACCAGTGATCAAAAGGCAGTCTCCTCTCTCTGTAGCAGAACCATCTCACCAGTGATCAAAAGGCAGTCTCCTCTGTCCAGCAGCAGAACCATCTCACCAGTGATCAAAAGGCAGTCTCCTCTCTCCATAGCAGAGCGATCTCATCAGTGATAAAAAGGCAGTCTCCTCTGTCCGGCAGCAGAACGATCCCGCAGGCAATCAGCCAGAGTTTCAACCTCCCTCGTCACTTTAATCGGCGAAGTTGAATGAAACATCAGCTCACAGCCTTCTCGCCACAAGACCACCGCACGCTGCCTCTGCCTCCTGGAATCCCCTTGTAGACTGCAGAGCACTGAAACACCCAAACATTCTCCCAACTGCAAATCACAGGCTTTAACAGTTCCAGAATCACATTCAAAATGAAAAACTTCTTCACACAAAGAGTTGTGGATCTATGGAATGTTCTGGCTCAAAAGGCAGTGGAGGTCAATTCTCTGGATGTTTTCAAGAAAGAGTTAGATAGAGCTCTTAAAGTTAGCGGAGTCAAAGGATATGGGGAGAAGGCAGGAACGGGGTACTGATTGTGGATGATCAGCCATGATCACATTGAATGACGGTGCTGGTTCAAAGGGCCGAATGGGCTACTCCTGCACCTATTTTCTATTTTAAAACAAATTAAAGAAGTGAAATATATTGTTTCATAATCTATTCAGAAGATGTCGACTGAAGGATTGTTGTATGCAGGTGACATCTTGACCAGAAATCAATTGCCCAAATAAATTAGATCAATTGTCAAATGAAATTAAGTCACCTGTCAATTTTCTCTTTTATCAGAATTAAATCTTAAATAAGTTTTTTGTTTTCTGTCCACTTTTCCTCTAAAATAGCTGTCAATGTGCAATTGCAATCATTATATATGAATGAATGAAATTTACAACTTAAAGTTCAAATGTGCATTTTATTATCAAAGTACATATATGTCACTGTATACAACGCGGAGATTCATTTTCCTGCGGGCATACTCAAAAAATCTATAGAATAGTAACCTATGCAGTCCTGTGTAGGTCTGTAGTCTAGTGTAGCTTTCTCTGTGTTTTTTTTTAAACGTAGTTCAATCTAGTTTTTGTGTAAACACCATGTAACACCATGGTCCTGAAAAATGTTGTTTCATTTTTACTATGTACTGTACCAGCAGTTATGGTTGAAATGACAATAAAAGTGACTTGACTTGATAACAGGATCAATGAAAGATCAACTGGAGTGAAGCAGACAACAAACTGTGCAAATGCAACTATAATTAAATACCAATAAATAACAAGATCATGAATCAAGAAGAACAAGGGTCCTTAAAATGAGATCATTGGTTGTGGAAACATCTCAATGGATGAACAAGTGAGTGTAGTTACACAAAATAGTGGAGGAACCCAGCAGGCCAGGCAGCATCTATGGAAAAAAGTTCAGTCGATGTTTCGGGCCGAGACTCTTCATGGGGACTGGAGAAAAAGCTGAGGAGACAGAGTAAGAAAGTTGGGTTTGGGAAGGGAAAATGTACACGGTGATAGGTGAAACCGGGGGAGGGGGGGGATAAAGTGAAGAGCTGGGAAGTTAATCAGTGAAAGAGATTCAGGAATCAAGAAGAGGGCATCTCATAGGAGGACAGAAGGCTATGGAGGAAAGAAAAGGGGAGGAGCACCAGAGGGAGGTGACAGACAGGTGAGGAGATAAGGTGAGAGAGGGAAGTGGGAATGGGGAATGGTGAAAAGGGGAAGGGGGAGGTATTACCAGAAATTCTAGAAATCAATGTTTGAGCCATCAGTTTTGGAGGCGACCCAGACAGAATAAAGGTGTTGCTCCTCCAGCCTGAATGTGGCCTCATCACGACAGTAGAGGAGGCCATGGACTGACATATCGGAGTACAAATGGGAAGTGGAATTAAAATGGGTGGCCACTGGGAAATTCCCCTTTTTCTGGCAGTCCGCGTATAGGTGCTCGATGAAGTAGTCTCCCAATCTACATCAGGTCTCACCGATATACAGGAAGCCACACTGGGAGCGCCAGACACGGTATATGACCCAAACAGACACACAGGTGAAACGTCGCCTCACTTGGAAGAACTGTTTGGGGTCCTGAGTGGTAGTGAGGGAGGAGGTGTAGGGGTAGGTGTAACAATTGTTCCATTTGCAAGGATGTGCCAAGAAGGAGATCAGTGGGGAGGGACGAATGGACAAAGGAGTCACCCATTGTGCCAAACTTTAACCTACTTATTAAATTCATAATTACGGTAAATGAGGTTTCTTCACTGCCAAAGGGGCAATAGAGTGGGAGATCTGGCACTGTTTTGCTGACATTGAGGAAAAGGTTGTTATCACAGAATGACTCTAAATCCTTGATAAATAACGGGGTCAAAGTTTACAGGGAGAAGACGGGAGAAAGGGGTTTAGAGGAGAAATAAATGAGCCATGATTGAATGGTGGAGCAGACTCGATGAACTGAATGGCACAATTCGGCTCCTATGTCTTGTGGTTGTAAGGATTATAGGATCAACATTTGCTTGATAGCTGTGACTCATTGCTATGTGTTGGCTGCACTGCGTGTTTATATTTTAATTTATTAATTCACAGACTGTAACGTTGTTGACACTGTTGGCAGTTACCAACTGCATTCTGGCTTGCTTCAGAGAGACTGTATTGGGGAGTTTGAATGAATGGACTGAGGTGTGGACATTAACTTTACTCATTAGTATTTCTACAACAGATCCAAAAGTACAGACAGTTCCTCAGATGCTGCTTGACCAGCTGAGTGTTTCCAACAATTTATTTCAGATTTTCAACAATCCTTACATTTCCTATGTGTATTTAATTCTGTGATAAAATGGCGCATGTCAGCCCGCTCTCCAGGTGCCATGGCAACCAGGAGAATGGAGCACAGCTTCCGGCAGCTGCCAGGATTTGAACTACAGAACCCAGGATGCAGCGCGCCGGGGTTGTCCCGCGCACGCGTGTTGTTGTACCTGAGGCAGGAAGCGGTGGTTGGGTGGTGGTGAGTGGGCAGCGATGGCTAGGCCGCAGGTAATCCGGGTTAACAGGAGGGCGGGTTGAGGGAGGGTGGAGGTGGAGGGGTGTCGAGGGACTGGAGGATGGATTAGGTACATAATATGTAACTAAAACGCACAGTGATATATTATGGCTTTCCAGTTACCAACTGACACTTAATATTAGTGAGCAGATACAAAGCTTTTCCCAACCACCTCTCTATTTTAACCAGTATACAGTACCGAGTAATTGCCTGAGGCACCTTGCCTTATATACGTGCCTAAGACTTTTGTACAGTATTGCATGTCACCGTTTGCTGCCTTGCGATTCATTTTCCAAGATCCAGGATGGAGTATCAGCTTTATTCGTATACATGGATTAGGAATTTGCTGAGGTGTGTCGGTCAGGGTGTGACGTGCAAACGAAAAAAACCCCAGAAAGAATTATATTAAAAATAAAGTTAAAGGTTAAAGTATAGATCTGGAATAAAATGTGCAAAAATGCATAAATACCAGCATGTATTTACAATGTAAACAGCATTATAAAAAGTGGTTTATAGTGTTTACAGGGTGGTGCAGTGACAGGGGCAATAGATGGAGGGGATAACTAGAATGATTGATCAGATTAACTGCCTGGGGCAAGATGGTATGAAGTTTTTGTTTTAATAGTCTGATAGCACTTTCCAGACAGGAGCTTTTGGAAACGGTGATTTGCGGGATGGGTGGTGCCCACATTAATTTTTCCTGCCCATTTCTTTGTTCTGGGCACATACAAGTCCTGCAGTGATGGTAGGCTGCAGACAATGACCTTTTCTGCTGACTTGACAGTTCACTGTAGTTTTTGAATATCGTGAGAGGATGCTGCACCAAACTAGACAGGAATGACTGATGTGAGGTTGCTCTCTGTAGAATTACACCAGGATGTACTGGGGAGAACTGAATCTTACCAGCTGCCACAAATCCATCCTCTGCTGAGCTTTTTTTGTTGTTGAAGGAGATATGGTTCTCCTACACAAGGTCTGGTGAAGTAAGGATGACCAGGGAGCTGGATGATGAAACTGCTAACGGTAGAGTTGATGATGATGAGAGGGAAAATGGATCGGCCATGATGAAATGACAGAACAGACTCAATGGGTCAAATGGCCTAATTCTGCTCCTATATCCTCCTCCACATGCAGCTTCTTCAGCTCAGTGTTGAGCTGGGGTTGTTATTACTGAAGCTGGTGATTGTTTAGTGGGGGTACAGACATCTTCACAAAAGCTCAGCGGCCATTTATTAGGTACCCCGTACACCTGCTTGTTAATGTGAATATTTAATCAGCCAATATGTGGCAGCATTTCAATGGTTAAAGCATGTAGACATGGTCAAGAGTTCAGACCAAACATCAGAATGGGGAAGAAATGGGATCTAAGTAACTAACTGTGGAATGATTGTTGGTGTCAGATGGGGTGGTTTGAGTATCTCAGAAACTGCTGATCTCCTGGGATTTTCTCATGAGTTTACAGAGAATGGTTCAAAAACACAAAGAACAACCAGTGAGGGGCAGTTCTGTGGGTGAAAACGCCGTGTCAGTGAGAGGAGAATGGACAGACTGGTTCAAGCTGACAGTAACCATAATAACCGTGCATTACAACAGCGGTGTACAGAGGAGCTTCTCTGAACACACACAGCACGTCAAAGTGGATGCGCTACAATGGCTGAAGACCACACCGGGTCCCACTCCTGTACCTAATAAAGTGGTCACTGAATACAGGGTGTAGCAGAATCAGAATCGGGTTTAACAAATGTCGTGAAATGTGTTAATTTTACGGTAGCAGCATGTGATTTAGAAAAAAAAGAGGGGAAAAAAGTGAAATGTGATATGTGTGAGTGTATACATACTTCCTGATCTAAAGTTGCATGGTTAAAATGTGGGAATAATGGGGGTGACAGGTGGAGATATAACCCTACCGAAGGAGGTGTAAAGCACTTCTTCCCTCCGCTTGCCTGCAGGTCACCCTAGGGCAGGTGTAGCACCTGTTTAGCCCCCAATCAGGGTCACGTGAAGCCAGGGGAGCAGGTGGTGGATGGTCGTACAAGCAGCCGGTGCAGATCTCAAGTCCCAGTTATGTGACAACTGACACCAGGCCGACAGTCTCTGAAAAGTATTGATAACGGTTAGGGTCACCCGTCTTGTAAAGACGCTGCCCAGAGGAAGGCAATGGCAAACCAGTTCTGTAGAAAAGCTTGTCAAGAACAGTCATGGTCACGGACAGATGATGGTTGTACATGTCACATGATCCGGCTCATAACAAGTGAACGACTGGAGGGAGGTGAAGCTGGGGGTATGGAGAGGAGATAAGGGAAGGAAGAAGGAGGGGTGGGGATGGGAGGGATGGAGGGGAAGTTGGGGAGGAGAGGGGTTGGAAAGAGGGAGGTGGGGTGGTGAAAGCTGAGGGGTTGGGATGGGAGAAGGGAGGTGAAGGAGTAGGAGGAGGGAGGGAGGAATGGAGAGAAGTGAGAAGAGAATGGTTGGGATGGGAGGGAGTGACATAATTTGAATTCCCCAATTGTATGAAAATGGCTCCCACTGATTTAAGACTCTTCACGACCAAGTGAACAACTTTCCAAAGTGCTTCTGCTTGCCATGATGGTTCTGTGTTGTTCTGACCTTGCAGCACTCGGAGGGTAACGGCAGGGATGAGCACGTGAGGGTCAGGTCTCACAGAAAGCCAGGCTTCCTGGATCGTCTCAGTGAGACCACTGGGGGGATGGTGATGGGACTGGTGGCCTTCATTCTCTCCTTCTACCTCCTCTTCACCAATGAGGTAAGGATTTCGTTAATCTGCAAGTGTTAATGTCGTGCCTAGCGTCGATTCTTACCGAAATCCGAAGGTTCACGAACCAGGCCAAACTCTCTGTCCGGGGCTGAGTATCTCAGCTGTGGTTCTGGTGGCTGTTGCTTGGTTTGGGGAGGGCTTGGTTGTTAAAGCGGCTGCGTATATAAATGCAAATCATGAACAGGGGGTTCTGTAAACCTTGTGGACCATTTCTGTCAATGGCTGCCTGTACTGCCACAGTGAGGTCACCCTTGGATTGGAGGTAGCCACCAACTGAATGATATGCATATCAATTTCTTCAACCTCTGATAATCTCTCCTCCCCCTTTTCTCATTTTCCATTCCCCATCCTGGTTCCCCCTCACCCCTTTCTTTCTCCTCACCTGCCCATCACTTCTGTCTGATTCCCCTCCTCCTACCCTTTCTCCCATGATCCACTCTCCTTCCCTATCCACCTACCCTACCAGCTTCTCACTTCATCGCCCCTGTCCAACCCTCATTTACTTACCTTCCTCTCACCTACCCTGCCAGCTTGGACACATCCTCCTGAAAGCCCTTTCATTCTGGCTTCTGCCTCCTTATTTTTCAGTCCTGATGAAGGGTCTTGCCCCGAAATGTCAACCGTTTATTCTCCTTCATAGATTCTGCCTGACCTGCTGAGTTCCTCCAGCATTTTGTGTGTTGTGAACATAAAACATAGAACCTTACAATGCAGTACAGGCCCTTTGGCCCACAATGTTGTGCTGACCTTCAAGCATACTCTAACCAAAGGTTAACGTAACCCTTTCTTCCTACATAGTCATCCAGTTTTCTATCATCCGTGTGCCTATCTAAGAGTTTCTTAAATGTCTCTAACGTATCTGCTTCTACCTCCACCCTGGCAGCATTTCCTCTGTTTGAAAAAAACTACCTATATTAACCCCTCTATACTTTTCTGCAATTATTCTAAAATTATGTCCACTTGTGTCAGCCATTTCTGCCCGGGGAAAGGTCTGTGGTTGTTCACTCTATCGGTACTTCTTATCATCCTATACACCTGTATTAAGTCTTCTCCTTCACTCCAAAGAGAAAAGCTCCAGTTCATTTAACCTTTCCTCATACAACATGCTCCCTAATCCAGGCAGCATCCTCATAAATCTCCTCTGTTTTCTCTATATCAGGGCTTCCCAAACTGGGGTCCACGATCCCTTGGTTAATCGCAGGGGTCTATGGCGTAAAGATGGTTGGAAATCTCTGATGCAAGTGGTTGGTACCTCTGTTGTGCTGAACTCAAGGGGTATCCCTTGTAGAGAAGTTGTGACTTGAGTTTTCTCTCCATGCAGGGAAGATGTGTCAGAACTCAGAGGTCCCTGGATGAGGGCCTTTCTCTTGTCGTTTCCTTGAGTGACATCTACAGTCCAATGCCACACAATAACCAGAAACTTGTGCACCTGTCTGGACCTCTGATGACAATGCAGGTGAGTGGGCCGCGGACTCTTTCCTCTCTGGTTGATGGTTTGGATTGCAAGGAAGGACCGGGGTTTGGTGTTCAGCTCAGGCTCCCTCACTGTGAAGACATTTTGTAATATCCCACTGGTTATCAGTAATTGTGCTGTTCGACCTCAGGCCCCTTGATTAAAGATTAGCTTTATTTGTCACATGTACTTTGAAACAGTGAAATGCATTGTTAACAGTCCAAGCATGGAGCTCGCAGGTGTCGCTGTGTTTCTGGCGCCAACAGCATGCCCACGTACTTCACCACACTGCTGTGTCAGGTCTTCATGGAAGTTTAACAGTTACAGATTTGCACAGTCCCTCAAAACTACTTTGATTTTTCTTCCTTCTTTAATATTTCCCTACCTCGATGTGAAGGATTAGACAGTACTCAACCCATTAGAATCACATAGGTCTGTTAACCCTGTTCCAGGTTCCTTGTAAATGTAGGCATCTGTCGTCCCTGTGACTTGCTACGTTTTCCCTGTGACTCCGTGGGTTTCCTCCGGTTGTCCCGGTTTCCTCGCACATTCCAAAGATGTACAGGCCGGTAAGTGGTGGATATGCCATGTTGGCACTGGAAGTGTGGCAACACTCAAAGGCTGCTCTCGGCACATCCTCATCCTGTGGTCACTGACACATTTCACCGTAAGTTTCCATTTCTGGGTGACAAATAAAGTTTATCTTTCACATGGTGGTTGTGCTTGTGCTTGTGTTCTGAACTGTTCCAGGGAGGTTCCTTCTGGAGATGTTCTCGTCATGCCTACTGTGTTTGTTTCCTTCGCAGCCCCTTTACGATCCAAACTATGGCATCACGCTGCACGTGGTGAAGCTACAACGACGAGTGGAGATGTACCAGTGGGTGGAGTTTGAAGACTCGAGGTTGGTGAGGGTGGAGGGACACGCGGTTCGTGTCAGGGAACATGGTGCAGTACAGGCCCTCCGCTCACTGTGTCTTTGCCTCTCAAATTTAGAGTCTGAATTAAGCACCAATCTAACCTGATCCATTCTCCCCATGTCCCACCAAATTCCCCTCCCCTCCCGGCCCCCATAAACTCCACACAGACAGTGCTGGTGCTGAAAGCTGAAAGATTTGCTTCATTAGTCACATGTACATGGAAACGTCAGAACATCCCGAGCAAAAGCCAGCACAGTCTGAGGAGGTGTGGGGGGCAGCCCGCAAGCGCCACCATATTTCAGCACCAGCGTGGCACGTTCACACCCCACTGACCCTACCCTGTACGCCCCAGAATGAGGAATCTGGATCACCCGGAAGAAACCCACATACTTACTGGGAGAACGTACACGCTTCTTACAGACAGAGATGGGAATTGGACCCGCGGTGCTGGTGCTGTAAAGTGTTGACACCAGCCACTGCGCTAACGTACCTTCCCTCTGTGGGGCAGCATCACCACTTTTGTGCTGTACCTTGCTGAAGGCAGCGAAAGCCTCTCGGCCCCTGAGCCCGTAGAGTGATGAGGGGAGATTTGATAGAGGTATACAAAATTACGAGGGGTTATAGGTGGGGTAAATGCAAGCTAGATTTTCCACTGAGGTTGGGTATGACTAGAATTAGAGGGTGTGGTTTAAGGGTGAAAGGTGAAATGTTTAAGGGGAATTTATTCACTCAGGGTGGTGAGAGTGTGGGATGAGCTGGCAGCACTAGTGGTGCATGTGCGTTAAGAAAATTTGGCTAAGTACATGATACAAGAGGTATAGAAGGCTGTAGTCCAGGAGTAAGTCATTGGAACTAGGTGGAATAATAGTTTGACACGGACTAGATGGGCTAAGGGCCTGTTTCTGTGCTGTAGTGTTTTAAGACTCTCTAGCTAATCTGGAATATTATTCTGGGTTCCTTAAACCTGAGATCTCCAGCTGAAAGAGTTTAATTGCTCCAACTTCATCTGCAGGGAATACGAAGAGGGAGGTGAAAAGAAGACCGAGACCAGATACTCGTACAGTAAGTCCTCTCTTCCTTCTCACAGACATGTCTGTGGTCTGATAGGGAAACGTTCACTGGGCAGCCAACTGAGTGGGTATGTAAGTCTGGAGTCATGTGCAGGTTTCAATCCTGGGGGAGAGCTGTGAACCCAGTGTTTCCAGAACAATCTCACATACAGAGTGATGATTACTAGTGACAACACTGTTACAGCTTGCACCTTGCTGTCTGCCTGCACTGCACTTTCACTGTAACGAACACTGAATTCTGCATTCAGTTATTGTTTTTCCCTTTGCACGGCCCCTCATTGTTCTGATAAGAGGAAATAACCTGTCTGGAGGGCATGCAAAGCAAAGTTTTCCAATAGAGAGAACAATAAACCAATTTATCCTGCTAGTCTATGTCTAGTAAAATCCACTCCCAATTCTTCCTTCTGGTATCTTGAATTTTCCTTGATTTTCCTCTGCAATTGTTGCTCAGTAATGTAGCAGTTAGCAGAGCACAGTTATGGTGTTGGTGTCCGCAGATCGGAGCGGGGTAACGGTGCCAGTGTGTACAGATGGGAGCGGGGTAACGGTGCCGGTGTGTGAGGATGGGAGCGGGGTGACGGTGACGGTGTGTGAGGATGGGAGCGGGGTGACGGTGCCGGTGTGTGAGGATGGGAGCGGGGTGACGGTGCCGGTGTGTGAGGATGGGAGCGGGGTAACGGTGCCAGTGTGTACAGATGGGAGCGGGGTGACGGTGCCGGTGTGTGAGGATGGGAGCGGGGTGACGGTGTCAGTGTGTGAGGATGGGAGCGGGGTGACGGTGTGTGAGGATGGGAGCGGGGTGACGGTGCCGGTGTGTGAGGATGGGAGCGGGGTGACGGTGCCGGTGTGTGAGGACGGGAGCGGGGTGACGGTGCCGGTGTGTGAGGATGGGAGCGGGGGTGACGGTGCCGGTGTGTGAGGATGGGAGCGGGGTGACGGTGCCGGTGTGTGAGGATGGGAGCGGGGTGACGGTGCCGGTGTGTGAGGATGGGAGCGGGGTGACGGTGCCGGTGTGTACAGATGGGAGCGGGGTGACGGTGCCGGTGTGTGAGGATGGGAGCGGGGTGACGGTGTCAGTGTGTGAGGATGGGAGCGGGGTGACGGTGTGTGAGGATGGGAGCGGGGTGACGGTGCCGGTGTGTGAGGACGGGAGCGGGGTGACGGTGCCGGTGTGTGAGGATGGGAGTGGGGTGACGGTGCCGGTGTGTGAGGATGGGAGCGGGGTGACGGTGCCGGTGTGTGAGGACGGGAGCGGGGTGACGGTGTCGGTGTGTGAGGATGGGAGTGGGGTGACGGTGCCGGTGTGTGAGAATGGGAGCGGGGTGACGGTGCCGGTGTGTGAGGACGGGAGCGGGGTGACGGTGTCGGTGTGTGAGGACGGGAGCGGGGTGACGGTGCCGGTGTGTGAGGATGGGAGCGGGGTGACGGTGCCGGTGTGTGAGGATGGGAGCGGGGTGACGGTGCCGGTGTGTGAGGATCGGAGCGGGGTGACGGTGCCGGTGTGTGAGGATGGGAGCGGGGTGACGGTGCCGGTGTGTGAGGATGGGAGCGGGGTGACGGTGCCGGTGTGTGAGGATGGGAGCGGGGTGACGGTGCCGCTGTGTACAGATGGGAGCGGGGTGACGGTGCCGGTGTGTGAGGATGGGAGCGGGGTAACGGTGCCGGTGTGTGAGGACGGGAGCGGGGTAACGGTGCCGGTGTGTGAGGGTGGGAGCGGGGTGACGGTGCCGGTGTGTGAGGACGGGAGCGGGGTGACGGTGCCGCTGTGTACAGATGGGAGCGGGGTGACGGTGCCGGTGTGTGAGGATGGGAGCGGGGTGACGGTGCCGGTGTGTGAGGATCGGAGCGGGGTGACGGTGCCGGTGTGTGAGGATGGGAGCGGGGTAACGGTGCCGGTGTGTGAGGATGGGAGCGGGGTGACGGTGCCGGTGTGTGAGGATGGGAGCGGGGGTGACGGTGCCGGTGTGTGAGGATGGGAGCGGGGTGACGGTGCCGGTGTGTGAGGATGGGAGCGGGGTGACGGTGCCGGTGTGTGAGGATGGGAGTGGGGTGACGGTGCCGGTGTGTGAGGATGGGAGCGGGGTGACGGTGTCGGTGTGTGAGGACGGGAGCGGGGGTGACGGTGTCGGTGTGTGAGGATGGGAGCGGGGTGACGGTGCCGATGTGTGAGGACTGGAGCGGGGTAACGGTGCCGGTGTGTACGGGTGGGAGCGGGGTGACGGTGTCGGTGTGTACGGGTGGGAGCGGGGTGACGGTGTCGGTGTGTGAGGATGGGAGCGGGGTGATGGTGCCGGTGTGTGAGGATGGGAGCGGGGAGACGGTGCCGGTGTGTGAGGATGGGAGCGGGGTGACGGTGCCGATGTGTGAGGACTGGAGCGGGGTGACGGTGCCGGTGTGTGAGGATGGGAGCGGGGTGACGGTGCCGGTGTGTGAGGATGGGAGCGGGGTGACGGTGCCGGTGTGTGAGGATGGGAGCGGGGTGACGGTGCCGGTGTGTACGGATGGGAGCGGGGTGACGGTGCCGGTGTGTGAGGACGGGAGCGGGGTGACGGTGCCGGTGTGTACGGACTGGAGCGGGGTGACGGTGTCGGTGTGTGAGGATGGGAGCGGGGTGACGGTGCCGGTGTGTGAGGATGGGAGTGGGGTGACGGTGCCGGTGTGTGAGGGTGGGAGCGGGGTGACGGTGCCGGTGTGTGAGGATGGGAGCGGGGTGACGGTGCCGGTGTGTGAGGATGGGAGCGGGGTGACGGTGCCGGTGTGTGAGGATGGGAGCGGGGTGACGGTGCCGGTGTGTGAGGACGGGAGCGGGGTGACGGTGACGGTGTGTACGGATCGGAGCGGGGTGACGGTGTCGGTGTGTACGGATCGGAGCGGGGTGACGGTGCCGGTGTGTACAGATGGGAGCGGGATGACGGTGTCGGTGTGTATGGATGGGAGTGGGGTGACGGTGTCGGTGTGTGAGGATGGGAGCGGGGTGACGGTGCCGGTGTGTGAGGATGGGAGCGGGGTGACGGTGCCGGTGTGTGAGGATGGGAGCGGGGTGACGGTGCCGGTGTGTACAGATGGGAGCGGGGTGACGGTGCCGGTGTGTGAGGATGGGAGCGGGGTGACGGTGCCGGTGTGTGAGGATGGGAGCGGGGTGACGGTGCCGGTGTGTGAGGACGGGAGCGGGGTGACGGTGCCGGTGTGTGAGGATGGGAGCGGGGAGACGGTGCCGGTGTGTGAGGATGGGAGCGGGGTGACGGTGCCGGTGTGTGAGGATGGGAGCGGGGTGACGGTGCCGGTGTGTGAGGATGGGAGTGGGGTGACGGTGCCGATGTGTGAGGATGGGAGCGGGGTGACGGTGCCGGTGTGTGAGGATGGGAGCGGGGTGACGGTGCCGGTGTGTGAGGACGGGAGCGGGGTGACGGTGCCGGTGTGTGAGGATGGGAGCGGGGTGACGGTGTCGGTGTGTGAGGATGGGAGCGGGGTGACGGTGCCGGTGTGTGAGGATGGGAGCGGGGTGACGGTGCCGGTGTGTACAGATGGGAGCGGGGTAACGGTGCCGGTGTGTGAGGATGGGAGCGGGGTGACGGTGCCGGTGTGTGAGGATGGGAGCGGGGTAACGGTGCCGGTGTGTGAGGATGGGAGTGGGGTGACGGTGCCGGTGTGTGAGGATGGGAGCGGGGTGACGGTGCCGGTGTGTGAGGATGGGAGCGGGGTGACGGTGCCGGTGTGTGAGGATGGGAGCGGGGTGACGGTGCCGGTGTGTGAGGATGGGAGCGGGGTGACGGTGCCGGTGTGTGAGGATGGGAGCGGGGTGACGGTGCCGGTGTGTGAGGATGGGAGCGGGGTGACGGTGACGGTGTGTGAGGATGGGAGCGGGGTGACGGTGTCGGTGTGTGAGGATCGGAGCGGGGTGACGGTGCCGGTGTGTGAGGATGGGAGCGGGGTGACGGTGCCGGTGTGTGAGGATGGGAGCGGGGTGACGGTGCCGGTGTGTGAGGATGGGAGCGGGGTGACGGTGCCGGTGTGTGAGGATGGGAGCGGGGTGACGGTGTCGGTGTGTGAGGACGGGAGCGGGGTGACGGTGCCGGTGTGTGAGGATGGGAGCGGGGTGACGGTGCCGGTGTGTGAGGATGGGAGTGGGGTGACGGTGCCGGTGTGTGAGGATGGGAGTGGGGAGACGGTGCCGGTGTGTGAGGACGGGAGCGGGGTGACGGTGCGGGTGTGTGAGGATGGGAGTGGGGTGACGGTGCCGGTGTGTGAGGATGGGAGCGGGGTGACGGTGCCGGTGTGTGAGGATGGGAGCGGGGTGACGGTGCTGGTGTGTGAGGATGGGAGCGGGGTGACGGTGCTGGTGTGTGAGGATGGGAGCGGGGTGACGGTGCCGGTGTGTGAGGATGGGAGCGGGGTGACGGTGCCGGTGTGTACAGATGGGAGCGGGGTGACGGTGCCGGTGTGTGAGGATGGGAGTGGGGTGACGGTGCCGGTGTGTGAGGATGGGAGCGGGGTGACGGTGCCGCTGTGTGAGGATGGGAGCGGGGTGACGGTGCCGGTGTGTGAGGATGGGAGCGGGGTGACGGTGCCGGTGTGTGAGGACGGGAGCGGGGTGACGGTGACGGTGTGTGAGGACGGGAGCGGGGTGACGGTGCCGGTGTGTACAGATGGGAGTGGGGTGACGGTGCCGGTGTGTACAGATGGGAGCGGGGTGACGGTGCCGGTGTGTGAGGACGGGAGCGGGGTGACGGTGACGGTGTGTGAGGACGGGAGCGGGGTGACGGTGCCGGTGTGTACGGGTGGGAGTGGGGTGACGGTGCCGGTGTGTACAGATGGGAGTGGGGTGACGGTGCCGGTGTGTGAGGACGGGAGCGGGGTGACGGTGCCGGTGTGTGAGGATCGGAGCGGGGTGACGGTGCCGGTGTGTGAGGATGGGAGCGGGGTGACGGTGCCGGTGTGTGAGGACGGGAGCGGGGTGACGGTGCCGGTGTGTGAGGATGGGAGCGGGGAGACGGTGCCGGTGTGTGAGGATGGGAGCGGGGAGACGGTGCCGGTGTGTGAGGACGGGAGCGGGGTGACGGTGCGGGTGTGTGAGGATGGGAGTGGGGTGACGGTGCCGGTGTGTGAGGATGGGAGCGGGGTGACGGTGCCGGTGTGTGAGGATGGGAGCGGGGTGACGGTGCTGGTGTGTGAGGATGGGAGCGGGGTGACGGTGCTGGTGTGTGAGGATGGGAGCGGGGTGACGGTGCCGGTGTGTGAGGACGGGAGCGGGGTGACGGTGACGGTGTGTGAGGACGGGAGCGGGGTGACGGTGCCGGTGTGTACAGATGGGAGTGGGGTGACGGTGCCGGTGTGTACAGATGGGAGCGGGGTGACGGTGCCGGTGTGTGAGGACGGGAGCGGGGTGACGGTGACGGTGTGTGAGGACGGGAGCGGGGTGACGGTGCCGGTGTGTACGGGTGGGAGTGGGGTGACGGTGCCGGTGTGTACAGATGGGAGTGGGGTGACGGTGCCGGTGTGTACAGATGGGAGCGGGGTGACGGTGCCGGTGTGTGAGGACGGGAGCGGGGTGACGGTGACGGTGTGTGAGGACGGGAGCGGGGTGACGGTGCCGGTGTGTACAGATGGGAGTGGGGTGACGGTGCCGGTGTGTACAGATGGGAGCGGGGTGACGGTGCCGGTGTGTGAAGATCGGAGCGGGGTGACGGTGCCGGTGTGTACAGATGGGAGTGGGGTGACGGTGCCGGTGTGTACAGATGGGAGTGGGGTGACGGTGCCGGTGTGTGAGGATGGGAGCGGGGTGACGGTGTCGGTGTGTGAGGATGGGAGCGGGGTGACGGTGCCGGTGTGTGAGGATGGGAGCGGGGTGACGGTGCCGGTGTGTACGGGTGGGAGCGGGGTGACGGTGTCGGTGTGTGAGGATGGGAGCGGGGTGACGGTGTCGGTGTGTGAGGATGGGAGCGGGGAGACGGTGCCGGTGTGTACGGGTGGGAGCGGGGTGACGGTGCCGGTGTGTGAGGATGGGAGTGGGGTGACGGTGCCGGTGTGTGAGGATGGGAGCGGGGTGACGGTGCCGGTGTGTGAGGATGGGAGCGGGGTGACGGTGTCGGTGTGTGAAGATCGGAGCGGGGTGACGGTGCCGGTGTGTACAGATGGGAGTGGGGTGACGGTGCCGGTGTGTACGGATGGGAGCGGGGTGACGGTGCCGGTGTGTACAGATCGGAGCGGGGTGACGGTGCCGGTGTGTGAGGATGGGAGCGGGGTGACGGTGTCGGTGTGTACGGGTGGGAGCGGGGTGACGGTGCCGGTGTGTGAGGATGGGAGTGGGGTGACGGTGCCGGTGTGTGAGGATGGGAGTGGGGTGACGGTGCCGGTGTGTGAGGACGGGAGCGGGGTGACGGTGCCGGTGTGTGAGGATGGGAGCGGGGTGACGGTGCCGGTGTGTGAGGACGGGAGCGGGGTGACGGTGCCGGTGTG
Source organism: Hypanus sabinus (assembly GCF_030144855.1). NCBI lineage: Eukaryota > Metazoa > Chordata > Chondrichthyes > Myliobatiformes > Dasyatidae > Hypanus > Hypanus sabinus. Next base: position 2,864,656 of record NC_082724.1, read on the forward strand.
TGAGGATGGGAGCGGGGTGACGGTGCCGGTGTGTACGGACGGGAGCGGGGTGACGGTGCCGGTGTGTGAGGATGGGAGCGGGGTGACGGTGCCGGTGTGTGAGGATGGGAGCGGGGTGACGGTGTCGGTGTGTGAGGACGGGAGCGGGGTGACGGTGCCGGTGTGTGAGGACGGGAGCGGGGTGACGGTGTCGGTGTGTGAGGATGGGAGCGGGGTGACGGTGCCGGTGTGTGAGGATGGGAGCGGGGTGACGGTGCCGGTGTGTGAGGACGGGAGCGGGGTGACGGTGTCGGTGTGTGAGGATGGGAGCGGGGTGACGGTGCCGGTGTGTGAGGATGGGAGTGGGGTGACGGTGCCGGTGTGTGAGGATGGGAGTGGGGTGACGGTGCCGGTGTGTGAGGATGGGAGCGGGGTGACGGTGCCGGTGTGTGAGGACGGGAGCGTGGTGACGGTGCCGGTGTGTGAGGATGGGAGCGGGGTGACGGTGCCGGTGTGTGAGGACGGGAGCGGGGTGACGGTGCCGGTGTGTGAGGATGGGAGCGGGGTGACGGTGCCGGTGTGTGAGGATGGGAGCGGGGTGACGGTGCCGGTGTGTGAGGATCGGAGCGGGGTGACGGTGCCGGTGTGTGAGGACGGGAGCGGGGTAACGGTGCCGGTGTGTGAGGACGGGAGCGGGGTGACGGTGCCGGTGTGTACGGATCGGAGCGGGGTGACGGTGCCGGTGTGTGAGGATGGGAGCGGGGTGACGGTGCCGGTGTGTGAGGATGGGAGCGGGGTGACGGTGCCGGTGTGTGAGGATGCGAGCGGGGTGACGGTGCCGGTGTGTGAGGATCGGAGCGGGGTGACGGTGCCGGTGTGTGAGGATGGGAGCGGGGTGACGGTGCCGGTGTGTGAGGACGGGAGCGGGGTGACGGTGCCGGTGTGTGAGGACGGGAGCGGGGTGACGGTGTCGGTGTGTGAGGATGGGAGCGGGGTGACGGTGCCGGTGTGTGAGGATGGGAGCGGGGTAACGGTGCCGGTGTGTGAGGATGGGAGCGGGGTGACGGTGTCGGTGTGTGAAGATCGGAGCGGGGTGACGGTGCCGGTGTGTACAGATGGGAGTGGGGTGACGGTGCCGGTGTGTACGGATGGGAGCGGGGTGACGGTGCCGGTGTGTACAGATCGGAGCGGGGTGACGGTGCCGGTGTGTGAGGATGGGAGCGGGGTGACGGTGCCGGTGTGTACAGATGGGAGCGGGGTGACGGTGCCGGTGTGTGAGGATGGGAGCGGGGTGACGGTGTCGGTGTGTGAGGATCGGAGCGGGGTGACGGTGACGGTGTGTGAGGATGGGAGCGGGGTGACGGTGCCGGTGTGTGAGGATGGGAGCGGGGTGACGGTGTCGGTGTGTGAGGATGGGAGCGGGGTGACGGTGTCGGTGTGTGAGGACGGGAGCGGGGTGACGGTGCCGGTGTGTGAGGATGGGAGCGGGGTGACGGTGCCGGTGTGTGAGGATGGGAGCGGGGTGACGGTGCCGGTGTGTGAGGATGGGAGCGGGGTGACGGTGTCGGTGTGTGAGGATGGGAGCGGGGTGACGGTGTCGGTGTGTGAGGATGGGAGCGGGGTGACGGTGCCGGTGTGTGAGGATGGGAGCGGGGTGACGGTGCCGGTGTGTGAGGATGGGAGCGGGGTGACGGTGCCGGTGTGTGAGGATGGGAGCGGGGTGACGGTGCCGGTGTGTGAGGATGGGAGCGGGGTGACGGTGCCGGTGTGTGAGGATGGGAGCGGGGTGACGGTGCCGGTGTGTGAGGATGGGAGCGGGGTGACGGTGCCGGTGTGTACAGATCGGAGCGGGGTGACGGTGACGGTGTGTGAGGATGGGAGCGGGGTGACGGTGCCGGTGTGTGAGGATGGGAGCGGGGTGACGGTGTCGGTGTGTGAGGATGGGAGCGGGGTGACGGTGCCGGTGTGTGAGGGTGGGAGCGGGGTGACGGTGCCGGTGTGTGAGGATGGGAGCGGGGTGACGGTGCCGGTGTGTGAGGACGGGAGCGGGGTGACGGTGCCGGTGTGTGAGGATGGGAGCGGGGTGACGGTGTCGGTGTGTGAGGATGGGAGCGGGGAGACGGTGTGTGAGGATGGGAGCGGGGTGACGGTGCCGGTGTGTGAGGATGGGAGCGGGGTGACGGTGCCGGTGTGAGAGGACGGGAGCGGGGTGACGGTGTCGGTGTGTGAGGATGGGAGCGGGGTGACGGTGTCGGTGTGTACGGGTGGGAGCGGGGTGACGGTGCCGGTGTGTGAGGATGGGAGTGGGGTGACGGTGCCGGTGTGTGAGGACAGGAGCGGGGTGACGGTGCCGGTGTGTGAGGATGGGAGCGGGGTGACGGTGTCGGTGTGTGAGGATGGGAGCGGGGTGACGGTGCCGGTGTGTGAGGACGGGAGCGGGGTGACGGTGCCGGTGTGTGAGGACGGGAGCGGGGTGACGGTGCCGGTGTGTGAGGACGGGAGCGGGGTGACGGTGCCGGTGTGTGAGGATGGGAGCGGGGTGACGGTGTCGGTGTGTGAGGACTGGAGCGGGGTGACGGTGCCGGTGTGTGAGGATGGGAGCGGGGTAACGGTGCCGGTGTGTGAGGATGGGAGCGGGGTGACGGTGCCGGTGTGTGAGGATGGGAGCGGGGTGACGGTGCCGGTGTGTGAGGATGGGAGCGGGGTGACGGTGCCGGTGTGTGAGGATGGGAGCGGGGTGACGGTGTCGGTGTGTGAGGATGGGAGCGGGGTGACGGTGTCGGTGTGTGAGGATGGGAGCGGGGTGACGGTGTCGGTGTGTGAGGATGGGAGCGGGGTGACGGTGTCGGTGTGTGAGGATGGGAGCGGGGTGACGGTGCCGGTGTGTGAGGATGGGAGCGGGGTGACGGTGCCGGTGTGTACGGGTGGGAGCGGGGTGACGGTGCCGGTGTGTACGGGTGGGAGCGGGGTAACGGTGCCGGTGTGTGAGGATGGGAGCGGGGTGACGGTGATGGTGTGTGAGGACGGGAGCGGGGTGACGGTGCCGGTGTGTGAGGATGGGAGCGGGGTGACGGTGCCGGTGTGTGAGGACGGGAGCGGGGTGACGGTGCCGGTGTGTGAGGACGGGAGCGGGGTGACGGTGCCGGTGTGTGAGGATGGGAGCGGGGTGACGGTGCCGGTGTGTGAGGATGGGAGCGGGGTGACGGTGCCGGTGTGTGAGGATGGGAACGGGGTGACGGTGCCGGTGTGTACAGATGGGAGCGGGGTGACGGTGCCGGTGTGTGAGGATGGGAGCGGGGTGACGGTGCCGGTGTGTGAGGATGGGAGCGGGGTGACGGTGCCGGTGTGTGAGGATGGGAGCGGGGTGACGGTGCCGGTGTGTGAGGATGGGAGCGGGGTGACGGTGCCGGTGTGTGAGGATCGGAGCGGGGTGACGGTGTCGGTGTGTGAGGATGGGAGTGGGGTGACGGTGCCGGTGTGTGAGGACGGGAGCGGGGTGACGGTGCCGGTGTGTGAGGGTGGGAGCGGGGTGACGGTGCCGGTGTGTGAGGATGGGAGCGGGGTGACGGTGCCGCTGTGTGAGGATGGGAGCGGGGTGACGGTGCCGGTGTGTGAGGATGGGAGCGGGGTGACGGTGCCGGTGTGTGAGGATGGGAGCGGGGTGACGGTGTCGGTGTGTGAGGATGGGAGCGGGGTGACGGTGCCGGTGTGTGAGGATGGGAGCGGGGTGACGGTGCCGGTGTGTGAGGATGGGAGCGGGGTGACGGTGCCGGTGTGTGAGGATCGGAGCGGGGTGACGGTGCCGGTGTGTGAGGATGGGAGCGGGGTGACGGTGCCGGTGTGTGAGGATGGGAGCGGGGTGACGGTGTCGGTGTGTACAGATGGGAGCGGGGTGACGGTGCCGGTGTGTGAGGATGGGAGCGGGGTGACGGTGCCGGTGTGTGAGGATGGGAGCGGGGTGACGGTGCCGGTGTGTGAGGATGGGAGCGGGGTGACGGTGCCGGTGTGTGAGGATGGGAGCGGGGTGACGGTGCCGGTGTGTGAGGGTGGGAGCGGGGTGACGGTGCCGGTGTGTGAGGATGGGAGCGGGGTGACGGTGTCGGTGTGTGAGGATGGGAGCGGGGTGACGGTGCCGGTGTGTGAGGATGGGAGCGGGGTGACGGTGCCGGTGTGTGAGGATGGGAGCGGGGTGACGGTGCCGGTGTGTGAGGATGGGAGCGGGGTGACGGTGCCGGTGTGTGAGGATGGGAGCGGGGTGACGGTGTCGGTGTGTGAGGATGGGAGCGGGGTGACGGTGCCGGTGTGTGAGGATGGGAGCGGGGTGACGGTGCCGGTGTGTGAGGACGGGAGCGGGGTGACGGTGTCGGTGTGTGAGGATGGGAGCGGGGTGACGGTGCCGGTGTGTGAGGATGGGAGCGGGGTGACGGTGCCGGTGTGTGAGGATGGGAGCGGGGTGACGGTGCCGGTGTGTACAGATGGGAGCGGGGTGACGGTGTCGGTGTGTGAGGATGGGAGCGGGGTGACGGTGCCGGTGTGTACAGATGGGAGCGGGGTGACGGTGCCGGTGTGTGAGGATGGGAGCGGGGTGACGGTGCCGGTGTGTGAGGATGGGAGCGGGGTGACGGTGCCGGTGTGTACAGATGGGAGCGGGGTGACGGTGCCGGTGTGTGAGGAAGGGAGCGGGGTGACGGTGCCGGTGTGTGAGGATGGGAGCGGGGTGACGGTGCCGGTGTGTGAGGACGGGAGCGGGGTGACGGTGCCGGTGTGTGAGGATGGGAGCGGGGTGACGGTGCCGGTGTGTGAGGATGGGAGCGGGGTGACGGTGCCGGTGTGTGAGGATGGGAGCGGGGTGACGGTGCCGGTGTGTGAGGATGGGAGCGGGGTGACGGTGCCGGTGTGTGAGGATGGGAGCGGGGTGACGGTGCCGGTGTGTGAGGATGGGAGCGGGGTGACGGTGCCGCTGTGTGAGGATGGGAGCGGGGTGACGGTGCCGGTGTGTGAGGATGGGAGCGGGGTGACGGTGCCGGTGTGTGAGGATGGGAGCGGGGTGACGGTGTCGGTGTGTGAGGATGGGAGCGGGGTGACGGTGCCGGTGTGTGAGGATGGGAGCGGGGTGACGGTGCCGGTGTCTGAGGATGGGAGCGGGGTGACGGTGTCGGTGTCTGAGGATGGGAGCGGGGTGACGGTGCCGGTGTGTGAGGATGGGAGCGGGGTGACGGTGCCGGTGTGTACAGATGGGAGCGGGGTGACGGTGTCGGTGTGTGAGGACGGGAGCGGGGTGACGGTGCCGGTGTGTGAGGATGGGAGCGGGGTGACGGTGCCGGTGTGTGAGGACGGGAGCGGGGTGACGGTGCCGGTGTGTGAGGACGGGAGCGGGGTGACGGTGCCGGTGTGTGAGGATGGGAGCGGGGTGACGGTGCCGGTGTGTGAGGATGGGAGCGGGGTGACGGTGTCGGTGTGTGAGGACGGGAGCGGGGTGACGGTGCCGGTGTGTGAGGATGGGAGCGGGGTGACGGTGTGTGAGGATGGGAGCGGGGTGACGGTGCCGGTGTGTGAGGATGGGAGCGGGGTGACGGTGCCGGTGTGTACGGGTGGGAGCGGGGTGACGGTGTCGGTGTGTGAGGACTGGAGCGGGGTGACGGTGCCGGTGTGTGAGGATGGGAGCGGGGTGACGGTGTCGGTGTGTGAGGATGGGAGCGGGGTGACGGTGTCGGTGTGTGAGGATGGGAGCGGGGTGACGGTGTCGGTGTGTGAGGACTGGAGCGGGGTGACGGTGCCGGTGTGTGAGGATGGGAGCGGGGTAACGGTGCCGGTGTGTGAGGATGGGAGCGGGGTGACGGTGCCGGTGTGTGAGGATGGGAGCGGGGTGACGGTGCCGGTGTGTGAGGATGGGAGCGGGGTGACGGTGTCGGTGTGTGAGGATGGGAGCGGGGTGACGGTGTCGGTGTGTGAGGATGGGAGCGGGGTGACGGTGTCGGTGTGTGAGGATGGGAGCGGGGTGACGGTGTCGGTGTGTGAGGATGGGAGCGGGGTGACGGTGCCGGTGTGTGAGGATGGGAGCGGGGTGACGGTGCCGGTGTGTACGGGTGGGAGCGGGGTGACGGTGCCGGTGTGTACGGGTGGGAGCGGGGTAACGGTGCCGGTGTGTGAGGATGGGAGCGGGGTGACGGTGCCGGTGTGTGAGGATGGGAGCGGGGTGACGGTGCCGGTGTGTGAGGATGGGAGCGGGGTGACGGTGCCGGTGTGTACAGATGGGAGCGGGGTGACGGTGCCGGTGTGTGAGGATGGGAGCGGGGTGACGGTGTCGGTGTGTGAGGATGGGAGCGGGGTGACGGTGCCGGTGTGTGAGGATGGGAGCGGGGTGACGGTGCCGGTGTGTGAGGATGGGAGCGGGGTGACGGTGCCGGTGTGTGAGGATCGGAGCGGGGTGACGGTGCCGGTGTGTGAGGATGGGAGCGGGGTGACGGTGCCGGTGTGTGAGGATGGGAGCGGGGTGACGGTGTCGGTGTGTACAGATGGGAGCGGGGTGACGGTGCCGGTGTGTGAGGATGGGAGCGGGGTGACGGTGCCGGTGTGTGAGGATGGGAGCGGGGTGACGGTGCCGGTGTGTGAGGACTGGAGCGGGGTGACGGTGCCGGTGTGTGAGGATGGGAGCGGGGTGACGGTGTCGGTGTGTGAGGATGGGAGCGGGGTGACGGTGCCGGTGTGTGAGGATGGGAGCGGGGTGACGGTGCCGGTGTGTGAGGATGGGAGCGGGGTGACGGTGCCGGTGTGTGAGGATGGGAGCGGGGTGACGGTGCCGGTGTGTGAGGGTGGGAGCGGGGTGACGGTGTCGGTGTGTGAGGATGGGAGCGGGGTGACGGTGCCGGTGTGTGAGGATGGGAGCGGGGTGACGGTGCCGGTGTGTGAGGACGGGAGCGGGGTGACGGTGTCGGTGTGTGAGGATGGGAGCGGGGTGACGGTGTCGGTGTGTGAGGACGGGAGCGGGGTGACGGTGTCGGTGTGTGAGGATGGGAGCGGGGTGACGGTGCCGGTGTGTGAGGACGGGAGCGGGGTGACGGTGTCGGTGTGTGAGGACGGGAGCGGGGTGACGGTGCCAGTGTGTGAGGATCGGAGCGGGGTGACGGTGTCGGTGTGTGAGGATGGGAGCGGGGTGACGGTGCCGGTGTGTGAGGATGGGAGCGGGGTGACGGTGCCGGTGTGTACAGATGGGAGCGGGGTGACGGTGTCGGTGTGTGAGGATGGGAGCGGGGTGACGGTGCCGGTGTGTGAGGATGGGAGCGGGGTGACGGTGCCGGTGTGTGAGGACGGGAGCGGGGTGACGGTGTCGGTGTGTGAGGATGGGAGCGGGGTGACGGTGTCGGTGTGTGAGGACGGGAGCGGGGTGACGGTGTCGGTGTGTGAGGATGGGAGCGGGGTGACGGTGCCGGTGTGTGAGGACGGGAGCGGGGTGACGGTGTCGGTGTGTGAGGACGGGAGCGGGGTGACGGTGCCAGTGTGTGAGGATCGGAGCGGGGTGACGGTGTCGGTGTGTGAGGATGGGAGCGGGGTGACGGTGCCGGTGTGTGAGGATGGGAGCGGGGTGACGGTGCCGGTGTGTACAGATGGGAGCGGGGTGACGGTGCCGGTGTGTGAGGAAGGGAGCGGGGTGACGGTGCCGGTGTGTGAGGATGGGAGCGGGGTGACGGTGCCGGTGTGTGAGGATGGGAGCGGGGTGACGGTGCCGGTGTGTGAGGATGGGAGCGGGGTGACGGTGCCGGTGTGTGAGGATGGGAGCGGGGTGACGGTGCCGGTGTGTGAGGATGGGAGCGGGGTGACGGTGCCGGTGTGTGAGGATGGGAGCGGGGTGACGGTGCCGGTGTGTGAGGATGGGAGCGGGGTGACGGTGCCGCTGTGTGAGGATGGGAGCGGGGTGACGGTGCCGGTGTGTGAGGATGGGAGCGGGGTGACGGTGCCGGTGTGTGAGGATGGGAGCGGGGTGACGGTGTCGGTGTGTGAGGATGGGAGCGGGGTGACGGTGCCGGTGTGTGAGGATGGGAGCGGGGTGACGGTGCCGGTGTGTGAGGATGGGAGCGGGGTGACGGTGCCGGTGTGTACAGATGGGAGCGGGGTGACGGTGTCGGTGTGTGAGGACGGGAGCGGGGTGACGGTGCCGGTGTGTGAGGATGGGAGCGGGGTGACGGTGCCGGTGTGTGAGGATGGGAGCGGGGTGACGGTGCCGGTGTGTGAGGATGGGAGCGGGGTGACGGTGCCGGTGTGTGAGGATCGGAGCGGGGTGACGGTGCCGGTGTGTGAGGATGGGAGCGGGGTGACGGTGCCGGTGTGTGAGGACTGGAGCGGGGTGACGGTGCCGGTGTGTGAGGACGGGAGCGGGGTGACGGTGCCGGTGTGTGAGGATGGGAGCGGGGTGACGGTGCCGGTGTGTACGGGTGGGAGCGGGGTGACGGTGTCGGTGTGTGAGGACTGGAGCGGGGTGACGGTGCCGGTGTGTGAGGATGGGAGCGGGGTGACGGTGTCGGTGTGTGAGGATGGGAGCGGGGTGACGGTGTCGGTGTGTGAGGATGGGAGCGGGGTGACGGTGTCGGTGTGTGAGGATGGGAGCGGGGTGACGGTGTCGGTGTGTGAGGATGGGAGCGGGGTGACGGTGTCGGTGTGTGAGGATGGGAGCGGGGTGACGGTGCCGGTGTGTGAGGATGGGAGCGGGGTGACGGTGCCGGTGTGTGAGGATGGGAGCGGGGTGACGGTGCGGGTGTGTACGGATCGGAGCGGGGTGACGGTGTCGGTGTGTACGGATGGGAGTGGGGTGACGGTGCCGGTGTGTACAGATGGGAGCGGGGTGACGGTGTCGGTGTGTGAGGATGGGAGCGGGGTGACGGTGCGGGTGTGTACGGATCGGAGCGGGGTGACGGTGTCGGTGTGTACGGATGGGAGTGGGGTGACGGTGCCGGTGTGTGAGGATGGGAGCGGGGTGACGGTGCCGGTGTGTGAGGATGGGAGCGGGGTGACGGTGCCGGTGTGTGAGGATCGGAGCGGGGAGACGGTGCCGGTGTGTGAGGATGGGAGCGGGGTGACGGTGCCGGTGTGTGAGGATCGGAGCGGGGAGACGGTGCCGGTGTGTGAGGATGGGAGCGGGGTGACGGTGCCGGTGTGTGAGGACGGGAGCGGGGTGACGGTGCCGGTGTGTGAGGATGGGAGCGGGGTGACGGTGCCGGTGTGTGAGGATCGGAGCGGGGTGACGGTGCCGGTGTGTGAGGATGGGAGCGGGGTGACGGTGCCGGTGTGTGAGGATGGGAGCGGGGTGACGGTGCCAGTGTGTGAGGATGGGAGCGGGGTGACGGTGCCAGTGTGTGAGGATGGGAGCGGGGTGACGGTGCCGGTGTGTGAGGATGGGAGCGGGGTGACGGTGTGTGAGGATGGGAGCGGGGTGACGGTGTCGGTGTGTGAGGATGGGAGCGGGGTGACGGTGCCGGTGTGTGAGGACGGGAGCGGGGTGACGGTGCCGGTGTGTGAGGATGGGAGCGGGGTGACGGTGCCGGTGTGTGAGGATGGGAGCGGGGTGACGGTGCCGGTGTGTGAGGATGGGAGTGGGGTGACGGTGCCGGTGTGTGAGGATGGGAGTGGGGTGACGGTGCCGGTGTGTGAGGATGGGAGCGGGGAGACGGTGCCGGTGTGTGAGGACGGGAGCGGGGTGACGGTGCCGGTGTGTGAGGATGGGAGCGGGGTGACGGTGTCGGTGTGTACAGATGGGAGCGGGGTGACGGTGCCGGTGTGTGAGGACGGGAGCGGGGTGACGGTGCCGGTGTGTGAGGACGGGAGCGGGGTGACGGTGCCGGTGTGTGAGGACGGGAGCGGGGTGACGGTGCCGGTGTGTGAGGACTGGAGCGGGGTGACGGTGCCGGTGTGTGAGGATGGGAGCGGGGTGACGGTGTCGGTGTGTGAGGATGGGAGCGGGGTGACGGTGCCGGTGTGTACGGGTGGGAGCGGGGTGACGGTGCCGGTGTGTGAGGATGGGAGCGGGGTGACGGTGCCGGTGTGTGAGGATGGGAGCGGGGTGACGGTGTCGGTGTGTGAGGATGGGAGCGGGGTGACGGTGTCGGTGTGTGAGGATGGGAGCGGGGTGACGGTGCCGGTGTGTGAGGATGGGAGCGGGGTGACGGTGTCGGTGTGTGAGGACGGGAGCGGGGTAACGGTGCCGGTGTGTGAGGGTGGGAGCGGGGTGACGGTGCCGGTGTGTGAGGATGGGAGCGGGGTGACGGTGCCGGTGTGTGAGGATGGGAGCGGGGTGACGGTGCCGGTGTGTACGGGTGGGAGCGGGGTGACGGTGCCGGTGTGTGAGGATGGGAGCGGGGTGACGGTGCCGGTGTGTGAGGATGGGAGCGGGGTGACGGTGTCGGTGTGTGAGGATGGGAGCGGGGTGACGGTGTCGGTGTGTGAGGATGGGAGCGGGGTGACGGTGTCGGTGTGTGAGGATGGGAGCGGGGTGACGGTGCCGGTGTGTGAGGATGGGAGCGGGGTGACGGTGCCGATGTGTGAGGACTGGAGCGGGGTGACGGTGCCGGTGTGTGAGGATGGGAGCGGGGTGACGGTGCCGGTGTGTGAGGATGGGAGCGGGGTGACGGTGCCGGTGTGTGAGGATGGGAGCGGGGTGATGGTGCCGGTGTGTGAGGATGGGAGCGGGGTGACGGTGCCGGTGTGTGAGGATCGGAGCGGGGTGACGGTGCCGGTGTGTGAGGATGGGAGCGGGGTGACGGTGTCGGTGTGTGAGGATGGGAGCGGGGTGACGGTGCCGGTGTGTGAGGATGGGAGCGGGGAGACGGTGCCGGTGTGTGAGGATGGGAGCGGGGTAACGGTGTCGGTGTGTGAGGATGGGAGCGGGGTGACGGTGTCGGTGTGTGAGGATGGGAGTGGGGTGACGGTGATGGTGTGTGAGGATGGGAGCGGGGTGACGGTGCCGGTGTGTGAGGATGGGAGCGGGGTGACGGTGTCGGTGTGTGAGGATGGGAGCGGGGTGACGGTGCCGGTGTGTGAGGATGGGAGTGGGGTGACGGTGTCGGTGTGTGAGGATGGGAGCGGGGTGACGGTGATGGTGTGTGAGGACGGGAGCGGGGTGACGGTGCCGGTGTGTGAGGATCGGAGCGGGGTGACGGTGCCGGTGTGTGAGGATGGGAGCGGGGTGACGGTGCCGGTGTGTGAGGATGGGAGCGGGGTGACGGTGCCGGTGTGTGAGGATGGGAGCGGGGTGACGGTGCCGGTGTGTACGGGTGGGAGTGGGGTGACGGTGTCGGTGTGTGAGGATGGGAGCGGGGTGACGGTGATGGTGTGTGAGGACGGGAGCGGGGTGACGGTGCCGGTGTGTGAGGATGGGAGCGGGGTGACGGTGCCGGTGTGTACGGGTGGGAGTGGGGTGACGGTGTCGGTGTGTGAGGATGGGAGCGGGGTGACGGTGTCGGTGTGTACAGATGGGAGCGGGGTGACGGTGCCGGTGTGTGAGGATGGGAGCGGGGTGACGGTGTGTGAGGATGGGAGCGGGGTGACGGTGCCGGTGTGTGAGGATGGGAGCGGGGTGACGGTGTCGGTGTGTGAGGATCGGAGCGGGGTGACGGTGCCGGTGTGTGAGGATGGGAGCGGGGTGACGGTGCCGGTGTGTGAGGATCGGAGCGGGGTGACGGTGCCGGTGTGTGAGGATGGGAGTGGGGTGACGGTGCCGGTGTGTGAGGATGGGAGCGGGGTGACGGTGCCGGTGTGTGAGGACGGGAGCGGGGTGACGGTGCCGGTGTGTGAGGATGGGAGCGGGGTGACGGTGTGTGAGGATGGGAGCGGGGTGACGGTGTGTGAGGATGGGAGCGGGGTGACGGTGCCGGTGTGTGAGGATGGGAGCGGGGTGACGGTGCCGGTGTGTGAGGATGGGAGCGGGGTGACGGTGCCGGTGTGTGAGGATGGGAGCGGGGTGACGGTGCCGGTGTGTGAGGATGGGAGCGGGGTGACGGTGCCGGTGTGTGAGGATGGGAGTGGGGTGACGGTGCCGGTGTGTGAGGATGGGAGCGGGGTGACGGTGTCGGTGTGTACAGATGGGAGTGGGGTGACGGTGCCGGTGTGTGAGGATGGGAGCGGGGTGACGGTGTCGGTGTGTGAGGACGGGAGCGGGGTAACGGTGCCGGTGTGTGAGGACGGGAGCGGGGTGACGGTGTCGGTGTGTGAGGATGGGAGCGGGGTGACGGTGCCGGTGTGTGAGGATGGGAGCGGGGTGACGGTGCCGGTGTGTGAGGACGGGAGCGGGGTGACGGTGTCGGTGTGTGAGGATGGGAGCGGGGTGACGGTGCCGGTGTGTGAGGACTGGAGCGGGGTGACGGTGTCGGTGTGTGAGGATCGGAGCGGGGTGACGGTGCCGGTGTGTGAGGATGGGAGCGGGGAGACGGTGTGTGAGGATGGGAGCGGGGTGACGGTGCCGGTGTGTGAGGATGGGAGTGGGGTGACGGTGTCGGTGTGTGAGGACGGGAGCGGGGTGACGGTGCCGGTGTGTGAGGATGGGAGCGGGGTGACGGTGCCGGTGTGTGAGGATCGGAGCGGGGTGACGGTGCCGGTGTGTGAGGATGGGAGCGGGGTGACGGTGTCGGTGTGTGAGGATGGGAGCGGGGTGACGGTGCCGGTGTGTGAGGACTGGAGCGGGGTGACGGTGTCGGTGTGTGAGGACTGGAGCGGGGTGACGGTGTCGGTGTGTGAGGATCGGAGCGGGGTGACGGTGTCGGTGTGTGAGGATCGGAGCGGGGTGACGGTGCCGGTGTGTGAGGACGGGAGCGGGGTGACGGTGCCGGTGTGTGAGGATGGGAGCGGGGTGACGGTGCCGGTGTGTGAGGATGGGAGCGGGGTGACGGTGTCGGTGTGTGAGGATGGGAGCGGGGTGACGGTGCCGGTGTGTGAGGACTGGAGCGGGGTGACGGTGTCGGTGTGTGAGGATCGGAGCGGGGTGACGGTGCCGGTGTGTGAGGATGGGAGCGGGGAGACGGTGTGTGAGGATGGGAGCGGGGTGACGGTGCCGGTGTGTGAGGATGGGAGTGGGGTGACGGTGTCGGTGTGTGAGGACGGGAGCGGGGTGACGGTGCCGGTGTGTGAGGATGGGAGCGGGGTGACGGTGCCGGTGTGTGAGGATCGGAGCGGGGTGACGGTGCCGGTGTGTGAGGATGGGAGCGGGGTGACGGTGTCGGTGTGTGAGGATGGGAGCGGGGTGACGGTGTCGGTGTGTGAGGATCGGAGCGGGGTGACGGTGCCGGTGTGTGAGGATGGGAGCGGGGTGACGGTGTCGGTGTGTGAGGATCGGAGCGGGGTGACGGTGTCGGTGTGTGAGGATGGGAGCGGGGTGACGGTGCCGGTGTGTGAGGATGGGAGCGGGGTGACGGTGCCGGTGTGTGAGGATGGGAGCGGGGTGACGGTGCCGGTGTGTGAGGACGGGAGCGGGGTGACGGTGTCGGTGTGTGAGGACGGGAGCGGGGTGACGGTGCCGGTGTGTACGGATGGGAGCGGGGTAACGGTGCCGGTGTGTGTGGATGGGAGCGGGGTGACGGTGCCGGTGTGTACGGATGGGAGCGGGGTAACGGTGCCGGTGTGTGTGGATGGGAGCGGGGTGACGGTGCCGGTGTGTGAGGATGGGAGCGGGGTAACGGTGCCGGTGTGTGAGGATGGGAGCGGGGTGACGGTGCCGGTGTGTGAGGATGGGAGCGGGGTGACGGTGCCGGTGTGTGAGGATGGGAGCGGGGTGACGGTGTCGGTGTGTGAGGATGGGAGCGGGGTGACGGTGCCGGTGTGTGAGGATCGGAGCGGGGTGACGGTGCCGGTGTGTGAGGATCGGAGCGGGGTGACGGTGCCGGTGTGTGAGGATGGGAGCGGGGTGACGGTGTCGGTGTGTGAGGATGGGAGCGGGGTGACGGTGCCGGTGTGTGAGGATGGGAGCGGGGTGACGGTGCCGGTGTGTGAGGATGGGAGCGGGGTGACGGTGCCGGTGTGTGAGGATGGGAGCGGGGTGACGGTGTCGGTGTGTGAGGATGGGAGCGGGGTGACGGTGCCGGTGTGTGAGGATCGGAGCGGGGTGACGGTGCCGGTGTGTGAGGATCGGAGCGGGGTGACGGTGCCGGTGTGTGAGGACGGGAGCGGGGTGACGGTGCCGGTGTGTACGGATGGGAGCGGGGTGACGGTGCCGGTGTGTGAGGATGGGAGCGGGGAGACGGTGCCGGTGTGTGAGGATGGGAGCGGGGTGACGGTGCCGGTGTGTGAGGATGGGAGCGGGGAGACGGTGTGTGAGGATGGGAGCGGGGTGACGGTGTCGGTGTGTGAGGATGGGAGCGGGGTGACGGTGCCGGTGTGTGAGGATGGGAGCGGGGTGACGGTGTCGGTGTGTGAGGACGGGAGCGGGGTGACGGTGCCGGTGTGTGAGGATCGGAGTGGGGTAACGGTGCCGGTGTGTGAGGATCGGAGTGGGGTAACGGTGCCGGTGTGTACAGATGGGAGTGGGGTGACGGTGCCGGTGTGTGAGGACGGGAGCGGGGTGACGGTGCCGGTGTGTGAGGATGGGAGCGGGGTGACGGTGCCGGTGTGTGAGGATGGGAGCGGGGTGACGGTGCCGGTGTGTGAGGATGGGAGCGGGGTGACGGTGCCGGTGTGTGAGGATGGGAGCGGGGTGACGGTGCCGGTGTGTGAGGGTGGGAGCGGGGTGACGGTGCCGGTGTGTACGGGTGGGAGCGGGGTGACGGTGTCGGTGTGTGAGGATGGGAGCGGGGTGACGGTGTCGGTGTGTGAGGATGGGAGCGGGGTGACGGTGCCGGTGTGTGAGGATGGGAGCGGGGTGACGGTGCCGGTGTGTGAGGATGGGAGCGGGGTGACGGTGTCGGTGTGTGAGGATGGGAGCGGGGTGACGGTGCCGGTGTGTGAGGATGGGAGCGGGGTGACGGTGCCGGTGTGTGAGGATGGGAGTGGGGTGACGGTGCCGGTGTGTGAGGATCGGAGCGGGGTGACGGTGTCGGTGTGTGAGGACGGGAGCGGGGTGACGGTGCCGGTGTGTGAGGACGGGAGCGGGGTGACGGTGCCGGTGTGTGAGGATGGGAGCGGGGTGACGGTGCCGGTGTGTGAGGATGGGAGCGGGGTGACGGTGCCGGTGTGTGAGGATGGGAGCGGGGTGACGGTGCCGGTGTGTGAGGATGGGAGCGGGGTGACGGTGTGTGAGGACGGGAGCGGGGTGACGGTGTCGGTGTGTGAGGATGGGAGCGGGGTGACGGTGCCGGTGTGTGAGGACGGGAGCGGGGTGACGGTGCCGGTGTGTACAGATCGGAGCGGGGTGACAGTGTCGGTGTGTGAGGATGGGAGCGGGGTGACGGTGCCGGTGTGTACGGATCGGAGCGGGGTGACGGTGCCGGTGTGTGAGGATGGGAGCGGGGTGACGGTGCCGGTGTGTGAGGATGGGAGCGGGGTGACGGTGCCGGTGTGTGAGGATGGGAGCGGGGTGACGGTGCCGGTGTGTACGGGTGGGAGCGGGGTGACGGTGCCGGTGTGTGAGGATGGGAGCGGGGTGACGGTGTCGGTGTGTGAGGATGGGAGCGGGGTGACGGTGCCGGTGTGTACGGATCGGAGCGGGGTGACGGTGCCGGTGTGTGAGGATGGGAGCGGGGTGACGGTGCCGGTGTGTGAGGATGGGAGTGGGGTGACGGTGTCGGTGTGTACAGATGGGAGCGGGGTGACGGTGCCGGTGTGTACGGGTGGGAGCGGGGTGACGGTGCCGGTGTGTACGGATGGGAGCGGGGTGACGGTGCCGGTGTGTGAGGATGGGAGCGGGGTGACGGTGCCGGTGTGTGAGGATGGGAGCGGGGTGACGGTGTCGGTGTGTACAGATGGGAGCGGGGTGACGGTGCCGGTGTGTACGGGTGGGAGCGGGGTGACGGTGCCGGTGTGTACGGATGGGAGCGGGGTGACGGTGCCGGTGTGTGAGGATGGGAGCGGGGTGACGGTGCCGGTGTGTACGGGTGGGAGTGGGGTGACGGTGCCGGTGTGTGAGGATGGGAGCGGGGTGACGGTGCCGGTGTGTGAGGATGGGAGTGGGGTGACGGTGCCGGTGTGTGAGGATGGGAGCGGGGTGACGGTGTCGGTGTGTGAGGATGGGAGCGGGGTGACGGTGCCGGTGTGTGAGGATGGGAGCGGGGTGACGGTGTGTGAGGACGGGAGCGGGGTGACGGTGCCGGTGTGTGAGGATGGGAGCGGGGTGACGGTGTCGGTGTGTGAGGATGGGAGTGGGGTGACGGTGCCGGTGTGTGAGGATGGGAGTGGGGTGACGGTGCCGGTGTGTGAGGGTGGGAGCGGGGTGACGGTGCCGGTGTGTGAGGATGGGAGTGGGGTGACGGTGCCGGTGTGTGAGGATGGGAGCGGGGTGACGGTGTCGGTGTGTGAGGATGGGAGCGGGGTGACGGTGCCGGTGTGTGAGGATGGGAGCGGGGTGACGGTGTGTGAGGACGGGAGCGGGGTGACGGTGCCGGTGTGTGAGGATGGGAGCGGGGTGACGGTGTCGGTGTGTGAGGATGGGAGTGGGGTGACGGTGCCGGTGTGTGAGGATGGGAGTGGGGTGACGGTGCCGGTGTGTGAGGGTGGGAGCGGGGTGACGGTGCCGGTGTGTGAGGATGGGAGCGGGGTGACGGTGTCGGTGTGTGAGGATGGGAGCGGGGTGACGGTGCCGGTGTGTGAGGATGGGAGCGGGGTGACGGTGCCGGTGTGTGAGGATGGGAGCGGGGTGACGGTGCCGGTGTGTGAGGATGGGAGCGGGGTGACGGTGCCGGTGTGTGAGGATGGGAGTGGGGTGACGGTGCCGGTGTGTGAGGATGGGAGCGGGGTGACGGTGCCGGTGTGTGAGGATGGGAGCGGGGTGACGGTGCCGGTGTGTGAGGATGGGAGCGGGGTGACGGTGCCGGTGTGTGAGGATGGGAGTGGGGTGACGGTGCCGGTGTGTGAGGACGGGAGCGGGGTGACGGTGTCGGTGTGTGAGGATGGGAGCGGGGTGACGGTGCCGGTGTGTGAGGATGGGAGTGGGGTAACGGTGCCGGTGTGTGAGGATGGGAGCGGGGTGACGGTGTCGGTGTGTGAGGATGGGAGCGGGGTGACGGTGCGGGTGTGTACAGATGGGAGTGGGGTGACGGTGTCGGTGTGTGAGGATGGGAGCGGGGTGACGGTGCCGGTGTGTGAGGATGGGAGCGGGGTGACGGTGCCGGTGTGTACGGATCGGAGCGGGGTGACGGTGCCGGTGTGTGAGGATGGGAGCGGGGTGACGGTGCCGGTGTGTGAGGATGGGAGCGGGGTGACGGTGCCGGTGTGTACGGATCGGAGCGGGGTGACGGTGTCGGTGTGTGAGGATGGGAGCGGGGTGACGGTGCCGGTGTGTGAGGATGGGAGCGGGGAGACGGTGCCGGTGTGTGAGGATGGGAGTGGGGTGACGGTGCCGGTGTGTGAGGATGGGAGCGGGGTGACGGTGCCGGTGTGTGAGGATGGGAGCGGGGTGACGGTGTCGGTGTGTGAGGACGGGAGCGGGGTGACGGTGCCGGTGTGTGAGGATGGGAGCGGGGTGACGGTGCCGGTGTGTGAGGATGGGAGCGGGGTGACGGTGCCGGTGTGTGAGGATGGGAGCGGGGTGACGGTGCCGGTGTGTGAGGATGGGAGCGGGGTGACGGTGCCGGTGTGTACAGATGGGAGCGGGGTGACGGTGCCGGTGTGTGAGGATCGGAGCGGGGTGACGGTGTCGGTGTGTGAGGATGGGAGCGGGGTGACGGTGCCGGTGTGTGAGGATGGGAGCGGGGTGACGGTGCCGGTGTGTACGGGTGGGAGCGGGGTGACGGTGCCGGTGTGTGAGGATGGGAGCGGGGTGACGGTGCCGGTGTGTGAGGATGGGAGCGGGGTGACGGTGTCGGTGTGTGAGGATGGGAGCGGGGAGACGGTGTCGGTGTGTGAGGATGGGAGTGGGGTGACGGTGCCGGTGTGTACGGGTGGGAGCGGGGTGATGGTGTGTGAGGATCGGAGTCCGGTTATGGTACTGTTATTTACAGATGAGATCCCCCACCTTCCTAACCTTAAAAGCATACCCCCTAGTGCTTGGCATTACTATCCTGGGGTAAAGATTCTGGCTGTCTATGTGCCTCTCATGATGTCACATACACAAGCATTTTACTAGATTTTGTATCTCTTGAGAGAGTTTCCGGGAGGGGTGGTGTCTTTGATTATGTTGGCTGCTTTCCTGAGGTAGTGGGAGGTGCAGAGTCCCTGGAAGGGAGGCTGTTTTCAGTATAGTTTACAACTCTGCAGCTCTTGTGGTTGTGGGGCAGAGCAGTTCCCTTGCCAAGCTGTGATGCATCCAGGTAAGAATTTTTCTCTGGTGCATCTGTAAAGATTGGTGAGCGTCACTGGGGAACCTGCGGGATCCAAGGCAATAGGCACTTTTCCTGGCCATAGCATCAAGTGGGATATGGGTTTAGAGGTAAGCGATCAGCAATGGTTTTTTTGAACAGGGACTCCATTTTCTGACCATCTTGTTCTTTAGGTACTGAGTGGAGATCCGAGGTTGTCAACAGTAGGAACTTTGATCGGGAAATTGGGCACAAAAATCCGAGGTAAGGATGCCAAAGGTACATTGAATGGACACAGTTCAGCGCGGTACAGGCCCTTCAGCCCACTATGTTGTTCTGACCTTTAAGCCTCTCACACTGCCCTCCATTTTTCTATCATTCATAACCTATTTAAGAATCTCTTCAATCTCCCTAACGTATCTGTCTCTACACCCACCCCGGCATCAGGTTCCACACACCCATCGCTCTCTGTATGTATGAAAAAAAACTATCTCTGGCATCCCCCTACCACTATTTTCCAATCACCTTGAAATTATACCCTCTTGTTTTAGCCATTTCCAGCCAGGGGGATAAAATCTCTGGCTGGCTACTCAATTTACGCCTCTGATCATCTTGTACACCTTTAACAAGTCACCTCTCATCCTCCTTCATTTCAAATAGAAAAGTTCTGAATACCAAAAGCCAAATCTCAATCAGTGCTTTGTGCAACTGTACCACGATGTCCCAACTTTTACACTCCGTGCCTCGGCAGATGCAGGTCAGTGTCTCACAGGCCCTCGCCACCTCATCTACCTGTATTCCACTTAAAAGGGATTGGGTACTTGCACTCAAAGGGAGAGAGGGGAAGGGGAGAGCAGGGCAAAGAGAGGCACAGTAGGGGAGACTGGGGCACAGAGAGGGGAGGGTCTCTTGTCTGACACTTTGCAAGTCATAGTTAGGAAAGTACGGCACAGAAACAGGCCCTTCAGCCCATCTAGTCCTTGCTGAACCATTTAAACTGCTGCTCTGCCATCGACCTGCACTGGGACTATACTCCTTCCATCTATATATCTGTCTAAACTTCTCTTAAACATTGAAATTGAGCTCACATGCATCACTTGCACTGGCAGCTCATTTCACACCCCCACAACCCTCTGAGTGAAGAAGATTCACCCTTAAACTTTTCACCCTGTACCCTTAACCCATAACCTCTGAGGCTGGATGGGACTAATGCCAGTAGGAAAAGCCAGCTTGCATCATTTATCCTATTTATACCCATAGTCCTGGTCTGATATCAGTTCACACTTGTCCAAGTTAAGTTCCTTTAGCCATTCCCTTGCCTCTTTCCCAGTTGGTTCATATTCCTGTTGTGATTTTAGGTGTGATATTACTCACTGTGGACAGAGAACTGGCAGAGTTTAATCAAGATTCAAGATGGTTTAACGTCATTTCCAGTAAATGAGTGTAAAGGAGAGGGCAGGCAGGGAATGGGGGGGGGGGGGGGAGCGCGATAGAGTCAATGTGCAAGAAGAAGAAGTTGCGAGACACTTGAGGCAGGCAGGTGATCTGTAGCACCGTTACAGATTGACAGGTATGACATTGTGGGCATCACTGAGTCATGGCTGAAAGAAAGTCATAGTTGGGAACTTAACATCCAAGGATACACATACACATTCCATTGAAAGAACAGGCTGGTAGGCAGAGGGGGTGGTGTGGCTCTGTTGGTAACAAAAAATGAAATTAAATCATTAGAAAGAGGTGACATAGGATGAGAAGAGTAGAATCCTTGTGAGTAGAGTTAAGAAACTACAAGGGTAAAAAGACCCTGATAGGAGTTATCTACAGGCTTCCAAACAGTAGCGAGGATGTGGGCAACAAATGACAATAGGAGATAGAAAAAGCATGTAAAAAGTGCAATGTTACAATAGTCATGGGAAGTTTCAATATGTAGTCGATTGAGAAAATTAGTTGTTGCTGGATCTCAAAAGGGGGAATTTTAGAATGTATGACAGTGGTTCCCAACCTTTTCTATGCCCCACACCCCTAGGAAATGTTTGATTAATGTTCACACTCCCTACAAAAGTAATATTACATTTGAAGACGAAGAAGTCTAATTTCTAATTTTTGAACCACATACAATTCTGCGGGTGAACAAATAGAACTTAAAAAAATAAGCTTTTAACTGAGTGCATAAAATGCAAATATAAATTAAGCAATTAGATTCTAATTTTTTCAGAAAAAGTTGTAAACAGTAAATAGATGAGACTCCTCAACTCTGAGGTGTAACTCCCAGGTAACACTGATGAGAATCCTCAATGCTGACTCGGGCAGCGGGAGACTGGAGTGAGTTTACGTCTCTCTCGACTCGGGCAGCAGGAGACTGGAGTGTGCTTGGGACAAACGTTACTACCACTTCTCAAGGCACACTGGCAGCTGGCTGAGTGATGACTCGTGTTACGAACTTCCGTAACTGGATCACTTACCAGCAAAGATAGAGAGGTCCGTTGAAGTCTGATGGTACTATTTTTAAACGTATTTATTGATAAACGGCACAAAAATAAGATTAATGCAAACATACAGATAATATTCGTCATCAATACTAAATCTAAAGCGCGGGTATAATAATAACCAATAAGAAATAGTTCTATTGTTGTCTAGGGGATAATGTGTCGTCTGATGGAAAGATAACACTGGAATTGAGGAGATTGAGAGGGGATCTGATTGAAACGTTTAAGATAATTAAAGGATTTGATAGGATTGAGACAGGAAATATGTTCCAGATGTTGGGAGAGTCCAGTACCAGAGGGCATGGATTGAGAATAAGAGGTCAGTTATTTAAAACAGAGTTGAGGAAGAGCTTCTTCTCCCAGAGAGTTGTGGAGGTGTGGAATGCACTGCCTCGGAAGACGGTGGAGGCCAATTCTCTGGATGCTTTCAAGAAGGAGCTAGATAGATATCAAGGGATATGGGGACAAGGCAGGGACTGGGTATTGATAGTGAATGATCAGCCATGATCTCAGAATGGCGGTGCAGACTCGAGGGGCCGAATGGTCTACTTCTGCACCTATTGTCTATTGTCTATAACAGTCGCTATCAGTTCGCTCAAGCTGCAGCGTTGTTGGGTTTAAAAGCGATGCAGTTTAAACTTGCCCCAGGTCTTTTATGATGCCAATCCGTTGAGTCAGGGGAGCAGGCTTCCCCGTTGTTAGCTAAAAGCTGTTTTCCGTGGTTCCAGCCACAGAATCGAACGCACGTGGCCTCCTTCAGATGACTTCCTGCTGTTATGTGGTCGCTTAATGTTTCTTCTGATGCGTCTGAGGGACTGTTCCTACAGACCCTCTTTTATCCTGACTCGCAGGGTCATAGATGTCAATCAGGTTGGGGGTGTGCACTCTCTCCCTCAACCAGCCCACTTTGCCTGAGGGCATTCACATAGTATAGTAGCTCAATCCACAAATTGGTATCCAAGAGACAATGGCCATGTCCCGTAGCTTTACATCGCCGGGGAAACGAGCCAGCCTGCACGTCTGTTTTCCCATTTCCTGGGCCCCTTGACCCAACCCAACAGTGATCTGGCGATTCTCACAAAGGAGGGGGCTACGGACGTAACACTCGTCACTCAAGCACAAAAGCCACTCTTTGTAGCACCCCCTGAAATTCCATCTCACACCCCTTGGGGGTGTCGGCACCCCAGGTTGGGAACCCCTGGTCTCTGAGCTGGCTGTTTAGAGCAACTCGTGGATGAGCCCACTAGGGGATCAGCTAATCTGGATGGGGTGTGGTGTAATAAACCAGATTTGATAGGGAGTTTACGGTGAAAGCACCCTTAAAAGGCAGTGATCATAATAAGATAGAATTCAACCTGCAATTTGAGAAGGGGAAGCTAAAGTCAGATATGTCAGTATTATAATGGAGTAAAGGGAATTACAGAAGCATGGAGAAGAGCTGGCCAAAGTTGATTTGAAGGGGTCACTAGCTGGGCCAATGGCAGAGCAGCAGTAGCTGGAGTTTCTGGGAGAAATTCAGAAGGTGCAGGATAGATACATCCCAAAGATGAAATATTCTAAAGGGAGAACGATGCAACCGTGGCTGACAAGGAAAGTCAAAGACAGTAGAAAAGCAAAAGACAGGGCGTATGATATAGTAAAAATTAGTGATAAGAAATAGGATGGTTAGCTTTTAAAAACCAATATAAGGCAACTATAACAAAGCAGTAAGGAGAGAAAAGATGAAATATAAAGTACTGGGCCCACTTCACATTATGTCAGTGATTTGGATGAAAGAATTGATGGCTTTGTCAACAAGTTTGCGGATGATACGAAGGTGGGTGGAGGGGTATGTAGAGTCGAGGAAAGCAAGTGTGCAAAAGGACTTGGATGGAGTAGGAGAGTGGAGAAAAAGTGGCAGGTGGAATACAGTGCAGGGAAGTGTAAGGTCATGCACTTTGGTAGAAGGAGTAAAGGTGTAGACTGTTTTGTAACTGGGGGGCAAATTCAGAAATCGGGGTTGCAAAGAGTCCTTGTATGGGATTCTCTGAAGGGTAACTTGCAGGTTGAGTTGGTGGTCAGGAAGTCAGATGCAATGTTAGCATTCATTTGGAGAGGACTAGTATGAAATCAAGGAGATAATGCAGAGGATTTATAAGGCACTGGTCAGACTTCACCTGGAGTATTGTGAGCAGATTTAGGGCCCTTATCTATGAAAAGATGTGTGGGTGTTGAAGAAGGTCCAGAAGAGGTTCATGGGAATGATTCCAGGAATGAAAGGGTTAATGTATTAGGAGCTTTGATGGCTCTAGGTCTGTACTCACTGGAATTTAGAAGAATCAGGGATATCTCATTGAATATTGAAAGGTCTTGATAGAGTGGATGTTTCCTAGGTTGGGGTATCTAGGAACAGAGGGCACAGGCTCAGAATAGAGGGATGTCTGTTTAGAACAGAGATGAAGAGAAATTCCTTTAGCCAGAGGGTGGTGAATCTGTGGAATTCAAGTGCTGAAGGTCAAGCAATTGGGTATATTTAAAATGGATGTTGATAGGTTATTGAATAGTCAGAGTGTCAAAGGTTGTGGGGAGAAGGCAGGAGAATGGAGTTGAGGGACAATAAATCAGACATAATGAAATGTCGGAGCAGACTCAATGGGTTGAGTTGACTAATACTGTGCCCGTGGAGGTTATGGATCTGGGCAGGAACAGGTTGTTAGACACATGGACAGTCAGTGTGTGAGGGATATAGACCGTGGACAGTGGGTGTGTGAGGGATATAGACTGTGGACAGTCAGTGTGTGAGGGATATAGACCATGGACAGTCAGTGTGTGAGGGATATAGACCGTGGACAGTAGGTGTGTGAGGGATATAGACCATGGACAGTCAGTGTGTGAGGGATATAGACCGTGGACAGTCAGTGTGTGAGGGATATAGACCGTGGACAGTAGGTGTGTGAGGGATATAGACCATGGACAGTCAGTGTGTGAGGGATATAGACCGTGGACAGTCAGTGTGTGAGGGATATAGACCGTGGACAGATGGACTGTCAGTGTGTGAGGGATATAGACCGTGGACAGATGGACAGTCAGTGTGTGAGGGATAGAGACCGTGAACTATCAGTGTGTGAGGGATAGAGACCGTGGACAGATGGACAGTCAGTGTGTGAGGGATAGAGACCGTGGACAGATGGACAGTCAGTGTGTGAGGGATAGAGACTGTGGACAATCAGTGTGTGAGGGATATAGACCGTGGACAGATGGACAGTCAGTGTGTGAGGGATATAGACCGTGGACAGATGGACAGTCAGTGTGTGAGGGATAGAGACCGTGGACAGATGGACAGTCAGTGTGTGAGGGATATAGACCGTGGACAGTCAGTGTGCGAGGGATATAGACCGTGGACAGATGGACAGTCAGTGTGTGAGGGATATAGACCGTGGACAGATGGACAGTCAGTGTGTGAGGGATATTGACCGTGGACAGATGGACAGTCAGTGTGTGAGGGGTATAGACTGTGGACAGATGGACTGTCAGTGTGTGAGGGATATAGACCATGGACCGTCAGTTTGTGAGGGATATAGACTGTGGACAGATGGACAGTCAGTGTGTGAAGGATATAGACCGTGGACACATGGACAGTTTAAACTGGCATTGTGACAAGAAGATATTGTGGGTGGAAGATCCTGCCTTAAGTCTGCCTCTTAATTCTCATCTGAAACATTTTTGATGTCAAACAGCAGGACAGGGTCACAACACTGATCCCTGTGGCATACCACTGGTCACAGTGCTTCACTCTGAATACTAGCCTTCAAATCACATCCTCTGGTTCCTTCCACCAAGCCAATTACGTATCAGTTTGCTTGTTTACTCTGAATCCAGTGGGGTTGATTGCCCTGCTCTAATGTCCCTGCTGTTATTCATTGAATTAATGGGGCTTTATAAATGCAGGTTTTTGTTGGCCATTGTGGAATCACTGCCTTCTACTAACCACCTTCTTCTCCTGCAGTTCCATGGCCGTTGAATCATTCACGGTGGTGGCTCCGTCTGTTGACCTGGGAAACTTTCACCTCTCTAAAGGTGAGCATGTCTCTGGTTTTGGGGAATAATGCGAAGAGGTTCAAATTCTTGGGAATGGAATGAGATCAGGTTGCAACCCGGTGTGCAGGGTTGGGAAGGGTGACACAAGCAACATGCCTTATCAGGAAACGGCTTTTCTCTGTGGAGTGAAGGAGGATGAAAGCTGGCTTGATAGAGGTGCACAAGAGGCAGAGACAGAGTGAATAGACAGAGACTTTTCCCAGGGTGGAAATGGCTAGTACAAAGGGGCATATGTGTGGAGGAGCATGTAGGGGGGGTGTCAGAGGTAAGTTTTTTTTACACGGTGGAGAGTACTCACCACTGTGGTCGAGGCAGATACATTATGGACATTTAAGAACCTCTTAGATAGGCATGTGGGCTATAGAAGTTTGGAGGCTTATGTGGGAGAGAAGGCTTAGATGTTGGATTAGGTTACTCTGAACTAAACTGACTGTTGCAAGGACTCTGCGGTTAATATTCAGTGTGTTATTTGCTCATTTTTTGCTGTTTGCACGATTTGTTCTTTTTAAATGCGCAATGAGTGTTTGGTGCTTTTCTTTGAACGGGAGCCATGGTCTTCTTTGCTTCGTGGCTGTCTGTGGGAATACGAATCTCAGGGCTGTGTACTGCATACAGACTTTGATAATACTTTGATAATACTTTGAATGTTTGTAAAGGCCAGCTGAAGGGCTTGTACTGTGCTGTACTGTTGAAAGGTCAGCTGCTGAGTCTGAGTGATAGCATGAGTTTCTCCCTAAGTCTCCTCTTCTCTTTTCACTTAAGGACTAATTGAGAAAGTGCAGACCTTTAAGAGGATTCCATTGTCCAAGTTTGAGCCCCCCCATGCCGACATCACTGTGCTAGATGATTACTTCTACCACAGCAGCAACGCCCGGAGCCCAGAGGTAAACGGTTGTTCATTCTTGCTCACTGGGAGCTGGAACAATTCACAAAGGATGTTGCCGGGGCCAGAGGGCTTTCATTATAAGGAAAGACTGCACAAGCTGGGACTGTTTTCCCTGGAGTAAAGGAGACTGAGGGGTGAGGTTTATAAATCTGATCACATTGTTTTTCCCCAGGGTAGGGAAATCTGTAACTAGAGGATACAGCTTTAAGGTGAGAGGGGGAAGGGTTTAAAAGGGGACCTGAGGGCAGGTGAAGGGTGGTGGGTGTGTGGAAGGAGCTGTCAGAGGAAGAGGTTGAGGCAGGTGCAATGACAACATTGAAAAGGTTCAGGTCCATGGATAGGAAAGGCTGAGAGGGAGATGGGTCAAGTGCAAGCCTGGGTGGTCATCTCGCTTGGCATGGATGAGTTGGGCCAAACCCTGTTTTTGGCACACTGTGACTTGGGCCCCCCCCTCAGTTAACCTGTATTACTGAACGTGGTAAGTGGCTGTTACACCTCACACACCGATTTCAGTACAGCCCGACTAAACCAGGTGTGGCCTCGTACCCCAGTGATGTAGGGACGTGCCTGTCCCAGCATGGAAAGTCAGCTCCGGTGGTCTGGAAACATAAGATCCAAAGGCCAGGAAGGTGGTCCATGGAGAGCAAAGGACACGACAAGGCAGAAGTCATGGTCACGTTAAAAGATCCCCTGCACTGGTCTTTTGTCATTGTGAGATTCAATGGACAACCACCACTCTCCACCCTGCAGATAAAATGCTTTCTAAATGAGAATACTAACATCCACCCTTAAATCTGCTGAGATAGCACCACTGCTCGTGGAGGGCTGGTAAATACAGTTCAGATAGTTCCCAAAAGTGGCAGCAGAGTGGTCGAGCAGATTCGAGGGGCAGGATGGCCATAAGTTGTAGCATCAAGTCTGGTCCAGCATTCCATCAGGGCCGTCTTATTTTCCCTCTTTCTGTAACTTTAGACGTCCTGATTAATCAAGAACCTATCAACCTCTGCTTTATGCCGAATGACTTGGCCTCCACAGCAGCCTGGTGCAATGAATTGCACAGATTCACCACCTGCAGATGGAGGGGTTTGTTTAGCAGGCTGGGTGACTTGTCCTGTGAAGTGGAGAGGGAGGGGGGAGTGGCTTGCACAGTTGGGGAGCATTGGTCAGGGGTCTGTCCCTGTGTGCTGATGGGGTGAGGTTTGTCCTGTGCAGTCACGGTGTGCCTGATTCATGCCTACATCTGTGTGTCTGGGTGTGTTGGGAGGGAGGGACTTGTCACAGTCAGAGCAAGGGGCTTGATTCTCCCTTCTCTGTCTAATCCTTTGTCCATGGGGGAGAGGGGTTGTGTTTGACGGGACACCTCTCTTAAGACTTCCTCAACTTCCAGTAACCTCCTCAAGTGGTCACCTCTTCTTTCTCTTCGCAGGTTGGCGATGTGCGTGTGTCCTTCTATTACGCAGGGCTGAGTGGTCAGTGGTCCTTCCTTGGACGTCCAGATGTGGTAGGTTGTCACATTGTTGCCATCACTCGCATCGAGTCTGATGTTCTCTGAGGGAATTGTCTCATGGTTGGTCCTCAGGTGGCTGGGGGCTGACTCGTAATCCACATACTCTCTCAATCCTGCCCCCTTTGTCACTGGCTGATCACCACTGGAGTTAATCCGTTGTTCAAAGTGTATGTGCCGCCATTTACAATCCTGAGGTTCGTTTTCAGATTCAGATTCAGTTTATTGTAATTTAGAAACCACGAATGCAATGTAGTTAAAAAATGAGACAACGTTCCCCCAGAATGATATCACAAAAGCAAATGACAAAACAGACTACACCAGAAAATCCACGTAACGTTTGGCAATCCCCAATCCAGAGTCCGGAGAGACTGCTGTGTATTAATATCGCGCTACCATCTTAGCGCGTTCCCCGAAAAGGAGCTCCAAATCCACCAGACAAACAAGACCAAAAACTAAAGCTACAAGACCTGCACAAAACCACATAGTTACAACAGTGCAAACAATAGCATTAATTGATAAAAAACAGACTATGGGCACAGTAAAAATAGTTCAAAGATGTTAAAGGACTATAAGTTCAAAAGAAATCACCACACAGTTTCCACAAGTCCCCAGAGTCCTGACAGACTCGCCATCCCACGCCAGCGGCAGAAGAGAATACCCCCGCTATGGACTTCCACGGCACCGTCTGACTCAGCCTCACAGACGCAGCACACAGTGAAAGCGACCTGACCGCAGCGGACTCAGAGTCCGTCCGTCGAACCTCCAAGCTGACGACCATACCCTCCGGCACAGCTTCTCCGAGCTCCATCCTCTGCCGAGCGTATTAAGACAGCCCCACCAACAGCCATCGGCAACGTGACCCCGAGGACTGGGGGCCTGTTCATCCCAGCAGAGTCCCAGACCTCACAGCAGCAGCAGCAACGAAGAAGGTCTTCCTGGAGATTTCCCGATGTTCTTCCGTGCTCCCATGACCGTTTTCAATCAATTATGATTGCGCACAGCACCCCACTTCACAAATAACAGATAATCAGCTCTGGAGTGGCCACTGCAAGCTGCGTTGCGCCGCCATCTTGGAATTGAGGGGATTACATCCTTGCAGGTGTTCACAGTAAATATAAAGAAACAATAAAAAATAAAAAATAGGTAATAAATATCAGGAACCTAAAAGTGAGTCCTTAGGTTTTGGGAGCAGTTCAGTGTTGAGGTGAGTAAAGTTCTCACTGGTTCAAGAGCCAATAGTTGAGGGGTTATAACTGTTCCTGACCCTCGTGGTGTGGGACCTGATGGTTGATGGGTTATAACTGTTCCTGACCCTCGTGGTGTGGGACCTGATGGTTGATGGGTTATAACTGTTCCTGACCCTGGTGGTGTGGGACCTGATGGTTGATGGGTTATAACTGTTCCTGACCCTCGTGGTGTGGGACCTGATGGTTGAGGGGTAATAACTGTTCCTGACCCTGGTGGTGTGGGACCTGATGGTTGAGGGGTATTCACTGTTCCTGACCCTGGTGGTGTGGGACCTGATGGTTGAGGGGTAATAACTGTTCCTGACCCTGGTGGTATGGGACCTGATGGTTGAGGGGTATTCACTGTTCCTGACCCTGGTGGTGTGGGACCTGATGGTTGAGGGTAGTAACTGTTCCTGAACCTGGTGGTGTGGGACCTGAGACTCCTGTACCTCCTTCCTGATGGAATCAGTTCAGAGTTGAGGTTATCCTCACTGGTTCAGGAGCCTGTGGTTGAGGGGTAATAACTGTTCCTGACCCTGGTGGTGTGAGTCCTGAGGCTCCTGTACCTCCTTCCCGATGGAATCAGTGAGAAGAGAGCATGTTCTGGGTGGTCGGGCTCCCTGATGATGGATGCTGATTTCCTGTGACAATGCTTCACGTAGATGTGCTCAGTGGTGGGAAGGGCTTTATCCCGTGATGGACTGGGATTTTGGCATTGGTGTTTTCATACCAGGCTGTGATGCATCTAGTCAATAATATACTGCCCACCACAGTGATATGCTCTATAAAAAGCAGTTTGCCAAACTGGGATGTTAGGGTGTTGGTGGAGAACACCCTGTGAGTGACTTTGTTTAACATGCAAAGGCTGATGCACAGGCAGCCATCACGGTCCTTGACAAATCGGGGTCATGGTCCAATGCCATGGAATGCAAGATGATTAGGGATCTTCACTGTTGCAGACTTCCTGCCTCCTCCATTGTCCTTTGTCCGTGCTGCTGTCTGTCGAACTAACCCAGAGCCCGATCCTGTCACAGAACCCACCGATTTCTGCTCTGTGCCCGGGTGGCTGAGGCTCGCGGGGTGGGGACTGGCCATGGCTGATGTGCAATCTCTCCCTGAAGGTGACCATTGTGGCTCGTCAGGAGACCAACATGCTGGGTGCGTACCAGACCAAGGCGGGGAACGTTCTAGAACTATTGTATGAGGAGCAACTCTCAGCAACGGTCAGTATAAAAAGTCCAGATTGTCAGAATCTTTCTCACAGAGTAGAAATGTTGTGAAATTTGTTGTTTTGTGGCAACAGTACGGTGCAATACATAATAATAAAAACTAATTTGCAATAATAAAGGTGTATATTAAAAATTAAATATGTAGTTCCAAAAGAAAGATGAAAAAAGTAGTGAGGAAGTTTTCATGGACCATTCAGAAATCTGAGTGCGGAGGGGAAGAAGCTGTTCCTGAATCGCTGAGTGTGTGCCTTCAGGCTCCTGTACCTCCTCCCTGATGGTAACAGTGAGAAGAGGACATGTCCTGGTGATGGATGCTGCCATTTTGAGGCATCACCTTTTGAAGGAGTCCTCAGTGCTGGGGAGGTTAGTGCCCATGATGGAGCTGGCTGAGTTTACAACCCTCTGCAGCTTTTTCTAATCCTTTGCAGTGGATACCAGATGGTGATGCGACCAGTTAGAATGCTAGTGATGTTTAAGAGGCTGTTAGATTAGTGAATATGCAGGGAATAGAGGGATATCAATCAGAGACCAGTGCAGCAAGAAAACAGGCCCTTTGGCCCAACGTGCTAATGCTGACCCATATCCCTCTGAACCTCTCCTATTCATGCACTTACTGATAAGTCCTATAAATGTTGGTCCACACAGATGTAAAAAATATAGAGGGTACATTGGTCCCTGTCCGTGGTGTTGCTGTAGCCAGGTGGAAGGCACTGTTTCCATACCCGGCAGCTGAGGGTGAAACCCTACCCCAGCCAGAGAGGGTGTTACTCGGTTGGTAGTAGTGTCACTGGGCGGAGGAAGGTGATGGAGTTCATTGTCATGGGCATGCAGAGGGACCTAGGAGTTTCGGTGCGTAGTGTGCAAGAACAGAGGGATCTTGAGGGCAATGTCCAGAAATTGCTCACAGTTGCCGTTCAAATTTATAAGGTTGTTGAGGCAAATGGCATGTTGGCCTTTATTAGTTGGGAGATTGAGTTCAAGAGCTGTGAGGTAGTGTTGCAGCTCCGTAAAACTCTGGAAAGACGACACTCGGAATACTGTAAAAACACAAAATGCTGGCAGGACTCAGCAGGCCAGACAGCATCTACGGGAGGGGGTAGTGACGAAGTTTCGGGCCGAAACCCTTCATCAGGAATGAAGTAACATGGGATGGTCGAGGGGGGCTAAGAAGTTGGGGGAGGGATGAAGTAGAGAGCTGCGAAGTGATAGGCTGGAGGGAAATGGGCTGGGGGAAGGTGGAGAATTATGGGAAATAAAAGAGAAAGAAAGGTAGGGCTGAGGGGAGATTATAGTGAGGGGGGAAAAAGAGAGAGAAAGAGAACCAGACTAAAATTATAGATAGGGATGGGGGTTGGGGGGGAGGGGTGTCAACGGAGGTCTGTGAGTTGGATGTTCATGCCGGCAGGTAGGAGGCTACCTAGGCGGGAGATAAGGTATTGTTCCATCGACCTGTGTGTGGCCTCACCTTGACGGTAGAGGAGGCCACGGACAGACATGTCGGAGTGGGAGTGGTCTATGGAATTGAAGTGTGTGGCCACAGGGAGATCCCGCCACTGCTGGAGGACTGAGCGCCGGTGTTCGGCGAAACGGTCTCCCAGTCTGCGGCGGGTCTCCCCAATGTATAAATGGCCACATTGGGAGCACCGGATACAGTATATCACCCCAGACCCGCCGCAGACTGGGATTTGTGTTTTCATTTATTTCCGGCATCTGCAGATTCACTTGTGTGCCTTGCGAATATTGTGTTCAGTTTGGGTACGGGTACACGGAGGAGAGGCTTATGGCAGTGTGCAACGAGGTGTATCCCCTGCCCGACAGCAGCATTGAAAAGAGAGCACAGACTGGATGGTGGGGGTCTGATGTGTTGGGTGCACTATGACACTATGTCTGGCGTGTGTTGCAGGAAGTGTTTGAGAGGGAGCACGCTGCCAACTCTGCCCTGACGTGGGCTCTGCGCTTTGGCGGCTGGCTCCTCATGTTTGTCGGCATCAAGCTGATGACCCGGATCCTTTACACTGTCGGTGAGTCTGACTGCGATCTCCCTCTGCTCTCCGTTCACACCACGTCCCCACGTGGGTCACGGTGATCCGACCCCACACTCTCCCTCTGCTCTCTCCCATCACACCACGTCCCCATGTGGGTCACGGTGATCTGACCCCACACTCTCCCTCTGCTCTCCGTTCACACCACGTCCCCATGTGGGTCACGGTGATCTGACCCCACACTCTCCCTCTGCTCTCTCCCATCACACCACGTCCCCATGTGGGTCACAGTGATCTGACCCCACACTCTCCCTCTGCTCTCTCCCATCACACCACGTCCCCATGTGGGTCACGGTGATCTGACCCCACACTCTCCCTCTGCTCGCTCCCATCACACCATGTCCCCACGTGGGTCATGGTGATCTGACCCCACGCTCTCCGTCTGCTCTCCGTTCACACCACGTCCCCACGTGGGTAACGGTGATCTGACCCCACGCTCTCCCTCTGCTCTCCATTCACACCACGTCCCCACGTGGGTCACGGTGATCTGACCCCACACTCTTCCTCTGCTCTCTCCCATCACACCACGTCCCCATGTGGGTCACGGTGATCCGACCCCACACTCTCCCTCTGCTCTCCGTTCACACCACGTCCCCACGTGGGTCACGGTGATCCGACCCCACACTCTCCCTCTGCTCTCCTTTCACACCACGTCCCCACGTGGGTGATGGTGATCCGACCCCACACTCTCCCTCTGCTTTCTCCCATCACACCACGTCCCCACGTGGGTCACGGTGATCTGACCCCACACTCTCCCTCTGCTCTCTGTTCACACCACGTCCCCACGTGGGTCACGGTGATCTGACCCCACACTCTCCCTCTGCTCTCTCCCATCACACCACGTCCCCACGTGGGTCACGGTGATCTGACCCCACACTCTCCCTCTGCTCTCCGTTCACACAACTTCCACACGTGGGTCACGGTGATCCGACCCCACACTCTCCCTCTGCTCTCTGCCATCACACCACGTCCCCACGTGGGTCATGGTGATCTGACCCCACACTCTGCCACTGCTCTCCGTTCACACCACGTCCCCACGTGGGCCACGGTGATCTGACCCCACACTCTCCCTCTGCTTTCTCCCATCACACCACGTCCCCACGTGGGCCACGGTGATCTGACCCCACACTTTCCCTCTGCTCTCTCCCATCACACCATGTCCCCACGTGGGTCCTGGTGATCTGACCCAACACTCTCCCTCTGCTCTCTCCCATTACAGCATGTCCCCATGTGGGTCACTGTGATCTGACCCCACACTCTCCCTCTGCTCTCTCCCATCACAGCATGTCCCCATGTGGGTCACTGTGATTTGACCCCACACTCTCCCTCTGCTCTCTCCCATCACACCACGTCCCCACGTGGGTCACGGTGATCCGACCCCACACTCTCCCTCTGCTCTCTCCCATCACACCACGTCCCCACGTGGGTCCTGGTGATCTGACCCCACACTCTCCCTCTGCTCTCTCCCATCACACCACGTCCCCACGTGGGTCACGGTGATCCGACCCCACACTCTCCCTCTGCTCTCCGTTCACACCATGTCCCCATGTGGGTCACGGTGATCTGACCCCACACTCTCCCTGTGCTCTCTGTTCACACCACATCCCCATGTGGGTCACGGTGATCTGACCCCACACTCTCCCTCTGCTCTCCCATCACACCACGTCCCCACGTGGGTCACGGTGATCCGACCCCACACTCTCCCTCTGCTCTCTCCCATCACACCACGTCCCCATGTGGGTCACGGTGATCTGACCCCACACTCTCCCTCTGCTCTCTCCGTTCACACCACGTCCCCACGTGGGCCACGGTGATCTGACCCCACGCTCTCCCTGTGCTCTCTCCCATCACACCATGTCCCCACGTGGGTCACGGTGATCCGACCCCACACTCTCCCTCTGCTCTCTCCCATCACACCACGTCCCCATGTGGGTCACGGTGATCTGACCCCACACTCTCCCTCTGCTCTCTCCGTTCACACCACGTCCCCACGTGGGCCACGGTGATCTGACCCCACGCTCTCCCTGTGCTCTCTCCCATCACACCATGTCCCCACGTGGGTCACAGTGATCTGACCCCACACTCTCCCTCTGCTCTCTCCCATCACACCACATCCCCATGTGGGTCACGGTGATCTGACCCCACACTCTCCCTCTGCTCGCTCCCATCACACCACGTCCCCACGTGGGTCACGGTGATCTGACCCCACACTCTCCCTCTGCTCTCTGTTCACAACACGTCCCCACGTGGGTCACGGTGATCCGACCCCACACTCTCCCTCTGCTTTCTCCCATTACACCACGTCCCCACGTGGGTCACGGTGATCCGACCCCACACTCTCCCTCTGCTCTCCGTTCACACCACTTCCCCACGTGGGTCACGGTGATCTGACCCCACACTCTCCCTCTGCTCTCCGTTCACACCAAGTCCCCACGTGGGTCACTGTGATCTGACCCCACACTCTCCCTCTGCTGTCTCCCATCACACCACGTCCCCATGTGGGTCACGGTGATCTGACCCCACACTCTCCCTCTGCTCTCTCCCATCACACCACGTCCCCACGTGGGTCACGGTGATCGGACCCCACACTCTCCCTCTGCTCTCTCCCATCACACCACGTCCCCACGTGGGTCACGGTGATCTGACCCCACACTCTCCCTCTGCTCTCTCCCATCACACCACATCCCCATGTGGGTCACGGTGATCTGACCCCACACTCTCCCTCTGCTCGCTCCCATCACACCACGTCCCCACGTGGGTCACGGTGATCTGACCCCACACTCTCCCTCTGCTCTCCTTTCACACCACGTCCCCACGTGGGTGATGGTGATCCGACCCCACACTCTCCCTCTGCTTTCTCCCATCACACCACGTCCCCACGTGGGCCACGGTGATCTGACCCCACACTCTCCCTCTGCTCTCCGTTCACACCAAGTCCCCACGTGGGTCATGGTGATCCGACCCCACACTCTCCCTCTGCTCTCCGTTCACACCACGTCCCCACGTGGGCCACGGTGATCTGACCCCACACTCTCCCTCTGCTCTCCGTTCACACCAAGTCCCCACGTGGGTCACTGTGATCTGACCCCACACTCTCCCTCTGCTGTCTCCCATCACACCACGTCCCCATGTGGGTCATGGTGATCTGACCCCACACTCTCCCTCTGCTCTCTCCCATCACACCACGTCCCCACGTGGGTCACGGTGATCGGACCCCACACTCTCCCTCTGCTCTCTCCCATCACACCACGTCCCCACGTGGGTCACGGTGATCCGACCCCACACTCTCCCTCTGCTCTCTCCCATCACACCACGTCCCCACGTGGGTCACGGTGATCCGACCCCACACTCTCCCTCTGCTCTCCGTTCACACCATGTCCCCACGTGGATCACGGTGATCTGACCCCACACTCTCTCTCTGCTCTCCGTTCACACAACGTCCCCACGTGGGTCACGGTGATCTGACCCCACACTCTCCCTCTGCTCTCCGTTCACACCATGTCCCCACGTGGGTCACGGTGATCGGACCCCACACTCTCCCTGTGCTCTCTGTTCACACCACATCCCCATGTGGGTCACGCTGATCTGACCCCACACTCTCCCTCTGCTCTCCGTTCACACCATGTCCCCACGTGGGTCACGGTGATCTGACCCCACACTCTCCCTCTGCTCTCCGTTCACACCATGTCCCCACGTGGGTCACGGTGATCTGACCCCACACTCTCCCTCTGCTCTCCGTTCGCACCACGTCCCCCCATGAATTGCTAAGACCGACGTCTGTTCATTCTCTTTTCTTACCCGATGTGGACATCCAAAACCTAATCGTTGTGTCACCCAAGCTCAGCTTGCATTTACCCTGTCTAACTAGAGGGAGGTGACGGACAGGGGAGGAGAGAAGGGGTTGGAGGGGAACCAGAATAGGGAGTGAAGTAAGAGCGAGGGAGGGGTGGAGGTCAGTATTTGGAGAAATTTGTTTGCTCACTACTTTCAAAATTAGATGAACTTTTGTGGTCACATGGAAACATCAAAGCAGACAGTGGAATGTATCCATGGAGGATTGAACTGGGGATAGCCCACAAACATTGCCACCCTTCTGGTGCCAACATAGCAAGTCCACAATTTACGAACCCTAACCGTACGTATTTGGACTGTGGGAAGAAACCCCCGCTTTCATGAGAATGTAGAAACTCGTTACAGGCTGCAGCGGGAATTGAACCCGGGTGGCTGGTGCTGTAAATCGTTGTGCTACTGCTATGCTGCCATCCCTCTCCTGATGCTCCCCCTCCCCCTCCCCCTCCCCCTGACCTTTTCTTGTGTGGTCAGTGGATTCAGAGCTTTGGTGGGTGTAATGGGGATATACCAGCTCTCCGCTCGATGATGGTGCTGGGAGGTAAATTACCTGTGACCTGCTGACCCTGTTGCTGGAGGACCAGAGAGATCCATAGCTCGCTGAACGAGGCTACACAGGTTCATGCAGTGCTTACGAAGGCAATGGTGTGTGTGTGGCGTTCAGTTACGTTGCAGCTTTACAAAACTCTAGTTATGCCGTATCTGGAGCGTTGCATACATTTCTGGTCGCCTCACAGTAGGAAGGATGTCGAGGCTTTGGAAAGGTTTACCAAGATGCTGAAAGGTTTTACCTTGTGTAGGCAGAAGGGATTCGTTTATTTGTGGGCCGATGAACTGTTTCTGTACTGACCAGTCTGTGTTCTATGCTTCCCCATATTAACGCTGCGTGTCTCTCTCTCTCCACAGTGGACTGGGTACCCATCCTCCGTGACGTGGTGAGCCTAGGTTTGACGGTATTTGCACTCTCTGTGGCCACTTCCTTGACCCTGCTCACGATGGCCGTGGGCTGGATCTTCTACCGGCCCTTGCTGGCCGCACTGTTGGCACTCCTGGCCACTCTGCCCATCCTGATGGCGAAGTTCCGAGACCGGCCCAAGATGTTGTGAGCCCAACGAACAGAGAGGGTGAGCGGCTGCTGTCCATCAGCACGCCCCCTTTGCTGTTGTCCCCTCCCTCACTGGACGATCCCTGTAAACAGTATCACTGCAGAAACCTGACCACCTGTAGCCTGTTCCCCGAGCTTCAGTCCAGTGCGGTGCCGGGGGTTAAGATGTCTACAATGAACTCTGTTCACTGGGGACCAGTCTCCTGCTGATGCCCACACACAGCCCTCCTGGGGCATCGGCTGCCAACAGAGGCTCACCAGAGTCCTCTGTCAAATTATCTCCAGGTACAGTAAGCACATCTTTGAAGACCTTTCCTCTCCCGGCAATGAGGTCATTGGAGCTTCAGCTGCTGTTTCTGTGACTGTGTTTTAGGGGATGGGGTTGCTAGCCCTGTGTCTAACCCTCCTCACTTTGCAGCCGGGTTTGGGACCGTCAACATCAGAGTTTACAGAGAATCTGGTACCATTTGATTCCAGTTCCAGTTCTGCTTAGGGTGGGATTGTGATATCTTCTAGGCAACTTTCTTAATAAAAGTATTGAATCCATTGTTGGTGATGCAGAGAATCACTGCAGATTAGCTGCATTTGAGATCTAATGGTGGGTTACACCAGCTTCCACTGTTTCTTGTCACAGACTGTGGCAGATCTGGGGGGGGGGTGGCCCCCTCTCACCTGCTTCCCGGTGATATTCATAGCAGAGTGTTCGGTAAATTAGCAAATAGTTTTATTATTGTTTTACGATGATGGTTCATCCATGTCGGAGGTAGGAATTTTACACAGATTCAAGACACTGTTTATTGTCATTTCCAGTACACAAACGTAAAGGAGAACGAAGTGGTTGTTAGGCCAGGTCTGATGCCTCACAAAATACCCTCAGTAAATAGAACACATAAAAATATCTTAGATATAAATAAACATTGTAAAAAAATACACACACACAAAATATGTAATGTATTTATTTTTATTGTGTTTTTACGTATGTCGCCCTCTCACTGGGGCTCTCGCCTCGTTAGCTATCTCTGCGCTCAGCCACGTGACTCAGTGGTGAGAAGGCCACCTTTCTTGGGTCCGAATGATTTGGCTTCAACTGAACAGGAAAGTTTGGATGTTCTGGGGAGGAACATTAGTTGTGGTGAATGCGTAAAATTATTGTTTACAAGAAAAATAACAGATCGTACACTGATACAAAGTTACAGAAGTATATTTATCAATATTTCAACTTCAATGAACAGTGAAAAGAAAGCTAAAAGGGCCCGTTACAGTCAATGTGCACGTCAATATCGGACTCATTTCTGGAATAGGTGGCTGTTTTGCTTTACTCGCTTGCTGAACCCACGTTCTGCATGAAGGTCACCAGTCACAGTTCCAACCTTCCTTGAAGACCATCTCAAACAGGTTGACTCAGGGGTCTATGTGCACCTCTTCCCACCCGCTCATTACTTCCCCTAGGGCCCCCCTTTCCCTTTCTCCACCCCTTGGCCTTTCCCACCTATCACCTTCCCCTCCACCCCACCTCTTTATTCTGGCATCTTCCCCCTTTCTTTTTAGTCTTGAAGAAGGGTCTCGCCCCGAAATGTCGACTATCTATTCATTTCCATGGGTGCTTGCCTGACCTGCTGAGTTCCACCAGCATTTTGTGCGTGTTACCAAGGGGAGGTTAAAGTTGCGAACTGGTTCCTCCTCCTGATGTCAATAATCGGCTTCTTGGCCTCGGTG
This sequence comes from Hypanus sabinus, assembly GCF_030144855.1. Taxonomy (NCBI): domain Eukaryota; kingdom Metazoa; phylum Chordata; class Chondrichthyes; order Myliobatiformes; family Dasyatidae; genus Hypanus; species Hypanus sabinus. Next base: position 2,903,123 of record NC_082724.1, read on the forward strand.
TACGGTGTGAGAGGTGGTCAAGTGGCAATTCTCAGCCAAGTTTTCAGTCCCCTTCCAAAATGCTGATCCGTCACAATCTTTGACTCAGCCAATGTTAGTTAGCAAACTTGAATATGGCATTGGAGCTGTCACCGTCATAAGTGTAAAGCAAGTGTCAGATATCTTTATCACCCCAGGATGGAGAGAATCAAGTCTGAGGTCCCATCCCCTGGTTCCCATGAGTGATAGTTATTGACTCACAGCCCAACTGGTCAGTGTAGGCATAAATGCCTAAGGCAACTAGTCATTTGTCTTTAACTTTTATCACACTGCATCATAAGACATAGGAGCAGAATTAGGTATTTGAGCTATACCTAGCCACACAGTCGTGTATAGAGAGAGTAGAGCAGTGGGCTAAGCACACACCCCTGAGGTGCACCAGTGTTGATTGTCAGCGAGCAGGAGATATTATCACCAATCCGCAGATTGTGGTCTTCAGGTTAGGAAGCCGATCCAGCTGCAGAGGCCCAGGGTCTGTAACTTATCATCAGGATTGTGGGAGTTAAATGCCGAGTTATAATCAATGAACAGCATCCTGATGTAGGTATTTGTATTGTCTAGGTGGTCTAAAGCCATGTGAAGAGCCTTTGAGATTGTGTCTGCCATTGACTTATTGTGACAATAGGCAAATTGCAATGGGCCCAGGTCCTTGTTGAGGCAGGAGTTCAGACTAGTCATGACCAACCTCTCAAAGCATTTCATCACTGTCGATAGTCATTAAGGCAGCTCACATTATTCTTCTTAGGCACTGGTGTAATTGTTGCCTTTTGGAAGCGAGTGGCAACTTCCGTCCATAGCAGTGAGAGGTTGAAAATGTCGTTGAATACTGCCACCAGTTGGTTGGCACAGGTTTTCAGAGAAGTGACCTTTACTATCTGTGTACTGTCCAAATGTTTTAAACGTCACAGCTTGGAAACAGTCTCTTCAATGCAACTTCTCCACGCCAACTGATGTGCCTACCTGATCAAGTCCCATTTTTCAGTGGCCAAGAGTATTCCCGGGTTTCATAGAGCAACAACGGCAGAGAAGAGGAAGGAAGGAAGGATCCGGCATGTTGAAGCAGGAAGGTTGTCTGTGGTTTGCCCACAGGCTGGTGGGATGCCATCCTGTCTGAGATCGCGGATTACTTCGTAATTATTTATTTAGAGATACAGTTTGGAACAGGCCCTTCCCAACGAGCCGTGTCATCAACAACCCACCCTTTTAACCCGAGCCTAATCACAGGACCATTTACAATAACCAATTAACCTAACTGGTACATCTTTAGAACGGGAATGACGTACAAACTCCTTATAGACTGCACTGGAAATGAACACGGAACTCCAAACTCCCAGGCTCCTGAAATGTGATAGCGTCATGCTACTCTGTGATTATTCCCCCTTCAACCAGCCTTCCTGGAGGGATTAACCGAGCCCCTCTTCCCCATGGGACAGAGCAGGCTGGGGCTGAAACTGGCTGACCACTGCCTGCAGAGGAGGGAGCTGTACTCCTCCCCACCGTCTCCTGTTCACCCTGTGTGCAATTAAGAGTCCAAAGAGTCTTTGTTACAAATCAACACACTTTATTTTTTCTGCAAATGTAGAAAAGAAATTTAAACACTTGAATAATTCCGCAGTGAAGTTGTAACTGAACAGCCGGTAATGCCTGCTGGGGTGAGGAAGTTGGGGGACAGAGGGACGAGGGTACAAGTTTGGCAAACGTGGTTCTTACAAGAACAGAATGCCTTTCTCCCGGTCAGGGACCCACTGATTCCCGGCAGGATGGTGATAGCCTGAGCAATGTACAGATTGAAGCACCTCACCCACACGGAGTGCGGAGAATCGGAGGCCGTGTGGTAGCAGTAAATAATGGGATGTCCCTGGAAACGGGTTGGAGTCCTCTCCGCCGGTGGGTGTGTGTGGGTGGGGGTTCACAGCTTCTCGAAGGGGAACAGGTGCTTCTCCTCGCCTCGCTTCAGTTTGCGCCCCTTCTGGCTCCTCCGCCCTTCCTGTCGGTTCAGGGGCCATGAGGAAGCAGCGTCAGTGGCCAGGGTCGATTCGCTGGGACCCTCGTCCTCAGAGCAGCCTGTGGGCTCCTGCCCGGAGTTTACAACAGCTCCCTCCTAAAGGAGGAAAGACAGTTACCATACTGGCAGAAGGGAAAGTTTTACTGAAACGTGCAGAGTTTGGGAGGAAAGCACTGCTCAGGACTGATGAATCGGATCAGGTTTATTATCTCCGACATATATCGTGAAAGTTGTTTGGGGGTAGTGGTAAAAAGGAATACAAAAAATTACTATTAAAAATATATAAAAAGTAGAGAGAAAGAGCAAAAATAGTGAGGTAGGGTTCCTGGGCTCATTGTCTGGTCAAACGTGAAAGCAGAGGGGAAGAAGCTGTTCCTTAAACATTGAGCTGGTGTCTTCAGGCTCCCTGATGGTAGCAATGAGGAGAGGTGCTGGGTGTCCTGAAAAATGGATGCAGTCTTTCTGAGACATGGATAGTGAACGGCCTGAACAATTCAGGGGAACCAGACCCGCAGGGTTGTTCCCACCAGCAAGCAGCATTCCCGAAAACTTCAGAAGTCCAAGGGATTTGCAAGGTTAACTTGCAGAGCGAGTCAGTGGTAATTCATTTTCAGAGGACCAAAACGTGGAAGGATGTACTGCTGGGGCCAGGCAGGGGGGGATGTAGGGGTGAGGAAGGGTTACAGAGATGGGGAGAAGGAGGGAGGAGGTCATGGAAATGAGGAGGGATATCAGCCAGATTAGGACTCAGATGGGGAGTGTGAGGGGTTTGAAATGGAACAAGCTGTGGTATTTTATGCTGGAGAGTCAGCAGGGTGGATGCAGTAACTAAGTTTAAAGCTCCTCGCAGCATCTAAGACGTTACCTGGGATTGGTAGCGAGCCTTCAGCCTCTCCCTAATCAGCAGCCCCTTCACCAGCAGCTTCCAGTTCCCCAAAACCCGCTTCTCACGCTTCTGCACAGAAACACAACAGTGACCTGTCAAAACAACAGAATCTGCAGGGCCAGCCACCTCCACACCACGAGTGGTGGGACTGAAAAACCCAGGGACCGCATTCTCATCACACACCCTGAATACGCATCAATCCACTGTCGTGTACAGACTGAAACTTCTCCACACACTCCCAGAGCCAGACATCACAGTGAATCTCCCTCCACACCGTCCCATCACACACTCCCGGGGTCAGACACAGAGTGAAGCTCCCTCCACACTGTCCCAACATACACTGCCGGGGTCAGACACAGAGTGGAACTCCCTCCACACAGTCCCATCACACACTGCCGGGGTCAGACACAGAGTGAAGCTCCCTCCACACTGTCCCATCACACACTCCTGGGGTCAGACACAGAGTGAATCTCCCTCCACACCATCCCATCACACACTCCCGGGGTCAGACACAGAGTGAAACTCCCTTCACAATGTCCCATTACACACTCCCGGGGTCAGACACAGAGTGAAACTCCATCCACACCGTCCCATCACACACTCCCGGGGTCAGACAGAGTGAATCTCCCTCCACACTGTCCCATCACACACTCCCAGGGTTAGACACAGAGTGAATCTCCCTCCACACTGTCCCATCACACACTCCCGGGGTCAGACAGAGTGAATCTCCCTCCACACCGTGCCATCACACACTCCCGGGGTTAGACACAGAGAGAATCTCCCTCCACACCGTCCCATCACACACTCCCGGGGTCAGACAGAGTGAATCTCCCCCCTCACCATCCCATCACACACTCCCGGGGTTAGACACAGAGTGAATCTCCCTCCACACTGTCCCATCACACACTCCTGGGGTCAGACACAGAGTGAATCTCCCTCCACACCGTCCCATCACACACTCCCGGGGTCAGACACAGAGTGAATCTCCCTCCACACCGTCCCATCACACACTCCCGGGGTCAGACACAAAGTGAAACTCCATCCACACCATCCCATCACACACTCCCGGGGTCAGACAGAGTGAATCTCCCTCCACACCATCCCATCACACACTCCCGGGGTTAGACACAGAGTGAATCTCCCTCCACACTGTCCCATCACACACTCCTGGGGTCAGACACAGAGTGAATCTCCCTCCACACCGTCCCATCACACACTCCCGGGGTCAGACACAGAGTGAATCTCCCTCCACACCGTCCCATCACACACTCCCGGGGTCAGACACAGAGTGAATCTCCCTCCACACTGTCCCAACATACACTGCCGGGGTCAGACACAGAGTGGAACTCCCTCCACACAGTCCCATCACACACTGCCGGGGTCAGACACAGAGTGAAGCTCCCTCCACACTGTCCCATCACACACTCCTGGGGTCAGACACAGAGTGAATCTCCCTCCACACCATCCCATCACACACTCCCGGGGTCAGACACAGAGTGAAACTCCCTTCACAATGTCCCATTACACACTCCCGGGGTCAGACACAGAGTGAAACTCCATCCACACCGTCCCATCACACACTCCCGGGGTCAGACAGAGTGAATCTCCCTCCACACTGTCCCATCACACACTCCCAGGGTTAGACACAGAGTGAATCTCCCTCCACACTGTCCCATCACACACTCCCGGGGTCAGACAGAGTGAATCTCCCTCCACACCGTGCCATCACACACTCCCGGGGTTAGACACAGAGAGAATCTCCCTCCACACCGTCCCATCACTCACTCCCGGGGTCAGACACAGAGTGAATCTCCCTCCACACTGTCCCATCACTCACTCCCGGGGTCAGACACAGAGTGAAGCTCCCTCCACACTGTCCCATCACACACTCCTCGGGTCAGACACAGAGTGAATCTCCCTCCACACCATCCCATCACACACTCCCGGGGTCAGACACAGAGTGAAACTCCCTTCACAATGTCCCATTACACACTCCCGGGGTCAGACACAAAGTGAAACTCCATCCACACCATCCCATCACACACTCCCGGGGTCAGACAGAGTGAATCTCCCTCCACACCATCCCATCACACACTCCCGGGGTTAGACACAGAGTGAATCTCCCTCCACACTGTCCCATCACACACTCCTGGGGTCAGACACAGAGTGAATCTCCCTCCACACCGTCCCATCACACACTCCCGGGGTCAGACACAGAGTGAATCTCCCTCCACACCGTCCCATCACACACTCCCGGGGTCAGACACAGAGTGAATCTCCCTCCACACTGTCCCATCACACACTCCCGGGGTCAGACACAGAGTGAAT